>NC_045599.1:103438765-104111265 GCF_009762305.2 Zalophus californianus
GCAAGAGAGAAAATAGATTTTAATCATGTATGTAGGGGAGTTTGTATAAAACAGATGTGACTAAAGGGGCTTATATATCTTAACAGGGCAAGTGGAAGAGGAGATTGGCACTCTTGGAAGCAAATGACTTCTTAGACGGGTGGACATAAAACAGCACTTAGAAGAGATGCGGGATATATAGTTTTGTGACAATGTCTGTTTTGGTGTGATGGCAACTTCTCATCACCAAGATTAGAGTTGCTCTCAGGGAAGGGATTTGTGACAATTGAGTTCTTTTGCGTTCTTTTGAAAGGCTCTACTCTTAGACAGATGAGGGAGTTCAGGATCTCAAATCCTTCAGCTCAAAATAATTTTTATGCAACAGCAGCATATTCTGGACCCCTTCATACCTTCACAGGTTTTTAATTTTTGGAAACTTATTTTCCAATTTGCAGATGTGGAAATGTAAGTCTCAGGGATAGCAGAAGAGCCACACCTCAGCAGGATCAGAGCCAGACTTTAAGGCCAGGTCTGACACTAAAGTTCTTCCCACATTGCCAAACTAAATAGCCTTGACCAAGACACTTTCCCTCTCCGAGCTCAGTTTCCTCAGATGTAAACCGGGGCAGGTAGAAGAGGTGATTTAACAGTTCCTTCCAGATCCAGTGATCTCTGATAAAGTTAATTCCATGGCAAAATGATAAAAAAAAAAAAAGAAAAACAAGCCAGACTGATCTTCATGTCCTCTTCCCATGCCACTCCCATCCCTAGTGACGTCATTTCATAGATGAGCCCATGGTCCTGAATTTTTTCTCCCTATCAAGACTGCCCTATCCTGGGGTGCCTGGGTGGCTCAGTTGGTTGAGCCTCTGCCTTCAGCTCAAGTCATGGTCCCAGGGTCTTGGGCTCAAGCCCTGCATCAGGCTCCCTGCTCAGCGGGGAGCCTACTTCTCTCTCTCCCTCTGCCTGCCACTCCCCCTGCTTGTGCTCACTCTCTCTGTCAAATAAATAAATAAAATCTTTAAAAAAAAAAAAAGACTGCCCTATCCTGTGAGTTGTCCATCAGGAAACACTTCCAACAGGGAATCTGCTAATGTCATCAACTATAAAGCAATCAATACTAAGGAAAATGGCTATTAAGAGATTAAGGTCTCATGCACATATACATATGCACTCTCCTTTAAAAGGTATCTGTATTTACCCTCCAAGAAAGATAAAATTTTTACTCAGGTGAATGGTAAAATCCCAGGCAATGTGACAGGCAAGTGGGGTAGCTTTGTGAGGGCAGGAGAATCTTAATACTCCTACACCAAATGTATCTGGAGGGCTTGGTTTTGGTCAAAACAGACCAGAGCTAAGTCCTGGCCAGCACCAATTCCTATGCCACAGCAACTATTATATATTTTGAACACTACCCTTGCTTTTTTGTCTTGGTTTATTGAGTCACATCTGCTTCCAAATACGTACAACAGTGACAAAATCTCTGCATCTGTTGCTAGGCATTCATCTTCCCCAACCCAAAATGTAACATTTGTACTTGAACACTGCTGTTGATTAAGATGATTAAACTTGGTTCTCATTATTCTTCATTAAATAGGAAAAGGATGCTTATGTATTTTTCTTTTTACCTATTAATCTGTCCTAGTGTTTCTACACTGACTATTTCTTCAATGTTAGAGTTTAAATAATGAAAACAACTAACGCCAAGACTCTATTAAGGATAAGGAATGAACTACCATCCTGATCCCTTCAGTGAAGCTTGTCTTTTTAATGCTCTTTTCCCCTCCTCCCTGGCAATTAAAAGACAAGCTTCTGTGTGGGGAAGGGTGTGCATATGCATGTTTTAGAACAGAGGAGAACCAGTAGGACAGTTTTTGTCACTGCCAATGTTGGAACAACATAGCATGTCTTGACTTATCAGAGAATTATTTATTTCAACATCTTTTTTAATAAAGATAATGATGGGTCGTCTTCTGGGTTAGCATCAGATCTCAAGCGAATGTCCTGGCCTAGACAAGACATAGCACATGTGGTCAAAGGTACATGTACAACAATGTTTCCCAACCCTGGCTGCACATTAGAATCACCTGAGGACCTTTAAAAAAAAAAATACTCATGCCTAGGCAGCGCTGAGACCAATAAAATCAGAACCTCTGGTAGTAGGTCCAAGTATAAGAATGGAAAAGCTCTACAGGTGATTTTAACACACTGCCAGAAGTGTGAACCCCTGGTGTAGAGGGCTGTTCACTGAAGCTTTGCTTATAGAAGGAAAACAATGCAAACAACTTATATTTTATTTATTGGGTACGATTAATTAAATTATGGTACATCCACACAATGAGATACTTATCAGTCTTTTAAAAAATAACAATAATAAAGCAAATCTATAGGTGTTGGGCAAAGCAATTCGCTCCATCAGTGCTTTGGGCACAATAAGTAAGGCCTATAATTTTTTGGGAGGCCTATAAATGTTAGACACCCAAAAAAATTATTGATTACAAAATATAAAAACAAAACTGCAACGTTACAATGAATAAATGTTTGTCTATAAAACATAATATGCTATCAACTTCAGTAATTATTAGATTTGGTATTCATAAAATTTTTATTACATTTGAAAACAATTGGTAGGTTATATTCACACCTCAAAAATTCCCAAGTATGCATCATCAGTGGTTCTCAAAATGCAGCCTCCAGAACAGCAACATCAGACTCACCTGTGAACTTGCTAGAAATGAAGACTTAGAGGACTCACCTCCAACCTACTGAACCAGAAACTCTGAAGATGGAGCCCTACCTGCTTGCACAAGCCCTTCAAGTGATTCCGATATATGATCAAATATGAGAACAATTGTACTAGATGATTACCAAAATAAAAAGATAATATTACATAATTATAATTAAAATAACCAACCATAAATTAAATAATAAGTAGTCAAGTAATTTACAAAGCACAATTTGAAAATCCTTTCAAAAATTTCTGCTGAGAAAAAAAAATATACATATATATCCTCAAAAAGTTAAACATAAAATTATTATATGATCTAGCAATTCTACTCCTAGAGATATACCCAAAAGAACTGCAGGAACTCAAACAGATACTTATACATCAATATTCACAGCAGCATTATTCACAATAGCCAAAAGGTGGAAATAACCCAAGTGTCCATCAATGGAAGAACTGATAAACAAAATGTGGTATACATGTACAACAGATTATTTGGCCATAAGAAGGAATGAAATTCTGATACATGCTACAACATGGATAAACCTCAAAAACATTATGCTAACTGAAGTAAGCCAACACAAACAAATAATGCAAGATAAACTTATCTGAGGTACCTAGAATAAGCAAATTCACAGAGGCAGAAAGTAGAAGAAAGGCTACCAGGGGCTGGCAGTGGAGGTGAGGTAGGAGTGGGGGGAGGGAATTTAATAAGTAGAGTTCCTCTTTAGGGTGATAAAAAAGTTGTGGAAATGGATAGTGGCATAGTCGTACCACATTGTGAATGTACTTAATATCACTGAATTGTGCACTTAAAAATAGTTAAAATGATGAATTGTATGTTGTATGTATTTTCCCACAATAAAAAAATGCAAGCTGGAGAACCAAGAAATCAGCAATGTAATTCAGTCTAAGCCAAACCAGTGGAACCAATGGTATAAGTCCCAGTCCAGTCTCAAGTCTTGAGAACCAGGAATACTGATGTCTGAGGGCAGGAGAAAATGGATGTCCCAGCTCCAGTAAAGAGAATAAATCTGCCCTTCCCTTCCACCTTTTGTACTACTCAGGTCCTCAGTGGATAGGATGATGCCCACCCATATTGGTGAGGAAGGACTTCTTTACTCAGTCTACCAATTCAAATGCTAATCTCTTCCAGAAACATCCTCACAGACATACTCAGAAATAATGTTTTACTGGCTATCTGGGCATCCCTTAACCCAAGCAAACTGACATATAAAATTTACCATCACATGTCTACTCTCACCACTTTTATTCAACATAGTACTGGAAGTCCTAGCCACAGCAATCAGAAAATAAAAAGAAATAAAAGACAACCAAATCAGCAAGGAAGAAGTCAAGCTTCCACTATTTGCAGATGACATGATACTATATATATAAAACCCAAAAGACTCCACCATAAAACTGTTAGACCTGATAAAGTCACAGGATACAAAATCAGTGCACAGAAATCTGTTGCACTTCTATACACCAATAATGAAGGAGCAGAAAGAAAATTAAGGAACAATCCATTTACAATTAGACACCTAGAAATAAAACTAACCAAGGAGGTAAAAAAAACCTGTGCTCTGAAAACTATAAAATACAGATGACAGAAATTGATAATGACACAAAGAAATGGAAAGACATTCCATGCTCATGGATTGAAAGAACAAATATTGTTAAAATGTCTATATTACCCAAAGCAATCTACACATTTAATGCAATCCCTATAAAATATCAACAGCATTTTTCACAGAGCTAGAATGAACAATCCTAAAATTTGTGTGGAACCACAAAAGACCCCAAATAGCCAAAGTAACCTTCACAAAAAAGAAAGAGAGAAAGAAAGAAAGAAAGAAAGAAAGAAAGAAAGAAAGAAAGAAAGAAGAAAGAAAGAAAGAAAGAAAGAAAGAAAGAAAGAAAGAAAGAAAGAAAGAAAGGAAGGAAGGAAGGAAGGAAGGAAGGAAGGAAGGAAGGAAGGAAGAGAAAGAAAGAAAGAAAGAAAGAAAGAAAGAAAGAAAGAAAGAAAGAAAGAAAGAAAGAAAGAAAGAAAGAAAGAAGCTGGGGACATCACAATTCCAGATCTCAAGTTATATTACAAAGCTGTAATAATCAAAACAGTATGGTACTGGCACAAAAATAGACACATAGATCAATGGAACAGAATAGAAAACCCAAAAATGGACCCACAATTATATGGTCAATTAATCTCTGGCAAAGAAGGAAAGAATATCCAGTGGGAAAAAGACAGTCTCTTCAATAAATGGTGCTGGGGAAACTAGACAGTGACACGCAAAAGAATGAAACTGGACCACTTTCTTACACTGTACACAAAGATAATCAACAACACAAGAAACAATAGTTGTTGGTGACGATGGGGAGAAAGGAGAACGCTCTTGCACTGTTAGTGGGAATGCAAACTGATGCAGCCTCTCAGTATGGAGGTTTCTCAAAAAATTAAAAATAGAACTATCCTACGATCCAGCAATCACACTACTAGGTATTTACCTGAAGAATACAAAAATACTAATTCAAAGGGATATTTATAGCAGCATTCTCTACAATAGCCAAATTATGGAAAAAGCCCGAGTGTCCATCGACTGATGAATGGATGAAGAAGATGTGGCATATATATAATGTGATATTACTCAGCAATCAAAAAGAATGAAAGCTTGCCATTTGCAATGATGTGGTTGGAGCTAGAGACTATAATACTAAGTGAGATAAGTCATTCAGAGAAAGACAAATACCATATGATTTCACTCATATGTGGAATTTAAGAAACCAAACAAATGAGCAAAGGGGAAAAAAGAGAGAGAGAGGTAAACCAAGAAAAGACTCTTAACTATAGAGAACAAACGGATGGTTACCAGAAGGGAAGTGGGTGGGGGGATGGGTGAAATAGGTGATGGGGTTGAAGGAGGGCACTTGTGATGAGCACCGGGTGATGTATGGAAGTGTTGAATCACTAAATTCTACACCTGAAACTAATATTACACTGTATGTTAATTAACTGGAATTTAAATAAAAACTTTTTAAAAATTTATCATCACAGATGACCTATTTACCATGTGTAAGCTTGGACTATATAGGCTCCTTGAAGCCAGGGACTATTGTTCATAAGTCTCCAATACCTAACACAGCACCTAGATGGCAGCGGTTAACAGTAAATGAATCAACAAGTGAATAAGGGAATGAGCAAGTAAACGAATAAATGAATACGTAAATAAACAAATGACTGTCACATAAGTCTTTAGGGTGGTCTAGTATCCACTGAGCTTGTGTGCAAAATGTTGTGCGTCCATGAGGTTTTTGGAGAAAGGGTCTGCACCTTTTATTAGATTATGAGTGGGACACAGGCCCCCCAAGTGCTTGCAACCACTGGTGTAGAGACTGCCTAGAGGATGAGGTGAACTAGAGGGTTTCTCAGTATAGCTTACCCGGCCACTCATCAATCCTCCTCCTGCATATATACACCAAGAAATTACCACACTGATTCCTACAAGGACTTAAGCGAAGTTGTTTTCCAAGGCTCCCAGAAACCCCAGATGCTGTTTTGTTTGTCTCCTGCCACTTACGGAGGATATGTCGGAAACACTGGTAAAACGCTCTGCCACACAGGGAAGAACGTAATGCCTTCAACCTAGCTTCCGCTCCTAGCTCCATAATCCCCATCTCAAACTACCTAGGGAGTATAATTTATCTCTGTTTCCAGAAGGGTGGGTATTAGAGGGCAAATGTCACCTGGATGCTGAAGACAAAAATCAATTCAGAAAGATGGCCTTTGACACAGGAGGTATCTCAGCCATTACTGTATGAGAAAGTAGAATGAGAAACTTGGAAATTAACCTCACCAGGATGGCTCATCTAGTCTTCTGCCTCTCTTGAGCTAAATGCTTAAGACAGCCCCAAGAGCTCAAATCTAGGGAAATAATTTTCTATTGTTCTCCTCAGACTATTTAAAACTTTGAGTGAGGAGGGCTATGAATTTTTGGATGGAGGGGTCTAGAGATCTAAAGCGAAACTATAATTGTAAACAGAGTTTTTGAGAGAGGAACCCAAATGTGACTACTTTGTACATAATTTTTAAAAATCAACATAGTTCCACTTACTAATAATGCGCCCTATCCAAGCTGCTTAAAAACCTCAGTTTCTCTGTAAGGATTATAGCAGGACCTACCTTCATAGGGCCATTGCCAATGAAATAATACTTGTGAAGCATTTAACACATAATGGATAACTCATTATTCACAAAATTTTTCCTTTTACTTTCAGCCATTAAAATTTATTAAACCCTTTTGTGTTCACTAAACTGGCCCTTGGAAATAAAAATTAAATGTAGAATTTGAATTTTTTAAAGCTGAACAATAACCTGGACATAATCCAGTCCATTTTCTCCAAATCAGATCTTAATTGTTAACACACAGCAAAAAAAAAATAGTAATTTAAAAAGTAATTAAAAACAGTGCTGTTTTACTGGAGAGTTTGGTAAATGGAGAGCTGCCCTCTTGCCCTCCACAGGGAACCCTAGAGTACCAAAGAGCACAGTTTGAAAACCACAGTTCATCCAACCCTTTCTTCTCCCAGATAAGGACTATGGGACCTAAGAGTCTAATTGTTAGTCCAAGGTCACACAGCTAATCAGAGACAGACTTCCTGGGCTAGAATCTGGATCTCCAATACCAAGGAATTTACCAACTAGCTATGGAAACAGGGTATTTGCATGATTGGATGTGGAAGAAAATTTAGGCCGTTTTTCAAGTTGTATTATCAAGTCCCTCACTCTTTGGGTTTCATTTTCTCCACTGAACTTTCTGTTCTTTTTTTTTTTTAATATTTTATTTATTTGAGAGAGAGAGAGAGAGCAGAGCAGAGCAAGAGGGAGGGGCAGAGAGGGAAGCATGCTCCCTGGAATCATGACCTGAGCCGAAGGCAGACCCATAACCGACTGAGCCACCCAGGTGCCCCTGAACTTTCTGTTCTTAATAACATGTCTAAGTATCCAGTACCATGAAAAGAGTGATCATGTACGTGCTCAGTGAGTCACACCAATTTTTCATTGAATACTTTTATGAATTTGTGGATTTGTTATGAATTTAAATATGAATATAAAACAAAAATGTTGACATTGTAATTAAGGAAAATCATTTCAAATAAAACAACATTATGTAATTTGGAAATACATAGAAAAAACTCAGCAAGTATTGGGTCTTATTTCTGTTATTTATCTTCTTTGTGCTTCAAATAATGAAATTTATATCATTTTTATGAAATGATATACTGAAACTTTATCTTTTAAAACTTCCTGAGAAATATTTCAAATATACAAAATAAGCTCTGCTTGTTCTATCTGTCAGCTGATTCTGAGCAGGGCAGAGTGACAGTGAAGCTCTTTGCTTTGATTAAATGTGATTCTTGCCTAATGGCAGGACTAAAGATGAAGTGATTTTGGAGATTGGATATCTTCATAACTTCCTACTGGGGAAGGAACAACCAAAGGGAGGTGAGACAACTTCAGTGCTCTGTCCCACCATCTGGGTTTGCGGCTTCACACCCTCTGGATCCCTCCTGTAAATCTCTCTCAATACTGCATTAACTCTTCTCAGAAAAACACACAGACATCCCAGTCTATGTTTTGAATCCTCTTTAAAAGGCCTCAAGCAGAAAGAGAGAGAGGAGCTTCCAGCAGAGCCAGTGAAGCGGGGCAATTTCCCTTCCATCAGCATCTCCCCCTCTCCCCACCACTAGACAAATGGTTCTTGCACAACATATACACTCAATGCAAAGGAAGGCCAAGGGCCCAGACTTGCCTGGAAAGGTTTATCACCTAGTGGTTAAGAAAATTTGGACACCTGGACATTAAAAGGGAACAAACATTTCAGGGGAAGACGTTTGATGCCAAGCAAAGTCAATGAATTGTAAATGCCATGGGGCTTTAAACCACAGAGAAATCATTACTGATATTTAGAAAAGACTTAGCAAATAGAGATGGAGCAGGAGCTAGGGCTTAAACAATGGCAAGATTTGGAAGGAAATGGAGGAGGGTGTTCCCAATGGGGGAAACAGTGAACAGAGACCCAAAAAAGGAAAAAAGGCAAGATGTATGGAAGCAAGTGGGAAGACTTATCTGTACACATGTAGGCTGTTTAATTAAAAATAGAAACTGAGGCCAAACCATGAAGGGTCTTAGAAACCAAACATAAGTTTATACCTGCCCTTACTCCCTCCATTCCCTGGTGACACTTATCTGATGAAATAACTCACAAACAGGACTTAATGACAGGTGCCTTGCCTCTTCACCCTCAGAAACCAAGGGATGGCAAAGACCTTTCCTGTCCCAGGCAAAATCCCATCTATTGATAAAAGCTGTAAGGACTGCGTTGAGACAGATTGTAAGATCACACCTGAGCTCACCATGAGTGTTGTAGTTTATAATTACCACCTGTCAAGAACGGCAGTAAGAATATCAGTGCAGATGCTTTGTATTTGCCAACTCTGCTTTATCCAAAAACCACAGCTATCATGGTGGGAAATTCAGGCATTGAGGTTGCTTAATGGGGGAAGTGTGGGGTAAGGAAGGTCTTATGATTTCTGCTAGTTAGGTTAACGACTAACTCTACCTTTGCTTAAGACCAACCCAAAACGATGTTCTGCCCCAGACTATAAGTGAGAATATTTAAGCACTATCACTGACATCTGGCCTCAGCACAGAGTACCGTAATAGACTAGTGATGTGATGTCTGCCCAGCCCTAAGAAGTAATGCTATGCATACTCCATACTTAACTATGCCTACCTTTGCCAAAAGGACCACGTTAAAAGTATTTCAGGCATCAGAACCAACGGATGTGAGAAGTTAGGTATTCTTGTTCGGTTTGGTTTCATTTTTCAAATGATATATGTTTTTCAAATGTTATAACCAAGTTGGCAGGTACACCTTCTATATACTTATGTAATTAATAAGACCAACCCAAAATAGACGTTATGCCCCAGAATGAATTCAAGGCAGGACCACAGAGCTCACTCGCAAGAGAGTTCAGGGATTTTAAAGGCTTTAATCATAGCAGTTGTGTTGATCTTAACTTGTTTCTTCAGTGAGACCTAACCAGTATTGAAAACTTGCAGCCTTCACCTGCCCATGATTCCTGGTGCGGATCAGCCCGAATATTTCATCTCCCTGCCTCTAATTTTCTCTCCTGTTGGAAGCCCTTCATCTCCTTCTCTATCACACTCTTGGGGACTGTGGAATTTGTTGGCAGAGAAAGCAAATTTTTTTTCTTCTTTTTATTCTTCCTGTAAATGCAAACAAGCAACCAACACTACAAGAACTTTCATATTTGCAAACACCCCAGGGTGCTTCACAAAAATCAATCTGACCAAAAACCATAAAATATAAATTCACCTGACACAAGCACATGATGACTGTGGAGATTTCTCCCCCCACTTCTGCAATACACAGTGTCCATACAAATGACTCTGGAAACTGCACCAATTACTAGAGCTGCTGGATAAATCTCAAGGTCAGGAGAATTTGCAGGAAAAAAAAGGAAATGAAATGCATCTTTAAAGAGGGCCCTCTGCCCAGGAGAGGCCACTCTGGAGCACATTCAAACAAAAGTAGATGCTTTGGGCAAGATATTTTTCACCTTTCCTTGATGATACTGCAGGTAATGGGGAATCGCAGCCCCACCATCCATTTCCAGAGGACTTTCCTAATAGGAGTCTGTTCCATGTGCTTCTGTGATTGTGGAAGAAACGAGGATTGCACTGGGCACGGGGAAATGCAGACATAGCTGCTGAGTATTTTTGCATATAAAATGTTTACCTTTTTCTAATCATAAGAAAAATTCTTACTTAGTGTTAAAACTTGGCAAAACACAAGGAAAAAAACTAAGATCACTCCTAATCCCTCTGCCACCATTGCTTAGTGGCATATCCACCAGCACAGTCTCCCAAGGCCACAGCAGAAATCCCTGGTACATTCACAGAAGGAAGAATCACGGGCCTCCGCCCAGAGCTGCAGAAGCCAGATTTCTGGAGGTGGATGGGTCTGAGCATCTGCATTTTTGAAAGGCATGCCCAGTGATTCTTACAAGGTCTTCCTCTCTGAACTGTAAACTCCCCTAATGTAGATATTGGTTTCTTTTGTTCACCGTTGTATTCCACGCCTGGCACGTAGGAGGTACTCAAAAATATGTGTTGAATAAGTAAATAAATTCTATCTTTTCTCCTTGCACATAACTTTTCTTCCCTTTTTTCTGAAACATACTCTCACAGCTTCCACTCAACCATAGGTAAGGCACTTGCCATGTACTTGTCATTGCCCTCTGAGTTTTGCAAGCACATATAACAAATCCATAAAGCAATCATTATTTATCCCCATTTCTGATGAAAACTCCTAGACACAGAGAAGCTATGTAATTTTTCCAACATCACACAGCTAGGAAATAGTAAAAGCAGGTTTAAACCCCAATAGTGTAAATCCAGAGTCTTCATGCCTCACATCTGTATCCAACTTGAACCTTTTCTCAAGTTTTTAATAACATTCTACGTTTTTTAATGGTAACATGGTATTCTACTGTACAGATTTACCAGAACTTAAGAAATTATTGGACAGTTCCTCTCTGTTTTTATAACACTATATAAAAAGCATGTTAACTAGGGGTGTCTGGGGGATGCAGTCAGTTAAGTGTCCTTGGTTTTGGCTCAGGTCATGATCTCAGGGCTGTGATCTCAGGGTCTTGAGATCAAGCCCTGAATTGGGCTCCCCACCCAGCACAGAGTCTGCTCAAGATTCTCTCTCACTCTCCCTCTGCCCCACTCTCTCTCTTTCTCTCTCTCTCTCAAATAAATAATAAATCTTTAAAAGAAAAACACATTAACTAAATTTTCCCACAACTGTATTTTTTTTTCCTTAGAATCGCTTCCTGAAAGTGGAATCACTAGGTCAAAAAATATGAACACTTTTTGGACTCTTGATTCATATTGATGAATTGTTGTAAAATATTTTAATAAGATACACATCCACAGCAGCACAAATGTGCCTATCTCTCCCATTAAAAAAAAATACAGAAAATTTGAACATCATTAAAAATATATATTTGTGGCTGCTGTGTTTTGGGAAATATTTTAGTTCTTTTTTAATGAGAGCACTCCTCATAGGGCAGGATCCTGATGGTACCAGCAGACAAAGAATTAAGCCGGAAAACAGTTCTTTCCCACACCTCCTAGAAATGCCCTAGATACTCCTCCCTCTACATTTTTTTTGGGGGGGGTGTTTTTATTTGGTTTTGCTTTACTTCTGTACCTTTACTTATGGTGTACCCCCAAGATGTTTCACGTCTATGCATTCCTCAAATTCACCTCCTTAAGGTTCCAGTCCTTGGTGATCATGCTCCTCAGAAGATTAATGAATCTTTTAATGCTAAAGGCCAACAGAAGCCATGTCTACTGTGATTATCCACAGATTCCTAATAAAGAAACTGAGGCTCAGCCAGCCTGAATAAATTGCCCGGGGTCACACGGCACAGTCTAGAGTCTCAGAGCTGATGCTCTTCACTACCATCCTCCACTGCCTCTTTCTTTCTTGGCAGAACATGCGATCTGTGAGAGAAAACTAAGGCTGAGAATCAACCATTCCCAGGGCTGACTAACCTAACAACCCTGCATCCAAAAAAAAAAAAAGAGCTTACTTCTCCCTATGCAGAGGAGGGGAGAAAGAAAGAGCCTCTTCTCTTTGCCGGAGCACTCCAAATGTGACCATCACTCCTCCAGTCACTGGCTTTGAACACTTTGCCTCTGGTGTAACTGAAATCATTATCGATCCAGAGTGTTCTCTAAATGAGCTCACAATCTACTGTGGTCTGCAGACCAGCCAGGCTCCTAAGAGCAGCTGCTTCCTTGATCAGCTCTTCCTGGCTCATATTTACCCTGAGAAATTGGAAGTTAAAAGTAAAAGCCAATAAAGATGGAATTTAATTATATTGAGCAAAGACACAGTGTGCTGGGAATGCTGTTCTTCTCTTCTAGTAAGCAAAAGAGAAAGGTTGGGTTGGCACCCAGACATTGCCTGAGTTGACAACTTCGCTCTGTACCCATCCCGCATCACTGTCATCCATCGATTGCGTGTAAACTGCACGGGGCCAGGGACTCAGTCCCGTCACTCACCCTGCTGGTATCTGTTTGGACTGATAAAGAGGTTTAGAGTAACTTAAACCATTCTGAGTTGATTGTTTTCTAAGTGGGCCCGGAGGAAGGTAGCCTCAGGTTGGTCTGACAGCTCAACCAAGTCATCAGGATCGAGGCTGTCCTATATTTTTGCTCTAATGTCCTCATGTTTGTTCTTTCCAACCAAGCTTAGTGCTGCTCCAGGCTCCCGAGCTCTAGGCATCAACTCCCCACTCAAGGCAGGAAACCAGGAGAGGGGGTGGCACCACCTTTCATGTCTGCCCTTTTTATCAGGAAAGCAAATGCTTTCCCAGAAATAGCTATCCTTCCTCTTACATCTCATCTAGTTTAGGATCACGTGGCTACAAGATTTGGGGCGGGGTGGGGGAAGGGGATATCCTACTCAATTTATAATAATCACAAGACTTCACTGGAGTCAGACAAATTCTTACCCAGCTAGAATTTCCCATAAAATTGAGGTTCTATGAGAAAGAAATAAAAGAAGGATTGGCAAATAACAACTATATTCCCAGCACATAGCAGAAGGCCCGGCACATAGCAGAAGGCCCGGCACATAGCAAGCGCTCAGTGAAAACATATTCAGTAAGTCAATAAACACCCTTGTTCTATAGCTAAGAATGGAGAGAGGAGTGTGGATTGAGTTCAAAGAGGAGAACAGAGGAGGGTGGAAGGAATGGGGTGGCATCTGCTTCCCATCTATTCTTGGAATAGGTCTAAGCTGCTATGGTTGAGAGAGTGAAGGCCAGAAACTGATGGGACCATAACTCATGAGCATGACCATAACTCCTGGTGATACTTTGCATAAAGGATAATGGCCACAGGCTCCTGGCACTGTTCACAAGAGCCCAGTAATAACAGGACGCAGGGCTTAGAAGGGGCCCTTCTCTCTGGGCCACCACATAACCCAGCAATGCTCTGCCCATTCTCAAAGTTGCAAGCTTTGAGAGCATCCAGAGAGCCCCCTTTGGCATGTAAAGCCTACAGTGCCCTCATGATGGGCACTGAGGAAGCTTCAGCAGGCAGCTTTCCAGACAGTGGACTCTGTCAGGTAGGAGAAGAAGAAAGGAGGCAGGAGCCCATGTAGATACTGCAGCTGACACACTGGCTGTGGGAGAACTTGAGATGAGCCTTGGCAATCCCAGAAATCACCTGGGAAGACTTTGAGGGGGCAAATGCTAAGCAGGTAGGGGCTTGTGCCAAGCAGGGAGGGGCTTGTGCCAACACAATTTGTATTTCCAGGTTGGTGGCGTTTGGGTTGCAAGTGGACAAGACAGGGTTGGCTACAGTTTTCCCATACAGAGGAATGTGGCCTACCTAGATTCTCAGAGCAGGGGACACTACCAGGGAGAAGCCTATCTGGGAAGCCAGAGTTAGATTTCTCTGTTGGGATTTGAGGGTTATGTAGACAGAGCAGGAATCAGGAGAACACTTGGCAGCCAGGACACCTACTACCTCTAGGCTGTACATGGAACAAGACAGACAGACAACTAGTCTGGTCACTGGTTCAAACGGTCCCTTCTCCTCCCCTGGGCCTCAATTTTCTCATTTATAAGGTGAAGGGATCACATTACATCTCTAAAGGTCCTTTCAACACTGGTGTTCTATTTTGTTAAAGAACCTACAAACAAGAAAAAAGTTAAAATAAATCAGAGTGACTGAACTGAGCATATGAATGGAGGTGTGGCCAGACCGAGAGCCAGTAAAATGCAGTGGCTGAGAATTCAGGCTCTAGACTCAGCCAGACCTGGGCCTGGGGCCAGGCTCTGTCTCTTACTATATGATCTCATGCTTTTAAGCCCGAGATGGGTTTTCCTTGTCAAATGGAAATAATACCAGCTATCTCATGAAGTAGCGTTGAGAACAAAATAATATACTCATGTTGCCGAGCAAAGTACCAGGCAAATACTAGGTGCCTCATAAATGGCACTTTCAACAAACCAAAAAGATGAATCCCCAAGTGATAGTCTTCCTTTCAGAAATCTCAATATCCTGGTTTTGGTTTCCAAATCTTTCTTCCAAAAGAACTGTCCATTTTCTGACTACCAACTTTGAGTTCAAGGAAAGAACCAGATCCATCATGCCTTCCTGAAAGTTTGATGACTGGGAGTTTTATATAGGGTATTTCCAGGGTTAACTCTGGACTCGGAAAGGTGTGCAGAGGCCCTCTATTCTGGGAAGAGCCCCCCTTTTTCCTTTCATGGGCCTTATCTTGTTGGAGAGCCAAATAAAAGGCTCTGCCCACTCACATTCAAAAATCTATTCATTAATGGGATGCAATTCACATTATGTGCCACTAATTACCCTAAGAAGGCAGTAAAAATTAATAAGGAACTAGAGTTTAATTGTTTGATAATGACAGGGAGTTCCAAAGTGCCCTCTTGAGTAATAAAATTAACATTTAAACTAGTTCAGTCAAAGAACCTTTCCTTAAACATAACTCTTCACCATAAGGATGGCTTATTTATTTATTTTATCTTTGGGAAGCTCTGAAATATCACACAGATTTAGACTGAACTTCGAGAATCTGTCTAATGTTCCAGGACAGTGACTAGAGTGTTTGCAGTGTTTCAGGTGAACTATAGATGGACCCCACTGTACATGTGCACGCACAATAAAATCAGACTGTCCTGTATTTATTTAACCAAAGGTAGAGAAGCTTTTCAGAAGCCACTCCATCTGGGAGATGGAGGCTGGAGGAAGCTGCCAAAACACTGCCTAGGATAGGGTCCTACAAAAATCTCAAAACACAAATTGTTGCTAGAACACCATTCTTTCACATTTGAGCTTGTGTCACTATCCCAGGGTCTTCCCTGGACTTTTGTTAACGGGAATATGGGGGTTTTAAAATATGCCTGTAAAAAATGGAGCCTAATTCCCTTTCCCTTGAACATAGGGAAGATTTAGTGATTCTCTTCTAACAAATAAAATGTGGCAGAAGTGACGCTCTGTGACTTCTAGAATCAGGTTCTAAAATGGATACAGTTTCCACCTGGCTCTCTGTCTTGAGACACCTGCTTTTGGAATCCAATCACCAGGTTGTAAGGAAGCCCAAGTGCATGAAGAAGCTACCACAACAACATCAACAGCCAGACTTACCAGTGAGTAAGCCTTTAGATGATTCCAGCATGTAGCCTTTGACCCACCCCACCTGAGGTCCCAGACAAAAGTCATGCCCGCCAGTGCTCTGAATTCCTAACCCACAGAAACCAGGGAGAGAGATTAAACAACAGTCATTATTTTATGCCACAAAATTCAGGGATAAGCTGTTAAGAAGCAATAGATGACTCAAACAGGAAAGTTTACAGACATTGGGCCTCCTGGTTCTTAAACAAAGCCTTAAGGCCAGCAAGGCCTCATGCACAGAGGGTCAGTCTCAGCTGTGTCTGACCACTGCCCCAGTCACCAGCCTTTCAACATGCATGCGCATCACCCTGCTGGGTGACATAGCCCCAAAGAAACTCATTAGCTCTGAGCAATTTTAAGGTTGAAGGGCTTTCTTATAATTCACAGAAATAGAACTAAGCACAGTTTATCCACCTGGGATGTTTGCTTTCCCTAAAGAACTAAGGATTGGCTAGAATAATCCTTGAAAGTGGCCTTTCAGAGAGTCCCGTTGTGTTGTGGCTCATTTCACACATGCTTGGGAGAGAGGAAAAGCCAGCAGAGAGGAAATGGCTGTATTGTGGGACAGGCCATGCCCACCTCTCCTCCCAGTCTCTCGAACACCAGCGCTGCTGTTCTCTCAGCCAGGGCAGCTATCTTCTCATTCATTCATTTGTTCAGTGTGTATTGAGTATTTACAGCAGCAGGGGAGACAGATATTAAACATCTCATCATACAAATAAAGAATTCCATTTGTCCTAAGCACTAGTAGTGGGACATCCAGGGTCCTCTGGGGAGCTAGGGATAGTCAAGCTGAGACCCGAAAAATCAGAAAACAAGTGAGGCAGACAGGGGAGGGGTGGGAGCATACGGAGAGCCATCCAAACAAAAGGTCACACAATAGGAAGAAAGTTTGTGTATCTGGGGATCTAAGGAAAGATCAGCTATGGTGCCAGGAGTGGAGAAAGCAAGAGACAGAATGCCCCAGAAGAGTCTGAGGAGGGAGGGAGCAATGGATCATGTGGGGTCATGTAAAAAGATTTTGTCTATATTCTAAGGACAGGCAGCTACAGTGTTTAAAATAGGAGAGTGACTCAGTTGAATTTCTTCTGCCAAATCACTTCAGTCCCTCTAACCCCATCTTTTCCCATCTGCATGTATACCTCTTATAACCCAGACCGTGTTACATTGTAGCTAGTTGCTTAGGTATCTTTTCTCCCCCAGCTGGCTGATGGCCTCTTGAGAGCAGAGACCATGTCCTAACCATAACTGTAACTCCATCAGGCTTCCTACTGCCCTTGGTATCGAGTGCAAACTCCTTTTGTGGCCTGCAAGGCCTGGCACAATGTGTCCCTCGCCCACCTCTCCAGGAACATCTTGAGTCATCTCCTTTGCTCTCCAGTGATCCATCGTGGTCCAGCCACACCAGCAGGCACACAACTTTCTATGGGGCTTTTCAAGAAGCTCTGGCTAGGATAGCACAACTCTTTAATATTCTCAGAGCAACCAATGCTTCCCCATCACAGCACCTACTAAGATTTGTATCACTACTTATATACATTATTGATTTGATATCTGTCTCCCCTCCTAGACTGTCCATTTCATGAAAGCAAAGAACTTGTCAGCCTTGGTCACCATTATATCCTCAGTACCTAGCACTGTGATGCTCACAGTTGGCATTCCACAAAGAGTTGTCGAATGACAGAATAAGTAAGAATGCATGAATAGGTAAAGAATGGATGAGTTAATGCATGATCCCAGTGGCCACCCAGGCCAACTCAACAGCTGATGTTGGAGACCTCTCTCTGGTTGCTCTCCAGTACCTTCAATGACATAACCTCGTTGCCGGCCTCACCAACTCTCCACTGGAAGAAATCAATGGTAGTGAAGGCTTTATGGAATAAATGAAAAGTAGAAATGGGTAGAGAAGGCCAGGAAGGCATTTCTGGCAAACTCTGAGAAGTTATTATCTTATTCCTTCTGCCAACCAAGAGGAAGAAAGCTGGCAGACACCCATGTTCAGTGAATGAGTCCATGTAAATGTTGATGTGCGTAAGATTTTGGCTGCATTCATAAGCTCCCCATGTCCAGGGCATTTCAAAATCCTTCACAGGAACTAATGGGGTCAAATAGATCCCTCTAGGTCAGTGCTTCTCAAACTATCTCTGGTCAAGGGCCAGGTTTTGTTTTTATTTTAAATCCATCAGAGATCAATACCTTACAAAATACAGAAATTATTCACTTGGATGAGGCAGCAATGTCAAATTGCTATAAAGTTTCTAAATGCTTACTTCCCATTTCTGTAATCATTTCATCATGAGTAACAAATATTTTGTAGGCCTATAGCCAGCTGCCACCCACACTTTGAGTAGCACGAATTCAGATCAGTATTGTACTCCCACTATCTCATTCCTAGCCATGGCAGACATTGCTAATCAATCGTTACACCTTTCCCCATCAAGCCCACATTTGGCCTTAAAATCTTTCTCATCCTAGTGTTCAAGACAGTCTTCACCATATAATTAATCAGAGATCTCACAGAAAGTTCAACTTATTTACCATCCCTGTTCTACATGGTCCACAGATTGGCCATTTGTCATATTCATGCCCAGAATAGGGAAATATCTATATTTTTGTGTCCAGCCTAATGAAAAGTTCATAGAGAATAGCCATTTCATCAAAGAGAGTCTGTCCTGGACTCATTCAGTCTATTAACAACCTTTTTGCAGCGTGAGAAGCCCTTAATTCATACATACTAAGAGAAGATGTAGCAATCTACACCACATACAGAAACTAACTTCTGGTGTGTTCTCAGATTTAAACTGTATGGATCACATTTGGGAACAAAATCACTGGCCCTTCATTGCTTTGACTCTTTCTTCCCTCAAATTCTCCATTCCTATGACTCACCTGCTTTTATTTCAAGTTGTCACAGGGGCTCATTCACAGTGGTTGTTTGCATTTCTCTTTGTCCTCTTTGTCAAAACAGAGAGGGTTTTCATTCCTCCTACATTCAATCCTTTCCCAAGCAATATTAAAGCCCCTTAGTCCTCCTCTGGTAACAATCAAGCTGTAACCCAACCTCCAGTCATTGTCTCTGAGAGGCCAAAGAAGAATCCACAAGGGGGAGAGAATTAATCTGTTGTCTCTGGGCTACAGATCTAAAGCTCACTCCGAAGAAAAACAAGTTTCACTTCAAACATTTTCTCTCAACCTCACCTGTCAAGTTCCCTTTGGAATGTTTTTGCAACTTCTTCATGGTCCCTACAAACCACAGACTCACAGACTGTTAGAGCTGGACTGAGTCATACGAAGCATCTGGCTAACCCGGAGCCCTCTTGGGACTGGAGGGGAAACAGTGAGGCTTGTCTGAGGAGTCAGAAGGCAGAGGTCCCTCACTGAGTAGCTGGATGACCTCAGAAGAGCTAATTCACCTCTCAGAGACCATTTGCAAGGGAAACAGATATGATCCCTAAAATAGGTTGTGATCCAGTCATGGGGCTAGTTCAGACAATGGGAACAAAAGTATTTTGACAATGAGAGCCCTACATGAATGTGGGGATCTTAACTGTCCTTCTGATAGCACCACAGTGAACAGGAGGCCAGCACCAGAGTAGAAAACCTGGGAGTAGAAAGAACGGAATGGATGACCCAACATACCCTTTGACAAAGACCACTCAGGAGCTGGAATGAATTTAAGGAAAAGAATTGGGGGGAGAGGGGTGTCCCATTTGCAGTCCAACTAAGAGACGATAGTAGCTTGAACTAGGATGGTGGTCATGAAAGGAAAAAGTGGACAGACTCAATAATATTCATTAGGCAAAATTATCCAGGCTAGGTGATGGATTAGACGTGTGAAGGGAAAAGGAGGGGGCATGTTCAGGGTGACCTTTTTGGCTTACTTAACTGGATGAGGGTGTGGTTCAATGAGATAAGAAAGAACAAGAAAGACCCAGGTAGGTGGGGCACAGATGAGAGATGGCAGGCTTGCTTTCAAAGGCTTTGAGTTTGAGGTGCCTTTGAGACATCCAAGTGGAAATGTCAAATAGGCCATTGGAGCTGAGTGGATATGTGTGGCTCAGATATAAAATGCCAAGTGTATCCACATAGATGGTAATTGAAGTCATTGGCTAGGATAAGATCACCTAGACAGAGAGAGTATAAGGTAAGAAAAGAAGTGGGCCTAGGACCAAGTCTTGAGGAACCATCACATTTAATGGCAGGGCAAGATGAACCTCTAGTAAAACCAAGGAGAAACCAGAGAGACAGAAGGAAAAGCAGAATAGTGTTTTTAACCAAGGGAAAAACATAATTCAAGAAGGAAGAAATGGCCAGTAGCACCAAGTACTGGTAAGGGTTCATTTAAGATAAAGGCTGAAGAAATATCCATTAGATGAGCAATGGAGGCCATCAGTGCCCTTTGCCCTTTTGTGATAGAAATCATACTCTAGGTCCTTTCCAAATGCAGTCTCTTCCCTATTCCTTGCCCCCATTGCCATCCAAGGTTAAGAATGGACCACAAATCTCTGGGAAAACCAATCTTCCTTGGGGTCCTGAACACTATGGCTACTTCAACACAACAGTTTAGGGCTTCAGCTAAGCCTGTAACTTTCAGGCAGCTCTACCCCATCCTACATACTAATAAGTCCTATCTACTAAGATTGGTTTCCTACAGATCACAGATGGCAAATACGCAGCATGCTTTTTAACACCTAACAAATCTGGGTCCACATCAGACATCACTAATCAATCACAGGTCCTCACCTAAAAATGTGTGCCTCTGAAAGTCACTATCTCTACATCTCACATTGCAGGATGGCTCTACAGTACAGAACCCGGAATCACTGACTTCATTGTTTTCAATTCACCATCCTCCTCTGAGGGAGGCAAGACACAGAGGAGACAGAGATGAGACACATTCCACACCCAGCATCCCTTTGTCCCTGGTTCCATTTCCCCAGCTGACTGGCTGCATGCAGCCGTTGGCCAGACCATTACATCTATTCCCAATATTGATGTGATTTGCAGTGATTTGCTTTGGAAATCAAAGCTGGGGAGTCTGGGCTTTATCTGAAAAGCAGGCCGTGCTGCACTCTAAATGGAGAATGACTGGGCTCACAGCAGAATTGGGTCTGTTTGGCATGTCCTGTCAGACACGAACACCCATTGGGTCCTGCCCAGCATGGACAATGCGCATGCCACTTACCAGCCTGATTTGGGAAGATAATAAGCTAAAACAAAGGAGCAGATGATCATGGAGGCTTATTTGCAGTCTGCACAGTTTATACTTAGCCATCTTGTGACTGGGTTGTAGGTCCTGTGTGGCAGTCACCCTTGGGAAATTCAATCCTGAGGGATGCAGAGGTGGGACAGACAGGGGAGAGGGTAAGGAGGGGCCTAAAATGCTACTTTAGGGCACAGGAAAGAGGGTCAGACCAATAAACAATCAGCTGGTGACAGTAGAGACTTCTCTGTCAGCAGCATGGAAGAGAATGTAAAAATGTGTAAGGGGACATTTTTAATAGTCTGTAAACTGCCCAGCACCCTGGCATCAAAGTCTCTTCCTTTTCCCTTTGGGTCCACCTCATCTGCCATGGATTAGAAGCCATTTCCCTGTTCTATAAAATGAATGGGCTAGAGAGGATGATCCCTAAGATGCTGTGATTCTACCCATGACAAGGTAAAGAGAGGCAACCTATGGGGGGTGCAATGGATGGGGTGAGTGGGGAGCTGTGGGCCTGTTAAAATCTTGGGGCAGTCATAATAGAACATTCTGCAATCATCAAAAATGGTGGTGCTGATGCCACCCAACAAAAAATGAACTTTCATTAAAATGTATCTCAAGGGATTAAAAAGTGTACACACGCACACACACAAGTATCTCAAAATTAAAATAATCTTTAGAGAAAAAAAAGACAGTGCTAATCTATATTAATTGAAATTGAAAGTATTGATAGCATCTTGTTATGTGAGAATGGCAGCAACCTCATGAAGCCGTTTATTGTCAATAAGGCAGCAGAGGGATGGGAGACAGTGATCACCGGGAGGGCACTCCCCAAAGAAGAAGGAGAGTCCAAGCAGAGCCTCACCTCACCCCTGCTGACCCCTTCCACTCTGTATTTTGGGAATATGGTGTGTGAAATCCCAGAAACTGATGCTACCAGAGAAAGGAGGTTTTTATAAAGGGCTTTTGTTGTCACATGTTTTGATTTGCTTTGGTTTTTTATCTCCGTGATGTTTGATAGCAGAGCACATGGAAAGAGAACCCAATCCACCATCGTCCCCCAGCCTGAGCAGCAGGGGGAGTGTAGACAGGAACACAGGTCCTTAGGGACCCAGTCTGGTAAGGCCCTTCTTAGAACAAGACTGCGGCTTTAGACAAAAACTCCACCTCTTGGTGAGACCCAGTCTCCCTGAGATGGTCTTGTCTGGGCATAAATCTTATAATTCTACAACGACAGGGCAGAAAGGTCCTTAGAGATCACTCATCACTCCAAGCGCAGTTCTGTTTCCATGCTGTTCTCAAGCTGGCAGTCTCAGCTGGTCCAATAAGGCTCTGGATTCCAGGATAATGGAAAGTTTGACGTGAGTTTCAGAGAGAGGTCTGCTTCTCACATATATTCATCCAGTCCCCATAGCAGATCCATTGCCTCCTCCCCATCAAAGGCAAAGTGGATTCTGACTGTCCTGGTGTGATTTGAAAGAGCCAAGAGTATCTCTCTCTCCACTTGCCAGAACTCCACCCATAGCTCTTCATTTCTTTGTGTTAAGGTATATTCACCTGCTAAAATGAAAGGAGGTATGAGTCAGAAAACAAAACTCCCTCATATGAATGAGCCCCCAAAGTTAGAAATTATACCAGTGGGCATCTAAGAGGGGCGGGGAGCCGTTCCCTGGTTTCATCTTCACCACTTGGAATCAAAAGGGACTTTTCACATCGTGCCATCCTTTAACGAAAGAACAATTTAGGTCCAGAGGGTTCATGTCTCTTAAACAAGGTCACACAGCACACTGGGAACTAGGGATGGAGCCCTCTGGCTCCTCTGTACATTTGAAAGGACTCCTAAAGATTATTTTTTAATCCAAGACCCCCATTCCTTTGTTTTACCGACAATAGGAACCACCCTCACCAAAAGCCCCCTTTAAAAATTTCTTTTCTGGCGCTAGCATGGAATTACCATTTTAAGTACGCTCGGTGTATCTGAATGGACACACGCGAAGCTAGAGCTTGGGAACTTGAGGCGTCCCGCACCAGCGCAAACCCTGTCCGACTGAGCATGTTACCTGCGGGCTTCGGCCGCCTTCTCGCGGGCCTTAGTCGTTTGCCTTGGCGCTCCTGCCCCCTAGTGACAGCAAACTTTGCTGCAGTCACATTCACCAGACAAACGAAAGGAAGGGAAATTGGGTGAAAAGAGATGGAGGCAACCCTCATCCTTCTCTTAAAAAAAAGGCAGGCCTGGTTATGGGGACATTTTTTAACCTCACACACAAAAACACGACGAACTAGACGTTGGCCCGCAGCAGATTTGAACCTGCGGAGAGGTGAGGCCAGAACACCAAGGATCCTGGGTTGAAAACAGATTATGTAACTGACTCAGGGACTCG
The DNA here is from genome assembly GCF_009762305.2 of Zalophus californianus. NCBI lineage: Eukaryota > Metazoa > Chordata > Mammalia > Carnivora > Otariidae > Zalophus > Zalophus californianus. The sequence continues at coordinate 103,462,363 of NC_045599.1, forward strand.
TGAGACCACCGGGGCTCTGAGGATCCCAGGGAGGCAGGAATAGAGGACCTTAAATAGCAAAAGAGGGGGACAATGGCGTATGGTACCCCCCCCCAGCAATTACTAACATGAGTGAATTCAGAGTCCTGCCCCTAGCTCTTCTCAAGCCTTGCTGAATGTTCGTAGCACGGATCCCCACTCTTTGCTTAACTGACTCCTGCCCCTTCTGCTTATCTCAGTTCAGCTTCCCTCCCATCCCCTCTGGAAATGTGCCTTCATCATAAGCTCTCATGGCAGCAGGTACTTTATTTCATGGTCCCTGATTCTGTGTATCTCTGATTATTTCATGCCCAGTCTGAAGAGTCAGTAACCTGAACACAGGCACTGAGGCTACTTTGTTGACTACTCAACCTATGTCCTTAAAACAGCAATTCGTACATAGGAGGCCTTCAATTGATACTTTTCAATGGAATTAATAAAATCATAAGTGTTGGTTGAATGACTGAGTTACATCTGTTTACAGGATAAAAAAAAAAACAGATCTCATGTCAATGGAGAAAGGAGAACCACATTTCAGGGCTTTGGGGCTGTGCCCGGCAGACTGTGTGATTAGTACCCTTCTTGCTCTGTCTCAGGACCCTCCTAGTCTATAAAAGACACAAAGATCGTCTGAAGGTGGAGACCCTTGAATATCACCCCAAATGCTCACCATCGTCCTTGGGGCGGGTAGCTAGTCTGGTGCTACCATAATTACACTTTTTGACGATCAGCCTCCACAGGCTCAGCTTTTGTCTCTGCTGTAGTAGGAAAATCTGCCTGAGAACTGAAGGCCAAGCAGGTTAAGAGTCTGTGAGGACATCAGGAGAACTGACCTTCGGAGCCGCCTCTCTGTGTGACCTTGGATGGTGCCTCCCTGCATGGGCTCTCCACTGTCCCATTTGTAAACTAAGGATCTTGGGGTATGTAACATCAAAGTCACTGGTTTTTCAGGTGTCAGAAAACCCAACTTAAACTGCCTTAAGGGGAGTAAAAAGGGGATATATATTGCTCATGAAACTGAAAAGCTATGGATTCAAGGTTGACTCAATCCAGGATATTGAGCAACATCATCTCAGCCTGGTTTCTCTTCTCCATCCTTCAGCTCTGCTTCCCTCAGCGTTGCTCCCCTTGTGGGCAGGTTCCCTATATATGGGGGTCTCCAGCAGCTCCAGGCTTTCCACCCCTTGGCAGAAAAATAGAGGGACTTTCTCTCAACAGTTATCAGAGAAAAGTCCCAAGACTGCCCCCACTGGTGCTCATCGCTGTAGTCAGGTGAAATTCTGGGCCCCACCAGAATCACACAATTGATACAGCCAGAAGCCCACCACCCCAGAAGGTGATCGGGGAAACACTCTCAGAATGCGGGTACAGTTGCTAGACAGACAAACACAGAAATGGCACTGCAGAGGAAGGGATCTTGAAAGACGTTTGCAGCTTCGAGTGCCCTGACATCACTCTGATGCGATGCCAGGGAAGTGGGATGGGAGACATGCCCTAGACATGCCCTAGAGTGAGCCCAACTCCAAACCCTTTGAAAAAGCCTAAAGGCCAAATAAGACCCTCACCCACTCTAAAGGGAGAGAAGGGGTGACGTTAGCAGCCCATAGAAAGCAAGTTGTGACGCTGACCTTCCAGAAGCCAAGGGGCATAAAATGAATGGCATTTTGATAATGCCACTAAAATGGAACATTTCTATTTCCCAAAAAGATGGACACTGTCAGTGAGATTCATAAAAAATTAAAAAAAAAATCTTATTAAACTTTCCCTTTCACTGCTTCTTTGTATCTCTGGTTGAAATGGAGCAGGATGCAGGTTGCCATGGTGACGGCTGAATTTTAAATAACAGGGCTCAGGAGCTCGGGTGGCTGGCTCTCCCCGCCCCAGGCAGGAAACTGTTGGGGGAAAGAGAGAGGCAAAGTGAGCAAAGGAGGAAAGCTGCTGGGCTCATCCCAGGACACTAACTTCTGCAGCCTGTTCTCCTCACACTGGCAATAAGGCCCCCAAATCACCGACTCTGACTTCCTCATAGAATGAGAGAATGTGGAGTCCAAATGTGTAAGGACAGGACCCTCAAAGTCACTTTGTCCTGCCCGTTCCTGACTCACTCTCATGACAAATGGATTTCTCCTACACTTATGCCCCTTCCCAGGAGCAATGGGCTCAGCCCACCCAAGTTTTAGAAAGGCCACTGGAAACCTAACCCCAAGAGAAATGTTCAAGACCCAGAGACCCTGAGAGCGAAACCTACAGGATTTTTAAGTGAAAGAGGAATTTGAGCGCAAGAGCCTAGTAGCTGTAATTCAAACAGCGCTGGCCATAAATTCCAGTTCTGCTCTTCTCTCTAGAACCATCTAAGAACGAAATGGAGAAATTCAGGAAGTGAGAGTTCCCCATGTATGGACACACTCAGGCCAGCATAGGCCAGCAAGGAGCTGACTGGCAGAAATGTTTTTAAATAGTGCCAGGTGTCAGAGATGTAGGGCCCTGCTGAGGGAAACTCAGAGAAGCAGCACACCAAGGCCTTCCCCCAGAAGCCTTCTAAAGTCCAGGCCGGGCAAAGGGGAAACCAAAGAGTAAGGCTGGAGAGAACCAGAAACCAGGAAGCATGGAAATCTGCTCTGCAGAACCAGCCCTGACAGGGAGGGTCTCATCTCAGGAGCGTCTCTCTGCTTGGCCCCGCGCACCCCAGAAAGAACTAGCACTCTCGACTGGCCCATCCCTTGTCTCCCAAACAAAATGGCTATTCTGGATAGGTCACGGTCAAGGCCATTCTGTGTATGTCAGAGAATGTCTTCTAGAAGTCAAATAATAGTAGTAATAATAATTTTGTGTTTCTCGAACACAAAAACTGTTTCTTGAAGCTGGGAAATGACAAGATTATTATTATTCCCCCCAGGAGAATGAAGAAGAGGCAAGGAGATGGGGCCCCTGGGCCCATGACCTACACCTCCATGACCTGCATCTCTACACCTGTCCTGCGCCCCAGGCCTGATAATACAGCAGCTTGGAGGCTAGGATTCCCCCATCAGGATTCTCCAGGCAGCTTGGAATGAGCAAGAGAATGGCAGCACCTTAAGAAAGAGAATAAAAACCAGATTCAGAGTAAAGGGAAGTGGCCCAGCATTCACACCACCAGGTCCCATTCCTGTGCCTTGCTGAGCAGCATCGAGAATTCAAAGGTCCCCAGTCCCGAGGTGGCAGAAGGCAGCCACCCAACACTGGCCTTGGTCTATCACTGGTGCTGCCCAAGACCTGCTGGCCTCTCTTTCCAAGGGCAAGCTTAGACCCCAGACCACCACTTCTGCCCTCATAAATTCTGCCCTGCCTGCCCTGCCTGCCCTGCCTATGCGTGCACACACACACACATGCCCAGAACAGGAGGCAGGAGCAGCATGCGGCCTTAGAAATAGCACCCAGAAATTTATATACACTAGGCTTGTACAGGCATGAAGCAGCTCCTGCAGGATGCCCAGAATCCATTAGCAGAAAGGGACCAGAAGACCGGAGGTTAGGGCCATGGGAAGAATGGAGATGTATTTTCCACCACTCCACACCTTTTTGAAAAATGTTTCTCACATGCATATACGCCTTTTCAAAAAATAAGTTCTGTTCCTCCTTCTAGAACATACATACTAAATTTGTCTTTGTCCTGGGCACTTGAAGTCAGAAAAACCAAGTGTCATTTCTATTCTAACACTAATGCCAAAGCAGTGTGATACCAGCCCAGGTCTTACCCACTCTTTGCCTCAGTTGCTGCGGCTGTAAAATGGGGTTTTTAAATCTAGAAACCTACTCTACTCTTCTCAGAGACACTTCAGGAGTTCAATGAGACATAACAGTAAGAGTAATGATAATAGTTAAATATATTGAGTGCTCATCAAGGATTGGGCACAGTGCTAGTCTCTCCAATCTAAAACAAGCCTATAACATTTAGTATCAATCTCATTTTAAAAGACAAGAAAAATAAGGCAGAGAGAGGTAACTTGCTCAAAGGCATGCAAGTACATATCCAGCATTCTGACTCCAGAACCAACACTCTTACCCACCAAATACAACTGTCCATCGGTATTCATTATCCTAGATGCAGCTGCCTGTCCCAAGAAGTTTGAGTGAGTGATCAGATAGCCTCCACCTGTTTTCCCCAATATTGGAGTCTCTGCCTTTGCTTAAGACAGTTTAATGAGGGGCAAGAATATAGAGATAAGGATATAAGCAAATCCCAAAGTGGGATCCCCATTCTAGATGCTAGGATCTGTTTGATGGCAGAGACCAGGACGGTGGGTGTGCCTCTAATGGCAAGAAGCCCCACCTAAGGCTCCCAGATGCACAACTGACTTGTTACCTCCCTACCGCCTGTCACCATGGCAATGAGAGACCTAGGATGCCAGGCCTCAATGGCTGTTCCTGATTTACAGAGCCTTCCTAATTCACACTTCCCCTTTCAATCTCCTCTTCTCTCTTCTGTGGACTTTGCAACCCTCTGCAATATCTACCAACTGACGGTCATGCAGCCCCTCCTTGAATACCACAAGGGATGAGCAGCTCACTCTCCACCCGGCCCAAACCAATCTCCACCCACACTTACCTGCTTGCAAAGTCTCCTTTCTGTTGCCCTGAAATCTGTCTCCCCATTTTGTCTAGCTCTCTGCCTCTTCTTCCACTGTTCCTGCAGCTGCCACTTCTTCTTTATCTCCTCTCCCCTTGTAGATTGTCTCCACCTCATAGCTTCTGCTTCCTCATTCTTGCTTCTGTTTTCTTCTGTTCCTTATGCCCCCTCTTGGCCTCTAGCACTGCCTCTCTCCATGAACATTTGAGCTTCTGGGACTGTCACCAGCTGCCTGCTTTGTTCTCCCCACCCACCCACCCCCTAAGTTCAAATTCCCCAAAGAAATCATCAGATTGGGCGAGCTCATTACAGTTTGGATAAAGCTCTTCAATGCAGCCTGCAGATTGGCAGCCCTTGGGTCCATATCCAATCTGTTGTGGTTGGTAAAAGGTTGGACCATATGATAGAAGTATGGGCTGCCCCCTAGAAGATCATAGGAGTAGCCTGCTGTCTGCTGGCTACCAATACATTTCATTTTGCATGCCAACTGCACTCAAAAAATATTGGCTGCTTTACAAACTATGTTGAGACGGACTCAGAGGTTACAGCCGAGCTCCATGCAATATGATTAATGGCTTTTATTTGCCATGGGCATGCAAAAAAAAAAAAAGCCTCAGCCTATATGTCCGTTACTTGCCCTTTTAGTGTTAGACCAGGTGATCTGATGTGGACAAAGTAAGTGGAGGCATCACCTTCCTTATTATGAATTTGCTGCTTCTCTTTATGAGAGCTAAGATTACATTTGCTTGCTCAGATGGATGGATCACATCCTGACTTCACATTGAACTTCAGCTACATAAAACCCCTAAGCCTTTTTCATACCTGCTATTAAGTCACATTTCTCCCATTCCATATTATACCAAAAAAAGAAAGAAACCAAACGGTTAAATTTTACATTTTTTCTTAATAAAGCTCACCTTGTTTAATTCCGCCTGTCACTCCAGCCTACTGAGATCTTACTATGAATGATGTCTTTTTCCAGCCTATTTGATAAATTGCTCACACTCTGTCTGCAAGCCTCTGCCCATGAAATGGAGGTTAAATGTTTATGCCATCTTCTGCATAGGACTAACACAATGGAGAGTTTCGACTGTTTGCTTTCATGGATGGACCTACTTTTCACCTTTTGGGGGACAACTGCTCAATAATTTCAGAAAATTATTTTAGACTCCCAAGTGCATGTGGGTATTTGTCTGTTGCATCCACAGTGAGGATAACCAAAAATAGTTAAACTATTTCATGGAGGAGGCTCCTTTCTTAGAATAATAGCTGTTGTTCATTGAACAACCATTCTGGGCAATAGATGCTTTCATACATTATTTCTAACCCTTACAACAATTTCAAGAGGTAGGGTTTATTATCTGCCCCCCCCACTTTGTTAGGGATTAGACAACTGAGACATAAAGTGTTTAATCACTTTCCAAGATCACACAGCTGGTGTGTCATAGGGCTGAATCCCAGCCCCAATCTGCCTGACCCAGATCCTTTGCCCCTTCTGCTGGGCCACACAGCTTCTCCCTGAGTGTGCCTCTCTGAGTGACGGCAAAACTTGCTGTTGATGACTGATGGCAGAGATTGGGGGTTCATGAATACAGTTACCCATGGGTCACATTGTTTAAAAGCACCTATATTAGGTCTTTAAAAGTATGATATATCCATATTTGTAATATCACACAGTTATTAAAAAGAAGGAGGTAGATCTACGTGTATTCATACAAAAGACATCCAAGATGCTAAGTATGACTATTCTGATCTTATTTTCTTAACATTACATTAATGTGTGGAGGTAGGAGGTGAAGAATTATAGGAGACTTGCAGTTTCTATTCTTAATATTTCCATTTTGATTGAATTTTTACATTTGTATATTATTTTTGGAATCAAAAAAAATTTAGGAAAACAATATGTCAAAATCATCAGTTCCTGGGATGCCTGGGTGGCTCAGCTAAGTGAGCATCCAACTCTTGATTTCAGCTCAGGTCATGATCTCAGGGTCATGGGATCAAGCCCCGCATTGGGCTCTGCACTCTGCACAGAGTCTGCTTGAGCTTCTCTCCCTCTGCCTCTCCCTTCACTCACTCTCTCTCTCTCTCCCTCAAATAAATAAAATAAAATCTTTTTTAAAAAATCATCAGTTCTGGGTGTTATACAAAAGTAATGAATTGTGGATCACTACATCAAAAACTAATGATATATTGTATGGTTACTAACATAACATAATAAAATTAAATTAAATTTAAAAAAAAAGTCATCCGTTCATCTTCCCCTTCAACTCCTGAATGTCATGCAACTGTGTGATGCATAAAGATCTGAGCCTCCTGTATCTGTGGCAATAATACAAGAAACACACTGTCTCACATACACAGACATGAGGTAGGGGAGCACCAGGGTTGGTTACCTCAGTGATTGACTGACTTATGATGTCCTAAGGCATCTTTGTGCCCTCCATCCTCAGCATGCCACCTGGCCCCCTATACATCATTAACTGGCTGCCACTGCTCTAGGCATCCCAAGCAGCTATGATAATATCCAGTGAAAAAAGAGGCTCTCTTCCTATGTCACTCTTTTTAGCATTAAGAAGAACCTATTCTAGAAGCATCCACAGCAGACTTCTCACATCCTGTTAGTCAGAATTGCATTCTTTGCCCCCTGCTAATCCAATGGCTAATAAATGTGATGAGGTCATTGAGCTCAGAATGGACAAATGATTTGCTCCCTGGGACTGGAGAAGCCAGCCCTCTTTGAGGCACGTGACTTGTCTGTTCTGAATGATACTGGGGTTCTGTTAATAAGCCTCCCCCCAAAAAGAAGAGGGAGGCTGTAGGTACCATGGTGTCACACTACTCCCTAAATTAATTATGATGCCATGCTCCTCTTAGGAGTGTTCTTACCCAGCAACTCTGTCCCTCCCCACCCACCCCCACCCCATATATTCTCAGAAGCACATTTTTTCCGAGCCAGGTATACTAGGTTTATAAACGATTTGAATCTCAAAGTGTCCCCTAAAGTGCTCCTGATTTTGTTACAGTTACTTATGCTGAAAGGAATACTCATAAAAACCTCTACTGAAAATCCCAAGCCATGGTCCAGTTGATTTCAGAAAGTGAGAATTCTAAAAGCAAGCAAGCAAATGATTTTTAGTGGCGGTAATTTATGGCTCAGTTTAGCAGGATATACGGTTTTTGACAAGGAGGATTAAGCTGAATAGATTTTAGAGGAGAAATTTAAAAACAGACAGACCTGTCTTAGATGTTTTAAAATAAAGCTTCCTACAGGTAGGGTTCAATGTGCTCTGCCAATCCTCTGAAAAGCTGGAAGAGGGTACCACCACCCTCCATGGTTCAGCCTTTTGTCCATTTGGGAAGTCATCAAGATAAAAGTCTGAAGCTACGTGTTACAAACTTGAGGACTCTCTGACATGGAATTAATTTTTCTGGTAGAGGAGGTTGCTGACCAAGGCTGCCAGGGAAAGAGAATGAGGAAGAGAAACTGTTTCCCCAACACCATCAAAGCTGGACCTTGAATTCAGTTATCTTAACTTCTTAACTGGCTTTGGCTTGCCCCTTGTGCTAGATGCCTTCGTTTGCTCCTCTTCTCTCTTCCCCATCCTGCTCTGTACCCCCAGAGGCTGACCTGCAGGAGTGCATCAATGGGCTCCTGGCCCTCTGACTTCCAGTTAGGTCTGGCACTGGCAGGAGATCAACAAGAAGAATTAGAGAGCACTTGGTGAGATTGGGAGGTTTATTCTCCAAGTTCCCTCCCTTTTGGGTCCCCAAGTGCTGGCTTCATTTGGAGTTCTCAGTGAATAGTCCTATGTCCCCAATCCCAGAAACCCACCCCCTCATTTGCCATAGCAGTGGTAATGGAGCCCTGCTATTACTAATCTGAGGTTCTGAGCTATGCCTTGTGGTTTCCCTACACCCTGCCCACGCCTTTGTAAATAGCTTCTTTATGAAACTCTGCTTGAGTTATCCTAATTTGAGGGTGCCATCTGTTTCCTGCTAACACACCTCTCTAATTTGATCTTATATGGGCTGCATGTTTTACTTGGTGATATTTCTGTGTTCCTGCCTCCTGAATCACTGCTCTGCACAGGAGCAAAATCTTCAACCTCTGACGTCACATAGAAGTGGGTTCAGATCCCACTCCACCATCTATAGCTAGAAAACCTCGGGCCCATCACTTTACCTCTTTGAACCTCAGTCTCCTCATCTGCAATATGGCCATAATAATAATAATAATAATAATAGTGGTATGCTCTCCATGGGAGACGCTGAGCATCAGATGACAATAGGGAGTGGTGGGGCGTAGGATGAACTACAGAGCTCATGCCACATCTAGAAAAGGAGGCACCAGCTCCCCGGATCCCAGTGATAGTTGTCATGAAGAAAAGCCAGTCCAGAGTTGCCAGTTCTTCTGATACTTCAAGAAGCCAGAAACCTAGATTTCTATACAAAATCTCTCCTTGACAACAATGTTAGCACCATAAGGATAGTAATGACAATTTATTCATTACTATATTCACTGTATAGTGACTAGAAGAGTACCCAGCACATAGAAATGATCAAAAAATCTTTGTTGCATAATTTTTCCAATTTCTAAATTATAACAGCTAGTGAGGGTGAAGCAAAGCTGGGGCAGGGGAGGTGCTGCATGACTGCGAGAAGGCAAGCACCTCCTTCAGTATGGCATTCCAGCCATGTCACTCACCCCCGCCCTGGCCCTGAACACAACACTCCTGCAAATTGCTACTTTAGACTTCTGCTCTAGAATGAACCACAACTGAAAGGTGTTAATAAATGATACTTTGGGGGGCCCCTACTAATTCAATAATGCCGTTTTTTCATGAAGTAAGATATAGCCATCATCTGCAAAATATGTACTGTTCACACGGCTCACCTGCAACCAGGCATTTAATTATTGTGCCCAGGGCTGAAAGATTTTTTTCAGCCCAAACAGCTCACGGATCCCCCCCTCCTTCTACCACAACCTGAGGATACAAACCCAGTGAGCTGTAGATTTTTACCCAGTTTATAAATGCCAAGGAGGCAGCTCTTCAGCAAAAGAATGACTCGGTGGACACATTGCAGATAAATAATGTATGAAACCACTTCTCTTTTAACGGCACTTTGCAGTGACACTAATGTTGATGAAAAATGTTAGCATGTGTTAGATGGTGTTATAGTCAGTGAGAGATGAGGTTTGGCAGGCTCTGGGCCACTTCTGGTCTGGGCCAGAGATGTGAGAAACAGCAATTCCCAGCTGATGGGTGTTAGCCCCTGTATGAAATAGGCTCTTGGGTCAAATAAGACAAACACTTAACCTTGGCAAGTATGTTGTGGTGACTACTGTTGGTTGGCTGACCCAATGGTCCTTACCAAATCCCTCTCTTCTAGTCAACTTCCACTCCACAGGTTGGAAAATTTCAGCGTCTTCTGCAATCGGCAGAGGTCACATATAACACAATGAGTCATGAGTGGAATTCTGCTGGGCAAAGGAAGGAGTTCTGGGAAGAAAATGTGCTTTTCTGATAAAAGGGGCGGACGTGATCAGTCAGCACCAACTGTTCCACTCTTTCTGCCCTCAAGTGGGATGGAATGTCCAGAGCCATCAAAGCCATTTTTAAAACCAAGAGGCATGGGAGGGCAAGACTACAGTGACAGCAGTCTTGATGTCACTGAGCCTCCAAACCAATGTTGATAAATGCCCATATTCAGACTAGATGAGAAAAAACAAATGCCTATTTGCATAAGACTCTGTGAGCTAGATGTCTTGCTCAAAACAAATGAGTGCCTTCTGATACTTTTTTTTTCCCTAAAGATTTATCTATCTATTTGAGAGGGGGGAGAAAGGCAGAGGGAGAGAATCTTCAAGCAGACTCCCCTCTGAGCATGGAGCAAAGCAGGGTACAACTCCATGATCCATGAGATCATGACCTGAGCCAAAACCAAGAGTCAGACACTTAACTGCACCACCCAGGGACTCTTTCTGATACTTATCTTAACCTCTCTGTGCCTCTGTATTCTCATCTGCATAATAGGAATAATAACAGTATCTATTATTGTGAGAGGCAGAAGCTTTAATGAGAATGTATTCAAAGTCTTGAAATAGAGTTTGGTCCATATTAAATCCTGAACACTAGCATCATTATGTATTCATGAATAAGCTACTAGGCATTGTTTTATGCTCCTCATGCCATCACAATGCCTGAATCAATGTAAGCAAAAAGCTAAAAGGAAATAGAGACAGGTATGTGGCATAGATAGATAGATAATAGATAGATGGATAGATGATAGATAGATGAATGTGGGAGATTAGGAGTCAGGAGGTGCAGGGCCTAAATGTCCAGTAATAGAGAAATGATCATGTAAACGAAGGCACATTCACTCCATGAACTACATATGCAGCCATTTAAAGTGTACAGTAAAGACCACAGAAGGACATGGGGAAATCCTTATGATAAAATGTAAAATAACAAAAAACACACAGACACACAAATTACATTTAAGGGATGATCCAAATTGTATTTTAAAAACAGTGAAAATGAAAAAGAAATAACCCAAAATGGCAATCTCTAAGCTTATAGATAACTTTTTTCTCCTTTATGATATTCTGCACTTTCCAAATTTGGGGGGGGGGGGACACCATAATCATTGTGCAATACAAATTTTTTATGGTTTTTTTGCGTGTTCAAAATTCTTTGCAGTAAACTCATATTATTTATTTAATAAGAAAAATAATTTCAGGGGCACCTGGGTGGCTCAGTTGGTTAAGCAACTGCCTTCCGCTCAGGTCATGATCCTGGAGTCCTGGGATCGAGCCTCGCATCGGGTTCCCGGCTCAGCGGGGAGCCTGCTTCTCCCTCTGACCCTCTCCCCTCTCACGCTGTTTCTCTCTCGCTCGCTCTCTAATAAATAAATAAATAAAATCTTTTAAAAAAAAGAAAAATAATTTCATTTTTAAAACAAAGAAACACATTCATTGCCCAGAGACAAATGGAATCTGACCAGTCTTAGTAGCATCACAGGACCCAGAGCAAAAATACATTATGGTTTCTTAAAAGCTACCAACAATGTAATTTTAACATATTTTAAAGTATGACTGTGCACCAGAGGGTGAAATTGGTCCTGTAAAAAGGCTCACTCCGCTTACCAAAGACAGAGGCAATGGAATAAGTCAGAGTGGGCTTCAGTGTATACTGGTCTCCTTTTAGTCACATTGGAGAAATAGAGGCAGGGGATTTTTTTCTTTCCCTCCTTCTAAGTTTGTGTGTATTCCTATGAATTTTTTAAATAAAAATTATCTTTTTATTATAGAAATTTTGGATTTGAGGCCCAGCTTCACCAGTTACTAGCTGTATGACATAGGGAGCAGAAAAGTTACATAACCTTTTGAAAACATTTTCCCATCTCTAAAATTATGATTATATCTACTTCACTGGGGAATGCTGTGCTCCACAAAGACCATGCGTGTTCAAGTGTTTCCTAAACTGTAAAGCCCAGTTCAAACTTTGGTAAAAAACATGGACTCTGATTAGACAGCCTTAACATCCTGGCTGTGACCCTAAACAGTGTGTGAAATTTAAGCAAGGTATATAACCTCCCTGAGCTTCAGTTTTCTCCTCTAGAAAGTAGAGATAATATCTTTCCTTATATATAAGGCACCTGTAAACACCTATTATAGGAAAGTTGTAATTACATTGTCTGTACTTTCTCAAGAATAATCAGTTAGCTCTTCTACTTCAAAGAGCTGCCCCAGGAGATAGGAGCAAGATAGTTTTTTCAAAAACTGTTCCCAAAACACCTTAGAGCTATGAAGAGCAAAGGGCAACTGAGCAAGATACCTGGTTCTCTATTCACCCATCAGAGCATTTTTCGAGACTCTTTAAGCACCCAGACACCCAAGCTCTGAGCTACCTTTCTGAAATACTATCAAAGAAAGAGAGAAAGAGAGTCTAGATGTGAAAAAAATATATGTGAAAAAGAAATTGTGAAGGTTAATTTTATGTGTCTGCTTAACTGAGCCACAGGGTGCCCAGATATTTGGTCAAACATTACCCTGGGTGTGTCTGTGGGGAGGTTTATAGATGTGACTAATATTGGGATTGGTAGACTAAGAAAAGCAGATCGTCCTCCCTAATGTGGGTGGGCCTCATCCAATCGGTTGAAAGCCTGAATGAGGGGTGCCTGGGTGGCTCAGTTGGTTAAGCATCTGCCTTCAGCTCCGGTAATGATCCTGGGGTCCTGGGATCAAGCCCCGCATCGGGCTCCTTGCTCAGCGGGGAGTTTGCTCCTCCCTCTTCCTCTGCCCTCTGCTGTGCCCTCTCACTATTTCAAATAAATAAAAATAAAACCTTAAAAAAAAAGTCTGAAAGAAACAAAAATGCTGACCTCCTGGGAGTAAGAGGGAATTCCTTCTCCTTGACTTCTTGAACTTGAACATTGGTTTCTCCCTGTTTTCAGACTCAAACTGAAACACCAGTTCTTTGGATCTTGAGCCTTTGGAATTAGAACTTGTTAAAAATGTAAATTCTCAAGCTCTTTCGGACTAGAACTGCACCTTGGTTCTCATGGTTCTTAGGCCTCTAGACTCAGACTCCTAGGTCTCCAGTTTGCTGACTCACCTTGCAGATCTTGGGAATTGCCATTCTCCATAATCAACGGGAGCATCTATCTATCTATCATCTATCTATCATCTATCTATCTATCTATCATCCATATAGAGAGATACCACTTTTCTGGAGAACCCTAAGCGGGAATCTGCACCTTAACTAACCAAGATTTGACTACTGGGAGAATTTAGGAAGCCACCATGTTCCTGAATCACGTGTCTCCACAGCCACGCAGCATGAATATGAAGCAGCTATTGAGCAGCGTGTCCAGCTTCCCATTGTGTTTCATCAATGTGAGCTGATAAATCATGACCTTCCCCTATTATTTGAGGATGGCAAATCAATGCTTCCATTACTATTATTACTCCCAAAGCACCTCTCCAGGAGCATCTGACCTGTTCTCTCCCGAGCACAGAGCGGAAAGGATGATGAATCTGCTTCTGAGAGCCCATCAATCACGGCAGGAGGGAAAGGAGAAAATGGGAAGAAGAAACATAAGATACATGGAAAAGAGAGAGAAAGAAAGAAGTTTGAAAAGCCTTCAAAAGCTCAGTGTCTTCCTAGAACTTCCTTGATGGGAGCCCTTTGGGGTGATGGTTAAAATGACAGTACCCTGGAGATGCCAAGTCTATAGGTCAGGGGAATGGCCCAGAAATCTGCCTTAATTAACCACTTCTTCAGGTGATTTCATGCACTTAAAGTTTGTAGCTTAAAAACTTAAGAGATCTATTCCCTCCTGGAAAGATCATTGGTAAGGACCTTGAGATTTTGTGGTCCTGCTGTTCATCTCTCGGAGATAAGTTTTGCAGAATACCTGTATACACACATGTAGGAACGGGACAGCATCTTTTGCGTCAACATCAGCTGCGTTCCTGTGGAGTGGAGTGGGGATGTCCCTTGACTGACACCCATGATTCGAAAACCTCAGTGTGCATCAGTCAGCCAAAGGGCTTGTTAAAACAGAAATTGCTGTGCCCCACTCCCAGAATTTTTTATTCAGTGGGTCTTGGGTGGAGCTTGAGAATTTACATTTCTAACAAGTTCTCAGGTGATACTAATGTTGCTTGTTCAGGGAACACACTTTGAAAAACCACTGGTTTACACTGTGGATGGATTCTTGGAAAGCAGCGCATACATTGAGGGTTCTTTTTTTTTCTTATTTGGGCAGAAAAGAAAATCACCTGCTACCTTTCCACCCATAATCCACTGAACTCACACATACATACACACACACACCACACACAGCTCCTCTTGAAAAAAAATCACACTGTATATGGGACTATGCTTACCTTCTTCACTGAACACATCAGGAACCTCTCTCTAGTCTTCCATGGCACACCTCTGCAACATAACTTCCAACAAATGCACAGCACTAGCACTGTCTAGAGCCATCATAATTGTGTGTGAAATTTCCTTCAATAACTTTATTGTTTTAATTAAATATGCTCAGTATAAGAATCAAACAATAGAGAAAACTACAAAGAATAGAAAACCCATCTCAATTCCCACCATCCCAGAGATGATCCTTGTTAATAAACTCATGTACATCTTTCAATGCACATATTCCTATATACATTTATAATTTTACATAAGTTGAGTCATATAATCTAAGTTATTTTGTGACCTGCTTTTTCCACTTATACAAAATATGTTTTGACAAAACAAATAAAACCTCAAAATTCCTCAGGATATGTATTACTTAATGGAATCTTAATACAAATTAGGAAATGAAACAGTTTATATATAGTGAACATTTACCCACTACTCACAGACCTACCATGCTATTTTTCAGTGCATGTGTGTGCACACACATGTGTATGTGTCTGTGTGTATTTCATATTTCATTTCTCAGGTTTACTTTAAGAAGAGTTCATCTCTAGTAAGGATGAGACTTTTGTAGTAAATCAGAGTTCTGGGTCTAAGTCCATGTTCACAGCACAGATGGTCTGAAACCCAGAGCACGTGGAGCTTCTGGTGTAAATTCTGGATTTTGTCCAGCAGTCTAGGTCTAAGGACACTGATCTCTGGTCACAGGTGACCTTCACCAACGTTCTGGTCCAGGAATGAGTCACTGACTAAGGGTCTAGTAAGCAAAAGGCGGAAGTGGGCAGGGTGAGAGGGGTGGGGGAGGTTCTTGATAGGATCGGTATAACCAGAAAGCACACTCAGGCTCCACACCCATGCCAGGGGGCTTTCATAACAACCAAGCAACCCCTTACATCCATGAATGTAGTTACACATTTTTATACAATATCCTTTTGCTACTTAGTCCCTATTTTCCAAATGAGGCTTTGTGTGATTACAAGAAGTATCACTGACTCAGTGTCACTGAGAAGCCAATATGAGAATGCACATGCTTTGTGCGTGCCTCTCCTCTCTGGGCCAGACCACACTTTCATTCTGTAGGCTATAAAGAGACGGACATTTCAGCACACCAACAGACAGCGATGAATCAAAGATGAGTTTCCAAGAGATGAAGAACACTCCTTATTCCCCATCAGATCTAAAACCTAATGAAAGTCCAGATATTATTTATACAGTCCCAGCCCTCTGCCTAAAGGTAAAAATTGTCATCATTGTCATAGCAAACCTGAGCCTCAGAATAGACCTAACTGACTTGGTGACAGAGGAAGACAACAGAAGAGCTTGACCCACAAAATATAGCTAACCACGCCAGCAAATGGAGGGAGCCTTCAGAACCTCTGTATCCCTTTTCCCTGGGAGAAACTAGGGATCCTGGTAAGATCTAATTACAACCTATTTTTGCCTTGCTTGGAATATAAAGACACAATGTATCCCTAATGTATTTATAGAAGGCAAGGAAGTAGAGATTCAAGTAAAGGGACAGGGGGACCATAAGAGGGATGTACCCGTAAGTCTCATCTTTAAGAGAGACTAGTTCTCTCAGCAATCCATGCTAAAGAATAACTGTAACATTCTATTAATACTGTCTGATCCCATGAAGAGAGAAAAATACCATTGCATGGCAGTGCTAGGTGTCTCAAGCTTCATTGGTGATTTTCCCCAAGAGTCTTCTATAATAGCATGTAAAGTCCTTAGTACAGTACCTGGATCGTCATAAGTAATCAATATATGTAAACTAGTAGTGGCAGTAGCCATAATAAGAATGACTTGCAGAGAGCATTCGTTTAGCTAGCTGGAACCCTGCTCAGCATAGAACTCAAGTTTTCTCGTGATTGAATGTGTGCTTTTCCCATGAGCCCCCCCTCCCTATTCCTTCAGAGTCTGAGACTTTGCCCTTCTGTCTCCAGTCTTCCAAATTCTTCAGCCACCCTTGGGTCTGCTGTCTGCAGGATCCCTGAGTCCATGATGACAGAGATATCCCAGCTGAAGAACTGAACTTCACAGGTCTGACACTGACACAACCCATGGAATTCAGTTCTCAAAGCTGAGGATACACACCGGCCTTCTAGAGTCGGCACGAAGCCCCCCTCCTTGCAGTCCTGGCCAGCCCCAGCCCTGTAAGATACGAGAGAAAAAAGGCAGGTAAACCCAGGTCAAGTCACGGCACTCAGAAGTTCTAAGCATTGGGAGGGATGGGTGTGGTAGACATGCACATCATTAAACAGCGTTAAATACTGTAGCTGGTCTTTCCTGCTTCCTGTCCCTGACATACGTCATCCCCTTTGCCTAACTCTTCCCTCTCTTTAACAGCAACTCATCCTTAGGTTCTCACCTTCAATGTCACTTCCTCAGAGAGACCATCTATGGCAAAGACTGCTAACCGTTCACCCAACCTCTGTTTTCCCCCCTTTCACAGTAATAGAACCCCAGAATTTAGTCTGGGCCCATGAACACCCGGTACACCCCAGTCTTGTGTGACTGAGTTCTGGCTCTGAGCAGAAGTGATGAGCCTTCCTGTGCCTCTTTTCTCCTTCTCACTGCTTAGACTGTAGACATGGTGGAGAGCCCCTCCAAGGGAGAAAAAGAGCAACAGGTTAGAAGATCCTTAAAAATTGTATGGTTTCCATATGAGCCCTAGACTGGGTACACCTGCACTACCGCACCAGCGTGAATTAAACATTTGCCTCTTCTAAGCCAGTGCTATTTGGGGATCTCTGCTGGAGCACCTGAATGTTACAGTTTTTCTAATACCTCTTTGCTAACCCCCATTAGCCTCCTGCTATTCTCTTTCATAATATCCAGTTCATTCCCTTCATAGCACTTACCATAATTTGTAACTATAAATCTCTCTGTATAATTATTTGATTAATATTTATCTTCCCAGCAAGATTATGTTTTCCACAAGGGCAGAGACCATGCTAGGGTTTTTAACATATATATAATAGCTTTATCGAGATATAATTCACATTCCATACTATTCACTTATTTAAAGTGTACAATAACATTGGTTTTCAATATATTCACAGAGAATGCAACCATCAACATAATCATCAGAACACTTTCATCATCCCCAAAATAAACCTAATACCCATTAACAGCCACTCCCCATTTCCCCCAGCCCTAGGCAATCACTAATTTTCTGTCTCTAAAGATTTGCCTATTCTGTGCATTTTAAATAAATGAAATGATACAATAAGTGATTTCCTTATTGTGGCTGACTTCTTTTACTTAGCATGATGTTTTCAAAGTTTGTCTGTGTTTTAGCATGTATGAGTACTTCATTTCCTTTCTATGAATGGATAATATTCCATTGCATGGATATGCCACATTTTGTATATCTGTCCATCAATTGATGGGCATTTAGGTTGTTTCCATTTTTTGCCTATTATGCATAAAGCTTCTGTGAACACTTGTGTACAATCTTCTGTGTAGACATATGTTTTCATGTCTCTTGGGTATACACCTAGGAGTAGAATTGCTGGGTCATGTGGTAACTCTATGATTGACCTTTTGAGGAACTGCCAGACTGTTTTCTAAAGTGGCCGCACTATTTTACAACTCTACTAGCGGTGTATGAGGTTTCAGTTTCTCCACATCCTTACCAATATTTGTTATTCTCTTTCTTTTGATCATAGCCATCCTACTGGGTGTAAAGTGGTATCTCACTGTGGTTTTGATTTGCATCTCCCTGATGGTTAATGGTGTTGAGTATCTTTTCGTGTGCTTACTGGCCATTTGTATGTCTTCTTTGAAAAAATGTGTATTCAGGGGCCCCTGGGTGGCTCAGTCATTAAGCGTCTGCCTTCGGATCAGGTCATGACCCCAGGGTCCTGGGATCAAGCCCCACGTCGGGCTCTCTGCTCAGCGGGAAGCCTGCTTCTCCCTCTCCCACTCCCCCTGCTGTGTTCCCTCTCTCGCTGTCTCTCTCTCTGTGTCAAAATAAATAAATAAAATCTTTTAAAAAAATGTGTATTCAGATCCTTTGCCAACTTCTTTTTTTTAAAGATTTTATTTATTTATTTGAGAAAGAGAGAATGAGAGACAGAGAGCACGAGAGGGAAGAGGATCAGAGGGAGAAGCAGACTCCCCGCTGAGCAGGGAGCCCGATGTGGGACTCGATCCCTGGACTTCAGGATCATGACCTGAGCCAAAGGCAGTCGCTTAACCACTGAGCCACCCAGGCACCCCCTTTGCCAACTTCTTAAGTGGGTCGTCTTTTTTATTGAGTTGTAACAATTTCTCTATGTTCAGGATACAAGTCCCATATACACAATTTGGAAACATTTTTTCCCATTCTGTGAGTTGTCTTTTAACTTCCTTGATGTGTGTGTGTGTGTGTGTGTGTGTGCATTTTCCATAATATTACTTCGTGCTTTAGTATAATGTCTGGATCATGGTAGGTACTCCAGAGTTAAGGAAGGAAAGAAGGAAGTTAGTTTTAGAGATCATGTGGCTGAATTTCCTTATTTTATAGATGGGGAAACAGAAAGTGTAAAGACATTAAGATGTTAGCATGATGAGATAATAAAAACAAGGAGCTAGAAGTTAGAACCGGGTTCTAGTCCCAGCTTGTCTCCTACCACTGCAAGAAGTAGGCAAGTCACATAACTTCTCCGCACATCAGAGACCTCCTCTTTCCAATCAGATGCTGGAAGGAGCAAAGTGAACAATGCATGAGAAAGCATTGCTTGACCATGAATTATAATAGAGGCCCAAGATCAAACAGCTTAATCAGTCAAGTCAGAAAAAGGTGATGCCTGGCCCAATTTTGGTCCAGGGTGCATGCTGGGGCATCATAATTCATTTTTCAGATTGTTGCTGATTTCCATCATCAATTGGGATACTTTCTGGTTCAATGAAGGGAAGGGAAGGAAAGGAAGGACTAACTATGTTAGTCCCAAATCACACAAATTCTGAGTCTTCCTACCCACTGAGAGTCGTAAACAAGAAGTGATCCTTCCACTAACTAGATCCCTGAGCAGGGATTATGTCCTACTCACTACTGAATCCTTAGCACCTAACACTGTGCCTGGCATATGGTAGATGCACAAAACTATTGTTTAATTAGTGAATGAACGAATGAATGAATGAACAAATAAATGAATGTCAACTGTAATATGAACCTGAATCTCAAAATCTTAATGAAGCAGATGAGAATGAATTTACCAGGGAGAAAGATTCTGAGGTAGCATCTGGGCATATCTAGAGGTAGTAACACAAAATAATCAGAGAACAGGCTTTTGAGTTTGGCTGACAGTGTTGTAATCCCAGCTCGGCCACTGTCCAGCTGCGTGATCCTGGACAAGTGACTGACCTCTCTCAGACCCACTTTTCTCACCTGTTCTGTAAGGATAATAATAGATCTAGGTCACTGGGTTGCTGGGAATAAGCCAGGTAATGTTTCTAGAACACAGTGTCTGGCATGCAGTAAGCATTCAATAAACAATAGTTTTATATCAGAATCAGGAATGAATGATGTGATGGATTAACAAAGTCTGTCACAAATACAGAGAAGGAAAGAGGCAGCCACTTATTTTCATCTCTGTTTATACTTCTATACATTTGTTTATATCTGTCGCTGTGCTACACCTGTGCCTTCCACTCCTGTTCCACGCCAGGCTTCATGCTCCATTCACGCATGGCCCTAAGCCAGAGCTCCAGGCATTTTTATTCTTGTTGGATCCACACAATTTGGTGATTACTATATACACGTCTTGTACTGCTCATGCTGTAGCATCAATTCCACCTACTCGGGATGATCCACTGGGCACTTGCTTCCCTGGATGGCATGCAATGGCTTCTCTATCACCCTCAACTAAATGTAGCCTTTTATACTTAGAATACAATGCAATAAACAATGTACATACCTGCATTGGAGGGACTCCACTGTTTCATCTCTTAAGTCTTGCTTCCCCCTTTTATGTAAAGGAAAACCAAGACATGGAAGGAGAAAAAGTGATACCTTCACCCTAACGTGCTCCAACATGGATGACCCTGAGATACAAGAGCCAGCAGCCCAAAAATCTAATGGGAAGGGGGGAGCCATGCAACATAATAACTGCCAATTGACAACTGTTTGCCAGACCCACACAAGCCACTTCACATGCAAATCTGACTTCACTCTCACAAGCCATAGGAAGTAGATACTGTTGCCATCTCTACTTGACAAGAAAAAAAAAATCAAGGAGGAAGAAGAGGAAGAAAAAGGGAAGTAAGACTAGAAGGTAAGCAGTTAAAACACTCACCCTAGTACACACTTTTTTTTTTTAAGATTTTATTCATTTTTTTATTTGAGAGAGAGTTGGGGGGGTGGTGCGCAGGGCAGAGCAAAAAGGAGAGAATCTCAAACAGGTTCTGTGCTGAGTATAGAGCCCAACAGGGGGCTCAATCTCATGACCCTGAAATCACAGCCTGAGCCGAAAGCAAGAGTCAGATGCTTAACCAACCGGGCCACCCAGGCGCCCCACCAACTAACACTTTAACCATTCTGCCCCACTGCCTGCCTCTTGGAGAAGTTTTAAAAATAAATAAATAAAAATTTTAAAAAGTTTCTTCCCTAAAGGAAAATAAGGTGGCAATGTATAGAGATGAAAAATAACGAAACGTAGGAGGGGCCAGCAGCTGGTGGAAGGAAGACCTCACTCTAAGACCGGCCCCTAGGAAGACACCCTCCTCCTACAGGCCACCTTGGCTCAGTAAATGGAACCCAGGGGCCCAGGCTAAAACTGTGGCATATCTGACTTATTTCTTTCACACCCCTCATTCAACCTTCTGCAAATCCCGAGAGCTCTTCCTTCACAGCACACGGGACCCTAACCCCTCACCTTCACCCAAAACCCTATCACCTGCCACCTAAACCCTGGCAACCACCTCTTCACTGCCCCATTCCACTCCTGCCTCTACAGTCTACCCCCAAAGAGCAGCCAGAGGAATCTCATCAGCAGGTAAATCAGATCATGCCACTTCCCAAATAAAGCTCTCCAACAGCTTCCTTCCCACTCAGAGCAAAGTCCAGACCCCTTAGCATGGCCAGCGGACCTGTGTGATCTGACCCGTCCCATCTCCAGGCTCATTCCTACCATCCCTCACTCATCCACTCCCACACAGGTGGCTTCCTTGCTGTTACGATTCCCCCCAGGTTATTGCCTTTTCCTGAAATGCTCCTCTTCCAAATATTTGCCACGTTCACCTCTCCCTTCTTTCAGACTCAAGTATCACCTCATCAGGATCACCTGACCCCCAGGCTAAAATAACCACAAACATGCCCACCCTCACTCCCATGTGCTCCATCCCCTTTTTTCTTCATAACATTTCTTATTCTGGGATAGTTCTGGTTACTTATTTGTTTGTTATCTATCTGCCTCACGGGAATGAAAACTCCATGGGAGTGTGCACTTTGACCAGATAATGCTCAGTGCAGAGTCAGTCGGTTCTCAACCCGAGAACTCTTTTTCATTATCATCCCCTGAAAGAGCCTTTTTAGACATATTTTCCTAATCGCCCCCACTATGAAATTTTAATACCACAGACTGTACACTGTTTATGTGCCATATGTACGTCTATGCTTCATATATAAAAACAATAAGATTTTTTTCACCCCCCAAATAGCCAGTTTCTATGCTCTGGGGGGCATTATTCCCCCCACTGGGAATGCATGGAATAGGTGCTTGATGAATATTTGTTGAATGGCTAAAGTTCATGAGGTGAACAGCAAGCTGAAAGACAGACATTAGGTTCGGCTGGGGAAATTCCAAGTGACTTCTCCACCCCACCCTCCGATCTGTAGTATGAGTACATCCTGTCAAGCCGTGTCTGGTGGCTACCCAGTACTTTTCTAATTCAGGTTTTCAGCTTTTTTCCTTAATCCTAATCTTGTTTGCTTCCCAACTCTTACTGCTATTTTGTGTGGATGCTTCAATTCACTTTTCCTCCATCTTCCTCTCATCCCCAAGCATGCTTTAAAACCCAGATAAGGGCGCCTGGGTGGCTCAGATGGTTAAGCTCAGGTCATGATCCCAGGGTCCTGCGATCGAGTCCCGCATCGGGCTCCCTGCTCCTTGGGAGCCTGCTTCTCCCTCTGCTTCTCTCTCTCTCTCTCTCCCTCTCTCCCTCCCTCTGTCTCTCATGAATAAATAAATAAAATCTTTAAAAAAAAAAAAACCAGGTAAGTCCCCCTCCATTCATGCACAATGCATCCTTCATCCCACAAACTACCATTGAGTTTCCATGTGAGCCACACTCTGAAGATAAAAAGATCGTTATGATCCAATCCCTGTCCTCTAGGAGCTTATGGGTACATGAGGGCAGACAAACGGGACATTTAGTACAACATGCCAAGTGCCCTAGTAGGAGAGACCATTTGCTTTGAAAGGACAACTGCATCAGCCCAGGCGAATCTCTCCTTCCACAACATCCATCCATCCATTCATTTGTTCATTTATTCATTGTCATTCATTTATGGAGCACCTACTCGATGTCAGGCCCTGGGACAAATGCTGGAGATACAGCAGGGAGCAAAAGGAACATGGACCTTGCCTTTGACCCCATGGAGATCACCAAATAACGGGAGAGACCAAGATCTCAGGAACAATCATACAAAACAAGTGAGCTCAAATGTGAGCAGTGCCACCAGTGGAAAAGCACAAGATCCCATGAAGAACCTCTTGGTTAGGAAGAAGTGACATTAAGAAGAAATCGTGGGGGCACCTGGCTGGCTTAGTCAGTAAAGCATGCAACTCTTGATCTTGGGGTTGTGAGTTCGAGCCCCATGTTGGGTTTAAAGATTACTTAAAAAAATAAAATCTTGAAAAAAAGAAGAAGAAGAAATTCTGAAAGATAAACAGGCTGTGGTCTGGTGAGGATCAGGTAAAAGGGTGTTGAGGCAGAGGGAACAGAATATTCAAACACTCTGAGATAGGATGTGACCAGGCACAAGTGGGGACAGGCAGGGGCCCCTCTGCTGGAGCCAATAACAAGATTAGGGATGGCGTGGAAGTAAGGGTGGTCCAGGCAGCCCTTCATATCGGCCTTGCTTAGGAATTTGGAGTTGACCCTAATAGAAGACAGAGGAAGCAGGGAAGCAATGGGATCCCCATTGCACTTTTTAAATATTCTGGGCTGGTGTGGCAAGAAATAGTCCTGCATATCCATCACCTAATCACGCAATATAACACTGGAGCCTACAAGGTCTTGAATACATCAGTGTAAGTCTGGTGAGACAATGACTTTCTCAGAGACAGGTATGACATTTTCAACCCCTTTAGCCCCACCCCATAACAGCAGTGCATTGCACATGGCAGATGATTAGAAAACATTTCTTGAGTAATTATACTGTAATAAATTCTAGGCTTTTCTTATAACTAACGACTCCTCTCTGCCCATGGAAAGATTATCTCTTGTTCCTACTCTCCCACCATCTGCCCAACCAGCACATTCTCATTGTGAAGACCACCTAACTTCCAGACAACCTCCCTACAGGCACTCTGAACAGTTACTGTACTGCATGAACAGGGACTGTCAGAAGCTCTGCCTGGATGGAGTCACCCAGACCCTCCAACCTCAGGTTCCTCAGAGTGTGCATCTCCAGCACGGCAGTAGTTCGCTCCTGGGCTGCTCAGGCAGCCAGGCCAAAATGAACTTAAACTGTACAGCCAGAATCATTTCTCAGCCACAATGGAGAATGGGACAGAGAAACTCAGAAAAGTAATTGCCTCCTATTTACCAGAATGTACTCCGCACTATGAGTCATTTTGTCAACTTCATGAGATTTGCAGTCAGAAAATAGAAACCAAAAACAATACAAAGGATTTTTAACCACTGACCCTTTACACTTATCAACAGTACTGTTTTCTCCATTATTAGCATTTCCCCAGTGTAGAGCCCAGGAAAACTGAATTGTATTCAATCAATAAAAAGTTAAATTCTTTTCTAAGACAAAGTTCCATTGTGTAACTCTGTTGGGCAAATGTATAATTTATCCTATGAAAAGAAATCTCTCACCTGACTTGGTCTTGGTGCATTATGATAGTAGAGTTATTCACTTCTATTTCCAAGAATTCATCCCTTTCTCTCTTATGTATTTTCCCCACCATTTGAGGGGAAAAATAAAAACTAACCCAAAAGTTGTTACAAATATAATCCTGCCAAACAAAATTACTACTGTAGCATTCTGCTCTTGCTATATAGGGTTAGAATAAAGGAATGCATTTTCAGTATGTGAGGCTTTTAGGAGAGCTACTAATCTATTATAACTTTACAAATCTAAAATCCTTTCAAAGCTAAATTAATCCTTGTCTTCCAGTTCACTCCCAAAAGGTGTAAAGGAGATGCATCCAAATTGCTTTATATGTTCACTCAAAAAAAATATATATATAGTTCCTTACATAGCACTTCATTTTTAAAAAGTTTTTAAATAGTCTGCATAATTATCTCATTTAGATCTCTGCTCATAGCCTTAGGAGGAAAGCTGGAACACACATGGCAATACTAAAGAAACAGGGTCAACAAGTCTTTGCCAGTAAAAAACCGCAGGGTTATCCACTAGTGTTGAACTTCCCTAGTCCTCTGTGTAAAACAAAATCCGCTGATGACCATGAGGCAAGTTCTTGCAATGAGAAAAGAGACTTACCAGAACACAACTCCCCAAACAAATGATCGCAGCCATGTATCAGGTGCCTGGCACCTCTAGGCTCTGGGGCCCAGTCAGCCAGGAAACAGAGCCTCGCCTAATACAAAATACGCTTCAAGTCTGCAGAAACTGTCTGATGGCCGGATTCATACAGCAAAAGTGGACAATTCTTTTCTCTCTGGTCTTCCAGCCTATCCACTTCAAATTTGGTAATTTCTTCTATTTCGGGGAAAAAGAATTCAAAGCTCCATGCCCCTGTGTCCATGACCTTGATTATCTGTCCCCCTGTGTACAGGCTCTGCCCATGTCTAGGGTCCATGCCTTTGTGGTTACTAAGGTACCATCTCTGGAGACTTCTCTGACTCCCTCCCTCTTCCCCAGCTTTCAAGGTTTACCTGTCGAAACACTCCAATTTCTAGTGTGTATTTCCCTGTAGAGGCACAAAATGTCATATTTGCCCTGGATGTAGCCTCCCCATCCCTTGCACAATGCCCAGGACACTCAAATAAATAATCATCATAACAATTACCATAATAGCTTAGACGTATGAAGTACGTATGTGCGAGCCACCCAGCTGAATGAATTGTCTCATTTCAAATTCACAACAAAGCTACAAGGTAGGTACTATGATCAAAATCATTCCAGAGAGGAGAAAAGGTTATGTGACTTGCCCAAGGCAGCGCAGTCAGCAAGTTAAAAGAACTGGAGTTTTCAGCCTAATTATTTCAATTTCAGGACCCAGGCTGCCAATCAGCCAGCTGCCCTAGCAAAGTGAATTAACCAAGCCTCACCAAAGTCATCAAACTAATGAGCCTTGTCCGGCCTGCTGCCCCTCCAGCCCAGGCCAGGTCATTCCTCTCTCCTCTCTCTCAAGCCAAATCCTGGTTTCACTTGAGGAAGTGAGCCCTTTGGACAAAGGTAGAGACAGCCCACAGCTCCATGTCAGCCAGATCTTCTTAAACACTAAAAATAATCATCCCCACAAGAGTTCTCAGGCAAGCTTAATAGCAAACATTACGGTGTCACAAAAACTACTGCTACGAAGAAAAGAAGGGGGTGGGCAACTAAGTGACATGAACTGCAGGAAGACACGTCTTCCATCCATTCCCCTCTGCCTTGCAAGATGATGGTGCCTTTCAATGGAAAATGAACACAGCGTTCCCGAAGCCATCCAGTGAATGAATCATGTAAATCCTCAGTCTTCTCCTTATCACAGATTTCTCTCTTCCCACTCTCGTTACCACCTTGCTTAGAAAATCATTTCTGGGCTTTTCTGCTGCTCACAGAGCTGGATTGTCACTTAAAAGCCTGTTAACTAACTGGAATTGCTCTTCTGTAGCTGCAAATAAAATTCGCACGCAGCTCAGATGAGTTTATCATGGGAGCTGATTAATTAGCAGTTATGGAGCTCTGAAAATAGAGTTCCATTTCATTAACAAAGACATGTAATTTTTTTGGTAAATACCATTGATTTCAACACAGTTGTTCCACAGTGGAGAAGATATGGAGGTAGTAGAAAAATGGGAAGTCTGTGTGGTTATTAGGAATGAAATCAAATATAAAGGACTTTTTTAAATAATAGTAATAGCTAACATTGAGCTAGGGGCTGTCCTACCAGGGTCCGTTCTGAGTGCTTCATGTGTATTTGTTCCATTGGTCCTCAGGACCATCCTAGGAGACAGGCGCCATTATGATTTTCATCTGCAATTTACATGGGAGGAAATGGAGGCACATGGCTAGGGCCTCCTAGTAGGGCCAGGGTTCAACACTCACACAGCTTGACTTCAGAGAGGTGCTTCTCAATCACTGCAGGGGTTGAGGGGGTGGTGACACCTAAGCATACTTGCAATGTCTGCAGAAAATTTTGATTGTCTTGAGTAGTCAAGGGTGCCAATGGTATCTGGCAGGTAGAGGCCAGGGATGCCGCTAAACATCCTACACAATGCACATGATAGTCCCATAGCCAAGAATTACCAGTCCCCACGGCGCCTGGGTGGCTCAGTCTGTTAAGTATCTGCCTTTGGCTCGGGTCATGATCCCAGGGTCCTGGGATCAAGACCCGCATAGGGCTCCCTGCTCAGCAGAGAGCCTGCTTCTCTCTCTCCCTCTGCTGCTCTCCCTGCTTGTGCTCTCTCCTGCGCTCTCTCTCTGTAAAATATATAAAATCTTAAAAAAAAAAAAAAAAGAATTACCAGTCCCCAGTGTCAATAGTACTGAGGAGAATCCCTACTCCAGAGCCTCATCTTTGCCATTGTGTCCAAGGCTTGTGCTCAGAGAATAGGGCATTCTGTATAAGGGGCAGGTCACTAACGATGACCTCCTTCCCTATGTCCCAGCAAGATGCATGTGCTCCTTCCTGGCCAATCCCCTCAGCAGCAGCAACATCCATAAACAGGGTTACTAATCCCTCCCCTGCCTGAACTCTGGATGTGACCCCTTAAAAGCCCTGTGAGATCTCAGATTCCCTACCAAAAGCTATGAACTGTCGGGAAATAATATTAATTAAACACGTGATACTGGGACAGAAATAGCAAACGCATCAATAAAATAAAAGTGAGATTCTAGAAAGACATCTGTGTATATGTGGGAATTTAGGACCAGGCAAAAATATCCTTTCAAATAAAAAAGCAGCTGAGAGGGATATATAGGAACTCTCTGTACTATCTCTGCAACTTCTCTATAATTCTAAAACTATCCCAAAGTTAAAAAGTTATTAAAAAAAAAAAAAAGACAGTAGAGGGGAAAAACTGACATCCATAAAGGAAAAAATTAACATCAGATCTGTCTCACACCATATCAAAAATACACTTCAGATGGATAAAAGAGCTAACTATAAATAAATAATGCGATAACAACTAAAACTATAAAGTTTCGTGTCAGAATAAATCTTTATAACCTTCACTTGAGAAAGGCTTTTCTAAACAAGGTGCAGAAACCATTAAAAAACAGACTGGCAAGTCTGAGACCACCTAGGTGGTGATACCATTGCATGTTGAAAGGGTGGGGGGGAAGTATCAGTTCAGTTAAGAAGTAATCCAAATGGTTTTTCCAGCTTTCCTCTGGGAGAAATTTCTTAGCTAACGCTTTTGAGTCTCCAGTTACAGAAGTCAAAGGGAAAGGCCCTTAGGCGGATACCCACTGGCGTTCCTCTCTAATTAGCTTTAGACTTAGGAGGGAAATTCTTCCTTCTCTCTGCTCCTGGTATCACGGGGTTGAAGGAAGTCCCTGGCAAGCAGATGGAATGTTACTGGTGCATGGGCACAACCCCACAGCTGAAGTCTCGGCTTTGGTAGAACAAGGGGTTCCTTTCTTATTATTCTAATATCTGAGCTGATCGGAGTGACATTTCCTCCAGCAGTGGGAGCAGCTGTAGCAACTACTATAGGGCCAGACAACTGCTGTTCCCTGAACACCAGCCCCCGCCAAAATGATAGCACTGTGTGACTCTCCCCAGGACCGCAAGACACAAAGCTAGAGAAAATTGTTCGGCCCCACATCCAAAACTCTGGTAGTAGTTTTGGATCCATGCAGTGTAATGCCTGAAAGTCCAAGAAATAGTAAAAATCCAAGACAGTCATTTTTTTGACATGACCTTGTTTTTTTATCTTCCAATAAGGTATGTATCCAAATAGTCATGTCCTGAAGGATATACATTCCTGGAAGAGTAAGGAACCTAAGAAACATGTACACAGAGGTACAGGCAAGGCTCTGTCACCCCTTTGATAGTATAGCCATCCATTTACATTTTCCCAGAATCTTTTTTTTTAAGAGCATCAAAAACAAAGGACAACAAATAGCATGTAAAACACTATTATATCAGGGGCGCCTGGGTGGCTCAGTTGGTTAAGCAACTGCCTTCGGCTCAGGTCATGATCTCAGGGTCCTGGGATCGAGCCCCGCATCGGGCTCCCTGCTCAGCAGGAAGCCTGCTTCTCCCTTTCCCACTCCCCCTGCTTGTGTTCCCTCTCTTGCTGTCTCACTCTGTGTCAAATAAATAAATAAAATCTTTTTAAAAAATTAAAAAAAAAAACACTATTATATCAGAGCTGGTCTGGAAAGGAAAAAAGTCAGAAGATGCGAATTCGAGTCCCTCCGGGGCAGTGGGGCCTTGAGTACGTCACTTGACCTCTTTAAGTCTCAATTTCCTTAGCAGTAAAATGGTTATAACAGGTCCATTCAACAAATATTTAATAAGCTCCCATTATGTGCTAATTCTACTTGTCTCTACTAACCTTACAAATTTTATGGAAGAATTACATGACCTATGAGAATGCTTTGCAAACTGTAAATCATAAAAATACTTCATTAGTTATTGCTAAAAAATGTTTAATTTATTAATATTATTATCATTATCATTATTATTAAGATTGAGGCCAGGACCAAAGTAAGGAATTTTTGCCAGATTATAGAGCTAGTGGGAAGAATCACCTTGAATCCAAAAAGTGCCCCAAAGCTGGCTTTTAGGGACCGCACCCAAGATTATAATTTGCTGACAGCCAGAGAAAACAAGTATTTGCTAGAGATTTAACCCGAAGGCCCATACTGAGAAGATGAGACTACCCTGAATTCCCAAAGGGGCCTCAGAAAAAGGGGGGTGATAGGAATTCAAAGGCAGGAAGACCGAGAAGCATCACTGGCCTTCCAGGCAGCACCACGCCCCATCCCATACCTGGGCCTGGTGGAATCCCAAGAGAAGACTCCACCACCACCTACCCCACACATTAACAATCCAAGCAACTCCAAGCAGTCTGAGCAAACCCCAAAGTCAAGGTTTCTACCTTCCTCTCCCTCACTGAGTTCCAACCATAAAGAGCTTCTGGCCCTGGTGCTACACTGTCCTGAGGACTATAATGCATAAGGACAGTAAGGTGGTTTTCATTAAAAACAAACAACTGAAGATAAATGTGTTCTGTTCAAAAACCCATCATCAACAACTTGGGGGCAAATGTCAGCCCAGCACTGCCATCAGAAGGGTTTGGGGCAAAACCAAGGGCAAGCCCGAGCAGGCTAATGAAATAATGGGCACTGAATGTGAAGGTCCCAAATGACAAGAAAATACAATAATACAGTAATTAAGCTTTCAAGAAAGAAGAGCTACACTACTTGCCCAATTAATATACAAGTCAAGTTCAGTAATGTAAAAAAAGATTAAAGAAAAACTTTTATATCCAAAGACTGAATGAGATCAAGAATAGGAAACAACAAACAAAATACAGCAGCCATAATCCGCCACTCCCTAAGCCCCCAGATCACCTAATAGGTACCGTGCAATATTCGCATGCTAGTCACGGCAAGAAAGTTTATGACTTGCTAGACAGAGGCCACAGTCTACAACACCAGAGTTTAAAGCATATTGTTTTATGATCCATAAAGGTTCTATGCCACTTCCCAACCCCACCCTACCCCACCCTGAAACTAACAAAAGGTTAAAAATATTTTCCTTTTGGAACTGGAGCTACAGCTTAACTAAAGCACTGGAAATATCTACAAACCACTGACATTTTTATATTTATAGACCATGACAAGAGTCTCACCTATTTTAACTCTAATGTCATTCAATATGCCTTAAACATCTTGATTATATCTTTAATGTGCCATTTTCTCGGCAATAATCCACTGTACAAAGCCTGCTGCCTCTCAGACAGAAGATAAGTACATAATAAATCAGCTTGCAATGATTATTTTTCCCAGCTCATACTCACAGAGAGCTCCTAAAATTTCATTTGACTTTATCTTTTCCAATTCAGCAGCCAGTTCTCCCCCTCCTCATTTTGCTCCTTCCTCCTGTCCATCCAGGCCTCCCCTTGGGCATGGCTTCCTACCCAGGTTTTACCACTCCACTGGGTGCTGCCACCGCCGTCCAGGGAAGGAAGAGAGCTGTCAAGTGTCTTGGAGCAAGAGCATCTTTCTGGAGAAAGGCTCTTGCTCACTGGAGTAGAGGAAGGCACGCAAAGGCCTATTTGCATATGCTTTTATTCCATTTCCACACCCTGCACGCAAACGCTCTCTGGAAAGTCCCTTCTCAATTCCCTCCTCAGCGCAGGGAGGGGGGGGTTGAGGGGGGAGAGGTTGGGCCAGAATGGAAGGTTCCAGCCTGAGAGTGTCAGCCTCTCTCTGGGGGAGGCTTCAGCCTCCTGCTGTCTGCTGGGTCTGGACCCACGGGTCAGGGCTGGGGTCCCTCTTCCAGCGTGCCCCTTGGAGCAGAGCAGTGCTCTGGCCTGAGTACTCTGGAGAGTTCTGAGCAGGATGCCGTGCTCTGCTCCAGCCTCCCCCGAGGAAGTTCTGGTCAGGCGCTCGGTCCCGGGCTTCCTGTCTGTACTCTCCGCAGCCCCGTGGGGAAATCCCAAGACCTTTATCCGCGGCCCAACAAGCCTGATGGCTTTTCAAGTATGTGCAGGCTGAGTTTCGGTCAAAACCTCAATTTAACGTTAACCAAAAATAAATAAATAACATGTGTGCAGTCATTTATTTTAAAGAAATAAAGCAAAGAAAGAAAAAAAAGAATCAGAAAGAGTGAGGACCAGGCAGAAAGTTCTTTTTCTTGCTGTGGCCACAGAAGGCCTGGATTTGCTCACCATTTGAACAAACGGATGCTTTCAAGTGTAAACTGGCTGCTTGAAGTGGCAGCCAGGAGACCCAGAAATTTCTCTCCCAGTACTCTTCTCCAAAATGTGGATAGGCAAAGCCATCTTGTATCTCACTCAACTAAGGATAACAATAATAGCTCATTTGTAATGGGCACTTCGCCTGCACCAGGCACTCCGCTGAACGTTTCACATGCAGCTCTGTCCTGATCCCACTGCAAGCATGTCAGGTAGTCAGTAGTAGGAGCCCCATATCACTGATAAGGGAATTTTATCTGTGATGAGGTTAGTGTGATTTGCCCAAAGTCACTCAATTAGTAGCTGCTTCCCTGGGTGCCCTTTGTTGCTCCTTTCCCCAAACTGGAACGGCCTTGGGGTGTGCAGCTGCAAAGTAGGGTTCCCAACGAAGAGCAGTAGGACCTCCCTACACTGGAAATTTACTCAAGGACAGAAAAGAGCCAGTTCAAAGGTTTTTGCTTCCAGGTAGAGTTAGTCATACCCTGACCTCCCCAGAAAGTCTTCACTGCTCCCCTTGCTGGGCTCCCAAAAGGTTTTTTTGAACTTCTATTACAGATAACTTTTTAAAATGCAAATATTTATTGAGCACTTACTATACGCCACACACTATACATTACATATGTACAGGTTCTTACTCAATCCTCCCAACGACCTCAGAAGGTGGATACTGTTATTAAACCCTGATTACAAATAAGGAAACTGAGGCTTGGAGAGATTAAAGACTTGCTCCAGGGCACATAGCTAAAAGTTAGCAGAGCCAGGGCCAGAACCAAGGCTTCCCCTCCTCCAATCTCTGAACACCATCCACGGCATTACACTGCCTCTCACGAGGGTCAACATCAAAACTGTTTGCTGATGCGAGACTCTCTCTCTGGGAAAGGGAGCTTCTTAGGGGTGTGGGCCAAGCTGACCTTCAGGCACTATTCAGCATTTGCTGAAACACTGGATGGATGGGAGGGAGGGAGGATAAGGTGACCAGAAGAGTTAAGAGTATTCTTAACCGATCATAAAAGGTTCCACGTTGAACTAAGGAGTTGATGACCTACTTGTGAAACTTTTATAAAAGCTGAGAGCTGCGTAATGTCAATCAGTGATGATCTTCAGATGAAATGCGAAGTCATTTAGATCCAGCGTAGGGACCAAGGGCAGGCTCCCCCAAAATGTGCCACTTTGGCATATTGGTGATTTTAAATAAAAATTACTGAAGAGACAGCCTGTGTAAGGAGGACACTCAGAGCCTCCTCTGTCCCCCTGAGAGCAGGAAATAAATCTCCCATGTGAGAGGTACCCCCCCTGTACCAGGAGGTAGAGAGAAAACTATCACCAGAGATAGGAAATTTAGAGCTCAGAAGTCTATCTAAACAACACTGTTACCTTTCACTAATTTACTAACCCAGCCCAAATTCTGATTGGCAGCTCCCGGAGTTAAGTTTGCTTTGTCTTGCCAATTCCTCACCAATTTATTGCCTCTTTGCCTAAGAAGCATAAAAACTGCCTGCCTTGATCATTTCTTTAGATCTCCGTTTCACTATTGGTGTAATAAAATTTTGTGGGTATTTTTCTATTAATCTGTCTCATGTAAATTTAATTCTTAATTCAGCTGGAAGGCCTGGAGAGTAGAGAGGAATTTTTCCTTCCCTTCACCATTAACTAGGACTAGACTCAAATGGAAGGAATAGGAAGAACCCAGGCCTGGCTGGTTTCTGCTAACAAGCCCACTACCCCATTCCAATCAGTTAACCTGACCTCTGCATTCCTAAGGGATCCCTCATGATACCTGGGGCCCATCTGGTACAGTTTTCCAGAAATACGCAAGAGGCAGGATTTAATGTCTACATGGCTCCATTGTGTGCCTGCTGCCTCAGTAGGAATAGACTTTAAATCTTGAGCCAGGTTTTCATGGGCAATATAGAAATTTAGCCTCACCCTTTTATGATCAAAATTGATTATATCATTTTTGTTTTATTTTGTTGGGGGCAGGTAAAGTGGAGGTGAACTTAAACACCATTTATGGAACTTATATGCCAGGCAAAGAGCTAAGCACTTTTCCTACATGATCGCATTTAATGCTCATAAAATGGGTCTCACCATCTCCATCTCACAAATGAGAATGTACAGGTGACAGAAGCTCTGAGAAGTTAAACACCTTCCCAGGTACAGAGTTAGGAAGCCAGTGACAAGAGGAGGGGACTTGTGGGACGGTTATAAATCTTCCTGGGGGACAAGGACACTGACTTTCCTGGTTTGGAGTCTAACTAAATGCCACACTATGCTCTTTACTGGCCCTCACAAATACAAAAATTAATAGGATTATTGAGTTGGAGATATTTTCTACCCCGTTACTTGGAGAACAATGGGAACAACATCAGTACAAAAAGTTTTGAGCCCTGCATTGCTTTATTCTAAATCCAAGCAGAGCCACCCTTCCTTTTGAATAACTCATTCACTGCCCCTAACCCTCTACCATTGTATTAGACATTTCCAAATGCATCCACATCCCACAGTAAATATTACATAGAGGCAGGCCTTGATTTTGCATAATACTATATTAACTGAAATGAATGTTGATATATGAGCTGAGTTAAAGTTCATAAGTTGTTACACTGTTATGATGTTATGTTGGGGAGGCACTTAAACAGTTATCAACTTTGATTTGTGTGTTTGTTTGTTTGTTTTAATTTTGGAACCAATTTTCCCCCACGAGCCACTGACAAGCGCATACACACACATATTGTCCGGAGTCACGGATATGTTACCTGGTTCCGTATTTAAGTGATGGCTTTTCTCCATGTTTCACAATGCACAGACAGGAAACTTGAGAATCTTGCCACTACCCACCTTAAATATCGCTGTGTGGGACCAGGGGTACAAAAATGTCAAACTGGAAAGATGACCCTCAAAAAGCATGCCCCTGAGAACGATGAGGACATCTCCACCTGAGGTCTTTGGCCCTCAGACTCTTTGATCAAATACTGGGAAATTGTGACCTGATGGCTATGAAAGAAAATACCCCCAAATGTCATGATGATGTTTGTGTTTCCATCCCACTCAGTAACTGAGATCCTTGGGGTTCTTGAACCCAGGAAATCCCCAAAGAGACAGCTTCTGTTGGGGTAAGGGTTAGAGTTGGTATCTCGATCGGCTTATAGTTCAGCTGGAGCCCAGAATCAGGATTCAGACCCTTGTCCCTGCAGGTTCAAGTGAGGGCCAGCTGTACCTGGTGGACTTCCACTCTCGGAAGGGAAAGGCCATGTAGCCCAGCGCCCTTCTGCTCCGGTGCTGTATACAAGGCATGATAAGCAGCGGCACCAGGCTCCCCCTCCCACCATCATAGCACAATACTGTTGGGCACGCATGCCCAGTCCACGGTCTTAGTTTCTCATCTCTGAATGGGGTTAACACCTGGAAAGGCAACAAGGAGTAGTAGAGAGAGCCAAACATCAGACTCCAGCTGAGAAAAACTAACTCAGCTTCTGATTAACTTCTAACACAATCAGGAAAAACTTCTACCTGACACCTCCGAGTAAAAGCTTAAATTAAAAAAAAAAAAAAAGCAATAAAAATGCCAAACATAGTACATGGTCCATAACAGACCTTGAAAACGACAGAGCAAAAAGTTCACCTACTAAATATCTCATTATTTCTTGGGTGGCCCTTCTGTGAGCTGGACATCCAGACAGCTATCTCAAACTTTGCACCGGGAAAAGAGAGCATACTACACTGTTATATAAACAAGCAGGAAGACAATGATCTGCATCTGGAGAGCCTGCTTCTGAAATGAAAATGTGTGAGTGGAGAATCAAGACTCCCTGGAGGTGGGAACACCACAGCAGGCCCAGAAGAGAAACAGAGCATCCCCACCACCAGCAGGGGACAAATGCTGGAGCACTGACACACTCGGACCCAGCAAACGAAGGAAGGCATCAATAATGTAGCAAAGATTTTGCCAAGCAATGTTCATGAGTAAAGCTGCTTTAACATCCAAATACTGGCAACAAATCTCGTCATCTAAAATAGAGAATTGATCAAACCAATTATGGTGCATCTACCAAATAAGCATATCCACTCTATTTAAAATGATGATAAAGAATTCTTTTTTTAATGATGAAGAACTCTGATAACATTTTTTTAAATCTTTCAAAAGGGAAATAATACTACAAAATGCTTGTTGTCGTGTAATTTCTGCAAGAAAAAGCGAAAGTAACGCACCAAAAAGATAAGAGTAGTTATTTATAGAAGACGTGACTACGTGAGATCTTTTTGACATTCTCATCGGTACTTCTACTTTAAAAAAAAAAAAATCCAAGTGTGCTACCTTTATAAAAAGAGGGGAAATATTAGTTTGAGTGAGAGAACAAGGAAGAAAGAAAGGAAGAAGGAGAAGGGAAAAGGGAAAGGAGGTCAGAAAGCAGGGTTCATAAACATCTTCCCACCAAGCTGCTTCTCTTCTGCAAACATTTCTGCTCCACTCCTTTCAAAGCTTTGGCTGGGGAAAATACCACTAGCCATGCTGCTAGTAAACAATTACAGATAAAAGGCTAGAAACATATATCCAAAGCATTAACAGGGAGTATTTATAGATCAAAGTAAAATGTAAAAGTAATCTTAAGCAAAAAGTACTTTGTCTTTCCCATGTACTCTGAAAAAGCATAGAAGGACCCTGAAACTACCCAAAAGTTTTCAACTACGTGGAATGATCCAGAGCAATATAGGAACATCATCTTCTTTCTTCAAAAAAACATTCCAAGACAAAATATCATTTACAGCAAATGGTATTAAGGAAATGATTTTGTAGAGAATTACTTTCGGTCCCAGCCTGGGTCTGGTAAAAACCATGGTGTAACGTTGAAGCAAAGTGTCGGGAGCCAGACTGCTCAGGTTGAATTTCTTTCATTCCTTCTTACCAAGGGGTCAACTTACTTGATCTCTCTCACCTCTGTTGCCTTATCCTAGGGATAGAAAAAATTGTAGTATCACGTAGGGTTTTCATTAGCACTAAGAGAATTGATATGTGTAAAATATTTCGAACCACGGCCAACACACAGTAAGGTACTCCATAAATGACGATTGATTATTCTCATCGACAGTTATTATGTACTGGCTGCCTAGCATCCATTTCCCTTCCAAACACTATTCCAGATCTCCTTTATGAAATCACCTCTCCCCTGTTGTCAACCCTACCATTTTGAGTGGAATTAATCCAATACTCCCCTCCAAAGGTGCTCACTGATTGGCTTAAATCACTGTTGTGAACAATGATGATTGGCTCTGGAAAGGATATATGAACCATTCAGGCCAATGAGAGAGAAGCAATCTGAGGCTTGCGAAGAGTCTCCAAAAGAGATCCCCCTCTCTCCCACTAGACCATGCAGTCTACAAATGTGGGGCTGAGGCTGCCACAGCTATGTGCTACCATAAGGAGGAGTCTGGAGCTGCCGGAGAGCCCCAGGTTAGAGCTGAAAATGAAGCCATCACCAAAGAAAGCTCTTGATGATATCGCTGCTGGAGTCCCTGGATCAGGCCTACCTGAGGCTAGCCTACTGCTGAAAAATTCAGTTATATGAAGCAATGAACTGTTTGTTTTTTTATATATATATTTTTATTATTATGTTATGTTAATAATCATACATTACGTCATTAGTTTTTGATGTAGTGTTCCATGATTCATTGTTTGCGTATAACACCCAGTGCTCCATGCAGAACGTGCCCTCTTTAATACCAATCACCAGGCTAACCGCCCCCCTAGAACCCTTGTTTTTCACAGTCCATAGTCTCTCATGGTTGGTCTCCCCTCCAATTTCCCCCCCTTCATTCTTCCCCTCCTGCTATCTTCTTTTTTTTTTTAAGATTTTATTTATTTATTTGAGAGAGAGAGAGAATGAGAGATAGCACGAGAGGGAAGAGGGTCAGAGGGAGAAGCAGACTCCCTGCTGAGCAGGGAGCCCGACGCGGGACTCGATCCCAGGACTCCAGGATCATGACCTGAGCCGAAGGCAGTCGCTTAACCGACTGAGCCACCCAGGCGCCCCTTGCTATCTTCTTCTTCTTCTTCTTTTTTTTAAAACATGTATTATTTGTTTCAGAGGTACAGATCTGTGATTCAACAGCCTTACACAATTCACAGCACTCACCATAGCACATACCCTCCCCAGTGTCTATCACCCAGCCACCCCATCCCTCCCACCCCCCCCACCACTCCAGCAACCCTCAGTTTGTTTCCTGAGATTAAGAATTCCTCATATCAGTGAGGTCATATGATACATGTCTTTCTCTGACTGACTTATTTTGCTCAGCATAACACCCTCCAGTTCCATCCATGTTGTTGCAAATGGCAAGATTTCATTCCTTTTGATGGCTGCATAATATTCCATCATACATATATATGTATATATATACCACATCTTCTTTATCCATTCATCTGTCGATGGACTTCTTGGCTCTTTCCACAGTTTGGCTATTGTGGACATTGTGAAGCAATGAACTGTTATTTAAGCCAGTTTGGTTTGGCCTTCCGTAACTTGCACATAAGAAGCTCTAATTGATTCACTTTTCTGAGATGAATAATTTTTTGCTATTTCTTTCTCTGGAACCTGACCCATGTTCTAGGCATTCTCTACATCAGAATTTGATTGAGTCTCAGACTTTCTTTCTGTGAAGAAAGTGAAAGAAAATAAGCTTTCAGCTGCCTTCACCCTTTCCTGCCTCAACTATTTCAACCCACCTCAATTTCTAAGGTACCTTCCAAAACCAACAACACAACTTGAAAAATGGTCCAGGCATTTGGAATAAGAAAAGGACAGAAAGTAAGTCAAATGCATAAAACTCCATGGTGAGTGTCTATGAGTCTTTTAATGCAATAACTACCCGAGAAGAGAGAACAAGAAATATGATTTGCAACAATATATTTAACCATTTTGATAAAATTTCACTATGAAATTGATGTCTCTGGGATTTTGTGATGAGCTACTTGAAGGACAGGTCATGTTATCACACAACTTTGAATCACCACAGCCCCTAAGCCAGTGTCTCCCATCCAACAGACACCAACCCTCACTTGTCAAGGTGAAATGCCCACCATTTAAGCTACACCATGCTCAAACCATGACTGCCACCATATACTGAGCACCCACTGTCCAGCAGGCACTTTGCTGGGCAATTTACACATATTCTTTTAGATAATTTACCTCCAAGCACATCTACATGTAACTACTAAACTCCCATTCCTATTTTTAGAGGAGGAAACAGGGCCAAATTGCCCCAGGGACACACAGGTAGTAAATGATGGCAC
This sequence comes from Zalophus californianus, assembly GCF_009762305.2. Classification (NCBI taxonomy): domain Eukaryota; kingdom Metazoa; phylum Chordata; class Mammalia; order Carnivora; family Otariidae; genus Zalophus; species Zalophus californianus. The sequence goes on from NC_045599.1 coordinate 103,501,478, forward strand.
TAAGATTAGAACCCTGACCTAATATGTAAAAGACACATTGACAGTGAAAAACACATCACATGAGTATCAGGAGAAGAACAAAAGATCATGTGGTTACGAGATGTAAAGGTCAAGGGTATTTGAGGTGAGAGGCAGTGTGATGTAGAGGAAAAAAAGAAACGAGCTCACACCACTCTGCTATGATTGTGCTTCATAACCTTAAACAAGAAAAAGCATCATTCATTCATTTGTTCAACAAATATCCATTAAAGGTCTACTATGTGCTTAATATTCAAGAAACAACAGAAAATAAAACAAACACGGTCCCTCTCCTGTAGAACTTGCAATCCCATGAAGATCCTAGAAATAGAAAGGCCCTTCAGGTTCACCTCGTCCAATTCTCCCTTTGACAGTCAGGAAGACTGAGACCGAGAACAAGGGAAAGACTTGCACAAAGTTACACAATGAGGTGGGGAGTGGCAGAGCTGGACCAAAGCCCAGCTTTTCATATGACCTCCTGTAAAGTTTCACAAGTGGGAAGAAGTAACTGGCTGCCCCCACCCCATAAAACTCCCCCAAGCAGTCAAGATGGAGAATCTGAAAGCAGTTGAAAGGCATATAAAGACGTGCATTGCAACACTGTCAGAAGAGGCACACACATACAAAACAACTTCAATGTGCTCCAAGTACAGGCTGCTAAGTAAGCCACAGCAGAGTCATATAATGGATGCTTTTGCTACTTAAAAAAAAAAAAAAAGTAATAATAATAAATGTTAATTTTATTGGCTGGGTCCAGAGAATGGCCATGGGGTTTTGCAAAGCAGGTGGGAAATCAGGTTGCTTAATGAATATAACATAATCTCATTTCTTATTGGTTTCTTCATTTCAAGAAGAAAACATAGATGTGTTTACATGTTTTATACACTCATATTTAAACATAGAGAAAGATGTAGAAAAAAATATACATCATGGGTTTTTCTCAGGGGGTAGCACTGGAACAGAGAAGGGGCAATTCTTAACTTCTTTAGACACAAACTATATCATCTGACTAGGTACAAGCAGGTGCACTCTTTACTTTCGATCGTTGTTTTTTGAATAGGTAATATGTTCACACGGCTCAAAATTCAAGAGGCAAAAGCAGATAAAGTAAGAAGGATCCTACTCGCTCCATTCTCCAGAGGCTCTACGTTCCCAGGGGCTGTCAGGTTCCTATGTATCTTTTCAGAGATACTTAATGCGAATACAGTGACCTCTGTATGTATGCAAGGCGCAAAACACTGCACTTTGCATTTTTTCGCTTGACAACACATCTTGGATATCGTATTGTCTCAGAATACCGTAACGGGGGCTCCAGCAACAAACATGTACTTCTTGCAATTCTAGAGGCTGGAAGTCCAAGATCAGAAGGCTGGGACTGTCACATTCTTGATGAGGACCCTCTTTCTTGTTTGCAAATGGACACCTCTGCTGTATGCTCAGATGATAGAGAGCAGAGAGAAAAAGCAAGCTGTCTCTTCTTCTAAGGGCACTGATCTCATCATGTGTTCTACCATTATGACCTCATTACCTCCCTAAGGCTTCACCACTAAATGCCATTATAATGGGGATTAGGCTTCAACACACACATTTGGGGGGCAGGGACACAAACGTCAGCCCACAGCATGGATCCTAGTCATTCATAATGAGCTTTCTTTTCTGCGACTGCATTTATGTGACCAATGCCTCACTAATGGTCATCTAGTCTGTTTCCAGTCTTTGTTTCAATGACCAAAGCTGAAAAGAGTAACTTTTTAGAAATAATTGTTTTAAAATTACATCAGATTATGTCACTCTTCTATTCAAAAACCTCAGTGGAACCTGGTTTATTCAGAGCAAAAATGAAAATCCTCCCAATGACCTGCACGGCCCGGTGAGATCTACACCCACCTGACCTCCAAGCTCCGGGACCCGATTTTCTACCCTCACCCCTGCCCTCTCCAGTGAGTGACAAAGGTGTCTATGCTGCTCCTCAGAACTCCCTTCGGTCTCCACCACTCACTGCGTCAGGGTTCTGATCAAATCTCAAGATTTGTGCAAGGAGGCGCCCCGCATTTTGAACAGCACACACACCCCAGTACTGCCCCCCATATCCACTTGCCACCATTTGCCCACAGCATTTATCACCTTCTAGCATATCACACAGCTTTCTTGTTTATCGTGGTAGATGTCATGTGCACACAGTAACTAGCCCAGGGGACAAGCTTAATGAATATGTGTTGAATGAATGTGAGTGAACTGCACATACGTGTGAGCATCTTTTATTACACACATCTTTTTAAAAATTAAAGGATATTAGAGTATAGAAAAAAGGAAAGACACACTGTATTTGGAGACGGGAACAAGGGAGATACAGTCAAGTCTTTCAAAACACACATTTGCATCTAACCATAGGGCATATTTCGTGTGATTTGCTTGTGTCACTTTGCGCACGTCTCAGGCAATCCTCATAGTAACCTGTGAGTTAAGTGAGTACAGTTGTTACCCCCTTTTAGGACTGAGGGAACTTGGGCTCAGAGCAATGCCGTGATTTCTCCAAGGTTACTTAGTTGGGGGGTGGAGGGAGAAGAATCCACAGCATGGATCCAAATACAACCACGCTGGTTTCAGAACCATGCTCTTACCTACCAAGCTTCAACTCAGATTTCCATTCAGGCCAGTAACCTTTTTAATGCAAGTGAAATCCTAGAAAGCCACTAATATATCACCATGATCCAAAATCCTTAGCTTTATTTTCACATGTGCACACAGAATCGAGAGAATCATGAGCCTGCTCTAGGCTGAGAAGGGAACTCACTCAAGGTCACACTACATCGTGCAGTGCAGACACGATTTGAATCCAGATATTCCTCAGTCTTGAGCTTGCCCTTAAGCACCACACCCCACTGTCAGCACCTGGGCCAGAATGAAGAAAAAATAAATAGGAGGGTCATGTGCTCATAAAGTCCAAAGAGCTCCCAGGAGGTTCTTTGTCCCCAAGGACTCCCAGCAACTACCCACGCTGCCATGCATGGTCTCTGGCAAGTTTTAACTTGTATGGTTCTTTCAACAGGAAGTGTTACCAGCTCAGATCTTACCTTGATCAGTGCAGTGGCTGGGAGCTCTCGAAGCCACGTGGACAGGGCACGAGAAAGAGAATACAATAGACAGCCTTGAAATGTTATTTGAAAGGCAGTAGATGGTCATCCTCCAGGCCATCGGAGTGCCTGAGAGGTGGGTGGTGTCAGCACACATCAGGCCCCTGGTACCCAGGGACTATCATTCTCCACGTCTCCCAACAGGACAGCTTAAATCATATGTCTGTCTCGGGCAATACATCCTTTCAGGGCAGGGGGCGGCCAACATTGAATGTGCCACTGACCTAGAGCAGGCTCGTGAATCTCTTGATGCTATTTGCATTTGTGAAATAAAAATGAAGCATTAGGGCTACACTTATTTACGGGTGGTTTCACTTACTTAAAAATGCCACCAGCCTGAGAGTTAGGAGGCCTGGGTTAAGATGGTATCAATTATTTTCTGACAGCCACATGACATCTGAGTCTCAGTGTGTTCTTCTCTAGAGTAGGCTGCTGGGCCAAGGCTGTGAATTCAGGCTCAGTCCCACTCTGAGCACTGGGCCGGGCTGATCTCAGGGCCTGGGACCCACTGTTCCTGCTGCAGCTCCATCTCTCATTCCAGCCATTGCTTGGAGGCAGGCTAAGCCCCTAACTGGGGTCTCAGAAAAAGTAGGGACACCAAAAAAAGGAATGCTTTAAAAGCAATAGATACTTGAACAAAAGCACTGAGGTGGTCCCTGTGGGGAAACATCTGAACTTTTTTGTTATATTAATTTGTGATTTTTACTAATGGGTAGAGGGGGGACACCATAATCATTCCATGTTTATAAACTTATCTGACCCTGTTCTGAAAATGTAGAGGCTTCTGACCTCCTCCCTTCCTCTCTCCCTTCATTTGAAAAGATTTTTTAAAACCTCTGTGCCTTGGGCTCCTATTTTTAAAAGGGAAGCCATTGCCAAGAGTTAACCCATAATGGTACACATTTACATGTGAGGGGATTACAGGTCACTCACCATGGGGGTAAAGAAGAGTGCGCAAGGGTATTCTTTGCAGCATGGTTTGTAATAGCAAAATAGGGAAAATAACCTAAATGCCCATCAACACAGTGTTCACTAACTCAATCATGGGCACATTCATTCTATAGAATACTAGGTGCCCTTCAAGTGAATGTAGCAGATCCGTATGTGCGAAATAGAACATTCTCCAGAACCACTTTCTAAATGAAAAAATCAAGATGCAGAGCAATGCATAGTAGACTCCCACTTGTGTTTCTTTTAAAGAAATCTATATTCACATATGCTGATTTATACATGGAATATTTCCAGAAGGATAAACAAGAAACTGTTACCAGCGGTTGCCTCTGGGGATTAGACTAGGCGGCCTGAATGAGAGGAAAAAAAACCTCATTTCCATTCTATATGCTCTTGTACTGTTTCAATTTTTTTATTACTCAGGTACAGAACTTCTGTTTAAATAAACAAAAGGGTCACACTTATATGCCATATTGTTATCAATATTAATGATAGATGGAAGATAATGAAAGATCATACTCTTGTCATACTCTTGTCAATACCAATACCTTCATTTCAAAGACTGTGGAACAATTTCCTATGTGCAAGGCGACAAGCTGCACGCACAAGCCATGTGGAGAGCCCGAAGACTGGCTCCTCCCCTCAGTAGGGCACAGTGGTCACCAGCTCACACACTGGAGGGATGCAGAGTAGACTTGAGCTGTTCCAAGAATCTACCACTGAGCAACCATGGGGAAATCAGGTCACCTCCCTGAACCTCTGTTTCTTCATCAGCAAGGTGAGGATAAAGAGCCTGCTCCTCCCCAGCCCCCCACCTCACTCTAAACCACTGTTGTGAAGAACAAAGAAGACAGGGCAGGTGAAATTCACAGCCCCAGGGGCGCCTGGGTGGCTCAGTGGGTTAAGTGTCTGCCCTTGACTCAGGTCATGATCTCAGAGTCCCGGCATCAAGCCCCATGTTGGGCTCCCCCCTCAGCGAAGAATCTGTTTCTCCCTCTACCCCTCCCCCCAGCTAGTGCACTCTCTCTCTCTCAAATAAATAGATAAAATCTTTTTAAAAAAATGCACAGCCCCAGTTCTTAGTAAATGGCAAGGAGCACAGGACATTGCTTGACGGGTTTCTTTCTCTATTTGACTCTAGCTTCTTGCTCTTTCAAAATCCAGAACCTCTTAGTTTTTGACAACCCATACCGTTTCCTATCCAAATATGCTAGCTGAAGTCAGGAACAAAACAGATTCACAAAGAAAGGGGTATTCTCACTCTTAAGAAGCTTAGAAGCGGAATCTAAACTCAACACTGCCAGATAGGTAAGCAGGTTCCGTGGGTGTGGGAGGTGGGAACTCCTTGTGGAGGAAGCAGCAGGAATTAAGAGAGAAAGGTACCAGGCCCCCAAGGAATGGCCAAGGAGCCCAGTGTGGGGACCTGCATCCTGAGAGACCAGTGGGCCCATCAGGGTAAGATTTCAAATGCTGTGATGAGGAGCTTCCAAAACAAACAGATACTGAAAGTTGAGGAGCAATGGAATTTCTTGACCTAACAAGGGGGTGATGAGGGCAGTGGCAGTGAGGATGGAAAGGGGAAGATGAAACCTCAGAGACCCAGGATGTGGACTGTCTAGGTTCTGGATATTTAGCTGGGGAAGATGAGGAAGAAGCTGGAGACAAACTCCAGATTTCTAGTTAATGCAATAAATCTGAGTTTTCCATATCAGGCGGAGGGAGAAGTGGGGGATTACGTGTGAGTATATATAATGTTGCCAAACATAATTCACTCTTTCTGTTTTAATTTCCAAACCGTTCAGAGGATCTAAGCAAGCTTCTCTTTAATTCATCCAATAAATATTTATTGAGTACTTATTGTACATTAAGTACTATTCCATGAACCAGAAATATAACAGTTAAGAAAACACAACTCTTCCGGGTGATGTATGGAATTGTTGAATCGTTAAACTGTACAACTGAAACTAATATAACACTGTATGTTAACAGGAATTAAAATAAAAAGTTAAAAAAAAAAAAAAAGGAAAGAAAGAAAACACAGAGCTTGATCTTACAGTCTCAAAATCTACTGTGGAGTCCAGGCAGGTTAACAGTCAATCACAATCATGCTAGGACAGAAGAATTCATGTGATATTGAGATTTCAAGAAGGGGCAACTTCTCCAAGCTTGGGTGTCAGTGAGGGCTTAGGAAAGTGATTTCAAAGCAGAGAACAGAAAGAGAAGCGAATTTAAGAGGACTAAGAACCAGGAAAGAATATTCCAGAGTAGACAGCAAACATAGTGGTCACCAGATGTGGCGGAGGCAAAGAGATGCAATATGGCAGGATGGAGAGTGGGAGGTGGGGAGTGAGCAGAAAGGAGACCATAGTGGGACCAGATCATGCTGGAAAGTGTTAGGACTCCATGCATAGGTATCACTCTCTGAGCATTTCTTAGCGCCAGCATTACATAGCACAGACCATGCCCCTGCAGCTCCAGTTTGCACCGTTAGGATTGCTTCTGGGCACATGGCCGTGGGAGATTCCCCTCAAAGCCTGTGCAGAAACACAAGTCAGGCCAATGAGTCGGAACCAAGTGGATTTGAAAACGATGATGTTGCTTTTATATCAGATTTCTAAATAGGGATTTTTTTTTTTAGCCCCATCAATGTCATGTGCACTGAGTTCCTTCTTTCACTCCCTCTAAAAACAAAACAAAAGTCATGCAAAATCCACGTGAAGGTGGGTATTTTGGTGTGACGAGGTGGGACATTCATAAGTAGAGAACCTTGTCTACAGACTTCTCCTATCCCCTCATTTGACAATAATAGCTCCCAAGATTCTTACAATCATTACCTCACTCTCAGGATACAAAAACTAAGAAGCAATTTTATTCTGAAGTTGGTTCTGATGCTTGAAAATATGGTGTAGCTTGCCCAAGTTCATCTTGCTCTTTGTGGGTCTACCAGCAGGACAGCCTGATGTATTCTCTTGTTCTACTCCTCTCTCCCACTCCCTTCCTTCCTATTCATTTTCTCTTTTCCTTTCTCATTCTCAGTTGCACATGATGGAGACCTACTTGTTTGCCTTTACCGTGGAGGTGGGGGAGAAAGTGCAAGGGAATTAAGAAAGCTGGTCATGGAGGCAGATCTAAGACCTGCAGTGCAGCAGCAGGAAGAGCTGGAGCCTTCCACAGACAATAGCCCTGAGTCCAAGGAGCCTGCAAGAACAGCAGAGCAGGAATCCTTGCCCTCACATCTCTGCCCTGCCATTCCTGTGATTCAGCTCTTTTCAGAGAATTTGACTCTCTCTTCCCCCTACCAACTAGCTTTACAGCAGTGTTTCTCAAAATGTGATCCTTAGGACATTAAAGAGATATGACAGTCAAGTGGAATTCATGACCCTGGGTAGGCTCCCAGGCCGGATAAAGACACTCTCAGGATAACTGATGATACTGGAATAATGACTGAAGAGGTGAGAATAGTATTGTATCGATTTTAGATTTCCTGAATTTGGTTACTCTACTATGGTTGTATAAGAGAATAGCCTTCCTCTTGGGAAATACATTCTGAAGGATCTAGGAATAAAAGGGCTTGATGTGTACATACTACTTTCAGTTCAGGAAAAAAAAATGTGTGTCTTGTGTGTGAAGAGAGAAAAGCAAACGTGGCAAAATGTTTACAGCTAGTGAATCTGGTTAATGAGTACAGAGAATTTCTTAAACTGTTCTTGCAACTTTAAGTTTGAAAATATTTTTTTTGGTTTTTTTGGGTTTTTTTAAAGATTTTATTTATTTATTTGAGAGAGAGAGAGAATGAGAGAGAGAACATGAGAGGGGGGAGGGTCAGAGGGAGAAGCAGACTCCCTGCTGAGCAGGGAGCCCGATGTGGGGCTCGATCCTGGGACTCCAGGATCGTGTCCTGAGCCGAAGGCAGTCGCTTAACCAACTGAGCCACCCAGGCGCCCCTGAAAATATTTTTTAAGTGAAGAAATAAAAGTACAGAAAACAAATTAAGTTTAAAAAGAATAAAAATGTGGTCCTGGACCAGACAGATGCATCAGAATCCCCCAGGGAGTGGTTTAAAATACTGGACAGTTCCCAAGCCCCAACCCAGAGCCATGGAATCTGCATATCTGGGGCGGAGCTCTGGGAATGGACATGTCAAGGATCTCAAGTGACTCAGTATGCCCTAAAAAGCATAATGTCCATCAGCCACATCAGGACCAGTCCAGGTTCTTTACAATTTCAGCTCTCTCACATATTTCTTATATCAACACTCTCAGTAAAGAGAGACCCCAATGGCCTAGCCCATCTTTTCACACCAGCTCCCATCATGGGCTGCTACAAACCCATTAATTTGCTACTTTGGGGTCAAATGCCTGGTCTAACATTATTGGCTGAGGACCAGGGTACCATTGTCCTCTTTGGGATACCTCTTTTGGCCAAACTAGATTTATCTTTTAAAAGGTGATGAGAAGAAAAGCCCTGTCATTGACTCTGCTAGTACATTCTTAATCATGATCCCCACAGCAAAGCCATTTTCAACAGATACCAGGTGTTTCCTTCCCCAAAAAGAATATTAGCTCTTGCCCCGCGTCAGGCTCCTTGCTCAGTGGGGAGCCTGCTTTTCCTTCTCCCTCTCCCTGCTGCTCCCCCTGCTTGTGCTCTCTCTCTCCTCTGTCAAATAAATAAAATCTTTAAAAAAAAAAAAAAAGAGTATTAGCTCTGGAAATCACAGGTAACAGGGAGGTTTTACCCAACTGAAATGTAATCTTTGAAAACCAGAAACTTGGGAAGTCTACATAACTTGAGAGCAAATATTTTTCCCAAGTACCAATGATTTTATTCTGTAGTCATAAGACCATGTCATGCATTTGAGTGTATGAGACATGAAGTGGCCCACCAATTTATCAAGCCTTCACGAACATCCAGCTTTCCAATGAGGAAATACCACCTGGATGATACCACTTGGCTTTAGGAACTATATTCTTGAAATATCATATTGCTACTTTGAATCAAGAGCTTAATTTAAACCTCAGGAGGCAACAGGTCAAGAAGGTAGGATGTGAAGACCATCTTGATTCCTTTGTTCCCCTCACACCAAGCCTCACACCCATTGCTGCCCATCTAATCCACCAACCAGTGTTGGAAATTCTATTTATGAAACAAATCGCCAAGGCAACTACCTCTCTCCAACTTCACTATCACCAGCCAATTCCAAATGACCGTTCTTTCTCCCTCAACCATATGTCTCCTGCTTCTATTCTTTCCATACACACAACGACTAGAATTTTTTTTAACTTTTTATTTTCAATAATACCAAACCAACAGAAGAACACCTACTGCCAGCCATGATGGAGTAACTGGGACGAAATTTATCCTCCCACATGAAACAACTGAAAACCAAACAAAATATATGAAACAAAGGTTTTCGAGACCCTGGGCATGAGGCAATGAAAGTCAGTGATGCCTCAGAAATAGGAAACTATTGAGGGAAGTCCCACAGTCGCCCCAGCTCACTACCTTACAAGACTTTCCAGGCCATGACAAGGAGGGGAGGCATAACCCAGGGAATGCCTCCAGTTAAGAAGACAGATCTGAAATTCCTTGAAGTCCACAGTGGCTAGAGGTCACAAGAGAGAGTGCCAGTGAGAAGGTGATGGCACAGAGAGAGCCCCAGATCTCCACACAGGGTCCTGCTTGAGTGTTCAAGAGAGTACTGATCCTGGCAGACATGTGAGAAACCTATTCAAGGCTGGGGGAAGAACCACCAGAAAGGATTCAAGTGAAGAGTATCTGTCATTCACTCGGCATCAGCATAACCAGCACTGGTCCCCCCAAGCAGGCTGGGAAACATCGTAATTCATGGGGCATAGAGAGAGTAATAAGAAGGATCTTGCCTTAGTAGAGAGCTATAATTAGCCCTAGACTAGATGCCTCTCTGGTCTAACAACTCTTAAAAGATCTGAAAGGATTAAACTATTTCTAAGTAACTGCATCCTAGAGCAAAGCTCAAAGAATTTCCTATAGGAAAAGAAAACTATCCAGCACCCACAAAGTTAAAATGCACAATGTCTGGCATCCAATAACAAATTATCAGGCATGCAAACAAGCAGGAAAACAAGACCCATACCGAGGGGAAAGATTAATCAGTTGAAACTGGTCTAGAACCTACACCGACACATATGTTAGAATTAGCAAAGACATTAAGACATCTACTGTAACTATAGTCTATATATTCAGAGGTAAGTAGAGTCAGAGAATATATTTTTAAAAGACTCAAATCAAACTTCTAGACTTGAAAACTATATCTGAAAATTATACTGGATGGGATTAAGAGCAGGTTAGAAAAATGAGTACTTTTTCTGGAGAATCATATTTGTTTTTAGACATTTCTTTTTTTCTCCTACTCTTTCTCCACAGCCCTACCCTTTCTAAAAAAAGTAATCAAGACATATGCTTAAAACTCATTGTTTTAAAGAAATGAGTGCAAAAAAAGCCAAAAGAGGTTAATGGATTCCCTCAAAGTTCCATAACTACTTAATGAAAGAATCCGTACTAGAATCAAGGTATGTTGGCATTCAGAGATATTTCCCTTTTATATAATAGTGCTTCTTCTTTAGGATTAGTTATATAATAGCAAAACAGTGATGAAATATTTTGATACAAATTATTAGATAAGACAATTCAGGTATTGCTCTTGGAAATGGACCTCAGTTAACACCAGAGGAAGTTTTTAAAGACATAAGAAACTGTGTGCTAAAATTAAAACATAATGATCATCCAGGAGAGCTATTAGAAGTATTTCTCCTCCTGAAATCTTTAAAAGAAGGATGTTTCTGAGTCCAACTTTGAGGAATGGTTTAGGCAAAATCATGCATATGGACACATTGTTTCTACTTTTGTAGTTAAAGAGCACTAAAGATTGTAGTTTCTAATTTTATATGGAAACTTTTATCACGATAATTGTTGGCAGTTCCAAAAAGTCATAATACATATTTTTAGGGATGCCTGGGTGGCTCAGTCGGTTGAGTGCTGCCTTCAGTTCAGGTCATGATCCCAGGGTCCTGGGATCCAGTCCCACCTGGGGCTCCTTGCTCAGTGGGGAGCCTGCTTGTGCTCTCTGTCTCTCTCTCTCTCTGACAAATAAAATCTTTAAAAAAAATACATATTTTTAAAATCTTCATTGGAATTCTCCACCCTTTAATATGGTTTGTTCTGACATGGAGTTAATACTAATGATTTTGGAAAGATATAAAATCATGTGTCAAAAAGAAAAAAGCATATTAGAAATTGTAGAAAGATTATTAGTAAAATTGAAGACACAGTAATAGAACCTACACAAAATGGAAATACACAAAGCAAAAGGCTGGGGAAAAAATGAAAAGAAGCATCACTGAGCTATGAGACTTAATACGTACATAACTGGAGCCCCAAAGAAGGGGTTGGGGGGCAGAAAGAAAAGACCATTTGAGGGGTGCCTGGGTGGCTCAGTTGGTTAAGCATCTAACTTCAACTCAGGTCATGATCTCAGGGTCCTGGGATCGAGCCCCGCATTGGGCTTCCCGCTCAGTGGGAAGTCTGTTTGTCTCTCTCCCTCTGCCTCTCCCCTGGCTTGTGCTCTCTCTCTCTCAAATAAAATAAAATAAAAATAGGGCGCCTGGGTGGCTCAGTTGGTTGGGCGACTGCCTTCGGCTCAGGTCATGATCCTGGAGTCCCGGGATCGAGTCCCATATCGGGCTCCCTGCTCGGCAGGGAGTCTGCTTCTCCCTGTGACCCTCTTCCCTCTCAAGCTCTCTATCTCTCATTCTCTCTCTCTCAAGTAAATAAATAAATAAAATCTTTAAAAAAAATAAAAATAAATTAAAATAAATAAAATAAAAATATTTTTTTAAAAAGACTATTTGAAAAAATAAAGGATGAAAACTTCCCAAATTTGATAAAAACTATGAACCCAGAGATCCAAGAAGCTAGCAAACCCCACACAGGAGAAACATGAAGAAAACATCATAATCTAATTGTTCAAAATCAGTGACATGGGGGCGGTTTGGGGGTGGGGAAAAGTAGCTATTAAAAGAAAAAGCCTTTAAGCGCAGAGCAACAGGGATAAGAATAATAGATTTCTCCTCATTGAAAAATATGCAAGATGAGAAGCAGGGGAGCTTCATCTTTAAAGTACTGAAAGAAAGAAAAAAACTAGAATCCTACAATAAAGAATATTTTCAGACATTACAAAAGCTGAAAGGATTCATCACCAGCAGATCCACACGTCAAGAAATAAAGAAGTTCAGCCCACAGAAGAGGAGACCCCAGCTGGCAATCGGAGCAACACTAAGGGGGGAAGAGGACCTGAGGGGAGAAAACATGTTTTCTGATTTCAATCTCTTTGAGAGCTAATTGACAGTTCAAACAAAAATAATGACATTGGAATATGGAATAAGAGAAAGTACAAACGCATGACAATAAGAGAAATGCAAGTAAACTCTCCAAGGTTCTCACACTATATATGAAGTATCAAGTGATAGAATATCACCTGCAAGTGGACTGTGATGAGTTAAAGATGCATACTATAAATTCTAAAGCAACCACTAAAAAAAAGAAGAAGAAAAACACCCACACACAAAGAGTTACAACTAATAAGCCAACAAAGAAGTTAATTAAAAAATAATAATAATAATAACACTGGTCCAGGATCACACATTACCTCTCTCTAATGTGAAAGTGTCCTTCAGCCCTTCCTTGTCTTTCATGACCTCGACCTTGCTAAAGAGGACAGACCAGTTGGGTTGTCTTTGTTGTTTAGTTTTGGGTGACTGTAGAACGTCCCTCAGTTTGCAGTTCTCTGCTAACAGCAATTTTCTTTTACTGTAAATGAGATCACAACAGGGCCCAACTTAAATAGCTCCCCTGGCTTCCCCACCCCTTGCACTCAGATCAACCCTGTTGTCACAGAGCCTTTCCTGGTGTGGCCTCGGCCTTCTCCCCCACTTTTACGTCCCGTCACACTCACCCTGTCCTGCACCAACCACAAAGGCTTGCTCTCTTTCCTCCCAGCTGGTTCTCGCCTCAGGGCTCTTGCACATGCTCCTCCCTCTCATCCTTCCTTTCTCAGTTCATAATCATTACCCCAGAGGCATCTTCCCTAATCACCAATTCAAAGTGGCCCTCTCCCAAAAGGAGCCCTCTCCCAGAAGGAGCCGAGCCCCCCACGCCACTCATGTTCACCCCCTTCTGGGCACTTGTCACCAGCAAAAATGCTTTTGTGCACTTGCTTTCTACTGAAATGAAAGCCTTGGGGCAGAGAGGAGTTCTCAGTACCTAGAATGGTACCAGGCACACAGAAGGCCTTCGGTACATATTTTGTGGGGAAAAAATGAATGAAGAAGGGACAAGGGGAGCCAAGAAAGAGAAAGAAAAAAGAAGAAAGAAATACACTTTGGAAGAAAAGAGATCCCAGGGACACAACATCTTTTGAGAGTTGTCCACATGCTGAGCACTCTTCTAAGCACTGCATGTGGACCAGCTCATTCACAGGACAGTCAGAAGCTCAAGTCTGAGACCCCAGACCCCTCCATCAGTAAACCGAGGAAGCCCTCTAACTGCAGCCTCAGAGAGACATCAGGAGGGATGTTCAGGTTACCTCAAGCAACCTCCACAGTGGGTGAAAACCATACAGATCAGCAGAGACCCATCCTGGGAGGCCAGAATGAAGGTGTGAGGGGGTGGAAACCACCTCTTGTAGTGAATGCCTCACTCTCCTTCCTGGGAGGGACCCTTAGAGCCACAGGAGGGGGCTCTAAAAACCCCATGTTTACCACAAGATCCTGCCTCCTGGACTGAAAAATTAAATGTCAGAATGCAAAGAGAGAAAATGAAGGAGCAGCCGGGAGAAGCAGAGATGAGACCTAGAGAAAGAGGTCTGATTTTCAAGTACCTGGTTCCAGGCCATTCCAGAGGTCTGGCTTCCCTCCTGCCCTGAAACACCCTGTAGCTTCTGAGAGTCTTCTTTGAGTAAAGCTAGCTCTGGCTGGTTTCTGTTTCTGCAGAATGTCTGTTGATGCTGGAGAGCTGTCTTCAATCATTTGGTCTTGGTGGGAAGCAGAGAGCACCTCCCACTACAGAAGTGGGAAATGTCAGTCACTGGCTTTCCCAGTGTCCCTCGCAGCTGGGATGGTTAAGCACATGACCCAGGTTCAGCCAATGAGATGTGCATTTGCAGTGAAACAAGGCTGTGGAGAATTCATTTTACTGGGGTGGTGACAGCAACATTGTCCATCCCACGCTCCTAGGGGCAGTAGCACAAGCCTGGTTTGCTTGAGGACAGTGGCATCTATGCCAGACTGAGGCTGCGTCATCACAGAGACTGCTATTGTGACAGACACCTGAGCACCCTTGTCACTGCCCTTTATCTCGTGTCTGGTCTGTAGCTTGCCTGACATTTCTGTGAACCACCCAACATGATTTCAATAAATTCCTTTTCTGCTTAAGTCAGCAAATCGGTTTCTGTTACCGGCAACTAAGAACTCCAATGAATCCAGTTACTTTCCACAAGACTCGTAATTTAAGGAGCTCAGTGTTGGCCTGAGTTTTCGGTGTATATTTCTCGCCTTTCAACGACCCTTCTCCCCAGCCACTAATTAATACGTCTACTGAGCCCACACAGGGAGAGCAAGCCCTTGGGTGGAGAACCACCTGCTGCATCTTATATTTTGGTGCCCAAGTAAATGTTGCAATATCTGCTGCTGGCCCATGTCCCACCTTTGTGTGAATTAGGAAAAGGCATGGCCATCAGCTGGGATGCCCTGTGCAAGGAATGACCTGCGTGGCCTCGTGCAGAGGCCCAGGTGGCACATCTCTCCATGGCCCTGCTGGGCTGAGGCTGGCTGAAGTGGAGTGACAGAAGAATGTGCTAAGCACATGTTTAAAAAAATGGACAGGTCCTTCATTTGGTTTGGGCTCCATAGGAAAGTCAACTTAGAAGGCATAGGCTTCACAGAAGCTTGTAAGCTGAATGAAGCACAGAATTAGTGGCTTGCAAGTTGGAATGGATTCCCAGGGGAGTCTTAAAACACCCTGAATTTTATATAAAATGTGTGGGACATACATTTTTTTGGAGAGGAAGTCTATTTGTCATCAGCTTGTCTAAAGCCTCTGTGACCTACCTACCACACACACACACACACACACACACACACACACACACACACACACATTGTAACTCTACAACCACTGGTATGACCTAATCTTTCATTTTACAAATAAGGAAAGAAGAAACAGAAATGTTCAGAAAGGTCACAGAATTCACTAGTGGTCAAGTCAGAATGAAAATCCAGGTCCACAGCTTAAATAACAGAATTCTCTCTGCTTTAAGTAGCATTCACACAATCATGCCAACAAGGTGTCTTCATCGAGAGAGAATTCTCCCTGGTCTGGAATGTCCCAGAAGGGGTAGCAAGAGCTCATAGATAGGTGTCCCTGAGCCTGAGCAGTGCTGGTCTTCCAAACACCAGGCTCCTGGTGCCCCGGCCACCCTGTCCTCCCCCATCTGGCCTAGAACAGGCCTGCATTAGTGGTAGGCCAGATCAAGAGTAAACCCTGGCCCTCTACTATCCCCCGCCCACTCTCTCGTCCTATTCACACACTTGCAGGCACCTGTACCAAGGGGCCAGTCAGAGATGCAGAAAGCCTATAGGCTGGAAAGCCACAAGTCACTCAGCTAGTGCTTTAAAACAACAACAAAAATAAATAAATAACTTTTAATTTTTTTTTAGTCCGAAACCCACACAGATATGCTTGGCCCCCACATTACCATCAAGGCCACATGTGGATGGGACAACCTTGTACATTCACATTCACTTTTGTGGGACAAGGCCTTTTATCTTGGGTGCCTATAACATTCATTTCATTATATCAGCTTAAAAATATTGAGGACAGGGCCACCAAACAGCATCCCCCAATGGCTTATTTCTAGGATTTACCAATTCTGAATTACCACAACACACAGGAATAACTGCTAATATATGGGCCAGGCACTGTAGTAAGTAGCTGCATACATATTATAATTTCATCTTCACACTAAGGATAAATACAATTACCATCCCTATTTTATTGATAAGGAAGTAAGGCCAAAGAAGTAGCTTGGTTAAGGTCACAAAACTAGGAGACAGAGCAAGGATTTATATCCAGGTCTCATGGGTTCCAGATACTCAGCTCTTAGCTGCTCTGCAATGTTAGGCTAAATTTCCTCTCAGGAGAAAGTGTGCTGGTTGGGGTTTGTGAGAATCCTTGACTTTCTCCAGCGCCCTTCATCAAAAGTTCTAAGTACAAAGCAGAAAGGTGCTCCCATCTTCCAGTGAGCATGGGGCTTCAGAGAGTCTTCAACTATATCAGAGGAATTTCAGAGGTCTCTTCTAACCTTCTCAAGTTACAGGTGAGGACATAAAGAACCAGAGAGGGTAAGTGACATGTGCAGAACACACAGCTAGTGAATAGTCCCTTGACCCCAAGTCCAGGAAGTCACCTGCTGAACCAGTGTCCCAGAGCAGGAGAAATTTTGGCCTCTGTTGTATGGGAGATGATTTTAGGGACATACAGAGAAAAGTTTTAAATAATGTGGATTCTCTTAACTAATGAAAAAAATACCCCTTGACTTCTCTTTTACTCCTGATCAAGGAGAGTCTCAGTTACGTGTGAATATGTCGGCAACAGCTCTTTAGTACTTATTAAACTTCCCTTCTACAAAGAGAGAAGGGACCTTTGGTGGGAAACAAAGAATCAGCAAGAATGTAGCAACACTGTTTTATGTGTTTTTTTTTATAGCTCACCTATAATTATGCTAGGTGATACAAGTTTTCCATTTATACATTAATTTAAAGTTTCCATTTAAACATACGTATTTAGGTTAAAGAAAGGTTTGATCGATTTAAGGAAAAATATTAAACGAATACTGATCGCTTGTTATGATACAAAGTAACCTCGAAAACTTCAATGAAAATAAAACAAACGTGTTACTTCATAATCACTCTTTTAAAAAGCAAATGACAATAACTACAACTTTTAAGCATAGGACTCTAATCGTGCTGTGCTCACGTGACTAGAAATCTATCACACTAACTTGAGGTTCGGCCCCACACTCTGTGACTTCCTGTGTTTATAACCCCACCCTCACCCCTCACGGGCCCTCAGGGAGACCATCCCGCCACCCTGGGAGGAGTCTAACAGGACGCGATTGCGACGGGAGCAAGAAGCAGCCCCAAAGTCCCGGCGGGGCGGACGGACTGGGTGGGCGGCTCACAGCAACGGAAGGGATGTGCCGCCCCCTGGTGGACAGCTTGGAAAGTAGTGAGGCCAGTTTTTTTGTTTTCTGGTGTGTGTGTGTACAGAGGCAAACCTGAAATTCAATTGTTATGCAGTCCTCTCCTGTGTATTATATATAAGCGTACTTGTAAACATAGATCTGTACTGCCTTTGAATTTCACTTCAGGATAGTAAAGGGGGTTTTATGTCGGCTAAGACTGAGACCCACTGTCCTAGAAAAGTAAGACTCGCTCCCTACCGTTAGGGTTTACAGCCAGGGCTGATGAGCCCCTATGGCAGATTTCATTATACGAAGTGTTACTGCCTGCCTGACCAAACTGTCTCCGGTCTTCTTCTGTCCAAATCCTGCCTCCAACCAGGCCCAGATCTCCCTCACTCCAGCTCACAGCAATCACCCTCCTCTGTAATCAGCACACTTCTCTACAAAATTAATCAATCCTGGAGCCTCTTAATCCAGGATCACTGTTTAACTCTCCCTTCAGAGTACTTGGACTTGAACTAGCTCCATCACGATGGACATTACACCAGTTACCTACCCCATCAGAGCCTGGCTTTCCAGCTATTAAAAACACCCCTTGGTGTTGCTCTGACATTCCACTGGATGATTCACGGGAAGCACTTAGCATGGCCCTGGCATTGGGATAGATGCCTGATGATGTCTGGTGATGGTGGGGATAACCAACAGTATCCCTTCCACCACCAACCCATCTTCCCCAGTCTTATTTCAAGAAGTCTCAATAAGTATTGACTGATAAAAAACAGAGTCAAGATTTTCAGATAAAACTTACCACATCACCAAGCTGAGACTGTCCTGAAGACAAAATCTGCACTTGCCACGGAACTCAGCTAAAAGATTTCCAAATTAGAGAAAGCAGCAATGAATGAATAAGAAGGCAGGGGGCTCCCTCTCGTGGCCTGGTTACATTCTCTCAGGAGGAAAAGCGTATTCGGAAATGGAAAGCAGAGAATTTAGCGTAATTTTCAAGGAGAAGGACAAAGTCAAGTGTTAAACTGAGGCAGGAGGCAGTGATGCCTGAAAGCTACAAGTGGGAACTTACTGTCTCCTCAGCGGACCAGAGTGGATGACTTTATTATTTGACTTTATCCCACAGGATGTGGCTCACTCAAGGTCAGATCGTTAGTCAAGGACAGGGCTGGAAATTAAAACCAAAGGTGCCAACCACAAATCTGGAAATCTCTCCCCTGCTGGGCAGCAAAGCCCTCAGGAGTAAGAGCCATGACTTAATGCATTTTACATCCTTCACAGGACTTAGCACAGTCATGCATGTGATAGATATCTGAGCCATTATATAATGAAAGAGTAATCACTTATAAAATGATCATTCTGTGTCCAACACTATGCAAAGTACTATCAATAGATTATTCTATTTGCTGTTCATAATAACTGCATTGAGGTAGTCTACTTTACAGATAAGGAAACCAACTCTCAGGTTAAGTAACTTGCCTAAGATCATAAAGCCTGAGTTCACACCCAAGTGCACTAACTCCAGAGCCTGGTCTCTTATCTACTAAACCACTGGTTTTCAAACTGTTTGGTCTCAGGACTCCTTTATGCTTAAAAATTATTAAGGGCCAGGGGCACCTGCGTGACTCAGTCAGTTAAGCATCCAACTCTTGATTTTAGCTCAGGTCATGATCTCAGGATCTTGAGATCAAGCCCTTATGTCCAGCTCCTTGCTGGGCGTGGAGCCTGCATAAGATTCTCTCTCTGCCCCTCCAACCAGTTCTCACTCTCTCTCTCTAAAAAAAGAAAATTTATTAAGGACCACAAAGAGCTTTTGTTTATAAGGGTTATGGATATCAAAATTTATAGTATTAGAAATTTTTAATTTTTAAAGTCCATTTAGTTAATATATAGTATATTATTAGTTTCAGGGGTAGAAATTAGTGATTCATCCGTTGAATATAACACCCAGTGCTCATTATATCAAGTGCCTGCCTTAATAGGCATTAAGGCCTATTAAGGCACCCAATTACCACATCACCCCACCCAGCTCCCCTCCAGCAACACAGTTTGTTTCCTAGAGTTAAGTCTCTTATGGTTTGTCTCCCTTTCTGTTTTTATTTTATTTTTCCTTCCCTTCCTCTATGTTCATCTGTTTTGTTTCTTAAATTCCACGTATGAGTGAAATCATATAGTATTTGTCTTTCTCTGACTGACTTATTTCACTTAGCATAATACTTTCTAGTTCTACCCACACTGCTGCAAATAGCAAGATTTCATTCTTTTTGATGGCTGAGTAATATTCCATTAAATATAGTATTATATACAATTATATATTATATAATTATATGTATGTAATATGTATTTATATGTACATATATACATATGTATGCATATATGTATATATTATATAATTATATGTATGTAATATGTGTGTATTTATACATAATTATATATAATATGACATCTTTATTGATCTATTGACGGGTATCTGGGCTCTTTCCATATCTGGGCTATTGTGGATATTGCAGAAATTAAAATGGGAATTTCAAAAATATTTACTCATTGATTTAAACATTGCAATAGCCCTCCTAATATTATTATATTTTTATGAAAAATAACTCTATTTTCCCAGATTTAAAAAAAATATTTAGTGAGAAGACTGACATTATTTTACATTTTTATGGATTTCTTTATGATCTGACTTTAGAAAGACAGCCAGATTCTCTATCTGCTTCTGCATTCAATCTGCTGGGATATCTCACTTCATGTAACTTCTGCAAAACTTCACTGTCCACTTGTGAGAGAACAGGAATGCAAAGGGCAGATAACATCTTAGTATTATTACTGAAATAGTCTTGACCTCATGCACCCCTGAAAGGGCCTTGGGGAGCCCTGGGGTCTCGGGCTGCTCTCAGAGAAGCACCACTATCTATAGGGTAAATGAGCAAAAGGCCCTGTCTTCCTGAGAGTCACTTCTGCAGGGAGTTCATTCCACCTGAAACATTCCTAATGACTTCTCAACTGCTTTTTCTTCCTTTTTCCTTTTTTTCTCCATTCTTATTCTTTTCCTGCCAACTGCATGTCTTCTCAGTCAACTTTTTCTTCCTCCATGCCCTGGATGCAGCCTTTATATAATAAAGGGTGGTGATGAACCTCAAGACAGAATCCTACAAGCACTAAAGAGGGGCTGTTTTAATCTCAGATGCCTCAATCTAAAGACCAAGAAGTATAAGCTGTTAATTCCTATTAGTCCATTTCTAGGGAAAAGAACTTCTGAAATATCCTCACTCAAATTCACCCAGACTAAGAAACCTAGTATTGAGCAGTGATACTCCCATTTAGTTTTCACTAAGATAAAGAGGAGTTCTTAATAGCGGGTATACATCACACCTCAGGGGAACCTTGGCTCCCAGCTGCCAACCCTCCCCCTGGCCTCCTGTCAGCATCAGTGAAGAGGACGCCCCATCCACTGCCACCAGGGATCCTCACTGCTGCTTCCAGACCACTCTCCCTTTCTCTGCCCCAAAGTCCCAGCTCAGAACCTCATGTCATCAGACTATACTATCCATTGGCCTATCTTGTTGCAAAGACCTGAGTCACTCCCTTCCCTCCTTGGAGATTTCGGCTCCTAACTCAGTACCATTCTAACACCACTCCTTCATTCTGTTTCTTCCTTTCAGGACCCTGCTCTCAAAATTACTGGACAATTCTCCCATGAGCTTATCCTCCATGTGCCTGTCACTCATTCCTGTGGTCATCTGCTAGACATTATCACTACCAATAACTTCAAACTCTCCATAATCTGACCTTCAAGCACCAAAGTCTCCATCTTCCCAGCTCAACAATACCCTATTTCCAATAGTCTTTTACCCCCCCAGGGACCTACACTTAAAATCCAAACTCATTTTTTATGGCCTTCAATGTCCTACATGATTAGGCCCCTGCTACTTCTCTGGCATTGTCTCCTAACCCCCTATTACTCACTATGCTCCAGCCCCACTGACCTTCCGGCAATTCCTCAAACATGCCAAGTCCATTCCTACCTCAGGGCCTTTGCACTAGCTCTCGCTTATGCCTGGATAGTCCTACCCCTGGATATTCTCAGCCCTCTTTTCTCACTTCCTTCAAATCTTTGCTCAGAAGTACCTTCTCAATGAGGACCCCCATAATCTATTTAAAATCTCAACCCACCCATCCATCCACTCACCCATAGGACATTTCTCCTTCCCTACTTTATCTTTTCCATGGCACCCACCACTTTCTAGCATATGGTATACCTTACTATTATTTTGTAGATAGGTGGTGGTTTCTGGCTGAGGGCAGAGATTTTTATGTTTTGTTCAGTGCTATATCCTTAGTACCTAGAACAGTGCCTGGCACATAGGGACCACTCAATATTTTCTGTATGAATGAAGGGAATTGGATTGTGCAGATTCTGAAACAATAAAAAATAAGAGCTTATTAAGTCATCTAACACATACAATTGTAAATAACAAAGTACCTGCTTTCCCTCTCTTTACCCGACCATCCCTGTCAGCATCTCTCCACACAATCCTCAGCCCTCTGCCTCCACCTACAATGCAGGACGGAAAGACGATCTGTTTTACTGCTCTAGTTACATGCCCAGTTTTCAACCTACCAATCCAGAACACTGTGCTCAACTAGCTTTTGATCTTTCTAGGAAGATGAAGATGCTTCTTAACTATGTGCTCTCCCCTGACACCTCCGGGTTAGTCTCCCATAGTGCCCCCGATGGGCTTTGTCCCTTCCAGGGTCAGTGCAAGGGTGCAGGAAGCCAAAAACCAGCTGTGGCCTGGGCTCTGAGCAGCATACCGATGGCAGGCAGCTCCCACCTCTGCAGTGGCCCTGCAACATGGAGGGCAGGGATGGTACGTGCCATCACCATGGAAACCCCCTCCCACTCCTCAGGCACCAGAGGAAGGCAGCGCCTGCAGTCTGTTCCACTGTGTGCTCAGAGAAGTGGCTCGTCAATCCAACCCCTTCTTACAGGAAAAGAGGCCTCTTCATAAGGAGTGTAGTCACAGATCCTCCTGGGAGCCTGTGCATTCAGGAATACAGGCAGCCACTTTGCTGTCCAACTTCCTGCTGTAATTCAATCCCACAAACTGTCTGTCCCAGGCAGGGCTGTGGACTTGAAGGCTGCAAAGATAAACCACCCCGGGGCACCTGGGTGGCTCAGTTGGTTAAGCGACTGCCTTCGGCTCAGGTCATGATCCTGGAGTCCCGGGATCGAGTCCCACATTGGGCTCCCTGCTCAGCAGGGAGTCTGCTTCTCCCTCTGACTCTCCTCCCTCTCATGCTGTCTCTCATTCTCTCTCAAATAAATAAATAAAATCTTTAAAAAAAAAAAAAAAAGATAAACCACCCCTTAGTAAGCGCTTGCTCTAACTGGAGCAGAAGAATGGAAGATGGGCCACTGATTGCCCTGTTGCTTGAGCGCATGTGGCTAAGGTCTCCAAAAGTCATCACATACAGCATGTCCTAAAGTTAGCTCTGCGCTTGCTGAGAGAGGCAGAACGAAGCCACCAGGAGAGGAAAGGGGCCTAGGAAAGGAGGTGGTTAGCTTTTGGTGTCTGCAGGGAAGAGCCACGTCCACTGTGAAAGAAAGGGGTTCCTCCCCCTCCTGTGGCCAAGACTGGCTCCAAATGAACCACACCTGAGGACTGGGACCTGCGAGAAGGGGAGAATGGTATTTTGTCCTCCAGATGCATGCCTGTTGAGCTGCAGAAACTGTGGGCCTGCCTGGTGCTACCCACGGAGCCAAGCACAGTGAGACAGGGCTCTTAGGGGAGCATTCTGGGAGCCTAAGAATATGGTTCCTTTTTAGTCTTCTTACCAAACAACAGAGAGAAAATGAGGATCATTGGCATGTGGGGACTTGAACTTAAATATTGGTGGCTGCTCCTGGTCCAGAGATTTCTCACCTGCTGGAGTAGCCCAGGACTATAGGGCCTGAAGATCCTCAGATATGGTGTGCCCAGGAAACCTTCACCCCATGCCTGTTCTCCATGGCCCTCAAAGGGTATGAAAAGGACCCCAGTGGTTATTAAGGGAGGGGGTCCTGGACAACGCAGTAGGAAGCCCCACCCAGGAAAGGCATGGAAGAGGCATGGCTGCCATTCTCAGAGGGGTGGGAATCTCCAGCCATGTGGAAACACGCGGTCACACATGCCCCTACACAGAGTGGAGGCCACCAGCCCCTCACAGAGCCCAACACCCAGACCGAAGCCAGGACACGGCCCATAACCAACACGCAGCCTGTCACACGAGTACAGTCTCTGCTCCTTCCAGCTATCCTCCCTGGCGTTGGGCTGCAGGAGGCCCACAAGAGCCCAACATCTGCAGGGGAGAGAGGAGGTGTGTTCAGCACCCATGCTCCAGCCCCAGCTCTAGCCTGTGGGGGTGGGGAGGGGCGGAGGAGAAGAGCTTGCAATGAGTTTGAGACTGAAGTTTTAAAATGAATAAGACTGAGGCTTACCTTCTAAGTCAAAAATTGGTTTTAACCAAAAGGAACCAGAAAGCTATGGAATCTAGTAGGATGCTGTGAAGCATCCCCCACCACCCAGCATGGAGGAGAAGCTGTCAAAACATCATCATCGGTAGCAGTTACTAAAGAAAGAAAACGAGTCCCCATTTCCACTCTGTCGACTTGACCTTCTCTGCACACAGGCAGGCAGTACTGGGAGAACTCAAACAGGCCGGGAGCTGCCTTGCAGGGCAGGTGGGAAGCTGGCCCCCTGGGCTTGTGCTCTACCCCCACCTCTCTCTCTGGGGGAACCTGGGATAAAGCCAAAGTCCCTGGCCCTGACTCAGCACAATGCTAACAGTGGGCATGGTGCAGTCACTGGGCCTCTAGAACCTGGGTCTCCAGGGACGGATGACACATACCTTCATTTCAGTAAATACCTGAGCACCTACCGTGTGCCAGGCACAGGAATACAAGGGCACACAGCAGACCTGAACTGGCTCCCAGTGTAGCAGAAGAGCAGCCAGACAAAGGGGCAGACACAACTTAGCATGTGAAGTGCTAGGAGAAGTTTCAGTGTGTGGGGCAGAGCAAATAGGAGGGAATGTAGCCCCCTCTTTGGGGTATCAAGAAAGGCTTCTGGTCAGAGAATTAGCTCAGTGGAGAGCAAAAGGATGGATAGGTGTGAGCCAGCAAATCAGAAGAGCTTTCCAGGACAGGAATCATACTTCTTCACCCTAGGAGCCACCAGGCAGCCTTGGGAGTCACGTGGGCCTTCTCCTCAGGGCAGTGGGGTATCATTTAAACATGAAATGAGAGGGGCGCCTGGGTGGCTCAGTCGTTAAGTGTCTGCCTTTGGCTCAGGTCATGATCCCAGGGTCCTGGGATGGAACCCTGCATCAGGCTCCCTGCTCCGCGGGAAGCCTGCTTCTCCCTCTCCCACTCCCCCTGCTTGTGTTCCCTCTCTTGCTGTGTCTCTCTCTGTCAAATAAATAAGTAAAATCTTTAAAAAAAAAAAATGAAATGAGAAATGGTTGCTCAATGGGTACAGGCTTTTGCGGGGGGAAGGGTGAAAATGTTCTGAAAGTAGGTAGTGGTCATGTTCATACAACACTGTGAATGTCTTAAAAGCCACTGAATTGTACACTTCAAAATGGTTGAAATTTTTAAATGGTAAATTCTGTGTTATGTGAATTTTATCTCAAAACAAAAGGTAAATGACACTTGGAGGGAACTTTCAATGCCAACCAAGATGGCGGAACAAGGACGAATTTACCTTCCTGCCTGAAACAACTGAAAAACAACACATGAAACATGGTTTCCCGGAGAATAGCTAACAGGCAACAAAGGGTAGTGGTCCCAGAGGAATGGGGAATAAATGAGGTGAGCCCCCTATGATGGCCCTGCTCACTGGTCTGAGAGTTTCCAGCCAGAGTGGGGAAGAAAGAAGACTGAGCCAACTCCTTGAGCTGAAGAGACAGAGTCAGGGAAGATCACAGAGCTAGTCAGCTGGCCAGAGCACTGGAGAAGAGAGCGCCGCACGGAGGTGACCCTGGGAATCTGCAGTCCCCTCTAGGGCTTCATCGCTTGCCGGCGAGGAAACAGCCTGAGAGCGAGAGGGAACACCGGAGCTCACATAGGACGGGGAAGCCTTGTCTGCTCCCAACAGCCAGGCTGGAAAACCTCCCAATCCAGCAACAGTGGATGGAGTTTTAAGAGTCTTACTTCATTCCTCAAAAAAGTTAAAATAGAACTACCATATGATCAAGAAGTCCCACTTCTGGGTATAGATCCGAAGAACGTGGACACAGCATCTCGAAGAGATATCTGCACTCCCACACTTACTGTAGCACTATTCACAACAGCCAAGATGCGGGAACAGTTTAAGCGTTCATCAACAGATGAAAGGACAAAGAAAATATGGTGTGTACATATATACAGTGGAATACTATGCAGGCATGAGAAAGAAGATCTACCATGCACAACAACACGGACGGACCTTGAGGGAATTATGCGAAGTGAAACAAATCAAAGACAAATACTCTATGATCTCATTTACATGTGAAATCTAAAAAGCTGAATTCATAGAAACAGAATGGAGTACTGGTTACCAGGGTCTGTGGGGTGAAGGAAACAGGGAGATGCTGGTCAAAGGGTACAAACTTCCATTTTTTTTTTTTTTAAGAGAGAGAGAGGGGGATGCCTAGGTGGCTCAGTGAGTTGAGCCTCCAACTCTTGGTTTCGGCTCAGGTCATGATCTCAGGGTAGTGAGATGGAGCCCCAAGTTGGGCTCTGCGCTCAGCAGGCAGTCTGCTTGACTCTCTCTCTCCCTCTGCCACTCCCCAACTCTCACGAGCATGCATGTGTGCACTCTCTCTCTAAAATAAATAACTCTTTTGGGGCGCCTGGGTGGCTCAGTCATTAAGCATCTGCCTTCGGCTCAGGTCATGATCCCAGGGTCCTGGGATCGAGCCCCACGTTGGACTCCCTGCTCAGCAGGAAGCCTGCTTCTCCCTCTCCCACTCCCCCTGCTTGTGTTCCCTTTCTCACTGTGTCTCTCTCTGTCAAAGAAATAAAAAATCTTTAAAAAAATAAAAATAAAATAAGTAACTTTTAAAAAAGAGAGAGAGCACAAGCTGGGGAACAGGGTGAGAAGGGGCAAGGGGAGAGAGAATCTTAAGCAGGCTCAGCACAGAGCCCAACACCCATCTCACGACCCTGATATCACAACCTGAGACAAAAATCAAGAGTCAGATGCTTAACCAACCGAGCCACCCAGGTGCCCCCAAACTTCCAATTATAAGATGAGTAAGTTCTGAGGATATAATGTGTAGCATGGTGATTATAGTTAACAATATTGCATTATATAATTATAAGTTGCTAAGAATAGATCTAAGAATGTTCTCACTACAAAAAAGGGTAATTACATGATATAATGAAAGTGTTAGCTAAATATACACGTGTATCAAATCAGCACCTTATACAATGTTGTATGTCAATTATATCTCAAAGCTGGGAGCGACAACAAAAGCCTGGCTGTTGGGGTTAGGCAGACATGAGTTTGATTCCAGACTCCAACCACCTACCAACTGTGTCACTTAAATTTTGGGAGCCTCAGTTTCCTCATCTGGAAGATAGGAATTCATTTGACTGTTATAAAGATAAATGGAAGAATATATGTTTTTCTTTAAATAAAGTATTACCTCAGTAGAAGGGGGGAAATTAGCCTTTGTGTTGCCTAACAAACTTAAAAGCAAGACTCAAATGAATCAAATTGTTTCCAAGCCACTTAATTACATCCCAGAACAAAGTTTAAGAATGTTTACAGAAGGGGCACCTGGGTGGCTCAGTCGGTTGAGGGTCTGCCTTCGGCTCAGGTCATGGTCCCAGGGTCCTGGGATCGAGCCCCACGTTGGACTCCCTGCTCAGCGGGGAGTCTGCTTCTCCCTTTCCCTCTGCCTCCTCCCGCCTGCTTGTGCTCTCTCACGCTGTCAAATAAATAAAATCTAAAAAAAAAAAAAAAAAAATGTTTACAGAAATATAAAAACACCCAGCACAAAAAAAAAGGTGAAATTCATGTCTGGCATCCAGCAAAAATTGCCAGGCATAGTATGCAGTAGGAAAATACAACCTGTAATGAAGGGGGTGAAAAGCCAAAGCAATTGAAACCGACCCAGACCTGACAACAGATGTTAGAATTAGCAGACGAGGACGTTTAAACAGAGCTAACTGTATTTCATATGTTCAGAGTTAGGCAGAAACGGAGTATTAAAAAAAAAAAAATGAAATCAAGCTCCTAGAGTTGAAAACTACATCTGAAATGACACCATCACATTTGATGAATGGAACACTCACCCTGGCTGTGCCTGGAGAATGGCTTTGGGGAAATCATATGAAAGCAGGTAGAAGGAGCTGTTAAAACATCCCGGGGGAGAAATGGTGGCCTGAAGAGGAATACCAGTAACAATGGGAAGAATGGAGCCCTTCTGAAATATGCAAGCAGTGGAAGTGGCAGGACGGGGTGACTGCTCAGGTGAGGAACCAAAGAGGACCAGGTGGCACGGATGAAGGAAGCAAGCACTCCCTCTGCCTCAGAGCTCCCCCCTGCTCCCTCAGGTGCAATCAGCAATGGGCAGAAGAATCAGAGCAAATGCAATTCAGGAGGCAACAGGGATGCATTCCTCCTGCAGGGGCCACACCAGGGGCAGGAATAGTGTCTCAGGAACTACAAGGTCAGGGGAAGGAGTCTGGAACAGGGGACAACCAAACACCAGGTGGGGCCTAGATCGTGCAAGGCCTCACAGGCCAAGAGGAGTTCACCTGTTACCAAAGGCACAGTAAAAATCTACTGGAAGGCTTCAAGCAAAGAATAATTAGAGTTGCATTTTAAATGTCACTCTGGGGGCGCCTGGGTGGCTCAGTCGGTTAAGCATCTGCCTTCAGCTCAAGTCATGATCTCAGGGTCCTGGGATCAAGCCCCGCTTCAGGCTCCCTGCTCAGCGGGGAGCCTGCTTCTCCCCCTGCCCCTCCCCCCACCATTTGTGCTCTCTCTCAAATACAATCTTTAAAAAAATAAGTAAATAAAATGTCACTCTGGGGCACCTGGGTGGCTCAGTCAGTCAGGCATCCAACTCTTGTTTTCAGCTCAGGTCATGATCTCAGGGTTGTGGGATTGAGCCCTGCGTCAGGCTCCGAGGAGTCTGCTTGAGATTCCCTCTCTTGCTCCTCCCCCTACTGCGTGTGTTTTCTCTCTAGTAAATAAATCTTAAAAAAAATAAAATGTCGCAGAGCAGCCCAAGATGGCCGACTTCGAGGACCAGGTGTCGGATGAGGAGAAGGTACGCATAGCTGCTAAATTCATCACTCATGCACCCCTAGGGGAATTTAATGAAGTGTTCAGTGATGTCCGGCTACTGCTTAATAATGACAATCTCCTCAGGGAAGGGGCAGCACATGCATTTGCCCAGTATAACATGGATCAGTTCACACCTGTGAAGATAGAAGGTTATGAAGATCAGGTCTTAATTACAGAACATGGTGACCTGGGGAATAGCAGATTTTTAGATCCAAGAAACAAAATTTCCTTTAAGTTTGATCACTTACGGAAAGAAGCAAGTGACCCCCAGCCAGAGGACATAGATGGAGGTCTGAAGTCTTGGAGAGAATCCCGTGACAGTGCTCTAAGGGCCTATGTGAAAGATCATTATTCCAATGGCTTCTGTACTGTTTATGCTAAAACTATAGATGGGCAACAGACCATTATTACATGTATTGAAAGCCACCAGTTTCAGCCTAAAAACTTCTGGAATGGTCGTTGGAGATCAGAGTGGAAGTTCACCATCACACCACCTACAGCCCAGGTGGTTGGAGTACTTAAGATTCAGGTTCACTATTACGAAGATGGCAATGTTCAGTTGGTTAGTCATAAAGATGTACAGGATTCAGTAACTGTTTCAAATGAAGTCCAAACTGCCAAGGAGTTTATTAAAATCATAGAACATGCAGAAAATGAATATCAGACAGCAATTAGTGAAAACTATCAAACAATGTCAGACACCACATTCAAGGCCTTGCGCCAGCAGCTTCCAGTTACCCACACCAAAATCGACTGGAACAAGATACTCAGCTACAAGATTGGCAAAGAAATGCAGAATGCTTAAAGGCTGAATGTAGGATTCTTCAGTATGTGGAAAGGATTCAACATGCGGTCATATGATAAATAAGTGATTTATAAAAAAGAGTGATATTTTGCTAGGGCTTTCAGAGCTTACAGGTTTTCTAGCCTCATGGAATACTGTTGAACCTATAGCATTGTCTTGATTCTTTTGTGTTCTCTGCCTTGTAATTTTCTGTTTTCACTACATCTACTTGTAATTTTTTTTTTTAATTCTGCCACATTTAATGATGGAGAGAGAGAGAGAGAGATCTATCCTGGAGTCATTTTACTGTTTAGAAAATTTCCTAGCCATGAAGCCCTGTTACTGATATAGACAGGTCATATGCTCAGTACTTTTCTACCCCTGTCCTTCAAAGCACTTCTGGTACTTCAGTGGTTTTTACTGATCCACCAACAGCTAAAGAGGCTATGCTACAAACTAGCTGAGTGGAAGACACATTCATCCTTCTCCCTCCAACTGCTTTGATCATCATTTATAGCATCTCATAACTGTAGTTTTCAAAAGTTTGGATTGGGCTTTTCAGGTCCTTTTGTGGGAGCAAAGGAAGTTTTCTAGAAATTCCATTATAGTCAGCTTCTCTACGGAAGTTGTTTTTAAATCCAAAGACTTGAACCACATTCCCTGCACATGAACGTGTTTGCTTTTTTTCTCTTCCCTCGTTGTCTCCTTCCCATCTAGTACCATTATAGTTACAGACATCTGCATTTTTAGAAGGGTTTTACCCATTTATTATTATTTTTTATTATTCAAGAACTGCTGACATACTAGGGATATAATAGAGTATAAAACTTGAAAAATGCAGATGTTGAAGGAATAATAGGTATCTTGTGCTTTAATACTTTGTGGCAGGATTGTACTATAAGCCAATGAATCAAACAACTATGTAAATCACAAACAAAAACTAAAAATGAACCAAAGTGAAAAGGATAGGTTCCAGGCAGTATCTTTCTATTGTAACCTGTCATTTAAGGGAATACTAGTGATTTGTTCTAAATAGGATGTAATGTAAAACTTGTTCCAAATTACTCTTCCTCAGTTCTGCCTGCCAAGAAAATGTAACTGTGATATAGCAACGCTTCCCAGGTATATTGGCAGGTATATGTGCGATCTCAGAATACACAGGTGACATAGATATGATATGACAACTGGTATTGGTGGATTCATTTACATTGTTTACACTTCTATGACCAGGCCTTAAGGGAAGGTCAGTTTTTAAAAAACCAAGTAGAGGGCGCCTGGGTGGCTCAGTTGGTTAAGCGACTGCCTTCGGCTCAGGTCATGGTCCTGGAGTCCCGGGATCGAGTCCCGCGTCGGGCTCCCCGCTCAGTGGGGAGTCTGCTTCTCCCTCTGACCCTCTTCCCTCTCGTGCTCTCTATCTCTCATTCTCTCTCTCTCTCTCAAATAAATAAAATCTTTAAAAAAAAAAAATAAAATAAAAAACCAAGTAGTGTCTTCCTACCTATCTCCAAATAAATGTCAAAAAAGAAGGGTGTTTGTCCTTCAGCTTTGTTTTTGCTCAGTAATACAGTCAAGCAAGTTTGTTTCCAAGTGACTTGTTGAGCTGTGTAAGCATTTTTGTTTATTTCAAATAAAATATATTTGTATTATGTGTCATTCATACTATCCATTCATATCACACTATCCTCTGTATCAGGTAGTCCAATAGAAATATACCTGTTTTGTTCTTAAAAAAAATAAATAAATAAATGAAATGTCACTCTGGCGATGGTGGAGAATGGGTTGGAAGGGGCATGAGCAGAAGCAAAACAGCTCGTTAGAGGGCTTTGGTCATCACAAGAAATTAGTTTGCATTTGAGGGGTGGGAAAGCAGTGAACAATGGGAAGATATACTAGAATCATCAGGCTTGCGGTGGGGATGGGTATGGGAAGACATGGAGGTGACAAGGGTAGCAGGTTTGTGGCAGGAGTAAACAGCATTTATTAAAGTAGAGAAGGCTAGCAAGGGGCAGAGTGGAGAGGGGAAAAACTGGAGCTCCAATTTAGACAGAGGAGACTCGAGATCTAGTAAGCAACTACAGAGAGTTCAGGGGAGAGACCTGATTAGAGACACCAACATAGCACAGAGGTGGGATTTCAAACCGCAGGAGTGCGCAAGATCACACAGGGACTTTGTCAGGAAAGAGACCAAGACTGAGCCCTTACAATCAGAAAGAGGTGGAGACAAAGGAGTTTTAGGTATAAGAGGGAGACTGCAGAGGCTGGAGGCCCTCCCCAAAACACACATGGGAGAGTGGGAGGGGGAGATACCAAAGAGCGGACATGAACCAGGAAGGACAGCACTGTTGCAAGATGTTGTTTAAGTACCGTGCGCTAACCGATTGCGCCTCTGGAGCTCCATGATGTTGTAGAATAAATGTCAGTGAGAAGAGGACATTCCTGACTGTTGGCTCGTGTAGCCTCTACTAGGGGGACGTTCAGCACCTGAGAGGCAGGGGTGGTAGCAGATTCAAATTTAGGGGCACCTGGGTGGCTCAGATGGTTAAGCGTCTGCCTTTGGCTCAGGCCATGAGGGATCGAGCCCCGCATCGGGCTCCCTGCTCTGCAGGAAGCCTGCTTCTCCTCTCCCACTCCCCCTGCTTGTGTTCCTGCTCTCGCTGTCTCTCTCTCTGTCAAATAAATAAATAAAAAATCTTTAAAAAAAAAAAAAAAAAAGAAAGATTCCAAGTTTAAAGAGTGGAGAGGTAGGAATACAGTGGCCTCAAAGTGGGAGAATGAACATTAGTGTAAAACTGCCAGGCAATGTTGCATGCCCAGGTCAACACACACAAAGTTGGTTGATCCTGAATCTGTACAGATGCCGACTGGCCCCACTGGGTGATTTGCCCCAGGAATGACCTTCAGCTCTCTAAAGGCACTAACACCAAAGCACCAACTCCTACCCCAGCCTCCTTTCGAGCCATTTCAGAATCAGCTGCACCAGCCCCAACCCAAGTCACAAACTGGTTGTTCAGGCATCTCAGAACCTTAGGGGCTCAAGGTAAGGCTCAAACCTGACGCCCCCAACCCCACAATAAAACCCGTGGGCAAGAACATAGGGATTCGTTTGACTCTTATAAAGACAAATGGACTATATGTTTTTCTTTAAAAAAAAAAAAAGTATTACTGGGTGCCTGGGTAGCTCAGTTGGTGAAGCATCTGCCTTCAGCTCAGGTCATGATCCCGGGGTCCTGGGATGGAGTCCCGCACTGGGCTCCCTGCTCAGCAAGGAGTCTGCTTCTCCCTCTGCTTTCTCTCTTCCCTCTCATAAATAAAATCTTAAAAAAAATAAAAAAAGGTATTACCTCAGACAATCTCTCCAGCCTCCAGAGGAAGGAGCATTTTCTCTTTCTTTAAATGGTATAATCCTATTAATATATAAATTTTTATAAGTTTAAACTAAGCTAGTCTCCCATATGCACACACAAGATAACTTCGGTAAGGCATGAATGGATGGTTTTATGGATATTTTTATGCTCACAAATAACCTAACCATAATTGTAACTAAAAGGCTTATTACAAGTCAAGCCGGTTTTAAGTGTTCATGCAGTAGCTCACATACTTCTCCTGACAACGTTTCAAGATAAACTCTATCATGGGTCTCATGAATGAAAAAACATAAGTTCAGGAGGTTAAATGTCATGCCCAAGGTCACAGAGTAACTAAGATGTTGAGCCATGATCTCATTTTTTTACTTCTTGTTACTCTGCTTTTCTGTCTCATAATATATGTATTTAAATAAAAGTGATCCTAAATCCTGTTCTGTAATTCAGCGTCATGATCAGACTATTACATTTAGCAATCAACAGCATGGGTGCAAAAAAAAAAAAAAAATCTACATTAAAACTCTTTGTTGGAATGTTTTACACTTTCCACAGAACAGAAACTAAAATAACCTGTTATACAATTGGTCACAAATACAGTCCTCGAGTTATTTGCCCATACACATGAGTATTGTCTAAAACATGTCTTCTTTGTAGCAGCTAGGCCCTCCACCACTGTGCTTGGCTGAGTTCACAAATCTGTTGTAACCTGTAGCTTCCCTGTCCCTCCTCTGGCTCTCCTCTCCTGCTAAGCTTTGTTTCCTGGCAGTAATTAAAACCTTCTGCCACTGCCGTAGCTACTGCTGCTGCTGGAGCCACCACAGCCACCTTGATTTCGTGGTTTGGCAAAGTATTGGCCTCCACCACCATAGGGACCAGAGCCCCTGCCTCTAAAATTTCCTCCTTTCATGGGTCCAAAATTTGAGGATTGATTGTTGTAATTGCCAAAATCGTTAGAGCTTCCGCCACCTCCAACGTTGCTTCCATCATTACCAAATCCGTTATAGGCATCCCCACTGCCACATAGCCACCACCACCTCGACTGCCACCAAAGCCACCTCAACCACTGAAGTTCCCTCCACAACCAAAGTTGTCATTCCCACCAAAACCACCTCCACGACCACCACCAAGTTTCCAGAACCACTTCGACCTTTTTGGCTGGATGAAGCACTAGCCACCTCTTGCTTAGATAGGGCTTTCCTTACTTCACAGTTGTGGCCATTCACAGTATGGTATTTTTGAATGACAATCTTGTCTACAGAGTCACACTCATCAAATGTTACAAAAGCAAAACCTCTCTTTTTGCCACCACCTCGGTCAGTCATGATCTCGATCACTTGTTTTCCCATACTGTTCAAAATAATCTCTTAGGTGATGTTCTTCAGTGTCTTCTTTAATGCCACCAACAAAAATCTTTTTCACAGTTAAGTGGGCACCAGGTCTTTGAGAATCTTCTCGAGACAGCCCTCTTTGGTTACACATGTGGCCTTGCGTTCATGGCTGCCTCCACCTTCTCCACAGTGGCATACATGACAAACCCAAAGCCTCTGGAGCGCTTGGTGTTTGGATCTCTCATTACCACACAGTCCGTAAGCATTTCCCATTGCTCAAAATGGCTCCTCAGACTCTCACCAGTTGTTTCAAAGCTCAAACCTCCAATGAAGAGCTTCCGCAGCTGTTCAGCTCTTTGGAGACTCTGACTTAGACATGACAGCGGTGGGAGGGGAGACCTTAACGATGCTTACTCGGCAGCATCCACAGGCAGAAAGTGTAACCCACTTTTGACAATGAAAAAGTTCCATGGTTATCGTTCCATGGCCACATATATAGATCCTTTCTAAAAAAAAATATTTCAGAAAGAGAGCAAGCGAGCAAGTGGGGGAGGGACAGAGGGAAAGGAGAATCTCTGTGCTGAGCATGGAGACTGACGTGGGGCTCGATCTCATGACCCTGAGATCATGACCTGCGCCAAAATCAAGAGTCAGTCGCTTAACTAACTGAGCCACCCAGGCTCCCCTAGATCCCTTTTAATGAATACATTTCATTCCAATGTGCATCTGTATCATATTTTCTGATTACAAACTATGCAGCAACAAACATGTTTATAAACACAACTGGGGACCCTCCTGTGAGGGGTGTTTGTGGGCATCGCTGACTCTTCCCAGTGCTATCTCCACACCATTTGCCGCCCTGCCAAATCCAACTCCTGGATCCCTCCCAAAGCCTTAGTCCATTCTCCACTGTCACCTCTTCAAGGTCATTTCATCATCATCATCATCTACGGCAGACTCCAGATTGGTCTCCCTGCCTCCAGAGTGAGGTTCTGAAACACAAATCTGACCCTGTCACTTCCCTCCTTAAAACCTTTCCACGGCACCTAACATCCCTAGGACAGACACTAAACCCCCGCCATAGTTTACAAAGCCATGTGGCCCCTGCTTAACTCTCCAGACTCGTTTGTTAACCAACCACACTCCTTGCTCAACCCTGAAGTAGAAAAAGAAAAAAAAAAAAGGTGGGGGGTAGTTAAAACCGAAGGGTTTTAAGTTTTTCAATAAGACAAACTATTGTCAGATTACAAACCCGAGGCTTTTAAACACTTCCACTAGCTTTCAGTTTCATGCAAATTCCATAGAATACCAACTGCAATAATGATGGAAAAGGTCTCGAATTCTCACTACAGATGCTACAGACCTTACAGGGGAAAAGCTTAGTTTTCATTGAACATTCAACAGGCTGTGTTCTCTTGCCTCCTGGCATTTGCAGAAGCTGTTTCCTCGGCCCAGAGCATTTCTCTTCCATCAAGTGTCCATCCATGTTTCTCCTCAGGAAGCCTCTCCTGCCCTTCCCTAAACTGGGCTGGAAAGTGCTCCCCAGCAGCTGGTTCTTCCCACCCCTGGATTCATGTTCCTGTAGCCTGACAGCATTTCCGGCCAGTCCCCCACTGGACAACAGGCCCAAGAGCAGGGGCAATGTGTTACTTAACTATCACATATCACAGCCTTGGTCCCTAGCACAGAGGGGCCTGAGTACATGATTGGTTAAACTAATGGAAAGAACAAAGTCAACTTGGGAATTCTGATGGTTGTACTGACCCTTCTGTGACTTGGTACCATTGCTCAGAATTGGTCTGACAGAATATTTACATTAACATATTTAAAAAGCTTTGTGTTCCGGGGCACCTGGGTGGCTCAGTTGGTTAAACGACTGCCTTCGGCTCAGGTCATGATCCTGGAGTCCTGGGATCGAGTCCCGCATCAGGCTCCCTGCTCAGCAGGAAGTCTGCTTCTCCCTCTGACCCTCCCCCCTCTCGTGTTCTCTCACTCATTCTCTCTCTCAAATAAATAAAATCTTTAAAATAAATAAATAAATAAAAAGCTTTGTGTTCCTATTGAAGTTTCATTGGAATTTGAAGCCTGAAAAATGCCAGTGGAAAAGTACGCTAGGTATGGGTGAACCTTACATAAATCAGGGCACCCTTAAGGTCCAGTGTGGTGCAACTGTCTACCCCAAAAACAACCAACTTAGAGCATTACTGCTTGGACAGACTAGAATTGCAAACACGACATCTAGTAAGCTTTTTCGAGTAATGAAGCAAAACACATTACACTTAGTAAAATGTATACAAATAGCAGCAATCCCCGCAAAAATTATGTTAATGGAGAAGCATCTGTCTAAAGTTCTCAGTCTCAACCAACATTAAGCACTTGTACCTTTTTTAAGATTTTACTTATTTGAGAGAGTGCAAGAGCACGCACACTAGAGAGCGAGGGGAGAGGAACAGGGGAGGGCGAGAGAGAAGCAGACTCTGTGCTGAGCGTGGAGCCTGACAAGGGGCTAGATCCCAGGATCCTGGGATCATGACCTCAGCCGAAATCAAGAGTGGAAATCGAGTCAGACAGATTGAACCACCCAGGTACCACAAGCACTTTGTATTTGGATTAACAGCAGATGAAGAGAGATCACTCCATGCTCGAGCTGACCAAGGACAGTCAACTAGCTGGTAAAGGACTAACTAGCTGCTATGCTCTCAGTCCTTTGTTCTTTCCATCACAAGAGACCCCTTTCCAAAGCTTCTAAATTTATTATAGAGTATGAAAACCACTCAGAATCATGTTTGCTTTTCATACCGCCCTGCTATATCTGAGGATGCTAGATCTAATACTCTTCTTTAAAACCAAGTGTCCTAATAGTCTTATTTTTTTTCTCTTTCAGAAGTCTACTAATTACAGAAATTCTGACTGATTCAGTTATATTTAGAAGATAAAAATTTTAATCAGTGTATGTGTTCCTAGTATTTCACGCCTATCTTGCCACTTCCTTGTTCACTTCCTAACAATGGAGGGAATAAAGTACACATTGAGGGGTGTATGTTTCAGGGAAAAATGGCAGCTTCTAAAATAAACCGTTTAAGGGGCACCTGGGTGGCTCAATCAGTTAAGGGTCCAACTCTTGATTTCAGCTCAGGGTCGTGAGATCGGGCTGCATCAGGCTCAGCGCTGGGCATGGAGCCTGCTTAAGATTTGTTCTTTCCCTCTCCTGCTCTATTGCAATAAAATAAATAAAATTAAATAAACTGAAGTGTTTTTTTAAGTTTTTCAATAAGACAGACTATTGTCAGATTACAGACCTTAGACTATTAAGACCTTAGACTTCCACTAGCTTTCAGTTTCAAGCAAATTCCATAGAATACCAACTGCAATAATGATAGAAGAGGTGTCGAATTCTGACTACAGATGCTACAGACCTTACAGGGGAAAGGCTTCCTACATAGGCTGGTATTATGCAAGGATCAATTCAATTAGACTACATGGCCCAGGGAAGTAAAGGGAATGAAGGGAGCTAGAGCGAGAAGAGACAGTAGAAGGAACACTTCAGTTGTCCCTTCGGGCCACTTCATGAAGGGTCTGTAGGACAAAGCCCACACTCCACCTAAAAGGCAGCCAGCACTCCACTGCCAATCCAAGTGTATGAAACAAGGGCCAGATTTCCTTTTCCAAGAGATGCTCCAAAACCAGAGGTATGTGAAACTTTGGAATTTTAAATGGTGACAACAATTTTTAATATCCTCCATCCCAGCCCTCCAAAAAAGAAAATCCATGAGCAACCATCTACAATCTGATATTTTGATTCCAATCCCAGATTTGGAATCAAAGTAATAGCTCTTCAGGTCTTTGGCATATCAATGAATTTCTGCGCTTCACGGTCCTCATCTGAAAAATAGGGTCATAAACTTAAAACACAATAATACTTATTAAATACCTAAAACAGGGGCGCCTGGGTGGCTCAGTTGTTAAGCGTCTGCCTTCTGCTCAGGTCATGATCCTGGGGTCCTGGGATCGAGCCCCACATGGGGCTCCCTGCTCAGCAGGGAGTCTGCTTCACCCTCTCCCATTCCCCCTGCTTGTGTTCCTGCTCTCGCTATCTCGCTCTGTCAAATGAATAAATAAAATCTTTAAATAAATAATAAATACTTAAAACCGGTCCCAATACAGTGTAAGCAACTAAACAGAGTTTCCTATAGGTGAAGAGTGGATATTACTAACCGTAAATTATCTGCTGCAATCTTCAAAGAACCTAATTGAAAATTCCAGGGAGGTAGAGTTCTCAGATTTAGAGCCTTTCAAATTCTGATTACTGAATAGTGAGTATTAAAGTCATTAGAAACCAAATAGAACCAGCAATAAAGAATGTTTAGCAATAGATATTTAATGAGCTGGAAGTGGCTCTTCTAATTAAGAGATCTAATAACTGTCACTAGTTAATGGCCACGGAAAGGCAGTAAAGTACACATTGAAAGGTGTATGTTTCAGGGAGAACAGTGGCAGAGTCTAAAATAAGCTGTTAAAACAAACCAAAGGGTTTTAAGGTAAGTTTTTCAAATCAGATATACTTCTATTGTCAGATTATAGACCCTTGTCAAACACTTCCACTAATTTTCATACTGTTTTAAGCAAATTCCAAAGAATACCAACTGCGAGATTAGGAAGAGTCTGTTAAAGAATTGCTTTATTAATACAAAACATACACACAAACTACTGAGTGCTAAGAAATTTAAATATCTAAGTCATAGCAAACAGGTGGCAATTCAACATCCAGGGTCGACAGAATGCTTGGAGACTGCAACAGATCTAGAAAACAGGAATTTCGTATTCAATATCAGCAAACGCTTTAGTCATTGTCCATCTCAACACAGACATTGGTTGTCAATTTTACTCGTAAATTCTTATTTTCAACTTTGTCTAATGAATCCCTACCCCCACCCCAGCTAGACACACATACCCACACACACTTACTTCTTGAAATGTGGCTAAGATCCCAGAATTAACCTTCATTTGGAAATAAGTCTTAGACCTACCTGAAACTCTACTGTTCTTAGAGACCCAGGTAAGAGCCAACAATATCACTAACATAATTTATAAAATAGTATACGTTATCCCATCAGAACAAAAAGAAAACATACCGCTGATAGCTTTTGATCACCAGCTAGAACCGAGACTTCCAACCTTGGCAGTAAGAAGGTTTTGCCATTCTGTGCTATTGTGCTCAGGTGTCTTAATCCTAGATTAGCTTTGGGTAGAACTTAGAATTCTTGTTCCAAACAAGTTTCTTACACTTCAAGTCATAAGCTAAGAAGCTATATCCTAAATTTAATTTTGTTTCCTGTATCTAGAACTGTCCAGATTCCAGAAGGACTTAATGTTACCTGGGCATTTGGGACTGAAAACAATACCAATTGAAAGCAGTTTTCATTATTCTAAAACCTCATCTCTGAGGTTTGAAATAGAAATTACTCGTAGGCTAACCTTCTATATGATAATGGAAATATTATGACTCAAATAATTCACAGCCCTTCTAGAAGGGCACTTGTTCACTTACTCGACTCCCATGGTGAAGAGGGCATCTTCAGAGGTGAAGGGGGGCCCAGGTGCAACAGCTTCTCGAGTTCCCTCTCCTCATCAAGGATCATGAGAGGCACTCCACTCAAGGGGAGGCGTGCAATCTGGTGCTCTTCAGGCAGGTCAAAACTCTCAAAATCTGCCACAAAGACAAAAGCACTTTATCAGGGCAGTGGTTCTCAGAGCAGTCAGTGGCCCCCTGGGGGTCTGAGACCCTTTCAGTGGGTCTATGAGGTCAAACTATGTGCTCAGTAACATTAACACCTTCTTCAGCTGTGTTGACATTCGTGGTGATGGTACAAAATCAACAATGGACGGAACTGCTGTGTTTCAGCACAAGTCAAGGTGGTGGTGATAAACTATATTTTATAGTCCCTATACTCCTCAGTACCATTCACCTGCAGTAAAACATTGCCAGCTTCAGATCTCACTTTACCATCTGCAGTAGGAAGTATTAATTTTATTAGCTCTCAACCCTGAGGAACAGTGGTCTTTTTAGTATTCTGTACAATGAAATAAGAACACCATAAAGCACTTTCTGCTGCATGCCAAAGTACCAGGTGAGGTCCAAGAAAAAAAGATTTGTGTGATTATTTGGTTTGCAAGCTAAACTAGAGGACTTTTTCCTGGAACACTGTTTAGTTGAAATAGCAATGGAAAGACAAACTGGTTACTCAGACTTGGGTATTTGTAGCACATTTTCTCAGAAGAATGAAAGAAGTCTATCACTTCATGAAACACAGTATTCGTTGCCAATGATCATTTCAAGAAAAAAAAAAAAAAACCACTAGAATTTTGGAAAACTTATCCACAATCATTAGCTTGCCAACTTCCTAATACTTACACCTTTCTGATGAGATCAGTGGTGACATTAATGAATGTGTGTTTGATATTGCATAATGAAACACTTTAATATTTGGATGATCTACATTTCTCAGTGAATCATTATTTCTAAATGATCAATGTGTGATAAATGCAAAAATTGATTCAAAGTGCAGAACAGCACAGTGGATTTTATTGTCAGAGTACAAAATGTTCACTGAAAGGGTTTCAGATTACATATTGCAACCATACATTCAGAAACTGCCACTTGTTGGGTTTTAGTGCGGTATGAAAGAAAACTCTCCACACTTATCTGAAAAGACTATTGAAATGCTCTTCCCTTTCTTAACTGCGTATCTGCATGAGGCCAGATTTTCTTCATGTACTTCAACCAAAGGAGATGCAATAGATTGAATGCAGAATCAGAGGAGAATCCAGGTGGTTTTATGTTAAGCCAAATTAAGCAAGTTTTCAAAAATATAAAATCATGCAATTCTTCTAAATGTTTTAGAAAAGTTATTTTATGTTAAAAAAAAGTTACCTACATTAATGTAATGGGTTTTTAAGGAATTCATTTTTTTATTTAAATTTCCTGCATTAGGGATTAAAATTGATAAACACCACACAAACAAAAGTTCTTTGGGGTCTTCACTAACTTTTAAGAGTTGTAGAAGTCCTAAAACAAATTTGAGAACTATTGGGTTAAGTAACACTCCTTCTTATAATCCAAGTGCCTTATTTCTTAGGATTATTTAAAGATTTTTTGGGGGGGGCACCAGCCTGGCTCAGTTGGTAGAGCATGATATTATTGATCTCAGGGTCATGAGTTCAAGCCCTATATTGGGCGGAAAGGTTAAAAAAATTTTTTTAATTAAAAAAGAAAATACAACAAATTTTTGACAGTAACAAAAATAGAATTTAAATATGGATTCTTTCCTCTTTTCAAGGGGTTTAGCATTTCCTCAAAAGAAGGAAGATGGAAGGAGAACCATTATTTTCTGAAGTGTGAAAGTTCTCTAAAGCCTAAATACTAGGAATCAGTCTACTCTTTTCAAGACTACTAAAACCCAGAAATTAAAAAGGAATTGAGTGATAGGTGACTACTTAACCTAAAACCCCTCAATTATACGGTGCGCCCAAGTGGCTCAGTTGGTTAAGCATCTGCCTTCAGCTCGGGATCCCAGAGTCCCAGGATTGAGCCCCACATCGGGCTCCCTGCTCAGCAGGGAGTCTGCTTCTCCCTCTGCCCCTCCCCCTGCCTGTGCTCAGTCTCTCTCAAGTAAATAAATAAAATCTTAAAAAAACAACAACACTGAATTATAAAGGAAACCATAAATAGACAAGACTCCAGAGGAAAAAAAATCTGCAACATAATAAGGTTAAATTTCCTGTATCCACAAAAGCTATTAAGGAAAAGAAAAAAGGAAAGAAAGACCTATTATCAAAGGAAAACAAAGATACCAACAGGAAGTTAAAAAAAAAAGCTACAGAAGGCCAATAATCAAATATGCTCACTACACATACATGCTCCCCAATTTAAAACAGATAGTCACTGCCTTTTTGAGAAGAGTTTTAAAACATTTGCTGTTAGAGATTAGAGAAGCAGGCATCCTCAACCACTGTAGGTGGATTCAGTAATTTATGCTATTTTGGAGGGCAACTTGGCATATGTTTCCTCAAACACAGCATATTGCAGTCCTCCTTCCTGATCAATATGCACAAATCTACCTCATTTTCCTTAATGGTTAAATGGTAATCATTAGCATAGAAGCACTTCATTTTATCAAATCTTAATCACATACCATCGGAGACTCAGCAATCCTTAAAGTTTACTCCCCAGCTATCCTCACAAACTCACAACAATACAATTTCAAGAACTCTAACTGCAGAATTGTATTATATAAAAGCCAGCGACAACCTGGAGGTACAGAATGACTAAATGCCCTTTGGCTGAAAGGCCAAACAAAAATGCCAGCTTCCAGAACCACTCCAGTCCTTTGCTCTACCTCAGGATCTCTGCACACACTTAAGTGCGCTGCTCTGCCTTGCCCCCCGCCCCCCATACCTTTTAAAAGGCCACATCATGTCACGTCCTGAGAGAAACCTTCCCTGCTCTTCCAGGTGAGGTTTAGATCCCCCTAATGGGCTGGTGTTCTCCTTCTCACACTTACAGTGAGAGGATTTTTTCAGTGTTTGCCTTTCCCTCCAAATTATGGGCTCCCTCAAGGTGGGGCCTGGCTTGTTAACCACTGCATCCAAAGCCTGGATACAGTAGCCTCTCCTCAAACTGAAGAAAATTAAAGCTTGAAAAGGTGCTTCTATAACAGAAAATACTTTGGATACATGTAGCAGGTTGAAGGAGTAAAAATACACACATTATCACAGACTATGTGGATTTTTTCAGATATTGTTCAACTTGACATTAAACTCACTTTTTAAAAGGCTTGCTAGGAATACGGTCCACTTTAGACTTGTTCAATGTTAGTGAACACATCTTATCTCCCTTATGTGGTAAGTATTTGAGGAAACAATGTTCTCTACATCTGCGCAAATTCCTCTTCTGACCTAAGATGTTCCTTACAAATAAATCCACCAACAAGTACTTTTATTCAAAGAAACCCAGATTCTTGGGGCACCTGGGTGGCTCAGGTGGTTAAGCGACTGCCTTCGGCTCAGGTCATGATCCCGGGGTCGTGGGATCGAGCCCCGCATTGGGCTCCCTGCTCCACAGGAAGCCTGCTTCTCCCTCTCCCACTCCCCCTGCTTGTGTTCCTGCTCTCACTGTCTCTCTCTCCGTCAAATAAATAAATAAAATCTTTAACAAAAAACAAAGAAACCCAGATTCAGACAGTCTTATTACAGTTTTGGGTCATAGGTCATATTCATATCCATATCAAATTAGACTTGAATTGGATTCTAAGAGACACTCAAGACTAAAGCATTTTTGTAATACCAAAAGAATACTACCTAAAGGATTGAAGGGAAAGAATTTTTCTATTTCTGGATAGGTGTCATCCGAGGCAGGAACAGAGCTTTTTGCTTTGATAGTCTTCTCAGTCACCTAAAACCACCCAAGAAAATATGAATTAGTGAAAGGGGAAGCCTTGTCAACTGATTAGAACAAAAGATCATAGTCTTCTTTAAGACATGTGACTGCTTCACCAGTTTTCAATTTCATGCTGACTTCTAAAAAACCATAATTCTTAGTTCTCATAATTACATACCAATACAATTCAGCAAGCAATTCTAGTAGCACGGTTCATGAGTTTAAGTCTGAAATTTAAGTATCCGCAGCTCTTAACATATGTCACCAAGTAGGCAGAGTTAATTCAGAGCTAATCAACTCAGTCACTCAACCTGTCAGAGAAAACAGCATGAGTCACCCAAATAGAAGCTAATCCTAGCAGCCATTTTTGGCTTTTGGAAGGGTGATTTCCATCTGTGTTTCCATCAGTGTTACCTTAATTATTTGCTTGGTTAATATAAATTGAAATATACACACTGAGTAAGAGTCAGCAAGAGACAGTCAAGGACTTTAGAAGCCTGGATAACTACCTAGTCTAAAATTGGCAGATAAGCAGTCTACCATAGCAGGCCAAAGCAGAAGCCTGCAAATTCTTGATCCAACTTTATGTCATATGTGCATACCTAGAGGAAATCCTTAAAGTAGGGTTTCCCATACTTCAGTTCTCTGTCACATTCTCATTATTTTTGCCATAGCCTTGCAATACTTGAACTTAACATTTCTCTTACTCAGTTTTCTAAAAGATATCTTGTCCTGGGCGCCTGGGTGGCTCAGTTGTTTAAGTGACTGCCTTCGGCTCAGGTCATGATCCTGAAGTCCCGGGATGGAGTCCCGCATCGGGCTTCCTGCTCATCAGGGAGTCTGCTTCTCCCTCTGACCCTCCCATCTCATGTGCTTTCTCTCTCTCTCTCTTTCTCTCTCAAATTAAATAAATAAATAAAATCTTTAAAAGATATCTTGTCCTAAACCA
Source organism: Zalophus californianus (assembly GCF_009762305.2). NCBI lineage: Eukaryota > Metazoa > Chordata > Mammalia > Carnivora > Otariidae > Zalophus > Zalophus californianus. The sequence goes on from NC_045599.1 coordinate 103,546,046, forward strand.
CACAAGTCTTATTTTAATATAAAGTACTATTTTTTCCCTAATACATAGTAAAACCATTTATTTTATCAAATGAAGTGTAAGTCTACGTGCTGAGTCATCTTTCACAGCAAAGTCTCCTCAGTCTGGGATGCACAGACCTTCAGCTCATGCACACACACAAAAATCAACATGCTAGCAAAGTAAAGTACCTGGTGCTTGCTCAAGGAGGCGGGGGGGGGGGGGGGGGATGGTAGCACCTGAGCTATTATATTAGCTCCCTGACCTCCTGCAAAGGACCCTCCCTCTCAGTACTTTCTGTATCCATAAGTAGATGCTACCAACCAATCCGCTTTGACACTAGTTAAGAGCAGGTGAGGCAAAAATATTCACCAGCTGCTTCTGAGACTTCTGATCTCAAGGCACAGAGGAAGACCACAGAGTATGCTTCCCTCCCCTTAATCTACGTTTGGTAGCCTCTATCTCCTTGTATTCACGAGAGAAAGCAAGGTAGGATGCCAATAGTCATTTTAAGAGTCAAAAGTGCTAGAGTGGGGGCGCCTGGGTGGGTCAGTCCTTAAGTGTCTGCCTTAGGCTTAGGTCATGATCCCAGGGTCCTGGGATAGAGCCCCACATGGGGCTCCCTGCTCTGCAGGAAGCCTGCTTCTCCCTCTCCCACTCCCCCTGCTTGTGTTCCCTCTCTCGCTGTGTCGCTGTCAAATGACTAAATAAAATCTTAAAAAAAAAAAGTACTAGAGTGTTTCAACAGTGACTTTGCAGCCAACACTTACCTTTTTGGCAGAGAAGGTCGGCTGCTTCTGTTTGAGAGATCCATTAGTCTTTACTGAGTTTTCTGTGGCTCTGTTGACAGTTCCCAAAGCCTTTCTGGCAACTTTAGGTAAGGCTGCTTGAGCATCAAACATTTTGCCTACATGTGGTGTTGAAACCTGAGATCTCCCATCTAAAGCTTTGACTGCTGAAGAAAAAGACTTACCATAAGATTAGGCAGGCAATAAACACCTGTGCAACTTGAAGGCTGACTGTGTATATCAACCTGGCCTCATTCTCATCCCCAAATTCAACCCCCACTTTTGACGGTGGCATGGCCGTATGCCCAACAGTACTTCAGTTCTGTACCCTCTTAAATAATCTAAGGCACTGAACATGAAAAAGAGACCCCTAACAAGCACGTTGCAATAGAGGTATTCGGTAATACCTGACTCAAGTTGCCAACGAAGTACACGGAATGCTTCTCCAACTCCGGGCCACGCCCACAATTGATTCACAATACCTGTAACTCGCTTTGCAGCCTGTATACTTACGAGGCCTAGACCCCGGCTTCAGCCCGTCCTTGGGAGCCACACGGGTGCCTGGTTCTCCATTTTCCTTATCAACAAAGATCAGGGTAGCCATTCTGGACTAGCTGCGGGTATGAAACTCATATTAGACCCGGGGGGGTTAGGGAGGATGAGAGAAGCGAAGGTGTAGCACAGACCAAACTTTCTACCCTGGGCACGTCCACGTAAAAACTAGAGCGAAGGAGCGAGCGAAGCCCGTTCTTGAGCCAAAAGGCATTTAATCCAGCTCTTAACTCTTGAAGCCTACGCCGGAGGCTCTAAGTTCCAGAAGAGTCGGCGGTTTGGGGCTGGCACAGGTCCTGGTACTCATCAGAACGAGGGCTGCGCAAGCAGTCCGAGGCCGTGGCTCAAGGCGGCTCGGCGCTACAGACGACCCCGGGAAGCCCCAACCCCCGACCCCCAGGCCCTCCGGCCTCCAGCCCACCTCCTTCCTCACGAGATCCGCGCGCCCAGCCACTCACGACCTCACCGTCCACCCACGTCGGAATCCACAGCCAAATTCAACCAAGATTCGGTCTCGAGCGCCCTCGCCGGACTCCGAGTTTAAACCACAACTCACGCCCCTATTGGTTCATCTTCCCAGGAGGCGGGACCGTGGGTGGGCGGAGGCTCCCAGAAAGAACCAATGGGAGGAACCCAAGCTACCGCGGCACCGCCTGGAAAGCTTTCCCGGGAAGTTTGTAGCTTGCTTCGTGGGAAGAAAAAAACCAAACCTGCTGACACCTTTACTTCTAGGTGTTGTTAACCTGCTCCTCACAGAGATAGAAAGGGAGTGAATATGGTCTTCAATTCCAGGAAATAAATGATTATTATGATATCAAGATACAGAGTTTGGGGTTTTTTTCCTGAGACACTTAGGTGGCCAGGAAGTTCTTAAATGAAAAGACTGTGGGGTTCAGTCAAGGCAAAGTGGGGACAGAACTATTTTCCTAAAGTCTTCAATTAACTATCTGCCCAAAGAGTAAATAGAGCAGATCAAATAAAAAAGTAGATGCAGCCCTGGAGGAAAGGGATTGCAGTCATTGGAAAAATGAGGAATTATGGATACATATAGTTGTATTTCAATTAGATATGTGAAAAAAATACAGTCAAGTGCTAAAACAACTCAGATTCTCTCTAAAGAACTCTAGCAGAGCACTGGGTGGCTCAGTCGGTTAAGTGGCCTGCTCTTGATTATTGGCTCAGGTCAAGATCTGAGGGTCTTGGGATCAAGGCCCCCCCCCCCCCCCCCCCCCCCCGCCCACGCTCAGCGGGGAGCCTGCTTCAGGATTTTTTTTCTCTCTCTCTTTCTCTCTCTCCCCCTCTGCCCCTCCCCCATCGCTCACAGCTCTCTCTCTCTCAAATAAATAAATCTTTAAAGGTTAAGAAGCAATGTAAATACAAACAGATCAAACAGCAATGTTCGAGTCTTTCTGTTAGGCTTGTGATTAAGAATGGACTGACTATTCCCTAACTAGAGAACTACCCTCAATATTTCAAGCTAGGATCCTGTTTCTATTATAGCATCAAGAATCTGGGTTATGAACAAAATGATGATCCTAAGGAGTACATAATTCAGGCTTCCTTTCAAATTCTATCATTTAATGGGACTTATTTTAAGCCTCTTAACCTTATGTTAAACCTCTGTATCTTAACAAAACATTCGTCACAGCTGCCTGGAAAGGCCTGGTGGTGGAGGGCACAAGAGGGAGAAAAAGATCTGGGGAATAATAAAAATAATAAAAATATAGACAAGGAATTCCAATTTCCAAGATATGGGGAGAAACTATGCTTGAAAAAATTAATGACCTTTTCATATTTCTATAGTAAGTGGAAATAGATTAAACAAATACAAGGTAAAGGAATAAAATCAAAAGACCAACACTGACCTACTCCCCACAGGTCACTAGATGCATTCTAACTTGTAGGTAAGTTGAGCCTACATTATTTCACAAAAGAATTAGCACTACACCTAGCATAGATGCAGTTCTCAATATATGTCAGTTCACTGGCCCTTTTCCTGGCATTTCGGAACCAAAATTGGTTGAAGGATTAATTCATTCAGTAGGTATTTATTGAATGTTGATTAAGTGCCAGACACTGGGCTAGGCATCAAGGAGAAAAGATCCTAATTCAAGAAGGTAAAAAGGAGGGGCGCCTGCGTGGCTCAGTCGTTGAGCATCTGCCTTCGGCTCAGGTCATGACCCCAGCGTCCTGGGATCGAGCCCGGCATCGAGCCCCGCATCGAGCCCCGCATCGAGCCCCGCATCGAGCCCCGCATCGAGCCCCGCATCGAGCCCCGCATCGAGCTCCCTGCTCCGCAGGAGGCCTCCCTCTCCCCTCTCCCCCTCCCCCCAGGAGGCCTCCCTCTCCCCTCTCCCCCTCCCCCTCCCCTGCTCGTGTTCCCTCCCTCGCTGTGTCTCTGTCAAATAAATAAATAAAATCTTTAAAAAATAAAAAAAAGAAGGTAAAAAGAGCAAAAACCATGCACACCCTTATGGCCCCTTCCCTGCCCTTTTCCTTTTGTTCTCACCCCCCTCTTCACTCTCCCCCTGTATCTCCCGCTAAATATTTCAACTTTATCTGGCATCATCAGCACACAAAAGCGTTCACTTTGAAACCATAGCTGTACATCACCTACAGCTTCGAAGTGGGGATCCTCTATCTCCTAAGGTCTTCGGGTGCAAGATTTGTATCTCCCCTGGTTAAGTCTTCCCCTTACAACAGGAAACACTGTGTCTCCCAAGGTCAACTGTATGCTTTGACCACCCCCTCTTTGAAAGATTATTGTTTTGTCACCAGTGATGCCCCAGACCCGCTTTACTACTCCCTACTCTTACTAGATTACCCAATTAGTAAACACTCTCAATTTATCACAGCACCTAGATCCTAATCAATCCCAGTTTATTCTAATCCTGATTTACAAACAGCAACCCATCTAGAACTGACCCCTTGCTTCCCTATACTCTCCTCTGAATCTTCCAGGGGGAACCCAAACCTTACAAAAGGTTCTTCCTTCTCTTCTAGTACACGTATGATTCCCCTGGGAGATGTGTTCCCTAGCTGGTTGCCTGGGAGTGTTAAAACAGGCCTCACCACTTCCAAGCGGATTTCAGGAATTGTTGAAAGAGATGAAAACAAAAGGGTTTTGGGTTATTCAGAGACTATTCACTAACTATTCAGGCTATTCTCTAACTCTTTCTGTTCCCTCACCTATTGCCCTGCAAAATCAAAATTAGTATTTACATTCCTAAACTCTAGGCCCTGCAAATCTTTAATAAGAAAAAACTTAGATTATATTGTGAGAGGCTTTGAGACAAGGATGTAAGCTATTTTCACTTTTACATGTTTTTAAGATTTATTTATTTGAGAGAGAGAGCATGAGGGGGGAGAGGGGAGGAGCAGACTCCCCACTGAGCAGGAAGCCTGACTTGGGGCTCAATTCTAGGACTCCAGAAGCCGAAGGCAGACGCTTAATTGACTGAGCCACCCAGGTGCCCCTCACTTCTACTTCCAAAAGCAACACATGATGGAGCACCTGGGCGGCTCACTCGGCTAAACAACAGTCTTGATTTCAACTCAGGTCATGATCTTGGGGTTCCAGGATCGAGCCCTGCAATAGGCTCTGTGCTAAGTGAGGAGTCCGCTTGGGGATTTTCTCCCTGTCCCTCTGCCCGTCCCCCTGCTCACCCTCTCTCTGTCTCTCTATAAATAAATAAATACATAAATGCGATACATGATATCTTGAAAAATTTTAAAAATGACAACAGCACATAGAAGAAAAAACATAAAAAATTCTACCAAAATTACTGCTTTTTTCCCAGTATTTTGTCTTACTTCATACATGTACTTTTTTTTAAAGATTTTTATTTTTTCTTTTTGAGATAAAGAGAGAATGAGCAGGGGGGAGGGGCAGAGGGAGAGAGAGAAGCTGACTTCCCGCTAAGCAGGGAGCCCCAATACCAGGCGCGGGCTTGATCCCAGGACTCTGGGATCATGACCTGAGCAGAAGGCAGACATTTAACCAACTGAGCCACCCAAGCACCCTCATACTTGTACTTTTTTTTTTAAGATTTTATTTATTCGTCAGAGAGAGAGTCTGCATGCACAAACAGGGTGTGTGGCCCAAAGAGGAAGAAGCAGGCTCCACGCCGAGCAAGGAGCCGATGGCTGCGGGAGATGGGGGGTACTGGATCCCAGAACCCTGGGATCATGACCTGAGCAGAAGGTAGAGCTTAACCAACTGAGCCACCCAGGCCTCCCCATACATGTACTTTAAAAGGAGGGTTGGGGGTTGCCTGCGTGGCTCAGCTGGTTAAGCGTCTGCCTTCCACTCAGGTCAAGATCTCAGGGGCCTGGGATCCAGCCCCATGTCGGGCTCTCTGCTCAGTAGGGAGTCTGCTTCTCACTCTCTCTCTCAAATAAATAAACAAATCTTAAAAAAAAAAAAAAAGAGGGTTGGGATGTCATAGATACTATTGTTTTCCCAAAATAGAAATTGTTTTATAGTATTTTTTTTCTAATGATAAAACACAAGATCACTTCGGTGCAGAATGTCAATTACCAAATAGTGCCTTATGTTCTCATAGCATCTGGTATTCCTTTCACAGAGACTTTTTACAACTGTAAATTATTTGAATAATCATTTTAGTGTCTTTTTCACTCTGTATGATGTAATTTCGAGGAACTAAAGACTCTTTTTACTCACCACGCCCCCAGTGTTACGCAGTGTCTGACTTTTTTTAATTAATATGTCACGAACTTCCCCATTCATTACATAGTTCTGTAGAAAGGCTTAAGCTGTTGTGTGTTCCCAGTACTTTCTTTTTTTTTTAACGTCCTAAGATTCTGCAAAAAACATTTCAAACTTCTAGAGCAGCTCAAACTAACCCCTTTCTCTTTCCCGAGGTAAAAACATCTCGCGATAACAACATCGCGTGGGACCCTGAAGCCCCCCCCCCCCAAAAAATGTTAGTGCGCATGTGTAGCTCGCCCGGAAACTACCGCAGTGGCTGCCGGGAGAGGGCGGAAAGCCAGGAAGTAAACATTGACGGATTGACTTCGTTTTTGTCGGGTGGTGTTGGGGTCGGCTGTGGCCTGACTGGGTAAGGAAATGTGGGAATTTGGGGATGGGGAGGAGGTGAAGCTGGAAAACTCCGGAAAATAGACCGGAGTGCCTACTTAAGATTCTGTCAGAGAGAGCGTCGGCACGCACAAGCGGGTGAGTGGCCCAAAGAGGGAGAAGCAGGTTCCACGCTGAGCAAGGAGCCCGATGGTTGGGGGGTGGGGGGGTACTGGATCCCAGAACCCTGGGATCATGACCTGAGCGGATAGTAATACTTCTTAGATACATCGTTACAGTAATTTTGAATTCCAGGTCGAGGAGGGAACAGGGATTGGGGACCGAGAAGAAAGCCGCCGTCCTGGGCCTCAGACTCTGTAACTGAGGCTTAAGCTGTTGTGTGTTCTCGGTACTTTTTTTTTTTTTTTTTAAGGCCCGGCCAGACCAGAAGTGTGTCTTTAACGGTTTTTAGAGTAAGAATTATCAGATGTTATTGGAGCTTCACTTCCCAGCTATTAGCCACTTGTGGCTCCTGAGCACTTGAAATATGGCTAGTCTGAATACATGTACAATCTGTATCAGATTTTAAAGACTTTATTTTTTCTTATGTTGCTTGCATGTTAATATGTTGGATATATTGGATTAAATTAAGAGATTGTAAAAGTAATTTTACCAGCTTCTTTTTACTATCTTAATATGATTAACTGGAACGCTTAAAGTGATGTGTGAGGCTGACATATTTATCTTGGACAGCCTCACACTGAAGGATTTTTCGCTTGTGTAGTGGAATGTGACATGATCAGACTTGTGTTCTAAAAAAAATAACACTGCAGTGTGGAGAACTGATTGGAAAGAAGGACAGGAGACCAATAAGGAAGGAAAAGTAATAACATATTAAAATGGTAGCATTGAGAATAGAGAGAAGTAAATAAATTTGAATGCTATTCATAAGATGAAAAAAAATACTTAGTGATTAAATATTTATGGAGCTTAGCTGGAACACATATGTAAAGGTATGAGTGGTATTTTCCATGGAGAAGATCATGAGTTTGAATTAAGCTTTGTTGAGTTTGGGTGTCTCTGAGACCCTCTAAATGGAGATGCTGTGAAGTAAGCAGTTGGAATATATGTATCTGAAGCTTATAAAATATCTGGAGAGAAGAAATAAGTTGGAGAGCTAACAGTGGTATATTGTGGCTATTTAAGCCTTAGAAATAGATGAGCTTGTCTACTGATGGAGTCCAGAGTGATGAAAGAGACTCTAGGATTAAGCCTTGTGGAATCCAAAATTAAATAACTAGACAGAAATAGATGAAGGCAGGAGCAGCAGGAGAGATTCAAGAAAAACCAAGAGATAATAGTGTCACTTAAGCCAAGAGATAAGAATGTTTCAAGAAGGGAATGTTTCAAATAGTGTCACTTAAGCCAAAAGATAAGAATGTTTCAACAAGGGGCACCTGGGTGGCTCAGTTGGTTGAGCATCCAACTCCTGATTTCAGCTGATGTCATGCTCTTAGGGTCCTGGGATTGAGCTTCATGTCTGTTCAGGTGCCCACTCAGCAGGGAGTCCACTTTTCTCCCTCCCTCTCCCTCTGCCCGCCCCCCCACGCCTGTGCGCGTGCTCTCTTTCCCTCTAAAATAAATAAATCTTGGGTCCCCTGGGTGGCCCAGTGAGTTAAGTGATCCCAGGTCCTGGGATAGAGCTCCATGTCAGGCTCCCTGCTCAGCGGGGAGTCTGCTTTTCCCTCTGCCCCCTCCCTGCTCATTCTCCCCCCACACACACACATACACACACACACAAATATATAAATAAAATCTTTAAAATAAATTTTAAATAAAATATTTTTTAAAAAGGGAAGGAAAAGAACTGAAAAATATCTAGTGGATTTAGCACATTGATCAATGATAACTTAGTGGTAACTCTTCAGAGAGATAGGAGGTAGAAGCTAAATTAGAGTGACTGAGGAAGGAAGTAGAAGATGGGAAAATAGAGGCCATGGATATAGATAACTCTTAAGCCATTTCGTCTTTAAGGAAAATAGGACACTGTTTACTCATGTAGGGTTAATGTGCTAGAAAAGTTTGAGACACATAGAGAAATTCAGGAGTATTAAGGAGAGAAAGAGTCTTATGAAATTTTAAGTACACGTGTGTATGTTTCTCTCCATCTGTAAATTAGAGTTGAGGGAGGAACTGCAAACAGTATATAGAGACTTTTTGTAGAGGGGAAAGAGACCCTTCCCTCACAGATACTATAAGAACATTTGAAATATTATGTATAAATGAGACTGCAGGATGTGTTATTAGGGTGTACTTTTGATAGTTTCACTGATGAACTCATGAAGGCCTAGTTTATACTAATATATATATATGTATATATATATATATACATATATATATATATTTTTTTTTTTTTCTCCCACAGAGGGGTCCAGATAACCATGTCAGCTGCAGCTGTGGATGCAGTTAATGCGGCCCCCCTGTCGGGGTCCAAAGAAATGAGTCTGGAAGAACCAAAGAAGATGACCAGAGAGGACTGGAGAAAGAAGAAGGAGCTAGAAGAACAGCGAAAACTGGGTAATGCTCCAGCAGAAGTTGATGAAGAAGGAAAGTAAGTACATTCATTGTCTGCATGATCTGTTCATTCAAAATTCAAATTTATGTCTACTTAGTTTAGCATTTTCTCATCTTTTGCTTTGACGGGAAACTTTTTACCATTTACATCCTTTCTGTTTTTATTATTTTATCAAATTCATATATTAAGATTTAATAAAGTATCAAAGGGCTTCTAATGAACAGCAGTCATCGCTTTCAACTCTTTGCACTTCCTGTCCCACTCTGCAAAAGTGACTACTTTTAAATCTTTCTATTTTGAGTTTTTCCGGGTGATACCTCCACATCTCTAAATAACGTATCCACATCATTATTTTAATCAACTCTAGGCATCATTAGCTAGCTTCTTGCTTTTTTAAGATTTATCTACTAGCATACATCCCTATCTTCCTTCTCTCTCTCCCGACTTCAGTTCTATCACTTTTCTTAGTTGCTATATTGGAAATTCTTTCACTCTAAAATAAATTACTTTCCTTATTTTTAGGTGTGTGTTTTTTGTTTGTTTGTTTGTTTGTTTTTACTGTATTGGAGAGATATGGAGCGTATTCTCTCTCCACCCTCCCACTGCACTCTCTGTTCTTACCGTCTGTATAGACTACCTTTGTAATTGTAATACCAATTATTTTCAAACTTTATTCTTAAAATGTATATATATTTTTTTAAATTACAGAGACATCAACCCTCATATACCTCAGTATATTTCTTCAGTGCCATGGTATATTGATCCATCAAAAAGACCTACTTTAAAGCACCAGAGACCACAACCAGAGAAACAAAAGCAGTACAGCTCATCTGGAGAATGGTACAAGAGGGGTGTAAAAGAGGTATGTGGACAGCTTTTATATATCTCCTTGTGAAAATGGAGATTTTATTTTAAGAACTTAATATAAGAACTTTTAATCAAGTTATATCAGATTATATAACCTTTCACTTGGGATTAAAATTCACAATACATACTACTTTCTTTTCTGTGTTTTATAAGGTTTATGTTGCTACAGGACTTAAACTTTCTTGGGGCGCCTGGGTGGCTCAATTGGTTAAGCAACTGCCTTCAGCTCAGGTCATGATCCCAGGATCCTGGGATCGAGCCCCACATTGGCCTCCCTGCTCGGCAGGGGGGCCTACTTTTCCCTCTCCCTCTGCTACTCCCCCTGCTCGCACTCTCCTGCTCTCTTATTCTGTCAAATAAATAAATAAAATACTTAAAAAAAAAAAAAAACTATTACTATAAAATAAAGTACCTAAACTTTCTCATTTATAAAAGTATGGAGACTCTAAGTAGTTTTTCTCTTAATGAGTAAATCGCTTCACTATACAATATAGTAATGAGAGCCAAAATTATTTGTAACTTGCTCAGAAGTAAAACATTTTGTCTTTATATCCATTTATAGAATTCCATAACTACTAAGTACCGCAAGGGAGCATGTGAAAATTGTGGGGCCATGACACACAAAAAGAAAGACTGCTTTGAGGTAAGTTCACTTTTGAGAATTTTAGAAACTTGTCAGAAAGCCTCTTTCTTTTTTCCTGTCAAAGAGCTTAATTCTGTTTTTCTAAAATTACCTACTAAATTTTGGTACAAGTTAAATAAAAATTTGAGTGAAATTAGTTTAGCACCATCAAAATTTTCTGCTGGGAAGAGTAACTGATAATTGAACAGACCATAAACTCCCATGATATGTTCATGCTTGCTTTGTAAAGGTCATCTGAAACTTTCCTCTAGGTTGCAGGAACTTAGGAAAAGGTTTGATTTTATTCTATTTCCCAGAGACCGAGGCGAGTTGGAGCAAAATTTACAGGTACGAATATAGCTCCAGATGAACATGTCCAGCCTCAGCTGATGTTTGACTATGATGGGAAGAGGGATCGATGGAATGGCTACAATCCAGAGGAACACATGAAAATTGTGGAAGAATATGCCAAAGTTGATCTGGTGAGCAAAGTTCCCTGCTTTTCCATACTCTTTAAAGAATGTACGTTTTGCTGTATCATTGATTAAGCAACTCTGTTTTTCAAGTCTTCGAGCAATATAGAGATGGTGGCATTTTTATTATAGTAGTAGAAGGTCTGATGGAATAGTGAAAATAAAGTGTGCTAACCGTATTGGCAGTGGTTTCTTCTTATTTGATACTTGTATTGTTTTTTACTTCCTGAGGTTGCATGAGAAATTGGAAGCATGAGAAGGATTAGGTATCTAAGGCTTTTAGCTTTTTAAGGTTATAAACTCTTTCCCAGCCCCACACACTGCATCTTGTCTGGGCCTATTTTACAGTTGTCTCACGTAGCATTTGAGAGAAGTGAAAGGAGACTAGAATAATGCATTTCAGAAAATTGAATTTTATTTTCATTCATCTTCAGTTTTTTTTTTTTTGTTATAATTTTACCTACTCACCCCCATTCCTTAAAGTCCACAGTCACGCTGCCCTTTTTTTTTCTTAAGTAGAGTTTACATTTAAAAATCATGGGATTTCACATAATGCAAATTTCATCTGTTCTTGAACAAAGAAATATATGGTAATTCTGGGCCTGTCGGGCAGGCATCAGTCATCTGGGGTCAGGTGACAGCTGCCACTTTTGGACAGGGCTTGTTCTCTGCAGTTTCATCACTGGCACCACATTAATGCGTGGTTGAAACAGGAGTTTATAACTCCTGTTATTTAGAAACCATAGATATAGGGCGCCTGGGTGGCTCAGTTGGTTAAGCGACTGTCTTCGGCTCAGGTCATGATCCTGGAGTCCCAGGATCAAGTCCCGCATCAGGCTCCCTGCTCAGCGGGGAGTCTGCTTCTCCCTCTGACCCTCTTCCCTCTCGTGCTTTCTATCTCTCATTCTCTCTCTCTCAAATGGATAAATATAAATAAATAAATAAATAAACTGTCTTGCTTCCTCTTAAAAAAAAAAATCATAGATATAGAGCTACGAGAAATCTCAAAGAGATGACCTTGTTTAGTGACCTTTCTGAAAACAATAAATACATTGATTTTAAGTATATAAAAATCAAAAGTTCATTTGAATGTTGTAAAGTAAATTTCAAATGTTTCCTTTTTTGTTAGGCAAAACGAACACTGAAAGCCCAGAAACTCCAAGAAGAATTAGCCTCAGGAAAATTAGTGGAACAGGCTGTAAGTAATAAAAATGATCCATTAAATATATTCAGACTCTTAGTAAACAAAAAATGAAAATCAAAACAAGAATTCATCTTATATCTCTCCAGTTAGAAAAGATTTAGGAAGAGAGGAGTGCGATTGAGGGGAAAGACTAAAACTGGCACTTCTATACCTTGTGTCAAGGAACATACCTTGACACAATCGTTTTGGAAAGAAATTGCCGTAAGATATTTATATACATTTTCTGGAATTAAATCAGTAGGTCCTTCCATCCTAAAGAATTTTCTAGTAATCAGAAAAAAAATCACATATGCAAAGATGTTCATTGTAGTACTTTTTAAAACAGCAAGAAATTGAAATAGCTTAAACAGGAATAGGGAGTTGATGAAGTAAACTGTCCTACATCTGCATGATAGAATGTTGCATAGCTCTTAGAATGGCTTTTATCAATACTTTGTAACAACAGTGAATAACACTTACATTTAAATAACACATGAAAAAAATATTGTAATATCACATAGGAAAAAAATCAGAGTACTAATTCTCATTCACTGTAGAATTAGTAAATTTTTCTTTGTATTTTTACTAGTATTTTCTACATTTTCCATAATGATTGTAATAATTTTATGGCTGAGTAAAAATTTAGAGTAAAGATGTATTGCAACCAATTTTTTATTCATGACAATAAATAGTTAATGTATATTGTGCTTATTAAAAGTTTTCTTTTTACAAATTGATGGCACACATAAATAATAAGTTAAACATTTGGAGTTTAAATTCCTAAAAAAGACTCAGCAAGTACGAATTACAAACAGACCTAAGTAAATAATCACCAAGTGAGCAGTCACTGAGGCCACCTGGCAGGCAGGTTCACAGCACAGGTTAACAGAGAGATGTTAAAATATAGCTCTGCCCTTGGCCAGCGAGGGGGCCATAGAAAAACTAATTTATTTCTCTGAGCCTCAGTTTATCATCTCAAGTAGAGACAACAACACCTACCTCCCAGGAGGCCTAGCATCGTATCACATAGTAAATAAACACTTGGTAATTGGTAACTATTATTATTACCAACTCTGGAAAAAGGAAAACAGCCTGTTTCTCTTATTCTAGTATATTCTCTGTTTGTTGTAAACACAGTCTAATTTATTTCACCAGTAAGCATACTTAAATGTATATAGGGGACTGATGATTTTTGCACACTTCAGTACTTGGATATTAATATTAATTACATGCAGTAGAATAGTCTACTATAGAGATTGAGCTTTCTGTATGGCAGCATAAATGTTTTTTTTTGTTGTCCTAACAATTTGTGGGAACAAAAAACATTTCTGGGGTGCCTGGCTGGTTCAGTCAGTAGAAAGTACAACTCTTGATCTTGGGGTTGTGAGTTCGAACCCCATATTGGGTGTAGAGATTACTTAAAAAATAAAATTAAAAAAAATAAGATACATATTTTTTTGATGCTGAAAGTAATACATACTCAGTGAAAAAATAGGAAATTATAAAGAAGAAAATAAGTGTCTCCTATGTTAACTATTAACCTTTTGAAGTAGGCCTTTCCAGGTCCCACTCCACCTACCCATATATATCTATGTGTGTGTTATTATAATACAACATGTTTTTAACATGGATTTCATCTTTACATACTTATTTATCACCTACTCTTTCAATTAATATATAGTGCAGTGAGCTCATGTCATTGAAATCTGTCATTAAATATAGACCTATTTTTATGTAAATTTACATGGTTCAAAACTCAAAGCAATTTAAGAAGATATGCAGTAAAAAGTCTCCCATTCTTGCCTCCATCTACCCTGTCTCTAAACGTCACCCCCCCCATAATCTGTTTTATTTTTCTTGTGGGATCCTTTCAGAGTTTCACAAACAAAAACAAATATACAATGTTATTCCCACCTTTCTCTCCCCCTTTTTTAAACAATAACAGTAAAAAAGGTAGCAAATTATATTGTTTTTTCCTGCAAATTGGATAAAATCACTTTTAATGGATGTTCAGTGTTCAGTGAGTGCACTAATTTATATAACCAATTGTCTATTATTAATTTGATTTTTCCCAGATTTTTGATATTATATACAACACTGTAAATCACATTCTTGTACATACCTCTTTATATAATTGACCTATTATTCTCTTAGGATAAATTCCTTAATGTGTAATTGTTGATGCAATGAGTATTTTTATTTAAAATTTTGATGTCATATCACTTAGGTACCATTCAGGAAACCTATACAAATTTATGTCCCCATCAATATGTATAGTTACATATATATAGATACATATATATATCTCAATCATTGTGTTTGTATAGAGGATAGATATATTTATACTCACTCATATTTCCACATTCCCCCACTCATGCTCTAAGGTACTCTTTTTAACCTTTGAAGCCTTTTAAAGGGACATGATAAAATGCTGACTACTTTGCTATAGGCCTTTTGTGTAGTTAGAGAAAATCCTGACCAATGCCAATGAAAATCCTGACCTCGTCTTTGTGATGAGGATCTCAGACTCTCCTTAAATTACAATATGGTGTCACTTGAGTAGATTCCTTCATTGCCTGAATTTTACAAAAGCTGTTTTGGCTCTAAAGATACTTATTACATGATCCTGGTAAGATTTTCTTTTTAGATTTGTTAGAAAATTAATGAGGTTTAGCAAAAATGGTATATGCCTGAAGGTGGTTAACATATAAGAAATGAATATATATTGCGTACATTGGTCATTTTAATGTTCGTCTTACCTTTGTGTGATTATAATCCTAGATCACTGAAAATTCTCTAGAAATTTTCTGGCTTTGTAGACAGTCTGATAAAATTGTTCACAATAATATACTTGTATTCAGAACTTACATGTTGATGACAATGAGAAATAGGATTTGTTCAGTTAGATTTAAATTATATTATTTTACCTATGTATTTAAAGTGTTAAATAATCACTAGATTCAGTGGAGTAAAATTACAAATTCTTTTTCTTCTTGAATGATGCAGAATTCTCCAAAACACCAGTGGGGAGAAGAGGAACCAAACTCTCAGACGGTAATAAATATTTACCCTGTCTGGGTATACATTAAATTTTTCAATTTCTGATGACTAATAATAATAATAATAATAGCTTTAAGAAATGTTAATAAGAGTTTGGTTACAGGGAAAGCAAGAACTAGATGTTACTCTTTTTTTCTTATAATTTGTTTTTCCTTTCTCCTTCCTTCAGGAAAAAGATCATAATAGTGAAGATGAGGATGAAGATAAATATGCAGATGATATTGACATGCCTGGACAGAACTTTGACTCTAAGAGACGAATTACTGTCCGGAATCTCAGGATTCGAGAAGATATTGCAAAAGTAAGCCTTGCCAACTTAACATACACATTCAAAAAATGTTTGTCTTCCCTCCCCAAATTTTGTCTACTCATCTGGTATCTGGACAGTATATGGGTGATATAGGCCATCATTCCAAGATTAAGTATCATATTGTTTTTTTTCTCTTCATTTATACCTCGGAAATGCATTCACACATGTAATGATCGTGATTAACTTCTCTACTTAATCTGCTGAAATCTTTTTTGACAGAAGTAAACATTAATGCAGCCTTAAAACATTTTCCCTTCTAGTATCTGCGGAATTTAGATCCAAATTCTGCTTACTATGATCCCAAAACTAGAGCAATGAGAGAGAATCCCTATGCCAACGCAGGAAAGAATCCAGATGAGTAAGTATCAAGTTAAATGTATAGATTTCAAGGTGGGGGAGGAGAGTTTTTAATTATAAAACTGAATCTGAGTTAAAATGAACATCATCTGTGGTTGGGTCAGAAAAGAATTAACTTCCCTTAAAGAACAATTTGTTTTTTATTTATTTATTTATTTTTATTTTTTTTTAACATTAGTCCAGCTTCATCTTTGATCCCATTAATTCAGTAACATGTTATAATTGGAAGATGAAAGACTAGTGCTTTATTTACATAAACGATAAATGAGCAGTTTCTGAATTGAAGCACATCAATACACACTGCATTGTCATGTTGACCTCACTGTCATTGAGGTCAGTAAATGTATGAATCCTCAGAATACTATCCCATCAAAACCAGAAGCAAATCTCCAAGTCTCCAGGGATGTTTCCATCACTCCTTTATCCTCTAGTCTGAGGCTAGCTGATGAATATGTGACAATATTAGATAGATGGAATGCAATATTTGAAGTGGAGGGGAAAAAAGACCAGGCTTGGTGATCCACTGGCTGATATCTAGCATATATTGTTGGCTGCAGCTGGGAAGGGGTAGTTAGCATGCTCTTACTCACCAAATGAGTGAACCACAGATGGGAGCTCTCACACGTTTCAACTGAGCATCTTGCTTTGAGGACCAACAATGCAATTTATTGACAACTGGAAACCTGGCACAAAGATGCCATATCTACAGCAGCTCGCTAGAATTGACTCTTTTGCCACCACATTGTGCCTTTCTGCCAGGATATTACAACCCTGAAACTTCCAGAAAGTGGTCGCTTTTCTGTTCAGAGAGTTGCTGCTATTCTTTTCTTCGATCTCCTGTTGAGTTTGTAGGTGTTCTGAATGGTTTGATAACTATCTAGCTGAATTCCTGGGATCAGACGAAATTTCACAATTTGTTTTTTAAATTTGCATCTACAGAGTGAGCTATGCAGGGGATAACTTCGTTAGATACACAGGAGATACCATTTCCATGGCTCAGACACAGTGTAAGTGTTTGCTCTATGTCAAGATATTTTATATCCGCTCAAAAGAAATTTGGAGGCATTTTTAAAAGCTTGTTTTCAAGGAGTATGCAATAAATGTGGCCAAGAACTCATTAAGATGTTTTTGATCATTGTAGTGTTTGCTTGGGAAGCCTATGACAAGGGATCTGAAGTACATCTGCAGGCCGATCCTACAAAACTAGAGCTGTTATACAAGTCCTTCAAAGTCAAAAAAGAAGACTTCAAAGAACAGCAGAAAGAGAGCATCTTGGAAAAGGTAATTTTGACCAAAATGCTAAAAAAAAAGAATGCTCATTAAAGAGAAGTGACCAGTTAATGAACATTTGATTTACATTTGGAATACAACACACAGAGTCTCTTTTAATTTATTAGGAATAGTCCTACCCTCCCATTGACTTAATCAATTGTATACATTATCGGTATAGCTGTATCAGGAAGCTTTTGCAGCAGAACAAACCATGGAAAAACTTAGTAGTTTAAAATAAACATTTGTTATTTCTCATGATTTTGTATATCGGCTGGGTCTCCTGGACTGGGCCTGCCCATCTGAAGCTGGATGATCTAGAATGGCCTCATTCTAGTCTCTAGCAGTTAGCAGGTTAATTATCCTAAGAGCCCTCACCTGGAACAGCTCATCTCTGCCCAATGTGGGCTCTCCTGTGGTAGGCTAGTCCAGCATTAGTAGGCATTCTCGGGTAGCAGACACTAGTAACAAAAAGTATGTCCCAAGGCACAAGTGCTTTTCAGGGCTTTACTTGCATCACATTTGCCAGTTTCCCACAGGCCTGAACAAGTAACATGGCCAGGCCCAGATTCAGAGGATGGAGAAACTGTCTCTTGAGGGGAAGAGTAGCAAAGTCATGTGGCAAATGGGCATGCATACAAGAATGAGAGGAACTGATGGCCATTTTGTAATCTACACACTCAACAGATAAATAGCAACTGGAGACACCTTTTATTTCCCTATAAAAATTTTATGGCTTTTTTTTTTTTTTACTGTATTTTGTATAACAAAGGCCATAATGAATATTCTTTTAATGTTTCTGATTGGAAATAAACCCATCAATAGAGGTTTGAGTGCAAATCTTTGCTGTAAAATATATTTAATAATGTTCAATATTCTTTTAGTATGGTGGCCAAGAACACTTGGATGCCCCTCCAGCTGAATTGCTTTTAGCTCAGACTGAAGATTATGTGGAGTATTCAAGGCATGGGACAGTCATCAAAGGACAGGAGCGGGCTGTCGCCTGCTCTAAATATGAGGAGGACGTGAAGATCCACAATCATACAGTATGTGCTAAACCAGAACCATTTGGTGTCCTTGTTAGCATTTTGCTCTGGGTTATATTTTCTTATTACAACTTCATTAGCAAATCATTGTGCTTGTTTTCTTTTTTTTTTTACATTTTAATTTTGTTTTATGAAATTTTTCCAAAAATACAAAAAATGTGAAAGAATACTATTATGTTCACCCACATACCCACTACCTAGATTAAGAAATTTCTTGCATGTTGCCATATATGCTTTGTCTGGAGCATGTGTTTGTGTATGCATGTGAATATAATATATGTATAAAATTTGTATTTGTATTTTTTTAACTAAACATTTGAAAATCACAGATATTATGATATTTCACCCACAGAAACTGTATCATGTAACTCCTAAAATTAAGGATATTCCCTACCATAACTATATTAACATTGTCACACTTTAAAAAAAATTGACATGACTCCTTAATATCATCTAATCTCTAGTTCTTAATCACATTACTAAAGTATACACAAAAATGCCTTTAAATAGGTGGTTTGTTTTTGTTTTGAATCAGAATCCAATCAGAGTTCATTTTGGTGGTTATGTATCTTTTTCTCTATCTCCCCTTTTTCATAATAGCAACTCTTAAACAGATCAGGCCAGTTATTTTGTAAACTGTGTCATATTCTGTGATTGACTAATTCCTAGTGATACTATACAATTTATTTCTCTGTCTTCTACATTTCCTATAAACAGGAATTCAGAGCTAAAGACATGATTAGTTATAAGTTCAATAATTTGACAAGAACATATGTGATGCAGGGCGCCTGGGTGGCTCAGTTGGTTAAGCGACTGCCTTCGGCTCAGGTCATGATCCTGGAGTCCCTGGATCGAGTCCCGCATCGGGCTCCCTGCTCAGCAGGGAGTCTGCTTCTCCCTCTGACCCTCCGCCCATCTCATGTGCTTTCTCTCTCATTCTCTCTGTCTCTCAAATAAATAAATAAAATCTTAAAAAAAAAAAAAAAGAACATATGTGATGCAGAATTCATAATTCACACTTTTTTATGATGAATTCTGCATCACGTCATAAAACATGTTACTTGCTGTACTCTTGAAGTACTCAAACTACAGTTGTCTAAGTTGGATCAAAAACTGAACTACCTATAGGAGCCAGGCCAATAATTGTATATGAGCGAAGTGAGCCAGGCACATTGTACAAACGAGAGAGCACAAACCCTGTCTAAAAGGGGCATCCACTGGTCAGCAACAGCCAATTCTTGCCAAGTGGGATTGTGGGCCCAGAATTTCCCAGTTGTTCTTAATTTTTGAAGAGAAGTCAGATAATCCTAAATTTTTTTACAGTTTTAGGAATGGAATGTGAGACCATTATAATCTAATGGCTGCTTCTTACACTTGAGGTCAGGTCACCCTTTCCCTGTTAGCTAGCCCTGGAATTCCCATAATTTTCCTCCCAAATTACCTTTTAAAGGGCTGTATTATTTTGTACTCGTCTCAACAGTAAATGAGAGTCCCCAGTTTCAGGTTCCTCTTTTAAGTAACAACTCACTCTCTGCAGCATATCTGGGGATCTTACTGGAAAGAAGGCCGATGGGGATACAAATGCTGTCACTCTTTTTTCAAGTATTCCTATTGCACTGGAGAAGCCGGCAAGGAGATTGCTGTAAGTAATTGTCTTCTAGTTCTTAAACTGTAAAACAGCCAAAGCTCTTTAAGTCAAAATCTGTAGGAAACATATTGTCTCATGTTTCAAATTTTAACTTTTTCTTCAATGATGGTAACTATGATACTCAAGTCAAATTACATATATTTTCCCACAGAATTCAGAGGAATGTATTATAAATGATATAACCGGAGAGGAATCTGTGAAAAAACCTCAAACCCTCATGGAGGTAAGTCTATAATCATTTGTCCTGAATTAAGTCCTAGAACGCTGACTTTAAAATTTACGCCAGAGCTTTGTTTTTGCATTAATAACACTGTAGATTTCAATCCTTCCTGTCAGATGCATCAGGAAAAACTAAAAGAAGATAAGAAGAAGAAAAAGAAGAAGAAAAAGAAGCATCGAAAGAGCAGTTCAGATAGTGATGATGAAGAAAAGAAACACGAAAAATTGAAAAAGGTACTTTGTGAGCTCTAAATAGTCAAAGTGATGACAGGATTCTTTATTTGTAGTAACCTTAAGAAATTATCTAGTCCTATCCCCAAGCTCATTTTTTAAAATGAGGAAACAAGCCCCAAGCTTGGGTGATTTGTTTAGGTTACCTTGTATCAGGTCTAGAATGCAAATGGAGATTTTTGTGTGTCTCAGTATTGCCGTCTTCTTGGACTGTTTGATAAATATCACTAACGTACAGAAGAAATGTGTTTTGTAAAACTTATTTTAGAGTTATTGACTGCCCAGAAAGAATTGCCTTTTAGCTCTATAATTTGTAAATTTCAGCAAGTCCTTGGGAAAAGTCAGAATTGTAGTTTCCACCAGAAGCATCAGTTGTGGACTTCTGTTAGTAAAATGAATCTCATTGAATCTTTGTTATTAAGTAAAATTTTTTTAACATTGAAAATGTGGTAGAATGTTTTATGCTACATGAAAATATTGTATCGGCCAAATAGTGATTATAGCTTGTCAGTAGAAGGGCTGATGCTCAAGCTCTTTCAAACAATCTAGGTTTTTGATAGTGATTTATATTCAGTGGGGTCTTTTGGTATTCTACTTTAGAACAGAAGAGATCTGATGTAAAGCTGTGGTACTCATGTTTTCCCTCTCCCTGTAGGCACTGAATGCAGAGGAGGCCCGCCTTCTTCATGTCAAGGAGATCATGCAGATTGATGAGAGGAAGCGGCCTTACAATAGCATATATGAAACTCGGGAACCCACTGAAGAGGAAATGGAGGCCTATAGAATGAAACGTCAGAGACCAGATGACCCCATGGCTTCCTTCCTTGGGCAGTAGTAACTAGTTATAGACGGTCACCCAAGGTAGACACAGCTGATACATTCTTTTCAGCTTCTCGCTGATGATTGTAGGTGGAAAAACCCATGACTACTCTTCTTGCTGCCTCCTTTAATAAAAACTCCGGAAGTCTCATAGCAAATTCATTTCTTTACACACTGAAGAAACAAAGAAGAAAAAGAGGAAGTACATTAAGTGTATATTAAGATTTTATTTCCAGTTTTATATTAGGTGATGTGGAAAGAGGCCCTGGCTCTCTCCCTAGCAAGAACATCTCAACATTTATAAAGTCTCAAACTTTATTTCCTCAATTCTTATGGCCCTTTATCTAGTGTTAGCACACATTTTAAAGGCATATGAGTTACTCTTTCTCAAAATCACATTTCATTTTTTCAAATTACTAGTAACTATAATTGTAGTTATTTGAGTATCATTTGTTTTTGCGTTCTAAGGTTTCCCTGGTCTAAAGCTAAAAAAAATTACTCTATGTTGGGCGTTGAGTTACTGAAAGGAAATTTGTAGAACATATGAATGACTTTATCCCCCATGTCAATCTGTATAGTAATAATTCTGTTTTCTACTTGGTTATAAAATTTTTATTTTTTTTAAAGATTTTATTTATTTGAGAGAGAGAGAGAATGAGAGATAGAAAGCACGAAAGGGAAGAGGGTCAGAGGGAGAAGCAGACTCCCCGCCGAGCAGGGAGCCCGATGTGGGACTCGATCCCGGGACTCCAGGATCACGACCCGAGCCGAAGGCAGTCGCCCAACCAACTGAGCCACCCAGGCGCCCTAAAATTTTTATTTTTAAAACATTTCCTTGTACTTTACACCCAGAACTAAATGGATTAGCCTTTGAATGGAAAAATAACTTTTGTCATCTTTGAGTCACTGTTGATTGATCAGTGCTAGGTCTTTTACCATTCTGGACATGAGCCTTTAGACACAGAAACCCTTTCCTCTATCATAGAGAATATGGTTTGTGATACTATTTGTTGTTTTAATTGTGATTGCCTTTATGTAATAATCATGAATATTAAATTTTAAAAGATTGTAGAATATCCATTGTACCTAATCTTTATAGCAAGCAGGTGTCTTTTTGTAAAAATTGCAGAAAGCAAAACCTGAAGTTGAAGGTTTCTTCAAAGAATTATAAGGATAGCTTATAGGGCTATTAATAACCGACACTGCCATGATCCTCAGGCCTCTCCTAAGAATATTGTGAAGATAATACAGTGAGAGTGAGATCAATGAAAACAGCCTGTTTCAAACACCTGACATAAGTACATTGGCTTTTAACAGCTCACTGGCTTCTAAGCTACCAAAACCCACTAGGATACCGCATTACGTACATTGGCTTTTAACAACTCACTGGCTTCTAAGCTACCAAAACCCACTAGGATACCGCATTACCATCCAAGAAATTGTGCTGCTGAGAGAGTAACAAATTGTCAGGTACTATGGATATAGTATCAAGTTTCAGACTAGTACAAAATTAAAACAGCAGTGCAAACAGAGCTCATTCTTACCTATTTCAAGAAAGTCGACTTACGTTTTCATATTCCTACCTTAACATGGAGTGGTTCAACATAAAGTCTGACATTGATGTCTATTTTGTATTTTATTTATCTTTTGTTTAAATAAAGATATATAAGAAAACAGTGGTTTGTAGTAGTATTTCAAATATTTGGCAGAAAAATACTTTATGGGACTGGGAGGGGTTTTGAATTAGAAGATTTCAGGATCTTTAACAAAAAAATGTGTCAACTTTTCTGGTTCTCTGTTCCCTCTTCTGTGAAACCTAATTTACTGATTTTAGGAAGAACTTTGTAATGTCTTATTTCTGCTTCATTTTGGAAAACAAAGATAACACCTGGAACACTGTTCATTATGTGAACTTTGATTTTTTTTTAAAGATTTTTTTATTTAAGAGAGAGAACGAGATAGCATGAGAGGGGAGAGGGTCAGAGGGAGAAGCAGACTCCCCACTGAGCAGGGAGCCTGATGCGGAACTCGATCCCGGACTCCAGGATCATGACCTGAGCCGAAGGCAGTCGCTTAACCAACTGAGCCACCCAGGGTGCCTGTGAACTTTGATTTTATTATCTCAATAATAGCTGCCTTTTGAGTGCTGAAACCATGTACTGTAATTTTTGTATGTTATCTCTGCAAAAGAACTTTATAAGGTAATGGATAATACCCCTATTTTACAATAAGCACATGGGCTTAACAAGTCCATGTAGCTTGCTCAAGTCCTGAGAGTTAAAAGTGTTAGGGCCAGGACATAAAGCCAAGTATCTTTGACTCTTAAAGCCTACTCCTTTCTCTAGTATTGAAGACCCTGCTTTCTGGACTAGGAAGACTGGTCTTTTGCAATTTCTTCTTTTGACAGAAACCTTAAGCAGGCCTCAGTCTACCAGGTTCACCCTCAACACCTGAAAATGATGCATCTGTACCGTTCTTTGATTCTACTCCTTTCCCCAACCTTGTGGGATGCTTCTAACAAGACTGACTATACAAAAATGAATAAATCGTTCTTTCATTAAGTTTGTAACAATTCTGTTAGTAAATACCCCCCACACAGGAAGGAGGTCTATGCTTGAGTTTCTAGTTTCTACTTTCGGATTTTTCCTCTAAAATCTCTCCAATATGGGTTTGTAACTTTAAGATCATGTTAAAACGAATTTTAAATAAAATTGAAACTTCTCTAAAATGAGTGATTCTGAGGAAATTCGTCCACACGCTCTAATTTATGGAAAGAAATAATCTGCATAGATAATCTGGAAAAAGAGGCCATGAAGACGCAAACTCTAGAAGCTCGTCTCCACTGAGTATCTTCATGGAGTTTACAGCCTGTCGCATTTGCCTCAATGTTTAACTTGGCTCTTTACTCCTTGATCACACATAGAAAATGCTAATTATTAGGGTGTTACAAAATTTATTTCGGTGCTCTGAAGAACTATGTGGACTTTACCATACTTTCCATTCCTTGGATTCTACGATTCATCCTTTCCGGCAGACACAAAAGAAACCTCCCCGCTCCACGTACTCAACTAAAAAAAAAAAATTTTTTTTTTTTTTGGAGAGGGCCAACGCGCATGCTCTTTACTCGAGCCTGCAGAGGCCTCAGCTGGTGGCTAATGCGCCTGCGTGCGGGGAGAGCCCGTCTGCGGGCGGGAAGCCACACGGAGAACCCGGATGGAACCCCGGCGCGGCTGGGGTGGAGGTCGCGGCGGAAGCTTCTGTGTCCCTGCGCCCCGCAGGTTCCTGCTCGGGGACCGGACCTGAGGAGCCGCCGCCCTGACT
Source organism: Zalophus californianus (assembly GCF_009762305.2). Classification (NCBI taxonomy): domain Eukaryota; kingdom Metazoa; phylum Chordata; class Mammalia; order Carnivora; family Otariidae; genus Zalophus; species Zalophus californianus. Next base: position 103,570,421 of record NC_045599.1, read on the forward strand.
TGTTCCGGCGCCTAGTGGCTGGACTCCAGCCCGAGCGGAGAGCGACCTGGAGCCGGAGACGGGCGACTGAAAGAAGCCCGAGCATCCCTTGGGCCTGCGCCCAGGCTCGGAGACGGGCGGGTGGAGACGGAGCGGAGCCCTTCCTCGCCGCCGGCGCCCGTAGCTCGCCCGAGCTGCTTCCCGAACGTGCCGTCTTTAATTATACACCAACAGGTCCTACCAGTTACGAGCTGCATTTTCTTTACATGCATGCTTCATAATTAAAGCTCCCAGCAGCCCTCTAAGGTAGGTACTATTGTCATCCCCACTTGAGGAATCGAGGCTTGGAAGGGACCCAGCCTCCAGGTGACAAAGCCAGGAGCCCAGGCGTTTGCCCCTGGAGCGTTTGCTCAGCCACTATTTCCGTCCCTTTTCTCCTGGCTGTTGCCTTTAATTGCAAAGCGTACTAAGGAAATCCCGTCCCCCAGACACCCGCACCTCCCTTGGACTGGAAGAGGCAGTGGCGAGATAGAAGTTGAATTGTGTTTGGTTTGGAGTTTTAGGTTTACAACTGCACTTGGGTGTTGTCACTGCTGAAATACATATTTTAGCATTTCCCAAAGATTTCTGTTATGTGAATGTTCACTTTTAACTGGCTTTTCATCAGTGATACTTTTTCCTATCTACCCCTATACCTCATAAACTTGCAAAAACATTTTACTTTGTTTTATCACTCTGCATCTTAAGATAGCTCTCAAAGGAATCATTCTAAAAACGAATTCTGTTTATCTTAATAAGGTCATGCGTTTTGTTTATTTTACTGTTTACTATGGAAAATTCCCCCACATAATATAAAAATAGTGAGAATGGTGTAATGTAGCATACCCATCATTCAGCTTCATTAACAACTCAAGGCCCATCTTAGGTCTTCTGTCTCTACCCCACTGTGTGCATGCGTGTGTATGCTGAAGTACAGTATGTCAAAGGAAATCCCAGATGTCTTATCATTTCACTTGTAAACAACTAAGTCTGTATCTCTAATAAATGAGTACTTTTTTCCACACAAACATACCATTATCACATCTGTTTAACAATAATTTCCTTCTTTTTCTTTGTTTTCCTCCCCATTTTATAAGCAGGCTCCACACCCAGCGTGGAGCCCAACGTGGGGCTCAAGCTCATAGCCCTGAGATCAAGAGCTGAGCTGAGATCAAGAGTCGGATGCTTAACCGACTGAGCCACCCAGGTGCCCCAGTGAACAGTAATTTTCTAGTATGATGATGCTTTTTTAATGTTTACATAGCTTAGGATATTGTGATTACTAAATACCACGGAAGAGCAAGTGAAAATTGTGAGGTTCTAAAACACAAGAAAGTCTCTTGGGCGGTAAATGCCTCTTTGAGAATCTTGAAAATTCTTGCTACCTATTCTCCCATTTTGAGGGGGATGAGGAGGACTACTGCAAATGAATTTTTCCAAAAAACCTTTTGCTCAAAACAGGCAAATTTTCAATCAAAACATACTTGAGTAGCATAGTCAAGGTGGATTGGAACGGACTCTTAACTGGTCCTGTAATAATTTCTAATGAGACTGAAGCAAAGCTTTTTCATTCACTTCCCCTGCTCCCCAAAACATACCTGGTAAATATACATAAGAGAATATAGAAAGATAAGCATTTTTTATGCCAGTGTCATAATTTTACTATCAATTAGGAGAGGTTCTAAACACATTTGGCCCTATTGTCATCACTTGACTAAAGAAAGCTTAAGATCAACTTTTAAACTTCAAATCATCTTTATTGATGGGTAGATACCTTCCAGTTTTTAACTGACTCGTAACAAACAGGCATATGGCATGTCAACTTATTAGCTTACATAGAAGTTCATTTTATAGCTAATTGTGGCAGAGCCACTAGAAAGTTAGTGTTTTAAGTTAATATTCTTGCCTTACTTATTGTGAGATTTTTTTTTATGGCCGAAGTGGGCATTTGGATTTAAATGTGTCCCTGTTATTTCTGCCACATTCTGTAGTATAGAACTTTAGAAACTTAGGGGATCCCTTGTTTATCTGGGAGATAGAACTGTTTTCGAAGGTATATTTGAGCCTACCTGTGGGTTATACCTTTGCTCATTACTAAGGAGGAAGAAGAAGAAAAGGCATGACTTTCTAGGTCCCTCAACTTTCTTAGGAGGTTGTAATCAACTCAGAAACTTAAATGCCTATTAAAGCATTTAGACTATTTATTTACCAACCTAGCATATCAGCAGCCTAGTGGTTGGCCTGAAGGATATGTTTTCATTCCTCTAAATCTGATACACACTAGGACATGTATTAGAATCAGCTGGACAAGATTTAGAGTCTTTTTTTTTTTTTTTTTTTTAAGTAATCTCAGTGCCCAGCATGGGGCTCAAACTCACCGCCCCAAGATCAGGAGTCCCATGCTCTACCAAATAAGCCAGCCAGATGCCCCAGGATTTAGAGTCTTTTGTCCCCCTTCTGGAGAAGACGATTTATTAGTTCTAAGGGAGGGAGATGTATAATTTCAAAGGGGTTCCTAATGATTGTGATGAGCATCTCTTATTAAAGATTACTGTTCCGGTTACCATTCATAAGAATTATCCAAAATGCCTATGTAGAATATAGATTCTGAGTCCCTAGTATAGAGCTAGGGAATCAGAATCTCTGGGAGTTGGGACCATGAATCTACATTTTAGCAAAAGATTTCACTGATTCCTCCATTTGCTAACCTAGGAACCATTACCTTCTAATCCCTGTCCTCAGATTAAAACAAATCTTAATTTGGGGAATACTGCTTATTTTCATTCCATTGTTTCAGCTTCTTGACTGCTTTTACTGAGGGGTAGTTATATGAAAAAGCATCATGAAATTTCTACTGTAACTAAGGGTGTTCTTCTATGAGAGAGATTTTTCTCAAGTCTCAGTAACAAAAATAGTTGGATTTCTCCTGAACAACTTGTTTTGCTTTTCTGTATGGACAATACGAATCATGGACTGGTAGTGTGTTACACTTTAGCTGCAAGGAAGCTCTGAGCCAAATTTGTATCCTACTTCTGTGTCAAAGGCGACTTAATCAGACCCATTTGAAATTCTCTGCTTACATTGGAGTCAGAGCCAGTCAAGGATCAAAGAGTATTACAGACCTATTTAACCCTTAACTATGAAAAAGAACTAGTCACTATGTCAAAATATGTCCTTAGAGTATTTAATGAATTATGCCCTTCTCTATTCACTTGCTCATAACTTGCCTGTGTGTGTACAGCCCTGGCGGAGAATGAAAGGAGGGGGAGGGGGTGGTAGTGAGATGCCCTTTTAGGGGATACAAAATGTACCAGATTTGTTTGGAACATACATCATTGAAAACAAATGAAGCCATAACTTCAGTTCACCAATAGAGGATTTATGTGTATTTACAACCACATAAGTCCACATCTCCCATATGTAGCTTACTGGTAAGTTGTTTATCCCCGAGCATTAGCTGTGAGTTGATAGCTTTAAGTTGGACTGTTATGCTGTCATGGTTTACTTTGAACTGACATGTTACAGGATATTTCTTTACATGTACAAATGGCATGTGATGTGGCTTTGTTTTAATTCGGTTAGCCAGTGATTTTTAATATGTGGGTTATATTTTACTCCCAAAGCAAAATTCTGCAGCATCTCTGGAATACTACCTGAGAATTTTGGGGTGCCATGTCGAAGAAACGCAAATGGGATGATGACTATGTTCGTTACTGGTTCACCTGTACAACAGAGGTTGATGGAACTCAGCGCCCACAGTGTGTATTGTGTAACTCGATATTTTCAAATGCTGACCTCAGACCATCAAAATTGTCTGACCATTTTAACAGACAGCATGGTGGTGTAGGTGGGCATGATCTCAGTAGCCTGAAGCATATGCCAACACCATCTGATCAGAGTGAAACCTTGAAAACATTTGGAGTTGCATCTCACGAGGATGCCTTATTACAAGCATCATATCAGTTTGCATATTTATGTGCCAAGGAGAAGAATCCTCATACAATAGCTGAAAAATTAGTAAAACCTTGTGCATTGGAAATAGCACAAATAGTTTTGGGACCAGATGCACAAAAGAAGCTTCAGCAGGTACCCTTATCAGATGATGTGATCCATTCTAGAATTGATGAAATGAGCCAGGATATCTTACAGCAAGTTCTAGAGGACATCAAAGCCAGTCCTCTGAAAGTGGGTATTCAGCTTGCTGAGACAACGGACATGGGTGACTGCAGTCAGCTAATGGCATTTGTACGATACATAAAAGAAAGAGAGATCATAGAAGAATTTCTATTCTGTGAACCACTGCAGTTAACAATGAAAGGAAAAGATGTGTTCAATCTCTTCAGAGACTTCTTTTTGAAGCATAAGATAGCGCTTGATGTATGTGGCTCTGTTTGTACTGACGGTGCCTCTTCTATGCTAGCAGAAAATTCAGAATTTGTTGCCTGTGTGAAAAAAGAGGCACCTCACATCGTGATCACACACTGTTTGTTGAATCCTCATGACCTTGTCACAAAGACCTTGCCTACAAAACTGAGAGATGCTCTGTTTACTGTGGTGAGGGTAATAAATTTCATCAAAGGACGCGCTCCAAATCATCGCCTCTTTCAGGCTTTTTTTGAAGAAATTGGAGTCGAGTATAGTGTCCTCCTTTTCCATACTGAAATGAGGTGGCTTTCCCGAGGTCAAATACTTACCCATATTTTTGAAATGTATGAAGAAATAAATCAGTTTCTTCACCACCAAAGCAGTAACTTAGTTGATGGCTTTGAAAATAAAGAGTTTAAAGTTCACTTAGCATACCTTGCAGATTTATTCAAACACCTGAATGAACTTAGTGCATCTATGCAAAGGACTGGGATGAACACAGTGTCAGCTAGAGAAAAGTTATCTGCTTTTGTTAGGAAGTTTCCATTTTGGCTAAAGCGAATTGAGAAAAGAAATTTTACCAACTTTCCTCTTCTTGAAGAAATCATTGTTTCAGATAATGAAGCACCAAGCATTGCAGCTGAAATAACACTGCACCTGCAACAGCTGAGCAATTTCTTCCATGGATATTTTTCTGTTGGAGATCTTGCTGAGGCAAGTAAATGGATACTGGATCCATTTCTTTTTAATCTGGATTTTGTCGATGATGGTTATTTGATGAAAACTGATCTTGCTGAATTACGAGCTAGTGGCCAAATCCTAATGGAATTTGAGACAATGAAGCTTGAGGATTTCTGGTGTGCTCAATTCACAGTGTTTCCAAGCCTGGCAAAGACAGCTCTAGAAATCCTTATACCATTTGCAACTACATACCTTTGTGAGTTGGGATTTTCATCACTTTTACATTTTAAAACAAAGTCCAGAAGCTGCTTTAATATGAGTGATGACATTCGTGTGGCTATTTCAAAAAAAGTTCCTCGTTTCTCAGACATCATTGAACAAAAGCTACAGCTACAGCAGAAGTCACTGTGAGCTGATACATTTTTAATATATTCTTAATTTTATTGTAAAATTAAGCTATAATTGTGTCTCTTTTATATTTATGGCATACCAAATCCCAAGAAAAAGTTTAGCATGTGTAACTTTTAATTTTCACAGTTTTGAGAATAAGAACACAGGCAGCAGAAAAGATTAAATACCACCTAGTGGATACATAGAATTCTTCTAAGTATCTGTTGAAGCTGTTGATATGATACATAAAAAGACACACAAGCACTAGAATATCCACCTAAGTGGTACAATAGGCTAGGAATGGATCCCAGAGAAGAGAGAAGGTCTCCCAGAACATGCGTCTTCATGTTAAAAGTAAAAGTTGAAGGACAAAATGACAGACTGAGTCCCCGCGTCTCTGTGAGTGTTGTCAATGGTTAGGCTAATGCAATCAGAAAAGGATTATGAAATGTTATAGTTGGAAAAGGGATGGTTCTAGTTTATATAAGATTTACTTTTAAATGTATTCTTTGGAGTTAGTCTTACAATGTCCATTCCTCTAGCTCCCATGCTCTAAATACCATGACATTAATAAATGTCCTAATATCCTATTAGTCACTCTTTGTCTTTTTTTTTAATTACAGCAGGACTCCAAGTCATTGAGGCTGCTAAAAAGAGGATCCGAGAGCCTCACCATAGAGATTCTGATTTAGCAGATCTGGCATAAGCTCAGGGGCCTTCATTCTTTTTTTTTTTTTTTTAAGATTTTATGTATTTATTTGACAGACAGTGAGAGAGGGAACACAAGCAAGGGGAGTGTGAGAGGGAGAAGCAGGCTTCCTGCTGAGCAGGGAGCCCGAGGTGGGGATCATGACCCCAAGACCCAGGGATCATGACCTGAGCCAAAGGCAGACGCTTAACGACTGAGCCACCCAGGCACCCTAAGGGCCTTCATTCTTAACCAGCTTCCAGATGGTTCTGATGGATTCTTTGGGCCCCGGTCTCATCTTATTTTCCCTTTACCCCAATTTTCCCACTTATTTTACATCCTAAGCTATGTGTATTTACCTAACATAGTTCAAAACTTTTGAATGGACCAGAATATAAGTAAGAAATAAATTGACATGAAGTCACCGTGGTAAATCAGGGCCGTCAAAAAATTTCCTGTAGGAATTTAAATTACATTTTCTGGATAATAATTTGGTAAAATAGTTTTAAATTTTAATAAATTTACATTTTTATTTCAAAACCTAAATACCTTATCAAAGTGGTATGCTAAAAAATGAGTCCTATAATAAAAAGCCACAGTCCCTTTCCTGCCCAATTACTTTTTTTTTTAAAGATTTTATTTATTTATTTGAGAGAGCGAGAATGAGAGACAGAGAGCATGAGAGGGGGGAGGGTCAGAGGGAGAAGCAGACTCCCCGCTGAGCAGCAGGGAGCCTGATGCGGAACTCGATCCCAGGACTCCAGGATCATGACCTGAGCCGAAGGCAGTCGCTTAACCAACTGAGACACCCAGGCGCCCTCCTGCCCAATTACTTAACCATTTCTGCTTTAACATTTTGTGGCTCCACCCTTATCTCTAAGTAATGTGTTTATATCAAATACATATGCCAGTTTTGAGTTTTTTTTTTTTAATTAAGTAAACTCTACCCTCAACATGGGGCTCGAACTCACAACCCTGAGACCAAAAGTCGTGTGCTCCACCAAGCCAGCCGGACTCCCCCATATAGGCCAGTTTTGATTTATCAGCTTTAGAAGTTATATATTGACTCCTCTAGATAATAAGTAATTACTGAATTTACAAAACATTCATCTCCTTTCCTACTATTCCCAATTTTTTATTATGGTAGTATTAATTTTAGTTCCTTTGTTGATTATTCGTAGCCCTTTGATTGGGGATTTTTCCCTCTAGGAATTTACATCCTGGGGAGAATCAGGGATATCCACAGTTTGATTTATAAAACAGGTAATTACAGCATTTTTCTAATAGTGAAAAATTGGAGAAAAAAGACAAGGGGAATGGAATCTAACAGGTGCCACCCGAGTACTACAAGTTGAAGTTTGTATTTTCTACACAAAACTCAACTTGATCACCATCCATCAAAATACTCTTATCAATAAACATAAAAACATGACTTTCATCTAAAAATGTAGTTACAAAATATAAGTTCCTAATTTTTTTCTAGTATAATCTAACATCAAGAGCAGTGGGAAGAATTTCCACAGCTACTACGGGAATAAATCTGGAAGAGTATGTATAAAGTTTCATATGTATGTGTATCCAGAGACAGGAAGGAAGAAGGATGGAAGCACTGTATGCATGTCTGAAGCATGGAAATTAACACAGAAAAGCAGGGCTAGGTGCAATGCCAGAAGGGAAGGACCTTTGAAGGCCAGTCTTTCATTAAGTCCACTAGAATTCTCTCTTAAACTAAATTCATTAATTTCTGCTATGAAACAAAAACCCAAAGGATATTTTAAAGGGAATAGCTGAGTTTTGAATTCATTTTCAAATTCTACAACAGTTTATTTTCTCTGATCAAATTAAAGAGACTGCGGTGTCTGCTAAAATAAAGAAACTTAGATTTTATTTTTTAGTTTAAAAAAATTTCCCACAATGGTACACATACTGGCACTTACAAGTCATGTGTTGGTTTCTTCTTCTCCCCAGAAAGAGATAATTGTCTTATATTTTACTATATAATTAAGGTCATTGGTCAATTGCAAAAAAGGATCGGGATAAAGATATAATCTGTATGACCAGCAGATGTCACTCTTTGTGCATGATTGGTTGAAAGTAAATTTGACCACAGATTTTGCCAAATACCTGATTTTAAACATCTCTAGAAAAAGGATTTGTAGTTCAAATTAAAAGTACCCCACCGGAGGAGCACCTAGGTGGCTCAGTCAGTTGAGCGGCAGGCTCTTGATTTTGGCTTAGGTCATGATCTTGGGGTCCTGAGATCCAGCTCCACATGGGCTCTGCACTCAGCAGGGAATCTGAGAATTCTCCCGCTCCCTCTGCCCCTCTCCCTGCTTGTGCGCTCTCTCTCTCTCTCTCAGATAAATAAATCTTAAAAAAAAAAAAAAAAAAAACCCACCTGGGCCTCTGCTGGCTCAAAATTGGCAGAACTGTTGTGGAGCATTGGGAAACATGGGTGGGAAAGAAAATATAAATAGCTTTTTTTCTAAAACTGACTTGAGCATGTGGACCTTTGACAGCTACTTTTCTAAGCCACCAAAGGCTACCTCAAGTGGGTGGATAGGTCAGCACATACTCCTTTGCTATTCCATGACAGTTAATAAGGCCGGCAGATGGGGCGCCTGGATGGCTAAGTCATTAAGCGTCTGCCTTCGGCTCAGGTCATGATCCCAGGGTCCTAGGATTGAGCCCCACATCGGGCTCTCTGCTCTGCAGGAAGCCTGCTTCTCCCTCTCCCACTCCCCCTGCTTGTGTTCCCTCTCTCACTGTCTCTCTCTCTGTCAAAAAATAAATAAAATCTTTAAAAAAAAATAATAAGGCTGGCAGAAGTACCAACGGCAAAGCCATACCCAGATAATGTGTCTTTTCCAGTGAGAGTAAATTGCTATCAATTCCATGATAGTAAGGATCTAATGTAAGTAAGCTGCCACTAAGTGCCCATATCAGGGCTCAGTGTTGGTCTCTGGTCTCTGCTATTGGCAGGTCAAGCACTCAGTAGGTCAGTTTTGGTGAGGGGAAGTCCATGTTTCTGAGCCTATGTTTAAGCCTCCATCCTTGCCAACATAGCCACTCTTGTACATGGGCCCATTGAGCAGTCATTAAGATGACTGGAAAAAGAGGCTAACTAATTGCTACAAAGTATGTCATCTTGCCCTGATTACTGAGAACCCCTCCTCTGTCTTAATTTAGGTTCAGCAAGCTCTTCAAGGAGTCCTCAAGCCAGGGTCAGCTATCACGAGAGACCCATATATACTTTAGTATTCCTGCTACTCTTCAATCATTTGCTGGAAGCAGCCCATGGGAGGCGTTTGAACCAACACAGGTGTGATGAATTTTAGAGTGCAACAGCTGGGGCTCATGGTTAATTATGTTCCCTATAGTCGAATGTCTACAAAGTACATTCTTATGGATGTACAGTGTCCTTTGGTGAACATTCACCTGGAGCACAATAATCTTTAATTCTCTTGCCTATTCTGAGAGGTCCATCTATATACTTCGCCCCCAGACCTTGTCACTTGTCTTATATATCTGTTCTTCCCAAGTCCTGAACAGTCATCAAACCATTAGTAACTGCCCTTGAATACTAGAGTTTCGATCCATACTTCTGGGTAGTACTCAGTTCAGACATAGCAGACAAGCAATTGTCCCGCTCAGGATTCTCCTCAGGAAGATGTCCCTTCATTGGGATCTTTCCGAGACATATCCGATGGAGGTTGTAATGCTGCAGCAGATTTTGCAGATCCCAGCTGGCACTAGCCTATTAGGCAAAATAAACTGTAAACTAGACCTAAATTTCTTTTTCTTTGTTAAAGATTTTATTTATTTATTTATTTGACAGAGATACAGCGAGAGAGGGAACACAAGCAGGGGGAGTGGGAGAGGGAGAAGCAGGCTCCCCGCCGAGCAGGGAGCCCGATGTGGGGCTCGATCCCAGGACCCTGGGATCATGACCTGAGCCGAAGGCAGACGCTTAACGACTGAGCCACCCAGGCGCCCCCAGACCTAAATTTCTTGTTAGTCAGCTAGTCAAAAGGAACTCTTCATGCAGCCAGAGGTAAAGACTGGGAAAAAGGAAGCCTTGTAACAGGAGTAGGTGTCAAAGGATTTGAGCCGCCTACTCAGGCAACTTGCTTATGCATTCTAGACCTGCTTGATCTCTCCCTGTATACCACTCCTTGTATACCACTGCTACTTGATGATAGATCACTGCTGTGTACATTCCAGCTTATGGCTTGCTGGATCACGCAGCACCCAGTGCCATAGAGCTGTTTCTAAAAGGAAAATCACTTAACTTCAAAAGAGGGTATGGATTTGCTCCCAAACCCTAGAGGTATATGCTTCGATTCTCCTGTTGGCATTTGCCAGAGGTTCCATACAGAATCCTTATTTGCCACATTTAATGTCATTGGATCTGCTGATCTTAAGTTTCGGGTGGCAGGGCAGCTAGCCCTACACTTGCTACAGAGCCTTTTCTACTCCACTCAAAACCGGTAGTGTTATGGTAAATGGGTCAGAGTGATACACTCAAATGTGGTATATGTTGCTTCCAAAAGCCAAAAAGGCCCACCAAGCATCAAGCCTCCGTTGCAGTGGGAGGTGATACAAGGGACAGCAACTTATATTTCACCCGGAAAGAACTATTGCAACATGCTCCAGACCATTAGCACATCAGAAATTTCACCGAGGTGCATGAGTCCCTGAATTTTTATGGGGTTTACCTCCCACTCTCCAACCTCACATGCATTTTACTAAGGCATCTGAAATGCTATTACCTTCGTATCAGATCCAATCTGCATGTCATCAGTGAAGTGGACCAGTGTGATGGACTGTGAAATGTCAAGATGATCACGACCTCTGCAGATTATGACAGGAGGTTGATGTAGCCCTAAGGGAAGACTGTAAAGGTGGTCTCAGTTCTGCAGTGTAAAAACAAGCTGCTTCCAGTGGTCATTGCAAATTATTATAGAGAGAGGGGATAAAAAGCATTTGCCAGATCACTAATGGTACATGAAGTGCCAAAGGTTATGTTGATCTTCTCTCATAAAGATAGCACATCTGGAACAGCAGCTGCAATTGGAGTCCTCATCTGTGTAAGTTTACAGTAATCCATCGTAATTCTCAGATCCACCGACCTTTGGCACAGGGCAAACAGGTAAATTTAAGTGGAGATGTGACAGATACCAAGCCAATGATAGTGGGCACTAATCTCTGCAATTTCCTCTAGGGATGTGCTGTTGCTCTTGGCTTGGTAAGGAGAGGACTTTCTAGGGGCTTCTACTTGGCCCTTTTTACAACAATAACCCTCAGTCCATGGATCAGAGAGGAAATTTGGGGATCCTGCCAGTAATAAAGTATGTCTAATGTAATTACATTCAAGAACTGGAGATGTGACCACTGGGTTCACAGACCTACTAGGCTCTCTGTAATTTTAACTTGGGCCAATATTCCATTCATCACCTGACCACCATTAGCCCCCACTTTAACTGGTGGACCAGAGTAGTGTTTTAGGGTCCCAGAAATTACTGCCAATTCAGGACCAGTGCTTATTAATGCCCAAAAGATCTGAAGACTTTTTTTTTTCAGTATACAGTCACCCTATTAAAGACTTCAGGGCTCTGGGGAAGTCTTGAAAGAAGGTTTATAGTATATACTGTGACAGTGTTGTGGAGTTCTTAAGAAAACTCAGCATAGGGCGCCTGGGTGGCTCAGTCGTTAAGCCCCTGCCTTCGGCTCAGGTCATGATCCTGGGGTCCTGGGATCAAGCCCCACATCGGGCTCCCTGTTCCACGGGAAGCCGCTTCTTCTCCCTCTCCCACTCCCCCTGCTTGTGTTCCCTCTCTTGCTGTCTCTCTCTGTGTGTCAAATAAATAAATAAAATCTTTAAAAAAAAAAAAGAAGAAAGAAAACTCAGCATATCCTTCAGTCAAGGGGCTCTGGGTACGATAGCTTGGCTTGAGCCAAGCTACTCATGCTGTTTGACAAAGTCCAAGTATGAGGGACCATCCTGAAAATCAGGAGACTCCACCAGCTGGCTCCTGCTACTTCCTTTCATTTTATTTGCGGCCATCTTTATAATCATGGGATTTTTTTCTGGGGTTTCATGATAAAATGATTTATAAATTTAGTTATGCCTATGCAAGCAATCATAATGAAACTGATTCCAAAAAGGCTGACGATGGGCCAAGAAGTAAAAATACCCAATGTCCTCCAATCTGTAAGGGAGCTGTTGGATCCAGGCCCAGTAAAAATTCCTATTGATGAGATTCCTCAGGCACCTCTGAAACATCAGGATTCTAGGAAAGGAAAATCTCATTGTTCCCACAGTACAGGGACCTCCCTATGTTGCATACAAATAGAAGGCCACCTCTGGTATGCCCCTCGAGGCAAGCCCTGGAATAGGATTAATTTCCTTACCCCTGCTCCTCCCATTCCTTATACTGGAGTTGATAATGAGGACATGAACAAATGGTATAAGATTAAGGGAAAAAGGATGCGGGCATCATCTGACAGCCTCTGGGAAAGGATTAAGAATAATCCTCCGTGGTATCTATGGAGCAAGGACAAGAGACGAAAACATATAGAAATGGAATAAGTACTTTGATAAGATAGGGTGCACACATTGTAAGCTATAAATAAAGTCGCTCCGAGGCTATCGGGAGGAGATGCTTACAACCTGATCCTGTGTCCATGTCTCCTCACTCGCCAACGCCGTCCTTTCCTTCAAGAAACCCTTTCCTGCTAGAGCTGGACTCCGGCAATAGCTGGCTTAGGTCTGGAAAGTGGAGGAAAGACTGTGACTCTCTCTGTAGTGACTTAAGTTAAGACTTCTGAGCACCAGACCTAGAGTTTTTCCTAATGTGTAGATCAAGTAATATTTAGTAGACTTCCTGTCTATTTCATTCCTAGGTCCACTGTACCAACTAGCTACTGTATTAGGGTTCTCCAGAGAAACAGAACGAATAGGGTGTGTGTGTATATACATAGGAAGAGATTTAGTATAAGGAACTGGCTCACATAATTATGGAAGCTTGGCAAGTCCAAAATCTGCAGGGTGGGCTAGTTAGCCACACAGGCAGGAAAGCAGATCCAGTCTGAAGACAGTCTCCTAGAGATTCCCCTCTTGCTTGAGAAGCTTGGTCTTTTTATTCTATTCAGGCCTTCAACTAATTGGATGAGGCCCACTCACATTTTGGAGAGCAGTCTGCTTTACTCAAAGTCTGCCAATTTGAATGTTAATCTCATCCAAAAACACCATTGCAGAAACACCCAGAATAATGTTTACCCAAACATCTGGGCACCCAGTGACCCAGCCAAATTGACACATAAAAGTAACCATCAACAGCTACTATCAGTGTTCCCTGGGGGTCAAAACATTTTGATGGCCATTTTGTCCCTGCTGTGTATTATGTTAAACATTAATTTCAATTCGGATGAAATTAATGAACAGCATTGAATTGGTGACAGCATCTTCTACCATCATACCAGCTTAAAGAGAACAGCCACAGAGATTTTCAAGAATATTGATGATATCATTAATGTATTGCTCAATACTTTAGTGAAGGAGTGTCCACTGGGTCCTCTTGAACCATATAGTAGCGGGCAGTAGTGGGGGAAGTTTGAAGGTCACACATAATACGTTTACTCTTAACATTTCTCTCTCCCTAAAGGTTTTAATTCCTTTCTCTACATTATGCCAGGGAAGTTCTGGGATCTCAAATTCATTCTTAAATGTAGGTCACTATTGAGTCCAAATAAGCAAATTCTTAATACAGGTTAACACATTAAATAGAGAATCCCTGATAAGTACACCCATATCAGTAAATTTGGCCTGTTATATTCTGCCTTCTTTGGTCTAATGCTATTAGAATCCCATTCCACACATATTCACCAGGTTTCTGCCTATATAAATTAGAAAAATCTTGCAGTTATTTTAGATTATAAAATCTTTCCTTCAGGATCAGACTCTGAACTTGTTTCCTTGTAATATTCTGGATCTGACCCTAGTTATGGGTCTAGTGGCAACAAGGGGTAGTAGGGTAGATCTTGAAGAGTAAAGGCATCTCCTTGAAAGGCATCTGCCTCAGGTGAGGTTAATATAAGAACTTTAAGCAAAGGAAACCTAATCTCAGTCATGGAGGGTGAAGGCAAGGAAGACTCAGAGTGACTTAGGGGTTAAGATTTTTAGCTTCATGCAAGCCTATGCAGATGTCTTCATTCCAAGTCTTAGAATTAGACACTATCCCAGTTCTCATCCCAACTTGCACTAAGAGACATAGGCTAGGAACTCAATTTACATTTAAATTCCGCAACCCTCACAGTTAAATAGTGTGTCTCAATTTGCAGCTGTAAGAGATTTGAGATACTTTTAGGACCACCAGAGAATCTCCCTAACCAGGACTTGAGCTGAGACTTTAAAGAGCTGCGTATGTCATTTTCTTTCTGTGAACACTCCAGTGCTCTCAGGAGAAGGCATGCCACCCACATTCCTCCTAGCTATCATTATTGCCATCAGCCACTTGATCTCCCAAGGCACCTGCTTCAGGAAGTTCTTCATCACAATGATCTACAGCCAATAATTTGATTAATCAGTATCACTCCATGCCATGGGTTACCAGCATCCCATTTCCATGATAAGAAGCTCAAGAGTGGGGGCGCCTGGGTGGCTCAGTTGGTTAAGCGACTGCCTTCGGCTCAGGTCATAATCCTGGAGTCCCGGGATCGAGTCCCGCATCGGGGAGTCTGCTTCTGCCTCGGACCCTCCCCGTCTCATGCTCTCTCTCTATCTAATTCTCTCTCTCAAATAAATAAAATCTTAAAAAAAAAAGAAGAAGCTCAAGAGTGCATTCAGGTCTAGAGACAAATCCAAACACCTGAAAATATTCCATCTCTGAGGTCTGTTTCCTGAGACTTCTGGTATCAATTTTTGAATCAGTCAAGGTTCAGTCTGGAGACACAAACTCTACCAATTACTTTCACAGACAGAATTTACTATAAAAAATTGTTAACCAGGTATGAGAAAACTGGAAAGGCAAAAGGAATACTGTAGTAAATGCAGAAAGCAGTTACCAGCCCGAGGGCTGGGAGAAAGGAGAAAAGCTTGGGACTAATAAAACTTAAGAGCTTGGATAAAGCGTCCCATGGTGCTGGGACAGAGAAGGCATCTGCCCGCTGATACTAGTATGTCTGAAGAAGCATAATGAGGCTGCTTCTGAGACTGTGGGGGAAAATGGAAACTTGAACCAGTTGCTCCCACAGGAAATACTTCTGTCATTGCCAGGGTGAGGAACTGTTGTTTGGGTGACACTGCCAGTAACAGTAAGCAAAACAGAAAAGGAGCAAGTTCCTTGTCAATCTAGACTTCCAGTCTCCCTCTAGTGCCCCCTATTGGCTGACTGACAGAAGACCTGCTGGCAAAGGAGAAAGGATTTGCAGTCCCAGCCTTGACATAGAGCCAGCCAAGTTCCAAGAGACTATAGCTTAATAACCATCTGTGTGCGTGTGTGTGTGTGTGTGTGTGTGTGTGTGTGTGTTCTGAGCCATTTTCAAGTGAGTTCTCAACATCATGTTTCTTCACCCCGACATACTTCATCATACATCTGACAATAACTCCCTAATACTAATACTCAGATCATATTCAAAGTTCCTCCAATTGCCCCCAAAATATCTTCTTAATTTTATTAAACACCTTTTAATTTTTTATGACATTAAAATTTCAAAGAATGTAACTACTCTCTGAATTGGTTGTTTTCTCATATCATTTAACTAGTTCCTCTGTTCTCTATTTTCTGCTAACCATGGTTAGGTGTGTGTATGTGTAACCTTTTTTCTTCACAAGCAGTAGCACATATAATGATTTTTTTATTATACCAGTCATAAATTAAGTGGATGAGACATGTAGAGCTGTCTTCTGAGTGTTTAAGAGAAATCTCTAGAAGTCTTTTGAAATACAGGATTTAGAGAAATTAGTCTCCGTTCACTGCACAACAGCTGATAGATAAAAAATTTCTTTCTAGCCACTAGCTAAATCTCACTTATGCAGTCTAATCATGCATTGTTTCCTCAATCTGGAATTCCTGCTTTTCTTTCCAGCCAAAAGGCAGGGATAGACCCTTTATTTCTCACAGCCCCTCCCCAAATTATGCTGGCCAAACGTGGCAAGGCCTTGGTTTCTATACTCATTCCTACGCTGCTCTCTCAAAGATTGATTCCCTAAAGCAGGAGGCTTCGACTTTCTTAGCAGGGCATTTCCCTCAAATCAAATGTCTGTTCATTTCTGATCCCCACACCGACTTGAGAAACATCATCAAGAGCTTTTTGCATTAGATTCCAAAATGTCTCTCCAACTGAGGCCCTTCAAGTTACATCTGGAAAGTGGTTGGATCTTTTCTGGGTCATTTCCTGTTGAATATAAGTGGTAACTATTTTGGTCTGACTTCATTTGTGCTGGGACTCTTGCTGGCTCGGTGCTTTAACTCTATTGAAACCTTAGGCCAAAGGAGCCTCTCCAAACTCTCTGGTTCTTTTCCCTCCCGCAAAGACTGCGGTGCTTGTGGAAGCCCTTGCCTGGCCGAATGTGGCCCCAGTAGGAGAATGTATGACTGGACAAGAGCTGAGCTCTCATGGCAACTCTGGCTGCCGCTCACTCTGTGACCTTGGGAAGATGGCCGGCTTCTGCGCCTCTGTTCCTTCAGCTGTATAATGGGAGAAATAATTGTCCCAAACTTGGAATACTCAAACAGACTGAATTTATTTTTAAAGAAAGTATATAATTGTAGGGGGAGGGTTACTAGTTTTTACTCTCTCAGCTCTCTGGCACATCCCCAGATCCAACTCACCCATCAGAGCCAAGGAAGAATTTCTAAGGACTGTAACACAGCATATTCTTTATTTTTTTTTTATTTTATTGAGGGGAGGAGCATAGAATAAGTACTAGATTCCCATGGTTTAAAAGTCAAATTGTCCCATACAGTGAATAATAAATCTTACTTTTACCACTGTTTTCCAGTTCCCCTCTCTAGAGACAACTTTTTGGGTCACCATGTTTCATATATCTTTCTTGAGATAGATTATGCTCATACATTCATGTCTGTTTCTGTGTGTTTTCCTCACCTCTTTTTAACCTGGATGATAGCAAACTATACCCGCTGTTCCGCTCCTTATCATTCTCACTAAACACGGTATCTTGCAGATAATTCCATGGTAGTACATAGAGTTCTGCCTCTATGTATGTATGCATAATGATTTATTTAATTAGTTCCCGATGGTGAACATTTAGATTG
Source organism: Zalophus californianus (assembly GCF_009762305.2). NCBI lineage: Eukaryota > Metazoa > Chordata > Mammalia > Carnivora > Otariidae > Zalophus > Zalophus californianus. The sequence continues at coordinate 103,587,842 of NC_045599.1, forward strand.
TTTCCAGTCTTTTATTAGTTCAAACACAGTTGAAATGAATATCTTTATGCACACTTCCAGGATAAGTTGTGGAAATAGCATAGCTATGTCAAAAATAAACTGTGTGTTTTCAATTTTTACAGATCTGCAAGCTTTCTTGCAGCTCAACTATTGTCTTGTTTGATTCTAAGTGACGTAATACACAGGGAAGACAACACTCACTCCAACATCGCGGTCTTTCTATGGAAAGGCAGCGAGTCCCCTCTTTCAGCAGCTGTCTCCCCAGTGCTGCCACATTAGGAAGACCCCATCTGGAATGATCTCATCCTGGAGAACTTCACAGCCCCAAAGTCCCCTGTTGCAAGTAAGCATTGACAATTTGGGTCTTGGCCATTAGCTCTTTGGAATGATTCAACAATCATTTTAAACCCTCTTTTGTGCCAAAATTGGAGAAAAGAAAGGGCTGAAAAAGGACAAAGAGGAAGGCTGGGAAGGCCTACATTTTAATCATGGATGGAAGTCAAAAGATTGTGGACTTTCTCTGTCTTGACTTCACAACGAACTGCAAAGTCACCGAAGGTCTCTGTTCTCTTCTTCCCCACATGTGAAATGAAGACCACAGGCCAAATTACTCCTCAGGACCTTTACTCCTTTGGCAACTCAGATGCAGTGTGGGTCAGGGGCACTTGCCTTCCCAACGTCACCGTATTCAAAAAGCAAGAGTTGTTACAAATCGGTATGTGACCAATATCCAAGTGGGTGGTCCAGCTGAGATGGCATTCAGACAGTGCTGTGTTGGTGAACAGGCTGAAGGCTCTGCTGGGGGAAGAGAGTCTTGATTTGTAGCATTTGCTGATTTCTGTAGCATAATTATTCCCACTATGACGCAAATATGATGTCCCTTGACTCAAAACTGGAAAGAGAAGTGCAGAAGCACAGAATTAGTGGCTGTCTCCAGCAAACCACTAGTTAGGAATTCAAGGACAGCATTTTCTTCAGATTGTTCTGTATTAAGAGGCCGTTCATGAAAGAGGAGAGATTTGAAGTAGGCATTGGACAGTGCCGTAGGACTCTTTCCATGGTCTAACTGACAGGAACAACTCACACTGGCTTGAAGAAAGAGAACGAAAATTAGACTGTGAATGTTGTAGTGCAAGTATCTGCACAAATGTTTCCAATTATGTGGTCAGAGCACTCTCTCTCTCTCTCCCACCTTTCAGTTCTTCTTGCATCTACTTCTATCTCTATACTGATGTCATTGACTCCTCCCACAAGCAGGCTCTCTCCAAATGGCAGGAAAAATGGCTAGTGCAGCCCAGGGCTCTATCTTTACAGTTAACAATTGAGAAGAAAAGTAAGTGCCATCTCATGGAAATCACATGGAAAGATTCTGATGATCTCTGCTTGGATCTCAGGCCCACCATTTGGGTTCTTAACTGGGCACAAAAGGAAGGGTTGCCTGGTCCACATGCCCCTACTCCTGCAGCCAGAGGGCAGGCAGAGCACCAAGATGAACCCCTATTTCCCTACCACCCAGTACACATGAGAATCACCCAAATGGAATTCCCCAATGGACAGAGGGATAATGGGCAGATAAAAGCTATGAATTTCTAGTAGACACGTGGGTAGGGCTTTGTGGAGAGGCAGAAGAGTGGTTGGAGGAAACTGCCTGAGTGGAGGTGTAGACACATAAAAGGTGAAGGTGGGAGCCAGCAAGACGACCCTGACCAAAACCGGGCTACCCATAGGGCAGTGGTTCTCAGTGGAGGGCGATTTTGCCCATCTTGGGACATTTGGCAATGTCTGGAGGTATTTTTGGTTGTCACAACTGGAGGCAGAGGGGTCGCTGCGATCATCTAGAGAGCAGAGGCCAAAGATCCTGCTAACCATCCTACAATGCACAGGATAGGTCCCCCAGTGAAGACTTATTGAGTCTCAAGTGTCAGTAATGCAGAGAGTGAGAAATCCTGACACAGGAAAAATTGGAGAAGTGGCTGGGAAGATGTCAAATCACAGAGGCTTCCAGTTAGTGAGGCTACAGAAACACTAAGTGGCTGAGACTCTATCCTATGACTATTACCCAGGAGAGCATTAGAAAGCTGTTGGGCACGGCTAGTGTGGCTCTTACACACGGCTCCTTCTGCCTGGCACCTCTCTCCCTCCTCTTTTGCCACCTTCACAGGGCTGGCTCGTTTTCACCCTTCGTGACTCAGCTTCGATGTTACCTACTCAAGAGATCTTCCCAGACCTCCCAGGAAAGTAAGGTCTCTCACAGACTCTGCACCACTGTTCTCTCCCACAGTTCCCTCTTCTTTCCCTTCGTAACTCTTGCCACGGTTGTGAGTTCTATGTTTCAGTACTCCTTCAACACTTGTCTCCTCAAAAGCACCACAGAGGCAGAGGGCTCACTCGTTTTGTGCACTGCCTTGACCACAACGAAAAGCAGAGTGCCTTGTGCACTGTAGTTGTTTGACATCTGACCGATTAATTGGTTTGAAAGTTGCTTATAGGATTGGAATGGGGTCAAGGTGAAACAGAAAGAGGAAAGAAAGGTGGCCGTCTGGATGTCTTCCCTGCTATTCTGCTCACACTCGTGTCCCGCCCCGTCTCTGACACTCACAACACCTCTAGTTCACAGCATGACGTATCAGTTAGGATTCATGTGAAGTTGCAAAACCGTTCTAGCTATTTTAAGAAAACATGGATTAATGAATAGAATCAAGTGAACTCAGAATCCTTGTAGAGCAAGTTCTGGCCTGGCTTGGTCCTCCGAGAATGATTCCCAGAACACCACACGGTACTGAGTGCCCAAGGGAACCACTATTTCTGCCACAATCTGGAAGCTGAGGTTCCAGGAGTCACTGGACCCAGTCTCTACACATAATTTTAGGTGTAGTCTGGGGCCAGGAGTTATTGCCCAAACTCTAGAGCTATCTTGCCCCTTGTAGGTCACCACCAGCACAAGGGATCCCTCCCCAGCTGCTGCCTCCTCTCCACCCAACTCAGTTGTTTTTCCTAACTCAGTGTTGAATTCAGGTTTGCAGAAGCGCACGGGACTGGCCAAACCTAAATTACGAGGGGAACCCCAACAGCAAGGAGTTTGGGAAATGGATTTTTAACTTTGCACCCTCTGTAGTACAGGAAAACACACCAAGAAAGGTTTGGGCAGATGTGGAACAAGCCAATCTACCACCTCTGGCACATGGCTGCCCCTGCTGGATTACAAGCCCTCTATGGCCATAAATGTCTGAATGTCATTCATCTTCTCAATACACTGAGCATGTTTTCTAGACATGAATGGCATTGTGAAATGAATTGAATTGAATCAAACAAACGGGGAAATCCTCCTCATTTCGGACACGTTGTATGTTTCCTATAGCACTTACTGCATTATGCCTCTTAGACCAATTTGTGTTCTCATTCCTTTTCCCCATAGACCAGAAGTTCACCTCCTTGTCCCCATGCTCGAAATAGGTAACAAATGTTTGTGGACTGAATTAAAGACAGAAACAGGCTAGAGCGAGGAAGTTCTGAGCCCCATTCTATCTTGAAACAGCTCCTGCAGCTCCTAGAATAGCCATTTCATGAGTATTTGGGATTTCCAGTTCCATGAAGCCGTCACCACTGCAGGGACCCACAGAACAAGACCCCGAGGACTCTGCTCAGCTTCAGGAGACCTTGGTTCCAAGTCTTCCCCAAAAGCTGGAAGAACATCCACGCCCATTGATTCAGCCAGTAAACATACATTAAGTGCTTCTCAGGTGCCACTTTCCTGAACTTCTTTTCTTTTTCCTGTACTTCTCTTCAACCATCTCCTTACCAACAAGAGTGACTTCAGCCTCTATGGCAGTGGATTTCCATGGGTAAAACGCGGAGATTTCTACTCTATCCTAGAGCCCTTTAGATTGTGAATGGCATCCATGCCTTCGAGGCAGGGTTTCCTTACCTTTTTCATTCCCGACATATTTGGGAACAGACCAAGGTACCCAGAGGGAGTGGAGGACAGAGGTACCCTTTCCAGCCATCTATGATTCAACACACTAAACCCTACTTCACATGTCATCTTTCCTCTGTGTTTAGAGCTCACACCTCCCCTACACCAGACAAGTCCCAGTCCTCCCTCAGGGCTAGACCCAGGCCTTCCCCCTGAACACCCAGTTTCATACTCAGTGTTTTCCTCTTCTGTAATACTCCTTTTACTTGTATCCAGTTGTGTCATCCCCATGAGACTCTTAAGTTCCATGAGGACAGGCACCAAAGCTTTCTGGTTTACCTCCATATCCCCAGCACCTAGCTCAGGGACTGACACGTAACAGATGTTTATCAAATGTTTGTCAGATGAAGATCTGTTGAGCCTGCTAACTTCCATCCTCAGATAATGTTTATGTAACATTAGTAATAATTCTCTACATAGTTCAATGGCTTACCAAACACCTTTATGGGTGAGTGTCCCAACTTGGGGGAGGGGAGGAGACGAGACAATAATATAATCATTACTCTCTCCACTTTTCAGATGATAAGACACCATCCATGAGGTAAGTGACTTGTCTTAGGTGGTGGAACCAGCAGAGTTCAAATGCATATCTGCATTAAAATTCTGAATGTGGGTCATATATCATCTGCTAGCCAGATGCTGTGGCAGTGGGGTGAAATACTGGTAGCTCATAGAAGAGAGCAGCAGAAAGAACAGGAAGAAGCTAAAGCCAGGCCTCTATGATTTTTCTTTCCTTTAGAGTCTGCTTGCAACCTCAACAGGGTCACTCTGCCTGTTCTGGGACTCTCAGCAATCTGAGGAGGGGGCAGAGACAGTGAAGCCAGAGAAGCCTTACCTTCTGGGAGGAGGGAAATGAGGGCTGGGACGCAGGGGCACTATTATGTATGTGCATACTCACAAAATCTACACCATGGCACGGTCACATATAAACACACCCAGAATGAGCCACTGCACTAACAGGCGCCACACAGAAATCATGCACATGCACACTGATATGTGGTTGTGCACACTCATACACCCATTTCAACGCATACACCCAGCAAATGAAGTGCACTTCAGTTCCACACTGAGCTGCAATCTTGGACATGTGAGTGTATATGTGCATACAGGAGCCCTGATGAATGTTTGGACACCTGCACTTATGAATGCACACACACACACACACAACTAAAATGCACACACGATTCATAATCACTCTCAAGTACAGGCAAATTCCGTACTTGGGGAATTTACGCTGTTATAGCTGTCCTGCCCACACGCACCCTCTGATCCACAGCGAGATGAATGCTCACGTGCAAGCAATACAGATGTCTCTTCAGACACACGCACCCACACTCTTGCAATCACCTGGGTAGCAATCACTCTCGTGCATGTAAGCCTCCCAATGCACTGACAAGTTCTACACACAGAGACCTGCATTGACACACTCAAGTTGTCACCAGCGCTGAAGTTTTTTCCAAACCGATGCCGAAGGGAGAGCTCGGACCACGTGACCGGGAACGGAGCGCTCCCGCCCATGACGGGATGGGAAAAGTATGCCTGGGGCGGGCGCAGGCAGAGCGGCGGCGGCGGGAGGCGGGACGCCGAGCTCGGCCGAGAGCTTCGTGGTTCCGGAAGCCCCTGGACGTGGCCGAGGCTGCGAGGGTGAGTGTCCGTGCGCTACCCGCGCCGCACCTCCGCCGCCCTCCTGCAGGGGCGGAGAGCTCAGATGGGACGGGAGGGCTCCGTGGTGCTGGGGCGGGGACAGGGGGTCTGTGCGGGTGGGAGGTCGAGTGCTGCAAACGTCCCCTCTTTGCAGGCCGGGCAACCCCGGGGTTCCTGGCTCCCGATCTCTGCCTTATGAATTATAACATGAATTAACCTGTATGGAGCGCTCACTGTATGCCAGGCTCTGTGCTAAGTGGCTTAACTGTTGATAGTAACACCTCTACAATTTATTGAGCGCCTATTTTGTGCCAGGCTCTGGCAGCCTCTGGTGTGCTGTTTCATTTCCATGACGACAGGTTATCCCCATCTGCCAAAGAGGAACCAGGCTCAGAGACGTTAATGACTTGCTTCGGGTTGCACAGCTAGTAACTGGTGGTAAAGGGACTTGAACCCTGGTAAGTCTGAGTCCAATACCCGAGCTAACAATCATAGTTGGTATTTATGGAGTGCATGATCTCATTTACTCTTCACAGCACTTCTTTAAGTATATTATTAGATGGGCAGACTGAGCTCAAAAGGTACTAAGTGGCAAGTTGAGATTTGCATCCAGTTCTTTACAGCTGTCTTCCCCCAAACTACTTGTCTCTAAGCCTTGTCTTAATTACTTTGTTCATATTTCCCCAACCCCCCTGCCACGGTCCTATTCCAGGACTGTATCTCTCTGCTGAAAGATCGCAGTGGCCCCCAGTGGTCTCCCAGTCCTTGTTTGCACAACCTCTGCACCATCCTCCTCTGCTCTTTGATCACAAAACTCTCCTACCTGCAACCCTTCAAAATCTCCCCCCTTAGACCCGCCATCTCCCAGGGACCCCGTGTTCCTACCCCCACTGAACCAGCAGCAATAACAACAACATCTTATATATGTCAACCCAAGGCTGATGCTCAGGTAGCATTGTTCAAAGTCTGTCCTCTCCTCTCCTCCCTTTCTGCCCCCCCCCCAATCTATACAGTTCTCTTCTGATTTATTCTGTTATCTGGTAATTGTATCCATTAAGCCCACTTTCCACTGCCAACACCTCAGACCCCCTGCACTTCTTAGAACATCACTACTACCCTTTATTCTAACACATCAAGTGCACCACGGTGTTGGCTTCTTCCCAAATGTCTGACTTCTCCCCATCCTAGCAGGGACACCAACTTTGCCTGCCTTCTAATACTTAAATATTAGGGTCACCTTTTGTTTTAAATGCTACAAAACTAACAGTGCTCATCATAAGAAATTCGGACAGTACAAAAAGGGAGAAAGTAAAAAGTAAAAGCTGACACACCCGTTCCTAATTCTGAGAGGAAACCCATTTATCAAGAAGTTGTGTCCTTTCAGAAATTATATATGTGTGTGTGTGTGTCTTTTTTTTTAACTCAAAAAGAATCATACTTTACATTCCATACTGCAACACGCCTTTTTTGCTTTGTGTACGTTGGCCATCTTTCTGTCGGCATGTCTGGACTGACTTTGCTCTCATAACGGTGTCATATTATGTCACTGTACGAGTAAATGGAGATTCCTTTCACAAGTCTGGGGTCATCTCTGAAGCTATTCTGCCTCCACCAAATATTCAGCAAGTTCCCCCGGGACGTGGCTGCTTTCTCTGCAAACCCCCCTCTTCTTCCCTACCTCAGTATTGTTCCTCATCAGCTGCTTGGACACGGGGACTGACTCTTCTTTCCTACTGTGCCAGTCTCTACTGCTTTCTGCTCCCAAATGTTCGGCATAGGCTAACAGAGTCCGTGTACGCAGTCACAGCTTCCCTCACCCTCCCTTCCGCTCAGAGGCTTGCCAACCGGGCTTGGCCTCCATGAGATGAACTCCTGCATAAAACAAATTTCAGTTCAAATTCTATATTAGGTTTACTTTTGAAAGGAATTCTATGCCAAATCTTTTTTCAAGGAAATAAGCCTCCCTGGATCTGTGCATTGGCTTACCTCTGTAACACAGCCACACACAGGGAGCTGCCCTGTGAGTTAAGGCTTTCTGTTCGTGGGTCCTCTGCCCAAGCACATGGCAGAGGTACATGAGCCCCGTGCCCTGAGTCAGCAGGCCTGGGTCCCCTCCCAGCTTGGACCTGGAAAAAATGACTTCACTTTTCTGAGCCCTGTTTTCTCTTCTACCAAATGAGGATGATAGTATCAGCCTTACAGAACTGTGAAGAGAGCCGAACGGGGGAAATGAACATCAAAGCTTTGAAGTAAGAACACATAACATGTGTGGAGAACACCCTTTCCCTCCAGGTCAGGGGTTGCCAACTCAGATGCTGAAAGGGGCTGTGCATGACACAAAAGCAAGCAGAAGGCATGCCATCTGGGAGTGGTAAGCGCTGTGGACATTGGGGAATGCAGGTGCTGCGTCGTGGTCTGCTAGGGTGGCCATAACAAAGTACCACAGACTGGTGACTTAAACCACAGAAAGTTATTCTCTCCGAGTTCCAGAGGCTAGAAGTCTACCATTATGGTGACGACAGGGTTAGTTCCTTCTGAGGCCTCTCTCCTTGGCTTGCAGATGGTCACCTTCTTGCTGGGACCTCTCATGGTCATCCCTCTGTGTGTTGTGTCCTAATCTCTTTATGAGGATGCCATTTATCGTGGAAGAGGGCCCATCCGTACGACTTTATTTCCCTTTACCTCTTCAAAGGCCCAACCTCCAAATATCACCCCATTCTGAGGTTCTGGGATTAGGACTTCAACATATGAATTTTGGGGAACACATTTCAGCCCATAACACTCCATCTCAAGGGGCAGCCAGTTGGTGCCCTGCCAAATGTTGCCAGATCCTCCAGATTCTCAAGAAAACCTGAAGATCTTGATTTTTTTTTATTTTTTTGCTTTTTCCAGCAACCTTTTATTAACCTGTTTAAAAGAGCTGAAGCTCTTAGGTTTATGGTCATGACTTTTGAACTTTGGTGAGCCCAACTGCTTCTCCCAATGCCTGAGGACCTGCTCCTGGTCCCCTTCCATCTCTTCTCTGGCCCCAGGGCCCTTCTCCCTTGGGCGCCTTGGCCTCTTGCCCTCCTCCTCCGTTGAAGAGTCATGGGTGCTGTCCCCATGCTCTGTCCCTCCCAGGTCCTCTCTGGTGAACAACTCGAGTGGGTACAAGTCTGCTATGCTGTTGTCACTGTCACTTGCCCCTGAGCCGTCTTTGCTGGAAGCGGGTTCCCAGGAGGCTTCTCTCGGGCGAGGCGGCCAGTGCTGCCCATCTCGTCTTCCCTCCTCCTCCTTGTGTGCCGGGGGCAGGCAGGCACGCACTCCATACATGGCTTCTGACGCTCTTCGTTCATACTCACGCAGAGCTCTCTGGCACCGTGGGCACTGGGTATGCCTCAGCACCTGCTCCGGGGACTTGTTCATGTGCCCCCGGGGTGAGTTTGCAGACCAGCTGTCGCAGGTTCTCGGTGCTGGAAACAGTGTGCAGCTCCAACTCCGAACTCCCGTGTCCTCGAAGGCAGGAGAGGCGTGGACCAGCCGCCGGGATTTCTAGCCGCAGGTGGAGACCTGGAGCTCAGGCAGAAGGCAGGGCAAGCTGGGGGCTGGCGAGAGCGCATTGCACCTTGCGGGAGCCTGGCTCCAGCCGCAGAGTCGGCTGCCTGTGCCTGGAAATTTTGATTTTAACATAAAATCTCCCACGTTTTACACTGGCAACAATTTCAGATTAAAACAACAACAACAACAACAACAAAAGCATGGTGCAGTCTGTAGTTTGCATCAGCTCAGGCCATTGATAAGCCAATCAGGTCTAGATTATTATTCCCTCAGTGGCAGGCCATCCTCCCTGGCTCTTCTATCCTTTTCAACCAGAGGTCCCTGCACATTGTTAATAAAGAGCTGGCTATTGAATGAGTAAATTCGAATTTTACAACTTCTTTGACAGTAGGTCACACATGTAGAAGTCCTGCACCTTTGCATTTGTGCCTTGCTGTCCACCCGTAGCAGCTGTTATAACTGCCTGTGAGCTGTTTGCCCCAAAGCTCACAAGTGTTCAGCTCACCTTTCTCGTATGTCACAGATGAGGCAACAGCAGACCCAGGTCTGCTCATTTAACCTGGTCCTGTTATAGCCTATCTCACATTGTTTTCACATATTATCATCATATCAGAATAACACGACCATTACCGGGGGCTTACTGGTACCTGGTTACTGCATTTTCTCATTTAATATTCACAATTATTCTATAAGGGAGGGATGAGCAATTTAATTACTCAGGGAGTAAAGACCTCAAATAATTCGAATTGGTGTAATTCAAAATTTGCCGGCTGAAGGATGGCAGGTATTTTGCTCACCTACTAGAATAATGTTGTCATGTGGCTCTCGCCGCATGCACAGTTGACCATTTACAAGTCACGCTGCCTTGTAAGGTTCTTGACAAAATTTAATTTGGGGGGTGTTGAGTTATTTCAGATTTCACACATAAAGAGAAAGGATAAATATTTTTCTATCATGCTATTTCAAATTCAAATGGTTTAAACAAGACCATAGAATATGTTTTTTTCCATTTTACAGACAAGGAAACTGAGGCCCGGAGGGGTTCAGTAGCAGAGGTCGAACATGTGTGACTCCTAAGCACCAGACCAACTCTGTGCTTCTCAAAGGCCAGCCCCAGGTCAGATCCTTAGAGTTTCCCTGAAAGCCTGTCAGGGCCTGACTGGAACAGGCTCCATGGAGACCAGCAGCCCAGAGAAGTCCAGGCAAACTTAGCCTTTGCTCCCTAGCTCTTCGGAGTTCAGAATTTGCTCCCCGCCTCAGTTCCTGGGTCTTCAAGGGTGGTCCCTTCTGTACCATTCCAAGGGATCATCTCGCCCCACAATCTCCTTCCCTTGCCTTCTGCCTGGTCCTGGGTGCTCTTTGGAAAGAGGGCCTGTTTCAAAGAGAAAGGAGGTTCAAGGCTTGCTTTCTCTCCTGGGCACCCCGGCTGGACCCTCAGTATAACCAGGCTGTGTGCCCTGTGAGGGTGACAGCCACATCTTTTCATCTCCAGAACCCCAGTGTCTGGCCTCAGGGACAATAAGTGGCATGCACCATTCATGGGCATGCACGTGCCAAGCCATGGTACCAAGCACAGGATATCCCTTGTGGCCTCCCATTACTGGCTGAGCTAAACACTGTCCCGGTGACTCACCTGTCTGTGTATTATGGAGCATGAACACACCGGGTGGCTCAGTGGTGTGGGGCCAAGGCAGGCACCCCTGTCCTTCCCTCAGAATGCAATGCCAGCGCAGGGGCGAAGGCCCAGCCTCCCTGCTTTTGGTGGCAACTGACGGAATCACAAAGCAAACTAGCTTAAATGAAAAATGGAGAGAGAAGAAGGCAGGGGCCTCCGCCTGAAATGCCCCAGGACTCAGCGATCAGGACTGCAGTTGGTGACAATTACAATTTTAAACAAGGTCTTAATTTCTGTATCATGCTTTACTTTCTTTTTTTTTTTTTTTTTTTTTAAAGATTTTATTTATTTATTTGAGAGAGAGAGAGAGCACATGAGAGGGGGGAGGGTCGGAGGGAGAAGCAGCCTCCCTGCTGAGCAGGGAGCCCGATGTGGGACTCGATCCCGGGACTCCAGGATCATGACCTGAGCCGAAGGCAGTCGCTTAACCAACTGAGCCACCCAGGTGCCCTCATGCTTTACTTTCAACATCCATTATCCTGTTTGATCTTTGAAAGAGTAAGAAATAATACAGTCATAATAGCTCATGCTTTTGTACCCCTCACCACATGCCACGCCTCGTCTAGGGACATTATGTCCTCATAACAACTTCTAAGGCAGGTAGTAGTAGTAGTGTCCCCATTTGGGAGCGGACAAGGCTGAGGGAGATAAAGTAATTTGTAAAAGGTCCCACAGCGAGTTCAACTGGTTCAACTCAAGCGGCTCTATTTAGAGCTCATCCCAGCCACCACATGGCTGTGGCTTGCAACGCGGCTGGTCTGAACGCCGATGCACTGCAAAGGGAAAATACATGCTGGGTTTCCAACACTTAGCGCTGATTAACAAATGCGAAATGCCTCATTAATCGTTTTTACATTAATTACACATTGAAGTGATCTTTGAGATAGATAAAGCTACATAACATATTAAAATTAATTTCACTGCTTTCGTTTTACCTTTTTACCATGGCAATGAGACCCCTTTCGAATGGTGGCCGCACATCCTACTGCTATTGGACACACTGCTCAAACACGCTCCCCAGCACCCTGGGCTGCCACTTGGAGGCTGGCCCTCAGGACAAGCTGGTTACAGGGCTCCGAACACCCTCAGGCCTCCTTCCCTCCCCTCACATCTGGCACGCGGGCTGCATTCTTCTGGCTCCGTGCAGTCCTTGGTCTCCGTGGCAGAAAACAGCTGTGGGCAGCCCCGAGGCTGGATGGCTCTGTGCCCTCACTACACAGGCAGCTGGGGTCCCACACGAAACAGCCGGGGGCCCGGGGGTGGGCCCCGTGTCCAGCACAGCACATCGCATGCCGGGTTTGTTGGTCTGCCGGCGTTTGGGTGTATATAGCAGAAGGTCTAGTGACTTCCAGTGTGTCTTCAGGAGTGTTTGCTGGCACAAACCCTGCGAGATCCTGGCTTCTGGGATCTTGCTGGGTCACGCTTTGTCCTTGGACCTCTTTTTCTACACCCAGCCAGAAGCAGGGAGTGTGACAGGAGAAAACAGCAGATCGGATGGTTTCTGGGGCCTCTTGGCAAGTGGGCCCCATGCCTTTTAATCTTCTGTATTAGACTCAGGTTGCTGGAGTGTTCCCAAATCCCAGGAAAGGGGACTTTTCTGTGAGCGCTGTGTGAGGAGCTGTCGCCAGCCCCTCTCCTCCAGACGGTCTGTCAGCTTTTCAGAGAAGCTGGAGAGGGCTGTTTCCAATTTGCCTCCTGGAATTCAGGGAGGGCATGGGGTGTTTTTCATTATAGAATTCTCACTCCCATCAAAGGGAATTTTCAGGGAGCTTCATCTGCAAGCAAGCCCCACCCCATTCCGGCCACCAGCCCTTCCCCTTTAACCCCAGAGTCTGATAGAATCGCTGGCTGGGTCCGATTCAGGTATCCCCAGCCCCCCGCCCCAGAACTGCCTCCAGCTCCCCCCCAGAACCGCCACCCCAGACACTCTGGGGGGCTCCTAGTGGGAGGTCAGGACTGCTTGCTGTTAGTTCAGGGGCAGGTGGTAGCAATTACAATTTTCAAGGAGGCCCAAACTTTTGTATCATGTTTGCTCTCAACATTAGTTATCTTGTTTGATTCTCAGAGCAGCCCTGGGAGGCTGACAGTGAGCAGTTACCACCTCCATTTCACAGGTGAGGAAATGGAAGCTGGGATAAGAGGAGACGACTTTCCCACCGTCACATAACCAGTGAGTTACGTGACCCACATCTTCCAATCCAGGACCAGTCATCTCGCTGCCTCTCCCTCATTGGGCGAGTGTGGCTTTGTCATCTGCACAAAGCAAATGAAAGTTGTGATCCTGTTTTGCCCTTTTATTAAAAGGAGGGTCTCATTCAAGGCAGAGGAACAACTCTGAACTGAGCAGTCCTATGTGTGGGGCGGTACTGTGCTGGGCTCTGGCAACATGATCAAGAGCAAGACAGGCAGGGACTTGCTTTCCTGGACTTCCATGCCAGAGGGAGGACACAGTTGGTGGGTCAAGGAACCAATACCTATACAATCACAACTTGGTCCAAGTGCTTGGAAAGGAAAAGCAAAGTAGCAGGGGTGGGTGGGATACTTTCGGTCCCATGACTAGACATTTCTGTGACATACTCTGAGGAGACAGTAGTAGATCTGAGCCCTGAAGGATGAGGCAGGCAATGGTCTGCAGGCTTTACAGGGAGGGGGTGAGGGCTAGGGGGCATTTCAGAGCTCTCTCCAACCGCTGAGCAGTGAGTCACACACTGGGCTTTAAGCTTTGGGTACGTTATCTCATTGTTCCTACAGAAACTCCATGAGGTGGCTAAACTATTATTTCCATTAGATGGGGAAACTAAGTGGTTGGGTTTCCCATGGCTCTTAATCACAGAGTTAAACACCAGCCCTACCTGCCAGTGTGTCATAACCGAATAACCAGCAAGTCAGATTTATTTAAGCATAATGTAGATCTTCTAGTCTCCAAGGCAGGATGGTTCAGAAGCGAGCAGCCAGCCCGGACAAGTGTCCCTGGAGTTTCTGCCAGCAGACCACACTCAGGGGTAGTCAGCAAGACACCGATGTCCCCACTTCTGGTCCTTCTCGCATTACAGTCTGGGCCGAGGGTCCTTGGGAATGAACTGGGAGCCCGTGTCTTAAGGGCCAATGGCAGAAAGGAAGAGGCAGACTCTTCCCCTGACAGTGGACTTCAGGCTGGGGTACTTTAGCTCCCAGTTCTTCCTAGGACATGTATATTTATTTATTTATTTATTTATTAAAGATTTATTTATTTATTTGAGAGAGAGAGAGCACATGAGAGGGGGGAGGGTCAGAGGGAGAAGCAGACTCCCTGCTGAGCAGGGAGCCCGATGTGGGTCTCGATCCCGGGACTCCAGGATCATGACTTGAGCCGAAGGCAGTCGCTTAACCAACTGAGCCACCCAGGCGCCCAGGACATGTATATTTATGAATCATTAGCTACTTAACTGAGAGATGATAAGTCCAGGGACTGGACAAATTAAAACCAGACTGAAGAACTTCATCCAAGTTTAGTACCTCATGACTTCATTTTGGGGGGTTTAATCAACTAACATTTTCTTCCCCTACAGCAGGAAGACTGTCATAGCCTTCTTATTCAACTCCCACCAGAAAGAATTTAGGAAATAAGATAGTTTTTTTTTTTTAGATTTATTTATTTGTTTGAGAGAGCGTGCACGGTGCATGCCAGCGCAAGCAGGCGGAGGGGCAGAGGGAGAGAGAGGTAATGTTCAAGCAGACTCCCTGCTGATCATGGAGCCTGACACAGGGCTCAATCTCATGACCCCGAGATCATGACCTGAGCCGAAATCAAGAGTTGGACGCCTAACCTACTGAGCCACCCAGGCACCCCAAGAACTAAGGTGGTTTTTTAAAAAGGTGAGGAAGGATCAATAATTGTTTTTATTCCCTCTGATCAGTTGAACAGATATTTATGGAGTACCTCTTATGTGTAAAATATTCTGTAAGCTCCATCCCTGGAGTGAGGGAGCCCCTGTGCTCTAGGACATCAAAAGAAAGGAGGGATTGGAATTAGATCTGGTTTGAGCTAGAATAACCTCAAAAGGGAGAAAACTTTCCTTTTCTTTCTTTCTTTCTTTTTTTTTTTTTTTTTTTTTTTGGAGAAAACTTATTTGGATCCAAGGATTCCTTTTGGATTTAGGCCATTGCCTTGTTTCCTCCTCACTGTGGATTTTCTTGAGGGCAGAGTGTGTGTCTCACTGATTAATGAGGCAAATGTTTCTTGAACACCCACTGTGTGCAAAGAAGTTGGAAGCCGTGAGGATATAACAGACCAGCTGGGGTCCCTGCTCCCATGAGGCTTCCATTTTAATGGGAATGCCCAGTAAGCAGGGGAGCGAGCAAATCCAGTGAATACAGGTGCACTGTTGTAAGGGCTAGAAAGACACAGTCAAGGAGCTAGAGTCCAAAAGGAGAGCTGTCTGAGAGGGCATGTCAGGGAAGGCCTTAAAGGAAGTGACATTTAAGCTGAAACACAATGGATGAAGAGCCAGTTAGCCAAGAGGGTGGGGCTCCTCAGCTGGCAGAATGGAGCTTGGCTTGAAGGAGGTGGGTGGCTGGGGGGTGGGGAAGCAGGGAGAGGGAGGGGGAGCTGGTGTGGGGCAGTGGTGGCAGCAGGGGCCGGGTCATTTAGGGCCTTGTGGGCCACGTCTCCGATGTTTGCTGTTACAGCCAGCAACAACTGGACTAAGACCCTCCAGGAAGTGATGTGGCTGAGTTATGTTTCTGAACGGTCCCTCTGGCTTCGCATGGGGAGTACGTGTGGGGGAAGCAGGAGACCAGGGAGGAGGCTCCTGCTGGGTCTAAGCAAGGAATGAGCTGCTGGTGCTGGGTATGTGTTTTGTACACCCTGGTCTTTTGGTTCAGCTCATGGGAACACCCCATTAACACTCCAAAGGGGCTTGTGGAAGTCAGGGCCCAGGACGCCCCCCCATCCCCACCCCATCACCTTGGCTAAGCCAAGTGTGGGCCTCTCAAAGGATAGGAGGTTTTCCTAAAGCATCGATTTACTCAAGTATCCTGAGGGAGAAAAAGTATCACATCTACATTTTCAAAATCATGTATTATACACACACACACACACACACACACACACACACACGTATATGTGTGTGCTTGTAGGTGTGTGTGTGTGTAAATTGATATTAAAGAAATTTCTCTATTGTGTGTGGCTTTGGCAAATGCTTCAAGGTCTCTTCTGTGATTCAGAATATTTAGGAGGAAAATATAAGAAATGCTGACATAATAGAAAGAGTTTGGGCATTAGGGTCAGCCAAACCCAAGTTCAAA
Organism: Zalophus californianus; assembly: GCF_009762305.2. Lineage (NCBI taxonomy): Eukaryota > Metazoa > Chordata > Mammalia > Carnivora > Otariidae > Zalophus > Zalophus californianus. The sequence continues at coordinate 103,603,957 of NC_045599.1, forward strand.
TATAACTTCTGCCATGAACTAGTTGTGTAAATATGAGCAAATTAGCCTCTCTGAGCTTCAGTTTCCTCTAGTATAAAACAGGACAAAAATAGGAGGAGGGAGCAAGGTGTAGTAGATTAAGTGTGGTCTTCAGATCCCCTCAGACACCGGTTTGAATGTGATCCCTGTTGCACCAGTTGTGTGACTTTAGGTAAATCATTTCACTTTTCAGAGCCTCTGTTTCTTCCTCTGAAAAATAGGATAATAAGTTTACCACCTTCACAGAGTTTATTATAAACTTCAAATAAAATAATTCATGTAAAGAGCCTCACACAGTGCCTGGAACATTGTAGGCATCTAATAAAGTCAGTTTGCCTCTGCCTCAGTTTCCCTGTCTGTAACTAAGAGGGCTGGTCCCTTGGGGCCCTCCCCAAGTATGCCATTCTAAATTTATTTAAAAGACCCTGGAAGAGGTAACCTGTCTGGATGCCTTGTGGCCCTGGCTCCCCTCCAAGCCCCTAACATCCAGTTTGTCTCAGCACCGAAGTGCGGAGAGTCGGCTTGGGGCCAGGCTTGGGAGGGCAGGAGGGCGGGGGGCACAGGCTGGGAGCAGGAATTTTTGCAGCCTTGTTTTTCTTGGAGGTGCCCTGGAGGCAAGGAGTGTCTCTCTCCCTCCAGAATCTAGTCTCCCCGCCTTTATTTCCAAAACAGTTCCTGGCTCGGACTGCGGGAACCGCCAAACTCCAGCTCTGAGAAATCCCTTCCTCCGTGCATGTTCCAGAGCCCTGCTCCTCCACCCAGCCACTGGGGCCTGCCCTGGGCCAGCTGTCACTGAGCGGCATCCCCTGTTGTCACAAAGAGGCTGGTGCCAGCAGAGGTAGGGCTTGTGTGGCTGAGAGTGACCGTCAGAAGAGAGAAGGGGGCTCGTAAACTGAAACAGATGCTTCTTCACCTTCCTTCCTCTCTCATCTAGCTGTCTCTCCTTCCTGCCTTTCTTCATCTAGCTGTTCGCAGGACCTCCTCTGCCTAGAAGACTCGCTCCCACCGGCTTCCTTCCTCCCTCTCCCTGGTCCAAAATATTTGCAGAGTGCAACTTTTCAACCCATTTCAAACCTGCTTTGAGAATTCAGTTTCTCTTGTGGGCACCCAGATGTATCACAGCTCACAAGGAACAGTGACAGTTTTCCAAGACTCTTGTCAAGCAGACCAGGGAAGGAGTTGGAGATGCCTGGTGCCTGGAAGGGTCTAGGGCACAATTCTCCCAAAGTGCATCATGCACATAGCACTTCACCATGTTCTCCAGGTCTGCCTAGCACCTCTACTGTCATTCAGACCAGCCACGGGGAGCTCAGGTGACATGAGAGGAACACATGTTTACCTCCTCTGCCCCTCTGTAATGTAGCCAGGGAGGGAGGCATCCACTCCCAGGGAATCCCACCTTCAATCTTCATTCAGAGGTGAGACAGGCTTCCTCCTGTCCCTCAGCCAAGATGGGAAGCTGGCAGGGCCATCTGTCCCCTTTCTCAGCTCACCTGTTTCCAGGTTGAAGGAAGGAGAAGTAAGGGGACAGGCAGCAGGAGGGCTCTTCCATGTTTCTGGGCGTGGACGGAGACTGTACTGCTCTGCCTCTCTGGGCCTGGCAGACATCGAAGCTACCTCTTTCGTGGGGGCCTTTTGCCAGCGCCTTGGGGTTGCCATATTGGACTCAGACTGTAACAGCCTTGAAGTGGGCCACGCACAACCTCTTTTTGCTGCAAGCCCAGGCCTTGCCGTCAGCTTCTGGCTTTCTGGCGTCTACCCACGGTTATCGCTGCTGGGGCCCCTCACTTTCTGTCCAGACCCCTCTGGCCCAGGCTGACCCTTGCTGGGGCATGTCTGGTACCTTCCATCTCCCAGGCTCCCCCTTGCAATGTTTTTTAAAAAATTACTCCCCATACTACTTTCCAGGAAGCTATCACAGGATATGTGCCACCAAACTGAAGCCTTAAAAAAAATTTTTTTTAAACAATGAGAAAGACATGGATTCACACAACAGGAGATATAACACAAGAGAGGCAAAGACAACCCCCACAGTGATCATAAAGGAGAATCTAGGATGGCAACGGTTTTGCATGTGTAAGGGTCGGAACAGGGGATGGAGGGCTCCAGGACATTTATCTTCAGGAAAATAAATGGATCAAAATAAATGGAAAATAAATGGATCAAATGGTAATGTAGAAAATAATAACATAGGGAACTAAGCAAATGAAAAAATAAAATTATTATCTCCAGTAAGAAAAGAGTGTATGAGAAAGGAAATATAATTATGGTATAGTGCTTAGCTTGGCTGTAGACAATACTGATAATAATTCAGAGAGCAAATTTTGATTTCAGCAAAAATTATATTTTAACTACATGATGGAGAGGAAATAGGAGCTAGGGTGATGGAAGGGAGCTGATTCCTCATCTGTCATAAATGAAATTCAAAAGATAATGTCTAAAATAAGGGGCACAAGGGGCTCCTGGCTGGCTCAGTCAGTAGAGCATGAGACTCTTGATCTCAGGGTTGTGAGTTCGAGCCCCACTTTGGGCATGGAGCCTAATACTTAATTTTAAAAGTTTTTTTTGAGGGGTGCCTGGGTGGTCCATTCGGTTAAGTGTCTGCCTTCAGCTCAGGTCATGATCTCCTGGGATCGAGCCCCGAGTTGGGCTCCCTGCTCAGCAGAGTCTGCTTCTCCCTCTCCTCCTACCCTTCCCCCACTCGTGCTTGCTCTTTCTCTCAAATAAATAAATAAAATCTTTAAAAAAATTTTTTTGATAAATAAAAAAGAATCAGTATAAGCATATTATCTGTTAATGGAAGTAAATGCCAGAAGAGATAGCTAAAAGGGCTTGGGGGGGGGAGGTGGTGACGTTAAGGATAGGTGGGGCTGGAGATCACAGTTTTTCATTATAAGACTTAGAGGATTATTTGACTTCACAAAGAAGGTTAAGTGTATTATTTCAATTAATTTTTTTAATTTAAAAAAAAAGTATGCATTATTGCCTGCAGCAAAAGGGTACAAACTCTGGATCTGCCCAGTCTGGTTCAAACCCAAGCCCTGTCACCTGCCACTTGCACGAGGTGGACTTGTTGCGCACGTCTCTGAGCCTCCGCTCCCCCGCCAGTATCCGTCTGGCTGGGATGCTGTGAGTTAAGTAATGTATGGAACGCTCTGAGCTCATGCCTGCCCCCAGGAAGCACCTGGCCCGGAGGCTCCTGTCATAGCCTCCTGTGCTGCTCAGGTGTGGGGCACCTTGACTTAGAACTGAAACCTCAGTTCTCACCTGGCGCTACCCCGAGTCCCCCCCTACAGAGCCAGCATAGCCACAAATCATCACCTACAATGACTTGCTACTGGTACCACGTATTTGAATGAAATCATAGCTCGTTTCTCTCCATCCACGGCTCCTCCCAATCGGTGCAACTGGGCCGTTAGATCCTGCCTCCGTTTCAGCTACTCTGAGGGACGACAGTGTGATGATGAGTGCCTCGCCCCCAAGACCTCTCCAGAGTATATTCTGGGTCCATGACTCAGTTCATCCAAATATGTCCTCCAGATAGGATGACCCTGTCTAGCTACTTGTATGTGATGTAGGAGAGAGCAAGAGAGAAGTATAATTGAATTTCTCCCAGCTGCCTCCTCCTCCTTCTCTGGTTGCCTTTCGGACTGACCACCAGTCAGCTCAGTGGCTGGACTCACCTGCTCACAGCTCTTTTGCCTCCCGCAGGTGACCGCCATGATCCCTTGGGTCCTCCTGGCCTGTGCCCTCCCTTGTGCGGCAGACCCGCTGCTTGGTGCCTTCGCCCGCAGGGACCTCCAAAAGGGCTCCCCTCAACTTGTCTGCAGCCTACCTGGCCCCCAGGGCCCCCCCGGCCCCCCGGGCCCCCCAGGGCCCTCCGGAATGGTGGGAAGAATGGGCTTTCCTGGAAAAGACGGCCAGGATGGCCAGGACGGGGAGCGGGGAGACAGCGGGGAGGAAGGTAAGAGGCCCGGTGCCTGCCCCTCCTGCTCCTACCTGGGGTTGACATCCTCTGGCACAGAGAGAGTTTAGTTATACAAAAGAAAAGTAATCCCATTTCATTATAAACCAAATTAATGTCTCTTTAAAAAGCAGAGCGGTGCTTCCTGAAGGAACAATAGGTATCAGATCTTGTGTCCCTTCCCCAGCTGCACCATTGATTTGCTGAGTTGCTTTAGGCAAGTCTCCTGATATATTATCCAGAACCCCTTTGGTGGCAAGTGTCAGAAACTCAATTTATAGCCCTGAATGGAATTTACTGGCTCATGCAACTGGGGAGTTCAAGAGCCGAGCTTCAGCAATGGCTGGGTCCAGGAGCTCAAACGTTGTTGTCAAGGCTCTGCTTCTCGTGTGTGTTGGTTTTGTTCTCACAAAGGCTGAAAGTTTTGATAATGGCTGCCAACAGGCTCAAGCCTACCTCCTCATGGCTTGATCCCCAGAGCCAGTCTCAGGATGACTAATCTTCCCAAATCACATATGTTTCCTGGACTTATCTCTTTGACCGTGGAGGTGAGGAACCACCATCTGCCAGGACGGGGTCATGGGCCCACCCCTTGGTGGATGAGTGGGTGGTGAGGGCAGTTGGTCACTGTGACTGACAGCCTCGCTGGGCCCACATGAAGTCATGAAGGGCGGTTCCCCGAAGGAGGAGATGCTGGGCAGCCAGCAAACAGATCGAAACGTCTCTGCAGGCCCTTTCCGCCTTGATATTCTTTATGTCTCAGAACCCTTGATGTCAGCAACATCCCCACGCATACATTTTGAGCAGTTGGGGAGTCGTTATAACTTTTAACATTGACAAAGCACTTATGAGTATGTTGCTCAACTGGCCGTCCATACCATCCTGTGAAGGGGGTATTCTTACTACCCCCATGTCACATCCCCATGTCAACATCCCCATGAAGAAACTGAGAGTCAAGGGGGATTCGTCACAGCTACAAGAACCTGAACTCTGGACACAGACCTAGGTACCTGCTTTGGCAAATGAGTTAACCTCTCTCCGTTCCTCAGTTGCTTCATCTCTACAATAGAGATGGTAACAGCACTTAATCTCACCGGGGTGTGACAAAGATGACCTATGACCTGGGAAGCCTTGGTCTCAAAGTAGACACACAATAAATGGTAGTCACCCCTTAACTGATGTACCAAGGTAACAGGCTGGGAGCTGACTCCCAAATCCAGTCCTTCTCCTACCACACCAAATTAAGCCCTCCAAAAGCATCTCCTTCCCCAGACAACTATATCAATAATGATGATGGCTTTGACTCGAGGAGGTCTCAGAGTGCTTCAGGCACTGGATGTCCCAGTATCCCATTCCCTGAACCCAGTGGTACCTTCAGTCTGGACTGGGCTCCAAGCAGAGAGAGTTGCCCCTGACATTCATCTTACAGGTCCCAGAGGTGAGCGGGTATCTCTATTATTGCCTTTTTCTCCTGGATCAAGAGGTGTGAGGATGTAGGCTGGGGGCTGCTCTTGGCCATCTCTCTTGCGATGCACTGAGTCTCTGCTGAGAATTAAGACAACACACCAAGGAAGGCAGTGTGAAGAGATGTAGAGTCCTGACCGGTAAAGCTGGGCCACCCTGGGACCAGTAGCAACCACCCCCCCACCCTCCCCCTGACATACACATGCAGATCCATCCCCAGAAAGGTCTTGAAAAGTAAAATCAGCTTTTCCTGAAGTTCCTCAAAAAGATATCAAGAAAGAGGCACACCACATCACACATCGTAGAACTTCCCAAGAAGCTTCCTTATCTGTCTCCCCCAAAAAATTCCGACGCAAAATGACTCAGTTTTTATTCCTCCTCACAGTCCTTTCTCCCACTATGAAGGCAATAAGTTTTGCTTATTGTCATTTTTTCATGGAACAGCTTTGTAATCTTAATTTTTCCCCATTTTTAAAATTTTTAATTACGAGTAATACACAAATACATTCTCATGCGATATATTCAAACCATACAAATAAAGCAAGAGCCCTTCTTAATTCCCACCCTCCCCATCTTCTCCTCACTTCCCAGAGGTAACTACTATTAACTGCTTAGATACATCTCCTTCCTGGCCTTTTTCTACATAATTTACCTATGTGTGTAGTAACACCAGGCATTGCCAGCCACTTAAGCAATCTGCTCCTGAAAATTAGATGTTCAGTGAGAAAATGCTATTTGGGAATCTGTTTCCCAATTACTTAAAATAGGAAGAATTTAAATGCATTACATGTTAACTCAAAACTAAAACACAGTAAAATGCTTACATATATCCGTAAAAGGAGCAAAGTGCCTTGTTAGAATGTAAAACGCCTACAACGTTCCTTTCTGATCGCTCAGTTCATTTGGTGCCTAGCACACAGTCGCCTTGTGTACAATAACGCTAGGATGCCTTTCAGCACCAGCAACCTTCAGAAGCAGGCCCTTGTCTGACATTCGGCATACTTTTCAAACATCTACAGCCAATTCTGCCAGTCTGCCAATTGTACCCATTATACCGTTGTGTTTGGATATGACTCAAATCCTTACCCACATTTGTTTTGTTTAAAATGTTGTATTGAATTTAGGGGACGTAAATAGACATGTTTCCTATATAATCATTGGCCAAAAATGTTGTATTGAGAGAAATGCATACTGTATGAAATGTGGGCATTAAGAACCAAGGGGCATTCTACAGGAAAACATGACGTGGCAAATATTCTGCAGGATATGCCAACTATATTTGCAGGATGTTTACTATAGGCCATTCTCCTCTGCTCTTAAATGGCTATAGAACTAGTTAGTGTTGTGGTTTCCTTTCAACAAAAAAGGGTCTGCCACCTGCTTTTTCCTCTTAACAGTATATTTGAGAGAAGTTTTCATATAGTACACATAAATCTGCCTCATATTTTTAACTCCTGCATAGAATTGCACAGTATGGGTAGACCGTAATTTTTGAGGCATTTGTCTTTGGATGGGCATTTAGTTGTTCCTAGTTTTGCTATCATGAGCAAGGCTGCGCTAAAACTCTTGCACATATGGACAGGGACCTCGTGCTCAACGCAGGGCTTATACTAAGTTCAACGTGTTGAAGTCAAGAGGCTTCTTCCAGTTCTTTTGTCAACCCATTCCCAGAACAGCCCGTCAAAGGACTGGTCTGGCCAACAGACCAGACGTTTCCCCAGAAGGCAGGAAAAGGGAAGGGGGCGAACTGTTGTAAGTTATTCTTTTTGCCCTGCTCCACAGTGGTTCTGGAAGGTTACACCATCAGGATTTGCACGCATTTCTATGTGACTCCAAAACCTTCTTGCTCTTTCCATTACCCAAAGGCTCCTGCTCCAAGGATGGAAAGCCAAGGCCCACAGCCTCTGCCTAGTTCTGTGAAGGCCCCTCCATAACACCAGCTGCTCTGTCTTCCAGGTCCACCTGGCCGGACAGGTAACCGGGGAAAGCCAGGCCCAAAGGGCAAAGCCGGGGCCATTGGGCGGGCCGGCCCCCGCGGCCCCAAGGGGGTCAGTGGTACCCCGGGGAAGCACGGCACACCAGGAAAGAAGGGGCCCAAGGGCAGGAAGGGGGAGCCGGGCCTCCCAGGCCCCTGCAGCTGCGGCAGTGGCCACGCCAAGTCGGCCTTCTCAGTGGCCGTGACCAAGAGCTACCCGAGGGAGCGGCTCCCCATCAAGTTTGACAAGATCCTGATGAATGAGGGCGGCCACTACAACGCATCCAGTGGCAAGTTCGTCTGCAGCGTGCCGGGCATCTACTACTTCACCTACGACATCACGCTGGCCAACAAGCACCTGGCCATCGGCCTGGTGCACAACGGCCAGTACCGCATCCGGACCTTCGATGCCAACACGGGCAACCACGATGTGGCCTCGGGCTCCACCATCCTGGCTCTGAAGCAGGGTGATGAGGTCTGGCTGCAGATCTTCTACTCAGAGCAGAATGGGCTTTTCTACGACCCTTACTGGACCGACAGCCTCTTCACGGGCTTCCTCATCTACGCTGACCAGGACAACCCCAATGAGGTGTAGACAGCAGGTTCTGGCGCTCCAGGGAGGGAACAGGCTCCTGGACTTCCAGAACAAGACCCCTCGACTCTCCGCCGGGTGGGCGTGGGAACTTCCAGCCTCGGACATTCCTCCTCTGCCCATTTTTCCCTCCATCATTAAATCCAAGCTTTTTTAGTCATCCCTAACATCTATCCATTCACTCTTTTTTTTTTTTTTTTTTTTTTTTTAGTATCTACTGTGTGGCAGGCACCGTGCTGGAAGCTGCCTCAGCAAACAAGACAGAGGCTCTGTCCTTGTGGGGCTTCCATTCCAGTAGGAGATGCAATTTACAAATAAACAATCAGAGAATATAATTATGGTGCCAGGACGGACATGCACATGCCATGGTCGAGAGTAATAGGAATTATTTATTGCTATGATAGTAAGGAAATGAGGGTGAATTTTTGTTTTGTTTTGTTTTTAGATTTCATCTTTTTTAAGTCTATTTACAAAAGGCTACAAATCTCAAGTGGACAGCTCGATGAGTTTTTACACAGGTACACCGCTTGTCACTTCCATGTAGCTCACAAACATGGTATTTCCCCCTCCCTGACTCCCCGAGGCTCTCTTAAGTGCCCTCCCCGTGAGTACCAAGAAGAAGTTGGTTTTCAGCTGAGTCCTGACGCAGAAGACAGAGCAAGGCAAAGGTCTGGGAGAAGGAGTCTCTTGACAGAAGGAGCTGTGGGTGCAAAGACCTCGCTTTAGGAAAGAGCTTGACATACCTGAGGGACTGGCTGAAGGCCAGAGGGATGAGTGAAGTGAGAAGGGAGACTGGAGGCATAAGGTGTGAGGCTGGGTATTACACAGAATCTCACAGGCCATGGCAAAAGAGTTCCCTCTCTGGAGAAAGCTTATTGAAATTCAACAGTGAGCATGATATTAATATGGGGATGACCTTGGATCTGCTCAAAGTAGGAGTAAGTCAGCCTCACACTTAAGCACTTTATTATTCATTACAAATCATCTGCAGGCCCACTTCTCCAACAGGGAGATAGACCAGGCTACCCAAGAGTGCCTGAGAACCACTGCTCTAAGATGGCGGGAAGGAGTAGCATATAAATGAATCTTGCCCCCAACCTCAGGGGTTTCCAGAGTATAGGTATCGGAGGGACATGAGAAGCCAGCACAAAGTGGCTGGTGCTGAGAGGGCCTCACAGATCAATTGCTGAAAAGAACTTTCTGATTGCTCTGACTGACCACTAGCTGGAAAGGTAGGTCCAGCAAGGCTGCCTATGGTGGTCCTAGAAATGGGTAGCCCCCTCCATAAATAAAATGGGGTTTACTTAAAATACCTCCATTCTCTCTGGGCCACAAAAAGTATGAGATTGGAATGGATTTAAGAAACCAGGAAGGGATGTGGGGCCCAAGTGGATTAGTGTGTGGGTTATGGTCCTGCCCATCACCCCCGTAGGAAGGGGCCAACTTCTGAGATTGAGGATATCTTTGTGAAGAGTTCTTTTTTCTTTTCCTTTATTAAAACACACACACACGCACAACTTTTTAGGAGCATCTTTAGCCACTTCCTCTTCCTTCCCCTAGGGATTTACTCATTTGAAGGCAGTTGACTTAACCCTTGGTAGTCTGAGTAATAAATCCTGCCTGAACAAGATGGGCAGGAGCCCAAAGCTCTGTGGTTGCCCCTTCTGGGCCTGACCTAAACCCTTGTGCCCTTGTCATCCTGCCAGGGAATCCCCAGGGAGGATCGTGGAGATGATGGGGGGGATATTTAGCCCTCTTTGTGGGGGATGGGGAGGACAGAGGCAGAGACCTTGCAGATAGAGGCAGAGACCTTGCAGAGACCACCAGAGCTGGGGTGTTGTCTTCCTTAGATGTGGTCCAGAGCTGCTGGAGACGGAGATATGAGTGGGTTTGTGAGAGGTGGGGCAGGAACCCATGACACTGTTGAGAGAGACTCTGGTAGCCTGCTGATGGTGAGAATGGAGGCTGCCTCCTTAGCGGGCGATCACCAGGAGTCCTCAGGCTGAGGATGCAGGATGGAGGCCCAAGCAAGGAAGGTGTTCCCAGGAGGTGGCACCAGCCCCTCTTCCTGGCTCTGGGTACTTGTGATGGGCCTCAGTGAACAGGGCCTGTCTTTAGGCCTTCACGTTTATAGGCATTGATGAAGACCCAGAATCCGGTGCATCTTTCTGCAATGAAATTGCCCTTGAACCCAGGGTCTTTTCTTATAAGGGACACGCTTTGAAAGGCAGCCGTTGTCAAAGATAAAGAAAGCCAACACTCGATAAAGTGGTAAAGACAGATTTTAATCAGTAACATACTCTTAGAATAGGGAAAAGCGTCCAACGTGAACTGAACCCAACTTTGATTTGTACAGAGGTGACTGGGTGTTTTAGAGGGGGGTGGAGGGACTAGGGATGAGGGGCTCTGTGGAGTCAGGGAAGTAAAGAACTACAAAACAGAGAAAGGGCTTGGTCCACGTGAAACCCACCTACAATTGCTAAGTGGTCTTTATCCAAGTTGGACTCCTACCCTCCCACAGAGACTGGGAGATGCTATCTTCAGATGTTGACTGGAACAAACAATACATTTTTTTGGCTGCCTTGAGTTTTTTCAATCAGCCACTTTAAGGGGGCCCTTATGGTCACCCTAAGGACACACCCCTGAGCTATTAGAAACCATGGTAATGTTTGTTCAAGTCTTTATTGGTCAAGGTGGACAGGCCTAGTCAAGAGAAGGGCTCTGAGTAGTGTGGCTAGAATTTGGGCCACGAGAGTCTTTGTCACCATTCCCTTCTGGAGAAAGCCTGGACAATCTGCAGCTCTGATTATTATGGTGCAAAGAGCACCAGACCCACGCTGCCCAAACAGGCCCGCCCTGGTCCTGGCTGGGTCTCATGGCTCACCTGACAAGTGAGGGAGGTTGCATGTTCTGTATCTGCGGGGTGTTCCAGGGCTGACTTCTGGATTAGAACTATGGCTGCGGGCAGGTAGCAAATGAGGCACTCACTTTGGGCACACAATTTAAGGGGATGCCAAAACCCTCAGTAATAAATATAAAAATTTTAATGTATCAAAACGCAAAAAACTCTCGATGAACAAAATATCAGAATTTTAAGTAAAGACGGGATCTGACAATGCTGTGATTAGAGTGAGGTGAGGGAGGCCCCAGATCCTGGCAGCATCAGACCCCAGGGCCCCTCTCTTTTCTTCGCTTCCTGCCTGTCATCTTCACTCATTCCACTAGGGGGAGAACGTCTACTACACAAACCTCCAGGCCCCAGGCTTAGAGGCTGGAAGAGCCACTCTGGTTTCCAGGCTGTTTTCTAGATTCAGAGCCAAAGGAGAGGGGGAGGGAGAGAGAGAGAGAGAGAGAGAGAGAGAGAGATTGATTCTGGCCCACGGTATTATGTGGCCATGACCTTGCACACTTGGGGAAAGAAAAAATAAAAATACAAGAGCCACATGTCTTCCTAACACTTTCAGTGAAAGGATTTCACAAACTTTCAAAATTGCAGACACGGCTGGTTTAGTGCAGGAAATACAGCAGTTGTCTGGGAAACAAGAAATCCAGGTTCCAGTCCTAGCTCTGCCTTGACTCCTTCGGTGCCTTTGGCCAAGTCATTTCCCATCTCGTGGCCTCAGTTTTCCCATCTATAACATGAAAGTTTGGATCAGATGGTTCCAGAATCCATTTTGGCACTAAACATCTATGTTTCTGTCTCCAAAGCAGAGCTTGGAGATCTTAGAGCCTGAAGTTCCTGAAACATAAATTAAAGCAGCCGGGTGAATCAGGCCAGCACGTTCTCAAAGGTTGGTCTTCCACATTTGGCCTACCGCTTCCATCGAAGACTCAACCAACTGCTGGCACTAGGTGCTGGAAGACCAAGTCACTTTATCTAACATTGGCCTTATGCTGGGTTTTACACGCACTGTCTCTTTTCAGCTTCTCAACACCCCTGTGAGCAGCTATGAGGATCATCAGCCTCACTTTACAGATGGAGAAATTTGAGCCCTTAGAAAGGTTAGGTCAGTGCCAAGGTCACCTAGCTGGTGAGTGCATGGCTAGGCCTGGAAGGGCATCTGAATCCAGAGGGTGAGCAGGCCCACGTGTGAGCCCCAGACCCTCCCCACCACCTGTGTATCCCCTGGGAGGAGGGCAGTCAGGGAATGAGAAGTGCCCTGATTTGGAAGCACTTCTGAGTGGCGGGGGCCGGGGCGGGGGGGTGGGGGGGGTGGGGGGGGGAGGCTGGGCCCCAGACACTTCCCTCCAGAAAAGCAGGATGGTGTCTAATGATGGATCCAGCAGACAGCTCCTGAGTTCTTGCCAGGGCAAGGCCAGGGAAGGCAGCAAGGGTCCCCATGTCAGGGGAGGAGTCAGAACCCACCAGGGCAGGGCGGGAGTGTGGGAGGGGGTGGGGCAGCTGTACCTTCTTCGGCCCCTCAGTTTCCCTGGTGGGGCCTGCAGGGGTGGGGGATGAGCGGGCATCTGGCGGGTTAATAAGCTCCTCAGCTGATTCTGAAGCACAGCCTGCTTTGCCAGTCCCTGGCCAGGGTTAAGGGAAACACTAAACCAGGAAAGGCTCCAATTCTGCTCTTTAATGGCGGGGGCGGGGGGGGGGTTCCTTTTTCTTCATTTTCCCCTTTCCTAGTGCCACTTCCACAGCTGTCCTTAGACCCAGATGGAAGGTGAATCGAAAGCTCTGAAGAGGAGTTGGAAAGCCTAACTCTTAAACCACAGTGCCCGAGGGCCAGAGAGGAGTGCCAGGCTTGGCGGCTCCTAATAACCTCCACGAACTTCCTGGCCCGGCCCCTCCCCGCTCCCTGCTTCAGAGACAGAAGCCTAGAAAAAAATTTCTCAGCACAGACACAAAGGTAGCTCTGGGCAAATTGCTTTCTTTTAAAAGACATTCTACATCTACTTTATAATTTTCCCTCAGATTGACCCTGATTAAAAATGAGAAGGAAGAGTTCACCTTCATCTCTGGGATTTATTTTCGCTGATGTCTGTTAGCAACACCTATTCACGCCTGTCCCATGTGGTCTTCAGGTTGAGGCTGACAATGATCCAAAATGGCCTCCTGGTGTAAAAAGTCCACATTCCACTTGGGGTTCCCTTATCGAATAAAACTCATTTAAGATATGAGCTTAACATGGAGATCAAGGGCCTCGGAGGTGAAAGGCTAACAAGGGCATTATCTGGAACCACTTCTCAGCTGCCCCATTACTTGGCAGAACTGTATGGGCAAATTGCTCTTGAAAAGCTCCCCATCCCCTAGTTTTTGTCCCATTCAGACACCATTCAAGCAGAACCTACCTGGGGCAGGATGTGGAGGGTCTAGAAAAGCCACCTTCTACAAGAAACAAAGAGGAGAGGGAGTAGAGTCCTGATGGTGCCTGCTTCCCTTGCAAAGGGGTCCTGAGGTCAAGGGTGCAGACTGCTGTGAGAAGCTCTAGAAGGCAGACTTGAACAACTGTTGGACTTTATCTTATGGCCATTTTTGTTCAGTTTATTTATTCAGTAAATAATTACTGACCCTCAACTATGTGCCAAGCACTGAGTTAGGCATTGGGAATACTGGGAGGAGCAAAACACAGATATGGTCCCTGTCTTCCTGGAGCTCAGCCTCTAGCACAGGTGACAGATGTTGGACAAATGACCACCAAATAAAGGTAAAATGTCAGCCGTGACATGGTGCCATGAGAAGTGAGGATTTGTCCTGATAAGAGGTCAAGCAGAACTTTACTGGTGGAAGGAAGCCAAAGCTGAGAGCTACAGGGTGAATTAGCTGTGGGCAGCAGGGAGGGGAAGGCATCTCAGGGAGGAGCATCTCATGCCAAAGTCCTTGGTGTGGTGTGAGAAAGCATGGCAGTGGGAGGCAATCAAAAAAGCCCCCTCCCCCAGGCCGTGGGGGGGAGGGTGTAAGATGAGAAGATGACTGGCAGAGCCTAGATCTTGAAGGCTGGTAGGTCAAACTGAAGACTTCTGTCTTGACCCTGAGAATAACGGAAAACCACAGAATGATTTTAAGTGGGCGGGTGATAGAAGCAAACTTGGGTTTTGAGAAGATCACTCCTGCAGCCAGAAGAAGAACAATTGAAATTAACCTATAGAAACAGCCTTCTGATGGGATGCTTGACTTGGGGAAAGTAATAACAATAAACACATTCATCGGCCTCGTATAGAGAATGAAGCACGGTGCCGGGTGCTTATCATGGATTCATACATTTGGCCTTGAGAATAGCATATCAGACAGGTGTATTACTATGATGCACTTTTTACAGATGAGGAAACAGAGGCCCAGTAGTTGGGTTGTGGTCACTTGGCGGGAGAAAGTGCAGAGCAGGAGCTCAGATCCAAGTTTGGGTGATGGCAGAGGCCCTGCTACGGTGACGACAGCCCGGAAAGCTGCAAGTAGCGCAGGCCTGGTCCTCAACCTTGGTTGCACGACAGCATCGCCTGGGTGGGCTGGTGAAAAGTCCAGTCCTCTCCCCAGAGAGATTCTGTTACAATCAGCCTGGGCATTGGGAATTTTTGTGAACTCCCCAGGTGGGTTTACAGATTGTGCGGCCCGGTGGAGACCCCCTGCCCTCGGCCTGGGAGACCCCTTGGGAGTGTTCCATTTCCAAGGCTGCAGCTTACAGCCGTGTCTCTGGCTGCACTCAGTGACCTCCAAGTTCCCTTCCGGCTCAGACAGGCTACAGTTTTATGATCCACTGGTTGTGCTGCCAGAAGCCTCTTTCCCAAGGTGAACGGGTTTCTGGAACCGACAGATGGAGGCCGAGGGACCTTGGTAACACAGCATTGGCTGTAACGGCTGGACAGCAAGAGCCAAGTCCTCAAGGCTGCATCTTGAGCCCTGCCAGGCCCCTTCCCTCTGGCCCAGACCCAGCCTGGAGGCAAGCTGAGAAGAGGAAGAAAGATGGTCAGCTAGTCCCACGTGGACACGGCCAGAGCTGGGTCCCCATTAATGGGGACTGATCCACTCCTTTGAAAGCATCTAGAGCCTTGGAAGGTAGGGGGATCCCTCCAAAGCCAAGTCCTCCCAGAAGTCAGGGGTGACCATGCCTGATGGCTGGGTGGCAAAGAGAACTGGGGAGCATCCCTCACCTGCCCCCTTGGGACTCCTTGGCTTCTGTTGCTGCCTGGATGTATATTTGACCCCTTCCCCCTCCTCACTCTAGCCAGGCTGCTCTGCTACCACTTGAACCTGCCAAGTTCATTCCCACCTCTAGGCCCCGCATTTGCTGACCCCTGGGCTTAGAATGCCCTCCTCTAGCCATTCCCTTGGCAACTCTGGGCCTGAAACCCAGGCCCGGCCACTTGGCAGAGCTATGAGAGCAGATTGTAAGTTGCGGGGGCCAGAGGCAGGCCATGCCTGAGCCCCTTGCTCCTCCCACATGCCTCCTCTGTAACCTCTGGGGTGAGCCTTCATCTGCCCGGAGGCCAGGCCACCGGAACCACCATCACTACGGCAGTCTGAAGATTCAAGTCACAGATGTTCACCTGACCCTCTCTGAGCCCAGGGCCTGAACAACCACGGGAGGCTGGGAGGAGGTGGGGCAGCAAAGAATAAAACCACTACCTCACATTGGTGGGCTGCTTTCTGGCTTTTCCAGGCTCTCCTGGAGCTATTATCTCATTTACAGACATAGAATCTGACAGCCTCATGGCAACCACATGTGTCCCCCTCATAATAGAAATAAGAAACTTGGAGGACCAGAGATGGTATGGCTGGTACAAAGTCATGCCATCTAAACTCCAACCCCAGCCAATTTGGATGCACCTTTGATTTTCAGGATAACTCTGTAAGATCAGCAGAGCAGTACCATCAGCCCATTTGACAGATAAGGAAACAGAGGTGCAGAGTTGAATCAATCTGCCCAAGGTCACATTGGACCTCACTGGTGAACAGAGACCAGAAATCTGTACTCTTTTTTTTTTTTAATTTATTTAAGAGAGAGAGACAGAGATAGCGAGAGAGAGCACAGGCAGGGAGGAGAGGGAGAAGCAGGCCCCCCGCTGAGCAGGGAGCCCGACTCAATCCCGGGACCCTACGACCATGACCCGAGCAGAAGGCAGCCACTTAACCAACTGAGCCGCCTAGGCGCCCCAGAAATCTGTACTCTTGGCCCCTGCTGCCATTACACCGCAGAGCCCTGCTTCTGTGAAGAGCAGCGAGAAGACAGGTGGGATGCAAATAATACCAGCTGAAGTGAGTTCTGAGTGGAAAAGTTGCTTTTAGGACTATGAATTTGCAACTTCTCAGAACTAGAGTTTGCCAGAGAAGGTCAATCTCAGCCCAACATTTTTCCTTTACCCCATGAGTCTCAGTGTTTTCATTTATTAAATGATAACAAGTGGTAGTTCTTACTTCCTAAGGTCATCATGAAGATTAAGTGAGATCAAAGCCCCAAAAATGTATGGCTTGTACTTGACAGGCAATAAAGTATAGTTGCTATTTTTATTTTAATTGCCATTATTATAATTTTCATTATAATCGTAACCATTCTGGAAAACAATCCATCAAAACAGCTTCCTCCAGTGATGGGGCCTCATTTCCCAGAAGGCTGGAAATAAGGCAGAATCACCCTAGGGGGAATCTGTCCCTCTTTGCCCTTCCTTTTTTCTTCCTCGAAATACCGTGGTGTGCTGGAGCCAACTGGTATGGGCTTCAGAGGGCCTATTGTTAAATTTTCAGGAATTTTGTGAGCTGGTAGTTAAACACAGCCACTATTAAAATTAAATTATATAAACCGTTGGGAGCCAATTCTTCATGGGTCTCTCTCATGTTAGCTGGTCTCACAAGTAGAGGCGCTGACTCTTCATTCCGGGCTGTCTTTTCAACATTGTATAGTGTCTCCTTCCAGAAGAAAGGGCAGGTTTGCTTATCATCCAGAATAATAAAAAATAATATCTGCCTCTGAGCATTGCAAAAGATGGTAACTTATCAGATAAAGAAGATTCAGGTCCTTAAGCTCAGGCTTCCTCTCCTATGTTCAACCTACTGCTTGTGCAAGTACCAGCTGGCCCACTTTGCTTCACCCCCGTGGGAATCGAGGCTTAGGGAACCAGAGCAAGATAATGCTGACACTCTGATTACCGCAGCTGCTGTGAGTAAGGCCTTTGTCTCTGACCTGGGAGTCTCATGCCTTCTGTCGGCATCTGTGAAACTGACAACTTGTTAGCTTACCAGTAGGGTAAACTCTTAGAACTACCGAAGTTCTCGGGTGCCCGGGTGGCTCAGTTGGTTGAGCGACTGCCTTCGGCTCAGGTCATGATCCTGGGGTCCCGGGATCGAGCTCTGCATCGGGCTCCCTGCTCAGCGGGGAGTCTTCTTCTCCCTCTGACCCTACCCCCTCTCATGTGCTCTCTCTCTCTCTCTCTCTCTCTCTCATTCTCGCTCTCTCAAATAAATAAATAAAATCTTTAAAAAAAAAAGAACTTCTGAAGTTCTTGATGTAAAATTAAATAAGTTACACTACAAAACAAAGGTCATTAAGACTCCAAACTCCTACTACATTTTATTATTAACTATACTCCATCTATGTAAGTGTGGAAATACGTATTGGTGTGCTTCTGAGCATCCCTTCCTAACTCTGCATTCAGTGGTATAATCCAGTAGCTTGAAATCAGCTACGAAGTTTGTATTTTTACCACAGAATTTGCCCTTCCTTATCTGAAGCCAGCTGTGAAACACTTACTGTCACATCCCTGTCGAAATCTCACAAATCTCTCCCCAGCAATTCTCAAACCTTCACGTTCCTGAGGAGCTTGTTAAAATGCAGACTTGGGGCACCTGGGTGGCTCAGATGGTTAAGCATCTACCTTCGGCTCAGGTCATGATTCCAGGGTCCCGGGACAGAGCCCTGCCTCAGGCTCCCAGCTCAGCGGGGAGTCTGCTGCTCCCTCTCCTTCTGTGGCTCCCCGTGCTTATGCGCGTGCTCGCTCTCTCTCAAATAAATAATTTTTTTTATTTTTGAAGATTTTATTTATTCATTTGAGGGAGGAGCAGAGAGGGAAGGGGGAAGGACAAGCAGATTCCACACTGAGCATGAAGCCTGACATGGGGCTCCATCTTACCACCCTGAGATCAGGAGCTGAGCCAAAATCAAGAGTCGGGCACTTAACCGACTGAGCCACCCAGGCACCCCTATATTGAAGAAATTCTTAAAACTCAATAGTAAAAAAACAAGCAATCCAATTAGACCATGGGCCAAAGACATGAAGAGATATTTCACCAAAGATAAACAGATGGCAAATAAACACACACAAAAACGGTGTTCAAGATCATTAGCTATTAGAAAAGTGCAAATTAAACCCACAATATCACTAAGCACCTACCAAAATGGCTAAAATAAAAAATAGTGACAATACCAAATGCTGGCAAAGATGCAGGGAAATGATCACTCTTACTTAATTGGCAGAGACGTAAAATGGCACAGTCCCTCTGAAAAACAGTTTGGCAGTTTCTTTTGAAAAGTAAACATGCAAATACCATACAAGCCAGCAATTGAGCTCATTGGCGTTTATCCCAGAGAAGTGAAGATTTGGGTTCACAAGTACAAAATTGCAGGGGCGCCTGAGTGGCTCAGTCAGTTTGTGTCTGCCTTCAGCTAGGGTCATGATCCCAGGGTCCTGGGATTGAGTCCCACATCTGGCCCCCTGCTTAGCGGGGAGCCTGCTTCTCCCTCTCCCTCTGAACTTGCTCCCTGTTTGTGCTCTCTCTCTCTCTCAAATAAACAAATAAATAAAATCTTTAAAAAAAATGAGGGAAGGGTTGAACAAATTCCAACTCATGGAATACCACTCAGCAATAAAAAGGAACAAACCACTGATACACGCAACAGCTGGGAAGAACCGTAAAGAAAACATTGCATCCCTTTGGCCCAATAGTCCTACCTTGAAGAAGGGGGATGCTAAACACAGAAAGATTACTTATGTAAATAAATACTTGCTAAGTACTTACATGTGCCAAGCTCTGTTCTGGACACTGGGGATAAAGCAACAAACAGAAAAAAGTTTCCTGCCTTCACAGACTCCCGTTCTAGTAGAGAGATAGGCAATAAACTAGGTACATAGACACAGTGGTATGTTGGATGTCCCTGAGTATAACGTGGAGAGAAAATAGGAAGTTCGGGGCGCCTGGGTGGCTCAGTTGGTTAAGCAACTGCCTTCGGCTCAGGTCATGATCCCGGAGTCCCGGGATCGAGTCCCGCATCGGGCTCCCTGCTCAGCAGCGAGTCTGCTTCTCCCTCTGACCTTCTCCCCTCTCATGCTGTTTCTCTCTCTCTCTCTCTCTCTCAAATAAATAAATAAATAAAATCTTTAAAAAAAAAAAGAAAGAAAATAGGAAGTTCGTTGGGGCTGGGTTCCATCTCTGGTAAGGTGTTCAGAAAAGGTGTTACTGCAAAGGTGACATTTGAGTCAAGACCTTTTAGTAGGTGGCCTGTGACTATCTGAGGGTGTTGTGGGGGGAGGGGAGCATTTCAGGAGGAGGGAACAACACATGCAAAGGCCTGAGGCAGTAGCATTCACGGTGTGGTATGGCCAAGAATCCATTGTGGCTGGAACAGAGGGTCAAACGAATATAACAGTGGTGCAGATCCTGTAAGGCATCGTGGACCGCTGACCTGACACTGGCTTTTACATGGAGATGGAGAGCCACCTGGAGTGTTTTGAACAAAGCCTTTACATAAAAGATGTACATGTGAACAAGAAATCAATGCAGGTCCCAGGTTCCCCAGCAGGGTGCTGGCTGGGTAATCAGCAAAAAAAGGGAGTGGGGTAGAAATCAGCTCCAGAGAAATGCATGTCCTTGAACCTAGTTACAACACATTACAGATAAGAAATAACCCCACGGAGGCGGGAAGGGATGCTTTTCCTCTCCTTTCTCTTGTGCTCTGCCAGGCTTTGGCTCTGCTGAGGTGACATGAAATCCTCATAGCGTGTAGACTGGGAAGTGGGACATTAGCGGGCTGCAGCGGCCCTTTCTTCCCACCTCCTCAACCCAGGTCCAGACACCCCTATTCCCCTAAAGGCCTAGCATACAATGTCTCGTTTCCACTAATGGATGGATGGATGGATGGATGGATGGTTGGATGAATGGATGGCTTTTATTTTTAAGTAATCATACCTACACCCAACGTGAGCCTCATTTCCACGACTTTAATCCTCACAACAACCTCATGAGCTGGGTCCTATCTGCTTCATTACATTTTAAATCAACAACAATAAAAATAATTTCTTCCATTTTATACTTTTTCCATTTAAAGGCAAGCACTACCTTTTCAAATGGGTCCATTTTAAAACATATTCTCAACACCAGAAATGTTAAAAAGTGAATGTTATAATCGAGGAAATTCAGTTATCACCCCCACTCTGCAGATAATAAAGTTGAGGCTCCTACACTTAGAAGTATAAAATCCGGGGGGGGGTGGGTGGGAAACAGCATAAAATCAGAGACTTGAACATAAAACCATGGGTCCTGGCCCCAGTTCCCTCATTTTAGTAACTGGCAACCCCATCCACCTAGGTGCTTAGCTCAAAAATGTTGGAAGCATTCCCTCTAGCACAGTGTTGACAAGGAGGGTTCATCTTAATCCTAAATGAGTGGGACCTTGGCTTGACAGATGGAGCCTCCTACCACAACTACCATCTGTTGATTTTTCGCTCCATGGCCCAGCTCCTGAATATTGCTGATACGCTTTAACCTTTAAAATACTTGTGACTTTGACATTCTACTTATTAGCATCTCTCTAACTGTACAAACATAGAAATAAAATGTTTTCCTTAGGCAAACTGTTAAATAATATTGAAACTTGAAGGAAAATGGGCCACAGCCTTGGGCACCCAGCACACATTGATAAAGTTGATCCATTTGGTTGTGTGTTTCCAGTTAGTCAACCCCAGCTTGCCGCTTGGCAGATACAGGTAACAGATGAGAAGGCACTTTCTGTCAGCATTAATGTCTCACTGAAAGCAAGTCAGTAATGACTTGTAAGATGAGGCATACATCAAAGAGAAAACCACCATATCACCAGGGTAAGCGAGGCTTTATGTATTTACATTGAAGGATGTGTTTAGATGTGTTTTTTGGCATGCTGCTTGTTATAAATTCCTAGTGTTGAAAGCAATGATGACTTTTCACTCTGGCGGTGGTGAACTCAAAAAGATACTTTTATTTATTTATGCCTAGAATTACATATATATTTGCTAATTATCATCTTTGTCTTGGATTTTATTGTTCCATCTTCAAAGCTATCTCTTATTTATAGGGATTGAGGTTTAATCACAAGCACTGGGGTGGAGGATAGTACTGCCGTTAATTTTGCCAGGTCTTTCTTAGGTTTTGGTGTACTTGAGATGAATATTTACGGTAATGTTAGCTCTTGCTCACGGAGCCCTTGCAATGTGCCAAGTCTCGCAGTAAGTGCATCCTCTACGTCACCTAACCTAGTTCCTTCTTGGCCAGCTTTGACTTCAGGGTCCAACAGTACAACCACTCCCTCCCACAGATGGCCTTAACGTCCTCATCTTTCCTTCCTATGATTCTTCCCCAGCAAAATCTTGATCTGGCCCCGCCCACACCTCTTCTTTCTCCATTCACTTATTCCCAACTGAATGTTGAAGAGAAAAAAACTCTGTCAACTGGTCTCACTTTAGTATTTTCTTTTTATTTGGCCCTGCTTTAAATTCATGTCTTCAAATCTCAGATAACACAAAATATAGCCTAGCAATGCCATCAGCTTCCCTCCCAGGCCCCCAGCATTCTCACTGAAAATTTCCTGAGGTGGGAAACAGCACCGTTGGTCAAGGAGCTGAGTGAGGAGGGGGAGGGGAGGGGCGGTGGTGACACAGAGGTTACAGGGGCCCAGATCATGTAGGTCCTTGTAGGGCCTTGTAAAGACTTGGCTTTTATGTTGAGTGAGCTGGAGGACCATTGGAGGGTTTTGAGCGGAGGAGTGGCAAAGTCTGACCTGGATTTTAACAGCATCACTCCAGTTACTGTTTTGAGAACAAGACTGTAAGGAGCAAGGACGAAATCAGGGAGAAGGAAGATGATTGCAAAAACCCAAGCAAGAGATGGTCGTGGCTTGGCCCCAGGAGGTTGCAGGGAAGCAGGTCAGAAGGGACCTGATTGGTGCTGTCTTTGAAGGTAGAGCCAACAGGGTTTGCTGATGATTTGAACGTGGGTTGTGAGAGAAAGAGAAGGGTTTGGCCTGAGCAACTTCAGGGCTAGAATTGCCCTTTCCTGAGGGGGCAGAGGCAGTGTAGGAGGAGCAGGTTCAGAGGGTGAGGAGTGGCGAGGGAGTAACCGAAGACTTTGTTCTGGACACATCAAGTTGGAGATGTCTATTAGACGTCTCTATTAATTTCCTAGGACTGATATAACAAGTAACCACAAAGTTGGTGGCTTAAAAGAACAAATTGGTTCTCTCACAGTTCTAGAGGCCAGAAGTCTGAACACTAAGTGTCAGCAGAGCCGTGCTCCTTCTGAAGGCTCTGGGAGGAACTGCTCTTTGTCCCCTCTAGCTCCTGGTGGCTGGTGGCATTCTTTGACTTGTGGTCACAGTGCCTGTCTCCCATAGAGGCAGGAGAGAACCAAGGGACTATGATGTTGGAAGCCAAGTGTCTTAGTCCATTCAGACTACTGTGACCATGTATCATACATTGGGTGTGTCATAAACAACATAAATTTTTTATCTCATGGTTCTGGAACCTGGAAACTCCAAGATCAAGGTGCCAGCAGATTCAATGTCTGTTGAGAGCCCACGTCGTGGTTCAGAGACAGCCATCTTCCTGCTGTGTCCTCATACGGTGGAAGAGGCAAGAGGCTCTCTGGGGTCCCTTTCATAAGGGCACTAACCTCAAGTTCATGAGGGCTCCACACTCATGACCTCATCACCTCCCAAAGACCCCACCTCCAAATACTATCACATTGGGGATTAGGTTTCAATATATGAACTTGAGGGGGATACAAACCTTCAGTCTACAGCACCAAGTGAACACACCGTTACAAAAAGGAAGACAAGATCAACCACGTCAGGTGACGCAGCAGGAAATGTAGGATGAGGCCCAAGCGTTGACCATTGGCTTGGCAAGATGGAGCTCAGAGGAAATTTTGGAAAGAGCCATCTGGGAGGAGGAGCCATTAGAGGTAAAACATGGCTGGGGAAGATTCACGAGACAGCAGGAGGCTGCACCTTTGCTGAATCTGTTCCTTAGCTCCAGTGGCTTTCTTGTGGAGTCTTTGGGATTTCCTCTACGTAGGAAAAAATTTGGAAACAGTGGTGATGGTTGCACAACAGTGTGGGATGTCATTAATGCTGCTGGATCATACACTTACCATGTTTAAAAGGGCATACCTATGTTAAATATAATTTATCACAATAAAATGCTAAAACATAAAAAGTGCTGCTGGGTGAATAATTAGAGGCAGTGACTATTTTGAGAAGTTTTGTTGAGAGAGATTTTGTTGAAAGCCAAGAGAGGTAGCAAAGAGGGAGATCTGAGATAATTTTTTCCTAAGATGGGAGAAGTTGTAGTATGTTTCTTTAGTGATGGGGGTACCCCAGCAGAGAGACATTTCCTCTGTAACAACAGGAGGGAAGGCAGCAGAAAGGAAAAGAGGAATGACAGGGAGCTTGAGCAAGGTCTCTTCTGATGGATCCTGTTTTCCCAGTGAGGTTGTGAGGCCAGGTCAGCAGTTAAGAGTGAAAATGGGAGAAGGCGTTGGAGGTTGAAAAAAGGTGTGAAATGGTGGCCAGGGTCCTCACAGGGGTCTTCAGACCAGCATAGCAGCCTCACCTGGGCACTGTGAAAAACGCAAACAATCCAGCCCACTCCTTCTTATCAGGACCCCAGGGAGTGGGGCCAGCCTTCTCTGTTTAACAAACCCTCCAGGTGGATCTGACGCCTGGTCTGGGCTGGTCTGAGAAGGCCTGGCCAACCGAAATGTGGTGTCATTGCTGGGCCACTGTAGTGGTTCTGACTGTGGGGTCTTGAGCTGAACTGCCCGGGCTCTGTTATAATTCTTCCACCTAGTTATGTGATCCTGGGCCAGTCCCTTAACCTTCCTGTGCCTCAGTTTTCTCATCTTGAAAATGCAGATGATAATAATTCTCATGAGGATTAAATGACTTATTCTATGGAAAGCACTTATAATGGTACTTTCCCAGAGAGAACAGAATGCATGTAGCTTTTATTATCAATTTAAAGTGAGGCCTTCATGGGGTGCCTGGGGGGCTCAGTCAGTTCAAGCATCCGACTCTTGACTTCGGCCCAGGTCATGATCTCAGGATTGCGAGATCAAGCCCCATGTCGGGCTCTGTGACAGCAGAGAGTCCGCTTGAGATTCTTTCCCTTTGCCCCTCCCCCTGCTCTCTCTCTCTCTCCCTCTCTCTCAAATAAGTAAATCTTTATTTTTTTTAAGATTTTATTTATTTATTTGACAGAGAGAGACAGAGCGAGAGAGGGAACACAAGCAGGGGGAGTGGGAGAGGGAGAAGCAGGCTTCCCTTGGAGCAGGGAGCCCGATGGGGGGCTCGATCCCAGGACCCTGGGATCATGACCTGAGCTGAAGGCAGACACTTAACGACTGAGCCACCCAGGTGCCCCTCAAATAAGTAAATCTTTGAAGTGAGGCCTTCAGCATGGTTCTGTTTTTTTATTGCAATATCTAGTTGCCCAGGGGCAGGGTAGATGACAGTTTGCATTCTCTGCAAGGCTGGAATTTTGCCAGGTGGAAGTCATGAAGTGAGAAAGGGCAGCAGAGTTGAGCATCTGGACAAGAAAAGGGTTTAATGATAAGCTGTGGAATCTGCTGTGTGCCGAAGCAAGTATGGGCCTGATAGCAGGTGCATGGGACAATGAAAAGGTGGAGGATCAATGGACGGAGGGCCCAGTGGGATGGAATGGTTGTTAGAGTTGAGGGGCAGAGGGCTGAGCTGGGAAGGCAGGTGGGCAGTTACAGGTATGATGCCTGAAATGGATGGTTTGCAGTTATTAGTAATAACAAAGTCAGGGTCTGGGCTGAGTGTGGAAGACAAGATCTCAGGAACTGAGAGTCTCAGGTCTTGGATAATGGCCCACGATAATGAAATCAATGAAATGAGCAAAAATTATGATGAGGCGGTGGTCGGGATTGTGACAGTGAGGCATGGCCTCGAGTCTTCAAGGAAGGAGGGGAAATGCACTTGGGCCACAGGACATTGGGACAAAACGGTCTAGTCCGTTGATGTGAATTTCTAAGCAGTGGGGGTTTATGGAGGAAGGAGCGAGAATGGTCTGAGTGTGGCAATGAGGCACAAGGAGATCACCTGCCCCCCATTCAGGCCCCTTGGTATAAGGGGATTGGAACAGGAAACAAATCCAACCTAAGGGGAAAAAATCCCACGGAAGGGAGCTAGAGTGGAGGGACATTCTC
Organism: Zalophus californianus; assembly: GCF_009762305.2. Lineage (NCBI taxonomy): Eukaryota > Metazoa > Chordata > Mammalia > Carnivora > Otariidae > Zalophus > Zalophus californianus. Next base: position 103,629,377 of record NC_045599.1, read on the forward strand.
GGAAAGGAGCCAGGTTTTAGGTAAAGGGAAAAGAAGAAGAGAATACTCAAAGAGACTGATGGTATTCGTTCACTTTCTATACCAAACACTCAGCTGGGCATGGAGACAGTGAACAAAAGTGTAAAATATCCTGTCCTCATCGACTTGTTCCACCTGGGGAGACAGAGTAAACAAGATTGAAAAAGTCAAATATACAGTCTATTAGTGCTAAATGTTAGAAGAAAAAAATAAAGCAGTGGAGAGATTAAAGTGTCAGCAATTGGGAGTTGAAAGTATAATAGATGGCCAAGAGTGGCTCCCTGAGAAGGTAACATTGAGTAATGACTTGAAGGATATGGAAAGCGGACCAGCTATCTGGGAACGAGAACAGCAAGTGCAAAGACCCTGAGGTGGGGGGATACAGAATGTCTCAGGGAAACAAGGGGGCCAGTGTGGTGGTAGCAGGCAGAGGGATGGGGGTATGATGCTGGGAGATGAGGTCAAAGAGGGAAACAGAGGGGTGGGCAGATCATACAGAGCCCTGTCGACCTCTACTCTGAGTGAGATGGGGAGCCACTGAAGGTTTTGGGCAGAGGAGAGATGTGAACTGCACTTCGCAATGAGAAGATTCTGGCTGCTGTGTGGAGGGCAAAGCGGTGGGGCAAGGGCTGATGTAAGGAGACTAGTTGAGAAACTTTTGGCAAAATCTCGCCAAGAGTTGGTGGTGACTTGAACCCGGGGCAGTAATTGGGCCGTGGCCTCAGGAGCCCGGACACCCAGTACATCCTTACTAAGAGCGAGCAGATAGAGGGTGAGGGCATGGGAGCAGTAAGAGGGGGCACAGGTATGTTGTGGAAGTTCCTCTGACTTCTTCTGGCTCTTAACGAATAAGGAAGCACCCTGCATGTGAGGTGGGAGAGGACGTATCAGGCTTTTGCAGGAAGAAGAGAAAGTATAGTTATCGTGGGGGCTGGGAGAAAAGATGGACTAGAGCATTGGTTCTCGAACTTGAGCATGCATGTCAGGCTCGCCTGGACAGCCGCTAAGGCAGACGGCTGCCCTACCCCCCAGGGTTTCTGATTCAGTAGGTCTGGGGTGGGGCCTGAGAACTGCATTTCTTCCAAGCTCCCAAGTAATACTGACGCTGCCATCCAGGAACCACGTTTGAGAACCACTTGACAGGCGCAGTACAGTGGGGTTGCCCGGCGGAAGGGAGCACTCACTTGTGCTTAATGGTGGTGACTTCACTGAAGGCCATCAGTGTGGCTCTGTTCTTGTCCAGTCACACTCAGCTGCACTGGACCTGGCGCAGGCAGGTGGGTTTCACCAGGGTTGAAATTTAGCCAAGTGGATGCTACAAATCATGAAAAAGCCAATTGGGTTAACGGTAGATGCAGTCAAGTGGTTTGACTGATTGACCTTGGAACGGAACGTGGACAAGGTGAGAAGAGAGGACGTGAGACGGTGGAGAGGTGGCAGGATCCAGGACTTCGAGGATCACTGGGGTCTGAGCCCTAGCGGGAGTGAACTAGAAGTTGAGGTTATGGATGGGGGGAGACCCTAGCAAGGGGTGGCCAAGGTGGGTGGGAAGACAGGGTGACTGGAGGATGGAAGGTCATGGAATGAGAGTCTTGGAAACTACATCTGTCTTCTTGGGCATTGAAAACACCAAGACTTAAAAGAGAACCTGGTTAGAGAGAGTGACAGTGAGCCAGGAGCTAAGATCCTCAAGCAACGAGGCGGTGGCCTGGTGGCCGGGAGGTGACCACAACAAGGAGCGGTGGCAAGAGGTGTACTCTGATTACAGGAGGTTCAAAGCCAGAAGGTTTTATGAGTGACAATGAAGGAAGGCCTGGCAGTGACAAGGGGGAGCAAGGAGGCGCCCCCCACTCCAGGCCCATGGAGCAGAGGCAGGAATGGCAGCACCATCACTTGAGAGAGCAGCTGGGGAAGCTGAGCCCTTGGCAGAGCCGGGGTCTATGTCCGTGGTTCTCGAGGTGCAAAGCAGAAACAGCTGGGGACTCGGGAGCCCATACCCGCCCCTGGACCCCACCATCTGAGGTTTTAATTTCATTAATCCGGTGAGGTGCCTGGACTTTGGTGTGTTTTGAAGCCCTGGAAGGGATCTGAGTGTACAGCCCAGGAATGATAGTAAGAAGGGGGCACTGAGGAGTCTGAGGATGTGGGGGGCTTTGCCCATGACTGGGGGGGGGCCTGCACGGGATAGAGAGAGCACTGGGGAGAGGCTGGCATGAGGATCTGAGTCTGGGGGAGGGAGGGGAGGTCTGGGCTAGAGACGGCTCTAGTCCTTGATGTGGCCTCAAGGCAGATCATGGTGGCGGTGAGGCTGTGAGTGTTGGGGAGAGGGAGGAATGGGGTCTTGCCTGGAGCACAGAGAGGTCAGTGGCTCCCTCTTCACCAGCAGTGGGGGTCTGGAGGCTGGAGGGCCTGGCAGTCCTAACAGAATGCCTGGAACTCTGGGGCCCTCTTCCCTCCAAGTTTCCTCCTCCTCACATCCCATCCCTCAGTGGGCTCTAGTGAGACTGACTAGGTACCGGTTAGAGCCTAGCCTGTGGAGTCAGATGGTCTTGGTTCAAATCTCTGGTCTAGGTGACCTTAGACAAGTTACTCAATCTTTCTGTGCCTCAGTTTCCCTATCTGTAAAATGGGGCTAAGACTAGTACCCATCTTCCTGGGATTTTGTGAACATTGAGTTAATTTATAGAGGGTTGCTAGAAGAGTATCTGGCAAACAGTAGGCCCTATCTATGTTTGCCATTGTTCTTTGCAAAACATATCCCAAATCCTCTACTTTTCTCTATCCTCATTATTACTACACTAGTCCAAGCCACGGTCTGCACCCACCATCATGGCTGGGAGTCCTGTTTTCACGCCCTCCCCACCAACCCACTCTCTCACAAAACTGCTGATCAACCCATGTCACTCCTTTGCTTAAAATCTTCCTATGACCTCCCATCCATGGCACTTAGAATAATGTTCCTGGATTATGATGTCCCTCACTCTCTGGCCTCCTCTCTACCTCATCTCCTCACCCACTAAATTCCTCGTTCACTCACCTTCTGCAGTAACAGACCAAGCACACTCCTGCTTTGGGCCTCTGCACCACCTGCTCCTTCCACCCCAGATTATTCCTTCCCCTAGACCACGCATGGCTGGGTTCTTCTTGTCCCTCAGGTCTCAGCTGAGGCTTTCCATGACCCCACTGTCGTGTGGCCTCCGATTACTTACTCTGTTCATGACTACTTTAATCCCTCTGCGTGGTATTCACTACCCTCTTGTATTTTTTTTTCTTTCTTCTTTTTTTAAAATGTCTGTGCTACTTTGAATTTCCCTGAAAGCAGAGACTGAGACAAGGCTTTGGGTGTGGATAGGCTATTTGGAAGATGTTGCCAGAAGTCGAGGGTGAGGATGCAGGGAGAGTACATGTGCTGCCTCAGCGAGGACAAGGGTGCCAGGAGAGACAGGAAGGTGCACAGCATAAGCGCATTAGCCTTACTACTGAGGGAGGGGGAGGGGCGGGATCCCACCAGGACCTCCTGGAAGCATATGGGATACCTCACAGACTTGTTCTGCTGAAGATGGGAGGCTGAAGCCTTGATCCACTGGCTCCCATCCCCCATTGGCTGAGGGCTGCCTTTGGAGCATTATTTCCCTGACTTCCAGGTGGTGCTAACCTGAGGGCCAGTCTAGTTCTGGCTGCCTGGCTGCCTTGGAGAAGATTCTAGCAGCCAGAGGCCGGTCAGCCATTCCCCACTCAGCTGTGACTAAACTCAGAAGTGGGCTGTACCACAAGCTCTGGAGGTCTGCTGCCTGACCCATTTTCCCCTCTACAGTATAAGTTCTTAGTGAGTGGAGACTGTCCTTTCTGTGCACTCTTGTATCCCAAGAGCCCAGCATAGTGTCAGACAAATAGTTGGTACAGTAAATACTAGTTGAAGGAATTAAATTCATCCTTTATTCAATCCAGGGGTAGTTACCATTGTTATCTGCATTTTTACATTTTTTAAAAGATTTTATTTATTTATTTGAGAGAGCATGCAAAAGCAGGGGGAGGGGCAGAGGGAGAGGGACAAGCAGACTCCCCACTAAGCAGGGAGCCATACTAGTCTTGATCCCAGGACCCAGAGATCATGACCTGAACCAAAGTCAGATGCCTAACCAACTGAGCCACCCAGGTGTCCCTTAAATTTTTTTAAAAGTAATCTCTATGCCCAACATGGGGCTCGGGCTCACAACCCTTACAACCCTGACATCAAGAGTCACATGCTCTACAGACTGAGCCAGCCAGGTGCCCCATTATCTGCATTTTTAGGTGAGGAAAGTCAAGTTCAGCCACTCAGTTCACTGGTCATACAGCCAGAATGTCAACCCAGGCAAATCTGACTAATGGCTTTCATGTTGTGTTAGGGTGTGATTAGAGGATTAATAAGGATGAAAAATGCAAATGGTTCAAAGTCTGAGAGGGTCAGATAAATAATTACAACTGGCCAAGTTTGATCCAAGAGTGAGTGGGGGGTTCTCCTAGCAGAAACTGGAGAGTACATGCTCCATTTAAAGGCGGCATCTATGGTGGCCCACACTTGGTGCCTTACAGCGGGATCAGCAAACCTTTTGTGTAAAAGACCTGATAGTAAATAGGTTTTGTGAGCCATATCATCTCTGTGGTGGCTACTCACCTCTGCCACTGTAGCATGAAAATAGCCACAGAGAATACATAAACAAATGGGTGTGGCTGTGTTCCAATAAAACTTTATTTATAAAAACAAGTGACAGGCCAGATTTGGTGCTTCGGCTGTAGTTTGCTGACCCCTGCCTTGTAGGACTGTAATCCAAATCTTCCAATTTTTCAAGGGAAATGGAATTGAGCTTTTATGTGAAATTTCCCAATTCTAAAACTATGATATAGACCGCCAGTTTGCACTCACTAATTTAGTGGTTTGCCATATTGCCTTGGAAGTTTGTGTACTTCTGTTCAGGAAATAAGACCTGACATCAACAATCATAATACATGTGGCATGTGAAAAATACGGTAGTTCAAAAGAGAAAATTTCCTCAGGAAATAGTTGCTAAAGCTGTAAGGAGGAGGTGGTGCTTAACTGGGGTTTAAAAGTTAGGTAAGGGGTGCCTGGGTGGCTCAGTCGTTAAGCGTCTGCCTTCGGCTCAGATCGTGATCCCAGGGTGCTCGGATCGAGTCCCGCATCGGGCTCCCTCCTTGGCGGGGAGCCTGCTTCTCCCTCTCCCACTCCCCCTGCTTGTGTTCCCTCTCTCGCTGTGTCTCTCTCTGTCAAATAAATAAAATCTTTAAAAAAAAAAAGGTAGTATTTTTCAATGTAAAATTTATACTGTGGGAACATTCCCAGCGAAGGCAATGGTATGAGCAAAAATATTTAGGGAATCACAAATATTCATTTTGACAGAGAGCAGCAGGTGATAGGGCTGGAAAACACGGAAGGAGATCAAGGACTCCAAGGAGATAGGGTCCAGTCTATAGACCTTGAGCAATGCTTACAACTGCCCTCTGGGAAGGTTGATGTTAGCAGTGCCCACTTAAGATTGGAGCCTGGGGGCGCCTGGGTGGCTCAGTGGGTTAAGTGGTTAAGCGTCTGCCTTCGGCTCAGGTCATGATCTCAGGGTCCTGGGATGGAGCCCTTCCTCCCAGCCAAGGGCTCCCTGCTCAGCAGGAAGTCTGCTTGTTCCTCTCCCTCTGCTCCTCCCCCAATTCATGCTCTCCCTCAAATAATAAATAAAATCTTAAAAAAAAAAAATAAGATTGGAGCCTGGAGGGATCAAAAAATGGAAGACCAGGGTGCCTGGGTGGCTCAGTTGGTTGGGCGACTGCCTTCGGCTCAGGTCATGATCCTGGAGTCCCAGGATCGAGTCCTGCGTCGGGCTCCCTGCTCAGTGGGGAGTCTGCCTCTCCCTCTGACCTTCTTCCCTCTCATGCTCTCTCTCTACCATTCTCTCTCTCTCTCTCTCAACAAATAAATGAAAACTTTAAAAAAAAATGGAAGACCAATTAAGACACTGTTATAGATTAAAAAAACAAAAAAGACACTGCTATAGACTGAATGTTTGTATCCTCCCCCGAAATTCATATGTTAAAGTCCCAATTCCCAATGTAATGGTATTTAGATGTGGGGCCTTTGGGAAGTAACTGGGTTTGAATGAGGTCATAGAGTTGGAGCCCCCAAGACAGGATTGGTGCTCTTATAAGTGTTGAAGGGACCAGAGCTTTCTCTCTCCACCATAGGAGGATATAGAAAGAAAGCTACTGTCTAAAAACCAGGAAGAGGACCTTCCTCAAGAACCCAACCATGATGGTAGCCTGATCTCAAACTTCCAGCCTCCAGAGCCGTGAGAAATAAATGTCTCCCAGTCTAAATCACCGAGTCTGTGGTAATTTGTTATAGCAGCCCAACTAAGTCAGAGACTGTTTTGATAGGCAGTAAAGGTTTCTTACATGGCGCTCTGAGCTCAGGACCAAATTTCTAGCTTTAAACCTAGAATCATAGAATGCCAAAGCTGAGAGGGAGCTCAGAGGTCTAACCACATCTACCCCCACCCCACCCGACCCCCCTGACAGATAGGGAAGCTATGATCTGAGAGATGTCACCTGCCTGTGGTCATACATCAAGCTAGGGCAGAGGTTGGCTTGCACCTGGGTTCCCAGGGCCTTTGGGCACATATGACAACATGTTTTAGAAGCCTATCTCTCAGGAAGGGAAAAGAGGCTTGACTCTATAGGTCCTGTAAATTATAAAAACCCAACATAAAAAAAAAGGAAAGACAGCAGGAAAAATATTTGCCATAAATTCAATACACTAATTCTTGTTAGTTTTAATATATAGCTAGCTCGTCCTTTAGCAAAACCTAATATGCCAACAGATAGAGGGATAAAGGACAGTTTGCAGAAAAAATGCAAGTGACAGATAATCACATTTTTAAATTCCAACCTCATTGGAGAGCCGAGAAATATGAACTAAAACAATGTATTCAATTTCAAATCAATTTGGGGGAAAATCTAATATACTTTTCTCTCCTTGTTTTGTTTGGGTAATGGTGACTTTGTTTTGGTGAGGGGTCAGGGAAGCAGTCACTTTCTAACATTGTATTGACAGGAATGTGTTTTGGTAGAATCTTCCCGGGGGTTAATTTATAATCTGTTTCAGAAGCCATAAAACTGTTCATACCCTTTATCACAGCAATTTCACTTCTAGGAGTGTGTCCTCAAGATATGATTGGAGAAACATAAAGAAAGTATGTTTTTAGGATTTTTAACTCAGTGTTGTTTATCATACCCAGAGAAAAACCAGAAACAATGTAAGAGTTACCAATAGCTCTTAGTCATAGTTTAAAATATCCAACAATAAAAGACTGTTTCAATAAATAATGATTTATCCATATGATAGTGTATTATGCAGCCATTACAAATATTTTTGAAAGATATTTTTTTAAGGTATCTCATGGAAAATGCTCATAAGACAATTTGGGCCTTAGAAGAGCAGGACACAAAACGATGTGTATATGTGATCACAACTTACTGGCAGCACGATGATTTGGGCTCACACCTATTCAGTGCCCTGTACACACGAGGCATTATACCACCTGATCTTCGTACAACGCTATAAAGGAGGTGATCTTATTATCTCCATTTTGCCAACGAGGAACCTGGGGTTAAGTAACTGGCTGAGAGCAGCAACTAGAAAGAAGCAAGGCCAAAGACTAAAGTCTGAGGTGGTGTCACTGAGAACCCAGCCAGGGTGGGAGAAGGGTAGTACCTTGGAAATGTCCCTGGTGATATAGGATTAAGGTCCTTGTATCAGTAGATGAACACTTCAGTTTTCAGGGGCTCAGAACGAAAATCTTGGAGGTCTTCTTGATTCCCCTCTTTTACACCCCACATCCGGTCCCTCAGCAGGGCCTCCTATTAGCCTTAACTTCAAAATATGCTCAGAATCTGGACTCTTCTCACCTCCTCCACCACGGCCACCTGGAGCCTCCGACCTAGTTTTCCTTGCCCCCCATACCCAGAATACCATGTGGTATCGCACGGTTGCCTGGTGCTGGTAGGAAGATGGGGTTGTTTAGGATCTCAGTGATATTTTTATCATGCTTAGGAGGAGAGTGATACTTGTGTCATCAAAAAAAATTTTAAATAGGAGATTGTGCAGCCTCCTGTCTCCACCCCCCCAACAGCCTCAGGCTCCCCAGATGAGTGGCTGCTACCCTAATTCTTGGCCCTTCACCCTCAGGTCTCTGCCCACCTGGAAGCTTTGGAAGCACCTCACAGAAGGTGACCTACGGGCACCCTGCTGCGGGCCGTCAGGACCTTCCCACCTTGAAGGCCCAACCTGCAGGCCCCAACAAGCTTCTCTGGTTGCTTTTTACTGTCCTGGTCTCAGTTTCCTTCCTGTTCATTGTCTGTCAGAGGAGGGGATCTGGCAGGCTCAGGGGCTTTGAAGTTAATGGCTGCTTTTATTTCCTCCTCCTGGAGTCTGGGTTGTTCTGAGGGTCTTGCTCCATTGTTCCCCACAGACTCCTAGTCAGTCTGGGAGGCTCCTTACCACACACCTATTCCAGAGCTCACAAACTAGGGCTGATGGGGGGTGTGGCCACATGGCAATTTTTTTTTTTTAAGCCAGTGTTTTAAAAATTAAGCAATATCTCAATTTCTTCTTTCTTTTGAAAAATCTTACAGTCTGGCAATGACACGCCCAAATTCTGGAGCTGGAACAATCAGAGGGTGTTGAAGGGGCCTCTTGCTTTGGATGTGCCACAGGCTCTGGCTTCACAGCAGCCCCCCACTCTATACTGTTTCCCTGCACCTCCCTGGCCCTCTGCTCTCGACCCTCACAGAGAGAAAGACTTCTCTATCCCCATCCCCCCATCTCTCTTTCTATGTGTGTTGGCGGCGGGGGGGGGGGGGGGGGTTCAGGAAAGGCAGACCAGGAGAGCTATGAGCCTTTCTTCTCAGCAAGCTTCTTTCACTTAAACATTGTCTTCCTGATCTCATAATGCCCCTAGGTCTTTGCCCCCCCCCCCCCCAATCCCATTCCATCCCTTCCTTTGATAGAAGGAGAAACTGATGTCCATGGGAAGAAGGCTGTTTATCAAGTCCCCGCAATGAGTTTACACAGTGCTTTCTTCAGGGTCTGAAGAGCAACATTCTAGGAAGCTTCTAGCATGTTTGCTGCTATTCTGAATGACAAATATTAGTGAGCTGTCTGTACTTTCCCTCGTGTTTCTTCTTTTCACAGCCGTGACAGTTTTAAGGAAAGAGTAGTTCCTGCCTTTTACTAATAGGAATAATGAGGCTCAAAGAGCATAAATGTCCACAGTCGCAGAACTTACTGGGTCTCATGTGAAAAATGGGGACAGTAACTCCTCAACCTGAAGTCTCAGCCAGGTGATTCCTTCAGGCCCCATTAGCTCGGCTATCTCTATGTCCCTCATTTATGTACTAATTCAGTAAACCTGAATTGACCACCTCCTTTATTGTTTTATAAAGATTTTACTTATTTATTTGAGAGAGAGGGCACAAGGGGGGGGCAAAGGGAGGGGGAGAAGCAGACTTCCCGCTGAGCAGGGCGCCCAACACCAGTGGTGGTGGCCTACGCTGGGGGCTCAATCCCAGGACCCCAGATCATGACCTGAGCCAAAGGCAGACACTCGACTAAATCACCCAGGCGCCCAACCACCTCCTTTAAATCAGGCACTGTGATTATTGTCTTCAAGGAGCCTACACTGTGTGAGGGTAAATAATAATACTGAGGAGAAAGAGGGAAAATTTTTCCCCAAGTGTTGCCCATGGAGGGGGAGGGGTGAGTTCAGATTAAGTGATACAGTTTAGAATATCTTTGGGAGAAAACATAAATAGGTGTCTTAGTCCACTTGGGGCGCTAAAACACCATACCACAGACTGGGTCGCTTATAAATGACAGGAGTTTAATTCTCACAAGTTCTGGAGGCTGGGAACACAGATCAAGATGGTCCCAGTATGGTCAAGTTCTGTTGAGAGTGTTCTTCCTGGTTCATAGCCAGCACCCTCTTGCTGTGTCGTCACATGGTGGAAGGGGCTAGGGAGCTCCCTGGGGCCTCTAATCCATTCATAAGGGCTCCACCCTCATGACCTAATCACCAAAGACCCCACCTCCTAATACCAACGTACAAATTTGGGGGTGACACAAACATTCAGACCATAGCAGTGGATTTCCTCTGGAGTAGACTTCAGAGGGGACAGAGGTGGGGGCTGGGTAAGTGACACAATGTGCAGGACCTCGTGCGAAATGAAAATAGGGGGCCCCGGGTTTATAATGCAGAAATGTGCTGTTAAGGGTAGTAAAATATGAAGGTTTCTCCTTTCTCCTGCCATCTCTCAACTTGCCATGGGTTTTCTTAGTTGCTATTTAATGTTCTAAATAAAAAAATTTAAAATATTAACATGAGTTTTACTATTCATCTTTATATTGTGAAATGTCACCTTTCGATGTAAAAATAAGAGTATTTAACTCATATGTAGGATCCCTGAAATTACACAACCCATGTTTGATAGCTCATTTGTGCACGGGTATTTAGTTCCTACAATAATGGTAGAAATGCTGCAAAAAGTCAACTCAATGGTTCTTAATTTCACTTTTTTATTTTCTTTTTTTGTTCTGTTTCATTTTTGTTTTTTAATAAAAACTATCTATTTAAGGTGTACAACATGATGTTTTAATATATATGTATACACACATAGTGAAATGATTACTGCAGTCAAGCTAATTAACATATTCATCTCCTCACATAGTTACCTTTTTTTTTTTTGGTGGTGAGAACACCTGAGATCTATTGTCTTGCCGAATTTCCAATATACAATACAGTGAGTATTGACTACAATCATTGTACTGTACTTTAGATCTCTAAAACTTATCCATCCTATATAACTGCAACTTTGTACACTTTGACCAACATCTTCCCATTTTCCCCACCTCCCTGCCCCTGGTAACCACTATTCTATTCTCTGCTTCTATGAATTGGACGTTTTTAGATTGCACATATAAATGATACCACGTAGTTACTTGGCCCTCTGTAACTGGCTCACTTCACTTTGCATAATGCCCTCCAGGTTTATCCATGTTGCTGTATACGGCAACATCTCCTTTTTTAAGGCTGAATAAAATTCCATTGTGTGTGTGTGCACGTGTGTGCGTGCACACTACAATGTCTTTATCCATTCACCCAGCTACAGACATTTAGGTTGTTCCCATGTCTTGGCTATTGTGAGTAACGTGGCAATGAACTTCTTGAGGTGTGTCCATCTTGTGCTCGCTTCGGCAGCACATATACTAAAATTGAAGTGTGTCCATCTTATCAATACTTTACCTTTGGCTGACTGATGACTAAGGAAGGGCAAAAAGGAAAAGGAATGATGGGTTGCCCTATCTTTTCCTTTTCAACAGTGTCATAATATGTGGTTGCCTAATACAAGGAAGCAACACCAATAAGAAAGGATATGAGAGAGATCCTTGGTCATTCTTGTTTCTTAGAACGCTACTGCCTTCTGTTATAGGTTGAATTGTGTCCCTCCAACAAGAGATGTTGACATCCTAACACCCGATATGTCAGAATGTGACCTTATTTGGAAATAGGGTCAATCCAGATGGAGTTAAGATGAGACCCAGTAGGGTCTCAATCCTGTATCCCTGACTGGTGTCCTTTAAGAAAACTGTGAAGGTGGGGGCAGAGATGGCATTTACGCAGCTGCAGGACAAGGGACACAAAGGACAGACGGCCACCACCAGAAGCTGGAGGAGGCAAGGAAAGATCCTACCCAGCGTCTCAGAGGGAGCACGGCCTTGCTGACACCTTGATTTCAGACTTCTAGTCTCCAGAACTAGAGAGAATACATTTTTGTTGTTTTAAGCCACCCAGTATGTGTACTTTGTTACAGCATCCCTAGGACACTGCTATACCTTCTTTCTGGGTTCAGAGCAAGTTCTATTTCAAGTGGAAAGCATGGCCTCTCGGGGGTGCATCCAGGAACTCCCATGCCTAGTAGGTCCACTGGACTTCTGTGCTCATGGGACATGGAGAATATCATATGCGAAGGGTGGCAAGGAACAGCAGACAAGGCTCCTCAGCTCGTGTGCATGCTCCACTGTCCCCTTCATTTACAAACACCGCTTCGAAGATCAAACTCAAGAATTTCCAGTGGTGACGGGAGAGCATTAAACCAAGCACAAGGCCCTTCTGAGCACAGGCCTGTGCAACTGCATAGGTCATACGCGTGTGAACTGGCCCCCAGGGGGAGGGAGATTTATTTTTTGATCTTTTACCTTTCTTTTTTTAATTAAAAAAAGTAATATGGGCCAGCTTTCCAAATGTCCTAGGTTTTGAGCTCTGTTTGCAAAATGCTGCCTTTTTATTCTTCCTGCCCAGCTCTCAGACCTAATCTGTAGAGTTGTATCTCAAGAATTTCTAGTTAAGGACCAGAAAGGATTTGGCCAACGTTCTTCTGACTATGTACAGCACACAGCTAGAAACAGTTTGAAAGCGTGGTTTCTGGTTAAAGACCAAAGTGGTAAGTAAACAAGGCTTATGTCTCTAGGTTTATGGTCCAGATGTCTTCCTTCTGTCCCTATAAACAGAGCCAGCCTTCATGAGTTGGGTCCTAAACGAAACAAAGCAAACCATTAAGACCCAAAGGAAACGCTACTCAAAGTATATGCTTATCTTCCCCTGAAAAGCTGAGTGCTTGAAGAATTTGTATCACTGACTCGCCTGCCACCGCAGGGTGGTCATGACAGCAAAAGGCTGGAAACAACCTAAATGTCCAGCAGAAAAAGACTGGTTGCACGTCTCATGATGGATCCATTCTCTGGGACACGGGGTAACGGTGCGGCTCTGCGACCACAGCCGTGGAACCAAAAGGAAATAACAAGGTGCAGAGGGATGTGGACCATATGCTGTCGTTCATGTACGAGGAAAAAGGCAGAAATGTCTACGTTATTAAATGCACAGATCACTTCTGGAAGGAAACATAAGGCACCGGTTTTCCTTGCGGAGGAGAATGAGCCCTGGGACCAGGGTGCGAAGACACACATTTCACCATATATATTTGTGGTGTGAGAGTTTGTATCCTATGAAAAAGGAAAGAAAAAGAAAAGTTAAAGTGAGAATCTGATAATATTAGATTGACTTGTCCTCTGAGGAAGATGGGAAAGGTCAGAGAAATTTTCTTTTTCCTGATTTTATACATGGGCAAGTTGTAGGTAGGTAGGGTAGTCTTGCCTGAATCTTTGGCTCCCAGCCTGTAAGCCTCAGAGACTGGGGGTGGAAGGGTGTTAATTGGCTCGTAGTGAGCCCTTGATAAAGGTTTGATTTTGAATGAATGAATGAGTGAGTGAACCAATGAATACTTCTTGGCTTGGGTGGGGTGTAGTGGTGTGGAGAGTTCCTCTGCTGGCCACGGGAGGAAGCTTCTGCTGTTAAGGGCACTGACGTCATTTCTACCCGTGGACAGTGACTCACCACCCAAACCATGAGTGCAATGGTCTCAGGAGACGAGAGTCTCCTGAGAACGATACACAAAGGACAGCAGAGTATGCATGATTTTTAGAATCCTCTTAAAATCGTTCCTGGAGAAAAGCCAAGTTTCTGCCTCCCTCTGTCATCCGTCAGAACTCCCGATAACAGACAGCTGAAGTTTAGGAAAAGAGGAGTCCTGATTGGTGAATTATAAAGACCTTTCCTCCTTTGGTGAACCCTGCACAGAGAGGTGATAATACTGCTATGAGGAATGAAGAAGAACAGCAACAGGAACAGAAAGCAAAACAATACTTTGAACTGTTATTCAGTGGAGGCCCCTCTAGTAAGTAAGTGATTAAAAAAATAATAATAATAACATGGATGTGGTGCCTGGGTGGCTCAGTCGGCTAAGCATCTGCCTTTGGCTCAGGCCATGATCTTGGGATCTTAGGATCTTGGGATTGAGTCCCGCATGGGGCTCCCTGCTCAGCGGGGAGTCTGCTTCTCCTGCTTCTCCCTCTGCCACTCCATAGCTCATTTTCTCTCTCTCAAATAAACAAATAAAATCTTTAAAAAAAAAAAAGCATTGACTTTTTTTCTGATTATAAAAGTAATGCATGTTTCTTGTAGAAAACTTAGAAAATACAGATATCCTAGAATAAAAAGTAAATGAAAATTTCCCATAATCCTACCACTCTGATTACAGTTAATATTTTTATGGATAGTCTTCAGCTTCTTTTGCATATGTACTTAACCAGTCCCTGTTCTAATAGTTCACTATAATAAAAAAAAAATGTGATGAAACCCCTATAAAGAAATCTTTGTACTCATCTGCTTATTTTTTTTAAATAAATTTCCAGGGATGCCTGGGTGGCTCAGGCAGCGAATCTTCTGCCTTCGGCTCAGATCATGATCCCAGGGTCCTGGGATGGAGCCCTGCATCAGGCTCCCTGCTCATTGGGGAGCCTGCTTCTCCCTCTGCCTGCCGCTCCACCTGCTTGTGCTCTCTCTCTCTCTGACAGATAAATAAAGTCAATAAATAAATAAATGACTGAATAAATAAATAAATAAATTTCCAGAAGTGGAATAGTTAGATCAACGGATACATTTAAATTTTTTTTGTTATATCTTTTAGTAAGATGGTATTAATTTATATTCCCAACAATACTTACATTTGTTAACCTTATGTGTTATGTTTTTAAAAATCCTCAACAAGGATATACTGCACTTTCTAAAAAATTTTTAAAAAATTTTTTTAAAGATTTTATTTACTTGAGAGACAGAGTAAGGGAGAGACAGTGAGAGAGACAGTGAGCACGCACAAGCTGGGGAAGAGGCAGAGGAAGGGAGAAGCAGACTACCCACTGAGCAGGGAGCCCAATGTAGGGCTTGATCCCAGGACCCTGGGATCATGACCTGAGCCAAAGGCAGATGCTTAACCGACTGAGCCACCCAGGAACCCCTAAAAAAGTTTTTGGTATGTCTTTGCTAGTGAGTATGAACATTTTCAAAATGATACTAATCCATTTGAATTTCTTTTTTCATGGCGTGCCTGTTCATCCATTTCTGAATTTTGGTGTTAGTGTTTTATGTAGTATTGATTTACATGAGATCCAGATAGTAAGACAAACTTATGTCACATTTGTTAAAAACATTTTCTCCAATTGGTCATTTGCCTTTTCAATGATACTCGGTATGTCCAAGTCTTGCACATTCATTCAAATATATATACTCATTCTTTGGTTTTTCCTGCGCTTTGTATCTGGGCTTTCTCCTCTGAAATAATTCACCTATGTTTTCTCTTAATTGACTTGTAATTTTGTTGTTGTTGTTTGTAGTTCTTTGGGCTTGATAAAGCTAATTTATAGATAGGGACCCATAAAATGGAAGCCACCCTAATGACCTGTCCCACATCACAAATCTAAACCTAAGACAGACTGCGCTTTTCTGGAAACACCTGGCAAAGAAACCTAAAGTACACCAATCACGAATCTCCAAATTAGCTTTAGCTAGTTTACCTTACCTTAGAAAACAGGACCTGCTAGCCTTATAAGGAAATCCCCAACCTCCTACCTAGCCAATCATGCCCTGCTTCTGTATCGCCTTTTCTAACATTCTGTAAAACTTGCTCTTGCCCAAAATCCCTCTAGAAGACCACTCCACTGCTGGTGAGGCTGTATTCCCCCAATCCACGGACTGTCTTCCCTTGAATAAAAAGGACGTCAAATTTGTTACTATATTGTTTTAGTTTTGTCATTTCACAGGTTGTTATGTTTATTTTGGTGATGGTTTAAATAAATCTCTAGGTGCACCTGAGTGGCTCAGTCGTTAAGCGTCTGCTTTCAGCTCAGGTCATGATCCCGGGGTCCTGGGATCGAGCCCCACGTCGGGCTCCCTGCTCGGCGGGAAGCCTGCTTCTCCCTCTCCCACTACCCCTGCTTGTGTTCCGTCTCTCGCTGTGTCTCTCTCTGTCAAATAAATATATAAAATCTTTAAATAAATAAATCTCTAGGTTTTTTTCCTTCAATTAACTAATTTCCCCAGCCTAAATTATTGAAGAAATTATCCTTTTTCCCACAAAAGTGAAATGCCACATTGATCCTAAGGTTACTATTTAAGTATCTTGTATACGTCTCTAGGCTTCAATGATTCCACTGATGCTTATCCAGCCATTGTTGTATCAACACCACACTATTACAATTACAGCTTGGCAATATGTTCTAAGATTTGGTAATGCAGGTCTATCCTCCATTTTTAAAATATAAAAAGCTTAGGTTTTCTCACAGATATTCTTCCATTTGAGTGTTAGAAAAAGTGTTATGTGTCATCCCTCACCCACCCCTATCTATCTGCAATCATTAGAATTTTTTTTTTAAAGATTTTATTTATTTATTTGACAGAGGGAGACACAGCGAGAGAGGGAACACAAGCAGGGGGAGTGGGAAAGGGAGAAGCAGGCTTCCCTTGGAGCAGGGAGCCCGATGCAGGGCTTGATCCCAGGACCCTGGGATCATGACCTGAGCCAAAGGCAGACGCTTAATGACTGAGCCACCCAGGCGCCCCGCAATCATTAGAATTTTATTAAAAGAGCTAATTGATGGGCGCCTGGGTGGCTCAGTTGCTTGAGCATCAGACTCATGATCTCAGCTCAGGCCTTCATTTCAGGGTTCTGAGCTCAAGCCCCACAGTTGGCTCCACGCTGGGCAGGGAGCCCATTTAAAAAAATTTTTTTTGAGTAAAGTTGGTATTTTCACCTCCTTCTATTTCTTCAAGCCTTTCTTATTGTTTCAACTTTTGTAATTTCTTCATTAAGAGCCTGCACTTAACAGTAAATTTATTCCTAGGTATTTTACACTTTTACAAGAATATATATATGTATGTATATATATATATTCTATTAAAACTGGTCTTTATGCTCCAATTGAAGCTTATCAAAGCTGACTTAAAAATTTTTTTTCCAGGTGGGTATGCGCTTGCAGGAAATCAGTCAGAAACTAAAGGCTCTTTAGTCGTGGCTATTTATTGAGTGTTCTTTGTATACCTGACATGGCGATTATTCTTTTACACGAATTATCTTATTTAATAATACAATATCTCCAGCAGGCTGCTGCAATTTTTGTTCCCATTTTATACAAGAAGGTTCCCAGGCTTAGAGCGAGTGAGGAACTTGGCAAAAATCATCCAGTTTGTAGGTGGATTGGAAACAGATCTGTGACTCTCCGAAAGTATCACAAAAACCCAATCAGCCAAGAGGACAGCCCACTGATGTGCCAATAGACCAGCTGATTCAAGGGAGTGCCTTTCCGAAAACAATCAGCTGAATTAAAATGACAATGCTTTCCAGCCACCGGACCCTTCCAAAAGACCGGTTTTCCTCCAACCTAAGACGAGATCTACACTCTGCGGGAACACAGTAAATACCAGTTCATTTACTGATCCTCCTTTAGAATGAAGGACTCGTGGGTAACCAAGAGTGGCTTTTCTCGAGCTTTCGTGGGAACTGTCCGTTTGGAAATCTACCTCCCCATACTAGGACAAGTTTAAAAGGAAAGAAAGGAAAAACAGGTGAAACCTACGTAAGATTGGCTACAGCAGCGCAGGCGGGAGACAGAACTTTCTGGGGGCATCCTGCCCGCGCGTTTCACGCGTGGTTGCGCGCAGGTGGCGCTGCGGTCCCTGCGCTCCCCGCGCAAGCCCGCGAGGCGCCCAGGAGGCCACCCAGAGTCTCCGCGAAGGTGAGAGGAAGCTTTTCCACCCAGGCGGGGGAGGAGAGCGGGCAGGAAGCGGAGCCAAGACTGGTGAAAGAAAAGACTCCAATTCCCAGCCCCCCGCCCTGCGGGGTGCGGGCCGGCGGCGCATGCGCGACGCCCGGCCCCCAATTCCCCCAGTGAGGGAGGGAGGCCCCCGGCGGCCGGGAGGCTGCGAGCCGCGGCGGGACCCGAGCGCACACAGGGGCGCGGCGGCGGCGGCGGCGGCGGCGGCGGCGGCGGGGGCGAGCGGGGCTGCGGAAGCGGCCGTCGAGAGCGTGGAGCGCCCCGCTCGTTCGCCCAGACGCGTGCAGGCACCCGAGGGCACCGCCGGCTCGGCCCTGATAAGGGCCTGGCGCCCGCAGCCCCCCACGCCCGAAGAGGGATGCGTGAGTTTGGCCCCGGCTCTAGGGCAGGATGTGGGAGCAGGACAAAGGCTGGGCGGCGGGGGAGGAGTTGGGGACGGCGAGCCGGTGGCCGCTGCCGGAGCCCCAGCCTCGGGCGACCTAGCGGAGTCGACAACTTTCCCTGCAACTTTTGCAAAAAGGAAGATAAAAATTCGGCCAGTTGTTGCACAGCTCCAGGTCGCCCCGGCTCCCGCGAGCAGAGGGCAGAGGGGCACCGCACCCTCCCCGGGACCGGAGACGACCACCGGCTCCGCCAAGCAGGGCAGGAAGGGGCGCCCGTTCGGGCCCCAGCCGGGGACGAGCGAGGGTAAGGGTGCCGGGGGTCGGAGCCCGGGGGCGTCCTGCGGCTGCTCAAGTTGCCGTGTCTACGCAGGGTGCGCCCTGAGAGCCCGGTAGCGTCGAATCGCTGCGCTGCATACCCGATGATGGATGAACCGTGGTGGGAAGGGCGCGTCGCCTCGGACGTCCACTGCACCCTTCGCGAGAAGGTCAGTTCCTCCCCGGCCGCGGTCGTGGGGCTGGGCATTTGATTGGGTCTCGATTCGATATCCTCTGGTCGTCCCGCGTAGGTACTCGAACCTACCGGCGCCTTGCCTTCTTCCTGCCCTTACCCTTCTCCCGGAGTGTCGTGGGGGAGACACTGGAGGTTGGGAGCTTTAACTGGTTTTACTTATTAGGAACCCAGACAGCTAAACGGAGATAGTCACTGCACTACTTAAAGCTGTATTTCCCATAGTGTTGACACCTGAGATGAATTTAAATAGTACATTTTAAAAAAGATTGTGTATTTATTTTAATGTGAAATTTAA
The DNA here is from genome assembly GCF_009762305.2 of Zalophus californianus. Lineage (NCBI taxonomy): Eukaryota > Metazoa > Chordata > Mammalia > Carnivora > Otariidae > Zalophus > Zalophus californianus. Next base: position 103,648,348 of record NC_045599.1, read on the forward strand.
AAATGCATATCTAGCAAGCTCTGCATAGGATAAATGATGCTGATTCTCATTGACTGTAATGATGTAGCAGTTTAAGATAGAAAAAGTTGTGACTCGATATAAGGAAAAGTTAGGTAAATGAAAGTACATGGAATATATAGTTATGCCCCCCTCAAAAAAAAATCGCTGGGATGGGACTGAATAAAATTTAACTAGTCTATAGGGGTGCCTGGGTGGCTCAGTTGGTTAAGCGACTGCCTTCGGCTCAGGTCATGATCCTGGAGTCCCGGGATCGAGTCCCGCATCGGGCTCCCCGCTCAGCGGGGAGTCTGCTTCTCCCTCTGACCCTCCCCCCTCTCATGCTCTCTGTCTCTCATTCTCTCTCTCTCAAATAAAATGAATAAAATCTTAAAAAAAAAAAATTTAACTAGTCTAAGTGAGAGGCTACAAAACTGGGAGGATGTGGGGAAAAACAAACACTCCCCTGTCCCCTGCCAGTTTGCCTCTGGGGGTGGCCGATATGTGATCCCTACACTCACTCCGCTCACCTTAAAGAGAGAAGTGCTGGTGGGCACTGAGAAGGTAGAACCTCCAAGAAGGTTGGTGGCATGGCCTGTGTGTCTCACCTGCTTCTGGGCTGAGACTGGGAAGGGTGGTTTGGGAAACAGGTGTGAAATAGAATGTATTGGTTTTCCTTCCTTCCTTTTTTTTTTTTAAGATTTTATTTATTTATTTGAGAGAGAGAGCAGAGGGAGGGGGAGAGGGAGAGGCAGGCTCCCCCTGTGAACAGGGAGCCTGACTCGGGGCTGGATCCAAGGACCATACGATCATGACCCGAGCAGAAGGCAGATGCTTAACCGACTGAGCCACCCAGGCGCCCCTTGTGTTTTGGTTTTCTAGGGCTGCTGTGACAAGGGGACTTAAAACAACAAGAAATGTGTTCTCTCACAATTCTGGAGGCTAGAAGTCTAGAATCGAGGTGTTGGCAGGGCCATGCTAATTCTTGGCACCCCTTGGCTTGGAGATGCATCATTCCAAACTCTTGAGTTGGTTGTCACAGGGCGTTCTGTGTGTCTGTCTTGTTTTCTCTCCTTATAAGAACACCAGCCATTGGAATAGGGTCTACTTGAATCCAGTATGGTCTCATCTTAACTAATTACATCTGAAAAGACCGTTTCCAAAGAGGGTCACCTTCAGAGATTCTAGGTAGACATGAATTTGGGGGCATGGGTGGATACTATTCAGCCCAACGTGGGGAGGGAGAGGCCTTCCTAGGGGGGTACTTGGGTCCCTACACAGACAGGTCCCACATCCAGTGCATTTGTACCTAGTGTCTATGGAGTTCTGCTTAAAAAGTCACCAGCTATTCAGGGGTTTTTTTCCCCTCATCAGGGAATAGCTGTCTTCCAACCGTATTACTATTATTATTTTCCTGTACCTACTAGTCTACCTCTGTCTTGCATTGGTTTCCCAGGCCATAGCTTTTTTCTGCTTCCTTTGGTCCTCTCCCGGGGGAGCAGAATGGCCAACATGCAGCCCGTTTTGGTCATCTAGAGAAGGAATCTAGGTCTTGGTGTTCAGTTAGAAAGCAAACCAGGCAGTCTAGGCTTGGTTCTTTTCTGGGTGGTGGCTAAATGAAGTAGAGAGAACTGCCATGGCAACTCGGCTTCCTTGGTTCTCATAGGCTTGAGTGTTGTCCGTTCTGCTCAGAGCTCAGGAGCAATGACCGTGACCTCATTTGCCCCTTTCATGCAGGAAGGCTGTCTGAGAGCAGTATAAACTGAATGAGCTCAGGTACCTGAGAATCCCCCATCTTTTATCCAAGCGTTCCAGCCACTCAGGGCAGCAGGGGCAGGTAGTCCCCCACTAATTGTGCCTCAGCCACACCACAGTGCCATCCGTGGTAGTTTCTTACGGGCTGCCCACCTCAGGGGGAGGAGAGGTTGGCCCGGGTTTTACAGGTTAGAAATAGAAACCTCTCCCCGGGGGTTGATGCCCGGGGTCTTATCTCAGGTTCCTTTGGCTATAGTGTCCTGCCTTCCCAATATATTAACTATTTTTCTGCTTTATTTCTTCTTTCTGTTCAAAGAAGCAGATGCCCCTCGAGACAAGTTGGCTTTATGGAGAGTTTTCAGAGAAAAGTGAGGACTAGGGGGAATCCAGACCAGCCTCACCTTTCTTAAGGAATGAGGGCTGGCCTTTCATTTTCCCCAGAGTAATTTTTTAGTAAACATCTATTCCAGTAATACATTTCTAACCCTGTAGGACAACTTCGTAAGTGTCTGGCACACAGTCGACCTTCCTTGTTTGTCAAATGTTGCCAGATGAACACAGAGCATGTTTGCATGTGTGCTGTGGAATTGTCAATCATTGAACCAGGAGTGGTTCTGCTCCCTGGATTGATGCAGGAAGCAAGGCTGGATCAGAGAGATAACGGGAGCCCCACTTTGTCAGATGTGCGATTCCAGAGTAGTGTTATACTATTCGTGTGTAAAATGTGACACTGTGGAAGTGAACTGTGGTGTTGGATGCAGACTAGTTACGGCGGTCAAACCCCGAGCCGCTTGTTTAGTCTCTAAACTTTGAACCTGGCCGCCATTGTCCATTCTTTCCACTACCACCAGAACTTAGATCGTGTCAGTTCCCTGCCTAAAAGACCTCCAGTGTCCTCCCATTGCATTCACAACTACCTGTGCCCGTGGTACCTGACACAGTTGGGCCCGGGCCTGCTCTCCTACCTTGTCTCCCACTCCTTCCCACACTGACCTCCTTTCTCTTCCTTGAATGAGTCAAGCTTATTTTGTGTCTCAGGGCCTTTGCACTGGCTGCTCCCTCTATTTGAAGTCTGCATTCCTCTATTACTATTCCTCTGTGTCTCTCCATCAAATCATCCTGTTTTGTTTCCTTTGTAATATTTACCAGTATCTGGATTTATTTCCTGTTGATGATCTTTTCCCTTCTGCTAGAATGGATGCTCTGCAAGAATCGAAGAATCGGCCAGTGTCAGTCTTGTTCAGTGCCGGGTGTCAGTGTCCAGAATAGAGCCTCTCTGATCTGAGCGGAGTTGTGAAAAGAATGAATCTCCTTTAGTTTCTTCTTCTGTAACCCAGGCAGGCGGGTATTTTATAGGAATGTTAGGAGTGACTTGAGGACTTGAGAACTGTGGGAGGTATGTCACGTGACAGGCCTTGTGCCTTTCCACTTAATGATTGTTAAATATGAGGCCGAATGTGAAACCGACAGTCACTTTCATGTAGTGTGTGGTCAGAGTAAGGCTTGGGGTTTGTGATCACCCTCGGAAGGCTTCATTAAGTCTGACAGGTAATCCTTATTAAGAAAGGCATCATTATCCCATTGGGCTATTGGATGGTAGGGGGTTGAGGCTGAGAAAGGCATCAGTTTGCCAAAAGTCACGTCCCTGGGACCCAGCAGCTAGACACTGTCAGCAAAATCTAAGCAGCTAGCCTAAAGCATCCTGACTGTGATGGGGAGAATGGAACCTTCCTCCCGCCCACATCGCTCTACTTTTATCCCATGCTCAGCCTTAAATTGCTGCCTTCATCATCCTTCCTGGCCTTGCTTCTGCTGGAACTGACCTAGAATCCCTTTCTCCCAACTACTTCCTCCTGGGGGTGGGGCTGCCAGCCAGTACAGGGGAGTCAGGTTTCTTACTTGTAACACCTGTGCCCTTGAACTTCTTCAGTGAACATGAGGTGGGGAGCAGATCCTCACCAGGCCAGTGGTGACAGTGAGGCTGTTGGTGATATTTCCCCATTACCAGGTGTATGTCCCCATGAGTATCCAGATTAAAGCTGAGAGCCCATTAAAACCTGGGGCGCCTGGGTGGCTCAGTTGGTTAAGCATCTGCTTTTGGCTCAGGTCATGATCTTGAGGTCCTGGGATCGAGTCCTGCATTGGGCTCCCTGCTTGTGCTCTCTCTCTCACTCTCAAATAAATAAAATCTTTAAAAAAAACAAACTGAGAGCCACCTTTTCTTTTTCCCCCAAAAGAGGAACCCACCTTAAGTTTAAAATTAGCTTTAAATGGGGCGCCTGGGTGGCTCAGTCGTTAAGCGTCTGCCTTCGGCTCAGGTCATGATCCCAGGGTCCTGGGATCAAGCCCTGCATCGGGCTCCCTGCTCCGAGGGAAGCCTGCTTCTCCCTCTCCCACTCCCCCTGCTTGTGTTCCCTTTCTCGCTGTCAAATAAATAAATAAAATCTTTGAAAAAAATAGCTTTAAAATAAGTTTAAAATTTAAGACCCCACCCTCCCAAAGCCATGTTGATAAGCCCTACTTGGCATGATCTGGTAGCTTTATCTTCCGGGGCCCTGGGGAGCCTGCGTGTCAGAGGCTCCCTCCTTCATCCTGTTCACCTCATCCTAGGATCGGGGTCATGGGATATCTCGGAGGTCTTTTTGGCCTGCCGAGATCTGCAGGGCAATCAGCCTCCTTCCTGAAGCTTGCTTTCTTTGCACACTCAGAGAACTTTACCTGTGTGAGACCACGTTTCTTGAACCTGTAGACTGATAGAGGACATTTTTACTGATTTGTGACTGAATTTATACAAAGATCTTCCTACACACCATCAACAAAAAGGACATTTAGTGATGATAACGTTGGCAGTTACTGTTGATTGAGTACTTACTGTTTCAGGCGGTGTGCCGAGCGTGCCCGCCCCCCATGCATTGACCCCTAATGCTGGCTTTGACCTTGTTTTACAGATGGGAAACTACAAGATTCAGAGGGTGTAACTCTGTTGAGAGCAAACAGATCATTGTATCAGAGCTTGAACATAAATTCATTTGCAAAAACATCCATTTTAACAAAGATTGGAAATCTGTGGCAGGGGACCATCAAGGCTGTACCATCCATGGCACTGTAGGCTCTGGGTTTCAGTCTGTGTTATGATGACTCTCCAACTTGGGTTTTCTTTAAACCACCCCGAGAAGCTAGCGGTCCCAGGCTCTGGCCTTGCCCTGGGCTTTGCAAGAGCCTTCTTTATTTGGTCCTGGTACCTCAGCTGTGTGTGGTGCTTCTCACCCTGAAGCGATTTGGCCTCCGGTGTTGTGTGTCCCTGGGATGGACATGATGGTGTTCTAACTTGTCAGGGCAGGGGAGGGACACTTCTAGGCCTTCTCCTACCCGAACTCTGACAGCTGGAGGTGGTAGAATCTCACCCCAGCTCAGTCCCCTGCCCCTGGGTTAAAGCCACATCATTTTCTAGTGGCTTCCAAAGCTTTCACGTCCTTTTATTTGTCTCTTCCAATATCAGTGTTTTGTCTTCTCACTCTTCTCCCTAAATTCCTTAAACTTCCCCACTGCAAGGCTGACCATTTGACTCTTTATAGAAAGTGTTGATCCAAGTCCATGCTCCACAGTTTGCCTGGATTGAGCCCTAACTGGTTTTTCTGTTCTCCTCCCCTTTTGGGTTTCTGCACACCCAGGGGACAGTTCTTCCCAAACCATGAGACCAAACTGGATCTACCAATAAGAAGATGTTTTAGATACTGGCCACAGGACATGTCTGCCCAGCTTAGTTCCAGAATGTGTCATTTAAGCCTATCAGACCCCAATGGCTGGTTTTGACAAACCCTTACCCACCAACAGGGCTGCCTTATGGTTGTGGTCTTCAAGGGAGACCCTAAGTTGCGGGTCCTCAGGGCCCTTCCTGGAGGGGAAGGTGAGGCTTTTAGTATAAGCAGGGTTTCCTGCAGTCCTGTTGGCACGGGTGATGGGGCTGCCCCCCAGGGTTGTATAGAGAGGATGGAAGACGGATTGAGAAATGGGGTGGGGGGGGCTGGTTGAGACATCATTCATGGTGGCGTCCAGCTTTGAGACTCCCTGACTCCAGGACCCCCACCTGTATTCTGAAGGGAGCTGGGGACAAAACTGAATCAGAATTGGGTGTTTTCTCATGAGCCCCTCTGGTCTTAGATGACAGAAGGTCTCAGTGTGCCCACAACACTCACCTGACACTTGGTCTCAGTGCACCTTACCTGTGGACGAAGCAAATTGCCTTAGAGCCTTCCTTTCGTCTGCACATTTGGATGGTGTGATCCCCGCCCCACCTGCCTCCCACGTGTCCCAGGAGAAAATACATGGGTATGGATGTACTCGGTCAGCTTTTGGGGCCTCTGGATTTTGGGGGAGGGCAGGGGGTTGGCGGGTACCCCGGTTGACTGGGGAAGCCTGTGCCAAGTGAGGGGAGGATGTTTAAGGCTTTGAGCTGGCCCCATGCCTCTACCCTTGACTTGTTCTTTGTCTTCCTAAACCACACAGCCCCTTGGGTAAAGGGAGTGCAGCCAACGATTCTCTGGTGTATCTGAGCACCTGGCAGAAAGAGGTGACACTGGGTCTGCTGTTTTCTCTTTTTGTTTTTTTAAAGTTATTAAACGTAGACACACACACACACAGAGTGGGGTGGGGTTTTTGGTGGTTTTTTTTTTTTTTTGCTTGTTTGTTTATTTAAGAGACTGCAAAAATAAATACAAGCAAACAGAAGAAAGCAAAATTCCTCCTACAGTCCCAGCACTTGGAAGTAATGATATTTTGGGTTAGGTTCTTCTCTTCCTTTGTGTGCATGTCATCATGATACATTTTTATTTTGTCTTCTGTGTTTTGTTTTTTTAGTAAAAATGGAAAATATCTTGAGTCAAAACGCTCTGTTCATTTCATAGTTTATCATGCACACATTTCCGTATCATTCTTCTGCACCCAATTCCTGGTTATTGGACACTAGCAAAAAAAAATTAGAAACAAGCAATTGTGCTTATTTAGAATAAGTAATATGAGAACATGGTAATAAAAACTAAGCTATATAAAGGGGTAGGTAGTGGGGCGCCTGGGTGGCTCAGTCGGTTAAGCATCTGTCCCCAGCTCAGATCATGATCCTCGGGTCCTGGGATCAAGCCCTACTCAGCAGGGAGTCTGCTTCTCTCTCCCTCTTCCCATCCCCCTGCTCATATTCTCTCTCTCGCTGTCTCACTGTCTGTCTCAAATAAATAAAATCTTTAAAAAAAGGGAGTGGTAGATAGTGAATAGGCCTCCTTCTACCCTGTTTCATTCCCCTAGTTCCATTCCATTTACCCTTTCTAAAAGGTACCGTTGATCCCAGCTTCTTGTCAATACTTCCAGAGTTATTCTGTGCATAAACAAACACACATATGTGTGTGTGTTCTAACACAAGTGTAGTAAAATTTGCACTTTCTTGTACCATTTGATTTTTTTAATGTGTATTTTTAATAATTTAAATATTTTCTATGAAACCAGTGAACAGAAGGGTTCTGTGACCAGAAAGGTTTAGGTTTTTTTTGTCTTTTCTGCTCATTGTAACTATGAAAGAATATAGTAGATGCTTTTATTGAATAAATGGATGGGATATTTCTTTTTGGCCATTTTTTATCTAAAAATATATATTTTATCTTATAAAATGCCATTGTAGTATACCATAGTTCTGTAAATTAATTTTTTTCTTTCATAACCCTATATACTAAATAACTTATGTCATTAACTATTTTTCTACAATGCCATGCATCATGTTTTATTGTGTGGATACACCAGGATTTGGTTGGCTCATCTCCTTGTTGGATATTTAGGTGGAGCTGCTTATTCATTTTTTAAAATTGAGTTGTAATCTATAGTGCAATGTACAGATCTTAAGTGTGCAGTTTACAGTGCACAGTGAGTTTTGATAAATGTATGCACTCATGTAACTACCACCATATTCAAGATACAGAACATTGCCAGAGCACCTAGCTGGTGTGGCTCTTGATCTCCGAGTCATGAGTTCGAGCCCCACATTAGGTACAGAGATTGTTTAAATAAATAAGCTTGAGAAAAAAATCTTAAAAAAAAAGATACAGAACACTGCCATCAACCTAGAAAGCTCCCCTGTGCCCCCTCTCAGTCACTCACTCCACCCTGCTCCCAGCCCCAGGCAGTGATCTGCTATTTGTAGATTGTATTTATCTTTCCTGGAGTTTTGTATAAATGGAGTCACCCGCACGTACTCTTTTCTTTCTGCCTTTTTCTATTTAGCATAATGCGTCTGAGATTCATCTGTGTTGTTGTGTCTATGAGGAGTTTGTTTTTTTCCTGCTGAGTAATATTCCATTTGTTTATGTATGCAACACAACTCTTTCATCCATTTCTCGCTTGTCCTTTGAGGCATTTCTAGTGGACTGTTTGATTATAAATTGCACCGTGGTGGTGATCTAGTCTGTCTGTGCATATGGCCATGAGAATAAATTCCTTAAATAAAATTGTCGGTCATAGGGTAAAATTTTGAGAATTTTGCCTGTCACCAGTTAATAAATTCCCAAAAGGTTGCATCTGTTTGCACTTCCACCAGTGGCGTGGGAGAGTGCCTGCTTCCCAACAGCTTTGCAAGACCAAGGTATTGCTTTTTTTAAAAAAAATCAGTGCCCTTTGGATAGGTCAAAGTGGTGTCTCCTGGCTGTGTTTGAAAGGAATGGGAACCCAGGGTGGGAAAAGCACTGGAGGCTGGAGGGCAATGGGAAGGGAACTCTGAATCAATCTCCCAGGACCCGGGGAGCCCCATCTGCACCCCCTCGGTGTGTTGCTCCCAACCCCCAGGTGGCACTTACTTGGAAACTGAATCCTTCCAGATTTGCATTTTCCAGAGGCATTGGCTCCCTTGGAGGTCACAGGAGCAGGCGATGCCAGAACCTGGGCATTCTTTGGGATACAGACAACCACACTGGTACCACGAGCTACTCAGTCCAGAAATGACCATCCAGTGACTTGGGTGGGTGGGCTGGGGGAACAAGAATGGGAGGGGAGGGTCATTAGAAGAGAAGCACCAGGAACTAGATTCAATGACTATAAGGAAAAGTTGGAAAGAACCTAAATGCTCATCAGAAGGGAATTGGTTTTGCTGTGGGGGACCCATTAGATGTGATGGGCCAAGACAGCTTGGCACATAATGACTGCCGATTTTTCTGATCATTGTGAAAAACCCAGACAACTCAGAGCATGTCTGACTCTGGAGTGTACCTCAGTTTGTTTTGACTTTTTATGATAGAGATTTTTAAAGATACACAAAAGTAGAGAGAATAGTAAAATGAATTCCATGGACCCTCCACCGAGCTTAGTACCTATTTCATCTGTTCCCCAGACAGCATATCATTTACCTATAAATATCTGCTACCAGACTGTTTTTTAATGTAACACCTATGCCATTATCACACCTAACAAAATTAACAACAATTCATTAATATCTATTGTTGTCCAGTCCATATTTAGTTTCTCCATGTGCCTCAAAAATGCCTTTAAAGTTGGTTTATTCAAAACATTATCCAGATAAGGTCCACATATTACATTTCTTAAAAAATTACTCTTGGGGATGCCTGGGTGGCTCAGTCGGTTGAGCGTCTGACTCTTGATTTCAGCTCAGGTCATGATCTCGGGGTTGTGGGATCAACCCCCGCATTGCGCTCTGCACTCAGTGGTGAGTCTGCTTGGGATTCTCTCTCCCTCTCCCTCCCCCCCAAAAAGTAATCTTTTTTAAAAAAATTACTCTTAAGTTTTTTATTCATGATGGTCTCCCTGCCCGCCCCCATTCCCTTAAAAACATTTTTTTTCCTGTAACATTGCCTTTTGGAGAAACCAGATCATTTGTTCTGATAAATGTCCCCTACCCTTGATTTGGCCTGTTCCTCATGGGATCATTTAACTTGAGTACATGGTTCACAATTTGTTTTCTATACTTCCCTACTCTTGTGGGATTTTAATATGCTGTAACCTGCTTGCTGTTGAGCTGTCAGCTCAAACATCACTTCCTCAGAGAAGCCTTCCCTGACTCCCAGACAAGGTCAGGCATGGTCCCCTTGTTACATTCTCAGACCACCCCATGTTATTCCTTCAGCGCTTAGCACAATTTGTAATTATACAGTTCTTAAAGGGAATATTTGATTTAGAACTGGCTTAACCCCTATAAAGGGCAGGCCCGTGAGGGCAGGCTGGGGCTGTGTCTCTTCAGTTCCGAGCAGAGTGACTACTGCACATCGCAGACACCTTATCTGGAGTCTGTGCCCTACAGCCCACACATTGCCTTCCTGGACTTCGCTGTTGAAACAGGCTTATGGGGTAGGTAAGCATGGCTCCCAGTAATCCATCCTGCTGGTAGAGAAAGGGCCTCTGAGAGCTTAAATGCTCAGCCAGGGCTTCCCTCTTTAAGTGGAAGAGCTGGGCTTTAAAAACCATGCGATCTGCTGTCCAGAGCCTGACTTAGGACAGGCAGGAGAATTGCAGCCAGCCTTGAAGTCAGTGATGGTGCGACACGAACTTGCCCTCGAGGGACGTGAGAATGCGGGGGCTCGTGGTATAAAGCTGTTGGCTCTGAGTTCATATCTCTTGGTAGTCTGTCCTTTTGTACTCACTTTCTGTTTTGAAATAATATCAAACTTACAGAAGAGTTGCCAGCACGGTACAGCGATTGGGAACATTTTAACACATTCGCATTATCGTTCTCTTCTTCCATCTTTATTTGTTTTTTCTCTGGACCGAGTTGCAGGCATCATACCCCATTATCCCTTAACACTTCAGGGTTTATTTTGCATGGTTACTTTTGAGATTGGCCATGAAGTGGTTTTTGGGGGCATTTTTGTCAGACCACTAGGAACATCTTCCCAGGTGTCGGGAACTTCCCTGGAGGCCTGTTTGGGGAGGAAGGGATTTTAGCATTCTGGTGAGAAAGGAGGAAGCCTAGGGGCCACAGGCAACCTTTCTACACCGTGATTCTGGGGAAGGCAGAATTCTGGCTTATTTTCTTGGACCATCTCCATGACCTCATTGGCAGACAGCCTCTTTATCCAGCACGTACTGAGCCCCAAGTATAACCTGTAGACCTGTGGGGGGCCCTGCCAGGGGAGTGTGGCCTCAACCACGATAGTCCACATTACTGTACATTAATGGGTGTTTGCTTGACAAACCTTCCTTGACGATCCAGGTCCTCAGGCAGCCCTCTCGGGTGTATACTATAATTATCCCCATTTTACAGGTGAGACATCCTTAAGCTTAGGTAGTTAAATGACTTACCTAAGGGCGCCTGGGTGGCTCAGTCGTTAAGCGTCTGCCTTCGGCTCAGGTCATGATCCCAGGGTCCTGGGATCGAGGCCCACGTCGGGCTCCCTGCTCAGTGGGGGGCCTGCTTCTCCCTCTCACACTCCCCCTGCTATGTTCCCTCTCTCGCTGTGTCTCTCTGTCAAATAAATAAATAAAATCTTTAAAAAAAATAATAAAAAATAAATGACTTACCTAAGACCATACAGCGAAGAAGACGGCAAAGCCAGGATTTGAAGGCAGGCAACCTGGCTCCAAAGCTCACATTGTTAACTACTACAGATGGTCACACCTCGTTGCCTAGAGACGCATGAAAAGCTTCAAAGAGGAGGTGCGGTTTGGGCTGGGTTCAAAGGATAAGCAGAAGCTTGCTAGGCAGAGAGAGGTGTGGAGGAAGTTCATCTCCCGGGGCGGTGTGTGACGGCCACTCGGGGACCTGCGAAGGGCGGTCTGGTGAGTAGGAGAGGGGAGGAGAGGGACCAGGAACGTGGGCTCTGGGGATGCGGGGCTCCCAGAGGTGTACGCATGTCCTGCGAGCGCGCGGAGTACTAGGAGGAGGGAATGCTGGATCACTGGGAAATGGCCTTGGCCTTGGAGACCTGTGTCTTCAGCGTTGGTGGTGGTCCAAAGAAATGGCATCTGAACTAGGGCAGGAAGTGGGGAGACTTGAGAGTTTTAGGAAATAGAGTCAAAGGACCTGTTAACAAAAGGAGAGAAGGGTTTCAAGTTTCTTACCGGTTGGAACAAAGTAATTTTCCATTGCTGAGCATGATTGGCTTTTTTCACAGTGAACATGGTTCTTAGAAAACTCCTCCTAGCATGTGCTAGTTTCTGTTTCCTCTTTAAAGACTTCTGTTCACTTAAGGGAGTTAATGTGTATTGGGTGCCTACGATAGGCCAGACGCTGTTAAATGCTTGGCGCACATTATCTCATTATCATCTCATTGACTATTAATGTTGCTTTAAAAAAAGACAAGTTGGGGCACCTGGGTGGCTCAGTCGGTTAAGCGTCTGCCTTTAGCTCAGGTCATGTTCTCAGGGTCCTGGGATTGAGCCCCGCATCGGGCTCCCTGCTCAGCAGGGAACCTGCTTCTCCCTCTGCCTGCTACTCCCCCTGCTTGTGCTCTCTCTCTGTCTCTCTGACACATGAAGAAATAAAATTTAAAAAAGACAAGTTAATTGTCCTGACCAAGACACTGGCAGTTCTTAAACATCGGTGCGCGTTCATTCTTGCATTCAACGTATATTTTTTATTTTATTTTATTTTTTTTAAAGATTTTTTTTTATTCATTTGAGACACAGAGATATGGAGAGAGAGACAGAGAGAGAGAGAGAGAGCATGAGCTGGGAGAGAGGCAGAGGGAGAAGCAAGCTCCCTGCTGAGCCAGGAACCCGATGCGGGGCTCGATCCCAGGACCCTGGGATCATGACCTGAGCCGAAGGCAGACGCTTAACCATCTGAGCCACCCAGGTGCCCCACAACGTATATTTTTTAAAGCCCGCCACAAGCCAAGCACTACGAGCTGCTGGGCGTAGAAGTGTTGAACACAACCAAGTTCTCTACCTTCATGGAGCATGTGGTCAAGCATCAGGCTCAAACGAAGTGCACACAAAGCCCGGATGGGCGCCCAGCTGCGTCCCCAGGAAGTCTGAGACAGTAAAGCTGGAAATGGGTAATGCAGTAGACCACGAGGGCTGCCTCAGACTGGAAACAGTAGAATTTTATTCTCTCACAGTTCTGGAGGCTAGAAGTTCAGAATCAAGGCGTCTGCAGCTCTGCGCTCCTCCCAGAGGTTCTCGGGGAGGATCCTTCCTTGCCTCTTCCTTGGTGCTCCTTGGCTTGTAGCCACACTGGTCCCTTCTCAGTCTCCATATTCACCCCGCCGTCCTCCTGTATCCATCTCTGCCTAGTCTTTCCTCTGTGTGTCTCTATTTTCTGCCCTCGTGGGGACACCAGTCATTGCTTATGAGCCCACCCTAATCCAGTACAACCTGGTCGTCACTTGATCACATCTGTAAAGACCCCATTTCCCAAAAAAGGTCACATTCTGAGGTTGTGGGTAGATAGGGATTTTGGGGAGACGTTATCCAACTCAGTACAGGGGGAAGCCTCCATTTTTCTGTGAATTCTTAGAAGATCCCAGTGCCTGTCATCAGCTGACCACAGTGGCAGAAACCCTGGACGGTAGATCAGCGGGGGAATGGCGTCCCAGCAGGAGCGACTCAGGGATAGTGGCAGTGCTTACCCTGCTCACGTGTTTCAGGCTGGTAGGGTCAGGGTGCCCAGGGGGATCCATCAGAAGGAATCTGGAAATCGGCGACAGGACCTGGAAGTGTCACATGAAGAGCTGTTGAGGCCACCGCTTAGGAATGGTGACCCAGGAGGGAAGGTAGAGAGATCCAAGGGTTGGACCTATTCCAGAGAACCGCCCCTGCACTTAGATAATGGAAGGTGTGGGAGAATGAGGGGCACCCCCAGTTGAGAAGGTGTGAGGGATGTGGTCATATCCGGAAGCTGCCAAAATGAAGAACCTGGGGGACATTTTATAAAAAGGCCACGAGTGTTGTCTCTGGGGGCGTGGAGAGGTCCCGGGGGCCGGGGTGGGAGAGGGACTGCGGAGAGGTAGGCACATGTGTCTTTGGCCACAGCTGGGTGCCCAGCAGCCGTAGCCGGGCCTGTCACAGAGTCTGCTCTAGAGGACAGAGGCTCTGGCTCCTGGGAGCGAGGCGGTGTGTCCAGAGCTGACCCTTTTCTGAGTTCAGAGGGCCAGTGAAAGATGTGGTGGCTTGGCGTGACCTTTCTGTCTGCTGGCAGGAAGCTACAGGCCGGAGGTCAACAAGAGGGATGTCACTGGCTCTCTGTGCCGCAAGCCACTCTCTCCGGAGTGTTGAAATAGTTTTCTCACAGAGATGTTGGTTCTTTACTGAAAATACCTCCCAGGGCTTTATGAAGCAATTGGGGCAGAGAGGGGAAGGAGGGTGATCCTCGGGCCTCGCAGGGCCTCCTAGGTCAGTGGTGTGTACTGCTGAGGCCTCTGAAGAACCAGCCTACCCCCTTCCCCTTTCTTTTTCCCTTTCAATTTGCAAGTCTCCACTTCCTGTTGGTCACCTTGGTTACACATGGTGTTTCTCCATGTCTTGCTACCCTTTGTTCTCAGGCAGACACGATCCCTCAAGCTGTTTCCCAACCAGCTGGCCCAGTGCCTGGAGGCCCAACCTCCCTAGGGAGGCAGTGGTTGGCAGCACTGAGGATGAGCATGGCGGGAAGCACAGAGGAGACCAGTGTGGTTTTCCGTCAGTGGCCAGTGTGGGAGAGCCCCTCGGCCCTGCTCTGTACCTTGGCCATTTATGAAGTGGTTGTCACACTCAATGCAGCATCACACCCCAGGCCCAGCCAGTTCCTCTGATGTCCAGGCCCAGGATTTGCCACTAACCTGCAATGTGGCCTCGGTTTTCTGGGTACCGACCAGTCCTGGGGTGGTACCACTGACCGGGCCCCCCTCAACAGGGTGAGTGCTGGGATGGGGAGCCCAGATGGAGTTACAGTTGTCCGTAGGGCGATAGCACAATGAGAGACAGAAGTGGGGGCATGTGTGTGCAGAGAATCAAGACTATGTACATGCTCACACTTCTCTCTCAGTGGTGGGATTGCTAGTGAATTCAATTTTCTTTGTATGCATATATGTGTTTTCTAAAATTTCTATAGTAATAAGATGTCTTATAATCGGTTCAAGATAACATCACTTTGGAAGGAAAACACAAACCTAAACTATCCCATGGAAGCCACAAAACCGTGTTATGGGCGTGGAGTCAGAAAGCCCAGATTCAGATCTGTCACTTATTAGCTAGGTGACCTTAAGCAAGTTCCACAGCCTCTCTGAGCTGTCTTCGTCTGGAATACTGGGATGCTGATAATCCCTACCTTGTGGGCTTGTTGGAGGCTGAGAAGACAGAATGCGTGGGACACAGTATCTGGCAAATGAGATACATATATATTTGAAATTATGTATGTAACACATGTATATAAAATGGAAAGTTGTATAGAACTGTTCATCACAATGGGTGATTCCAGATACTTGTGAAGACCAGAGAGGAGGTGTAAAAGCCTGGGGATGCTGAATTCCAGGGGAAAGAGAAAGCTGTGTCCTTGCCTTGGGGTGGCACGTGCCTCAGTCTACCCAATAGCAGTATATGGTTTCCAAGGAGGAATCAGGTGTTTGCAGAGGATCGGGAGTTGAGTTTCTATAGAATATATAGAAAAGATACGTGTATATAGTATCTGAGGTGGGGCTGTTGGCGGGTTGGGGGCAGGGATTTAATTTGGAGCCGAGTCCCTAGACCCCGCAGGGCAGGGCACCCAGGGCCGCCTGGGTAAGCTGGCATCTGGAGCCTCTTGTGCCACTCCTAGGCTCCTAATGGCGTGGTTGTGGGGAAGTTCTTACCAGGGCAATTCTGCACGTGAAAGCAATGGTTTTTGATCTCAGCGAGCTTTTCAGTAAATCTCTCCGCTTAGCATCATCAACTTATTGGGAGTTGAGCCAGGGATTTTCCCCGGAGTCTCACCTTGCAGATGCATTGAGGTTTAATTTCCCCAGCACACCCATGCCCAGCTGCCAGCACCCTAAAGCACCATCTCGCAGAACGAGCTCTCTGGGATGTTGTTACTCTGCCCGCCACCCCCCACCCCCGCCCCCACCCCGAAAGGGGTGGTGGTAATGGTGATCTGTGGATAAACAGATTGAACCTAGAGTTTCCTAAAACTATGTTAAGTTTTTTCCTGAACAAATGTTTCAGGGCTTCCAGTGAGCTTTTAGGAAGGAACAAAGTAGAATGCAGTATATAGTATGGCCCACAGATCCCTCTTCTTCAGGGAGTGAACCTTGGGTCTGGGATGTCATGGAACACACATTGGGAAACATTGCCTTGGAAATGACTGAGTGTGGAGTGCATAATTTATCATTCTTGAAGTTCCCAGTCCCCTGTAAAACACTACCTGCTTCCTCTGTGTTCACCCTCTGCTGCTATTGGGTAGACTGAGGCGCGTGCCACCCCAAGGCCAGGACAGAGCTTTCTCTTTCTCCTAGAATTCAGCATCCTCAGGATCTTACACCACCTCTCTGGTCTTCAGTTGCACATTATGATCGTTTCATTCGATCTAAGATCAGGAGCAAATCATTTTTACTTACCTTTTCATTTCAAGTATTTGCCTTTGTCCAAGGTTGAACGTTTTGTTAATTATTAAGTATCTTTTTTGTGTCAAGAATTGAGGCCACAGAGCTGAACAAGACGAACCCATCCCTTTCCTCATGATGTTTACAGTCGAGGAGTGAAGAAAGACACTAAAAGTGAATGGGTGGAAGGACGGATGGATGGATGGATGGAGAAAAGTTCTAGATGCTTGGAGAATATCTGATAGAGGCATGACCAGGGAACACTTTTCAGAAGTGACTTTTAAGCTAAGATCTGAAGGAAGAGTAGGTTAACAATGAGAAGTAAAACCATAAGGCAATTAGAAAACAACTCAGTGCAGGACACCAAGGGTTAAAATGAAGACCTCCCTTCCTCCCTTAATAGGAGAAACCAGGGGTGACTGGCTGAACTTTTACAGTGCATGTGACCTTCAAACTTCTCTGAGGTTAGCCTCAAAATGCCGGCAGAGCCTGTGTGTGAAGAACACAGGCTGAATTTTCTCCCCCATCTGTCCTGCAGCAGTGACAGGCCAGGGTCCCTGCCCAGGTGTCCTGGCTGTGGGCTCCAGCCTGTGTAGCTGCACAGCAGCCTGGCCTCACCCATTCTCCCAGGCACATCTGAGCCCAGCACAGGTGTACAGTGTTTGCCACCTCTGCCAAGGTCAGTGCCTTTGGGGGAGGAGAGAGCAGTGGCGGCGAGCCACATGCCTGGAATCTTCAGCAGCCTGTCCAGGCAGCCCTGCTCCCTCTGCATGCATCCCAGTTTGGGTTTTGTAGGCGTTGTGATTCACTTGTCCGCGGCCTTTCTCGGAGCGCTGTCCCTCTCAGATAATCCTCTTTCTGCTTTGGAACCCCCAGACAGAGCTCTTGGTCAGCAAGCAGGGTGGTTATTAAAGGACTCAGCCTTTTCTGAACGTGTACCACCTTCCTTTTCCCCAGAATGGTGCCTCTAGTCACAGAAGTGTCCCGTGTCATAGCAGAGTTTCCCACTCAGGGGGCAGTCCCCACACCCCCATTGGTTACCGAGGAAGGATGCAAGGCTGGATAAGGAGACTGGGGCGAGGCAGGGATGGCCACAGGCAGGGAAAACATTCCCCCAGCTGGTGTTGGCTGAGGTCACATCTGTGTTCATCACGAAAAACACTCCATTCATTCAAACATTCATTCACTCATTCAGCAGATACTCATTAGCGCTTGCCTTGTGCCAAGTACCAGGGGTACATCTAAGACCTGGAGGGAAAAGTGACTCCCTCTCTCTGACAGAGGTCACATTCTGCAGGATGGAAGGAGGAAGACAGTTAATAAGCAAGCAAACCCACTGCGCAGTGTGGGAAGACACAGGCTGCTGTGGCACGGGAGGGCGGCCAGGGAGGGACCATCACGGACACCACAAGGGAGAGAAATGGCCCAAATGTCCAGAATGGGGGTCTGATGGAGTCACGACACAACTGCACAGTGATGAAACGCTCGGCGACCATTGAAAACGTGGTTTCCAGTGCCATCTTGAAGGGGAAGTGGGGTACACTTGTAGATTATGATCCCCTGTTGTGGAATTTGCACAGAGAAAAACGTGAAGAATCCATGTAAAACTTAACACGACTTCTCTGCGCGAGGGATCAGAAGTGATATTTGTTATTTTTTTCTACTTTTGAAAATTTGTCAGTGAATATATAATTTATAACTAGTAAAAAGGAAGGAAAAAGATGACTACTTGTGGGTTGGACTTGGGTGGGATGTTGCATCTTGCGAGGACGAAGTGGGATATTTAGCATAGTGCTGGCATGGGGCATATTCTTATGAAAGGGCTGATTTTCTCACAGTCGTGATGATGTGGGATTGCCAGGGAATCCTTGGGGATACATTTTGAGCTGGGCCTTAGTATAGTGGGTATCTAGTCCCTCCCTCTTTTTCTTTTCAAACTGGAAATACAGTAATTGGAATTCAAATCGATTACACGTTGAATGTTTTTTTAAAATTTCAGTCTTGGGCGCCTGGGTGGCTCAGTTGGTTAAGCGACTGCCTTCGGCTCAGGTCATGATCCTGGAGTCCCAGGATCGAGTCCCACATCAGGCTCCCTGCTCAGTGGGGAGTCTGCTTCTCCCTCGGACCCTCTCCCCTCTCATGCTCTCTCTCTTATCTCATTCTCTCTCTCAAATAAATAAATAATCTTTAAAAATAAATAAATAAAATAAAATTTCAGTCTTTTTTGAAAGTTATTTTTTAATTTGTTTTTGAAGTTTGTTGGACATAACAATGTTAGGTTTCAGGTGTACAACATGGTCACTCGAAAAGTTCTATATACATTAAGCTATATGTTCACCATGATAGTTACCATCTGTCACCATACAACGTTATTATAGTATATTGACTGTATTCCCCATGCTGTGCTTTTCATCCTCGAAACAATCTTTTTTTTTTTTTTAAGACTTTATTTGACAGAGAGACAGCGAGAGAGGGAACACAAGCAGGGGGAGTGGGAGAGGGAGAAGCAGGCTTCCCGCCGAGCAGGGAGCCTGATGCGGGGCTCGATCCCAGGACCCCGAGATCATGACCTGAGCCGAAGGCAGACGCTTAATGAATGAGCCACCCAGGTGCCTACAATCCTCTTTTACTGACGTAACATTATATTAGTTTCAGGGGTACAACATAAGGATCGAATATTTGTATATATTGGGAAATGATCACCACAATAAGTGTAGTTAGCATTTGTCACTCAACATAGTTACATTTTTTTCTTGTGATGCGGAGTTTTAAGATTGACTCTCTTAGCAACTTTCAAATGTACAAGACAGAATTACTAACTGTAGTCACCATACTGTACATTACATCCCCAAGATTTATTTACTTTATACTTACAAGTTTGTACCTTTTGACCGCCTTCACCCATTTCGCCCATCTCCCACCCCCTCGCCTGTGGCAACCACCAATCTATTCTGAGTTTGGGTTTTGTTTTTTTTTTTACTTCGAGTGTTTTTTAAAAATCCACAGTGTTGAAAGCATGAAAATAAAAATCACACAAGATCTGAGTGGTCCAAGATACCGCTGTGAACATTTTGTTGTATATCTAATAGTTTTTTCTTGTCCTTTGTTACTATTTTTATTTTTCTCATTATTACTATTTTTAAAAACCAAAATAAACTATTTTGGTAACAGAGGCAGTTTTTTGTAAGGTGGATTCCACCCCCGCACCTGAACTCCTCGGGGCCACCTGTCCCTGGCTCCAGCCTGCTCATTTAAAGATATAGCTGAGGAACGCGTGCTCTCCTGTCCGGCTCAGGGGATAGAGGGCCCGCGGCTTGGGAGGGAGAGTTTCTGGAAGCCTCTGCCTGTCCCGATGCCCCTCTTCATCTGTGCCCTGCCCCCACCCTTTCTGCTGGCCACAGAGATGTTGCCCCTGCCCTCCTGAGTGGAAGGTCACTCTGCCTGGCCTGGTTCCTGCCCCTTTCCGCCCACACTGGCAGCCGAGTGCCTGCCTAATCCGGGAGGGCTTTACAGGCCGCCCCTCAAAGCAGGCTGCTCTTTTGTTTCTGGAATCCAGACCCCTCGATAGGAGGGGCTGGCTTCATGCACCCCTGCTGCCGGCTGCCACGGCCTTCAGGCTGACTTAGGTCAAAAGTGCCTGGGGAGGAATTCGGATCTTTAGAGCAAAGCCCTTGTAATGAAGGCCTTTCCCCCCTTAATTGGGTTAGGGAAGGAATCAGCTGGGCTCTCAAACTAAACAGGGGAGGCATGCTGGCGTCCCACACTGTTGTTCATTTGCCAAGGAATCGCCCTTCTCGGCACCAGAAGCTGAGGCTGAGAGCCCCTGATTCCATT
Source organism: Zalophus californianus (assembly GCF_009762305.2). Lineage (NCBI taxonomy): Eukaryota > Metazoa > Chordata > Mammalia > Carnivora > Otariidae > Zalophus > Zalophus californianus. The sequence goes on from NC_045599.1 coordinate 103,668,414, forward strand.
TGGCTTGGGGGTTCTCTGGAAGACCTGGAATGGGCGGCTTGGTTTCCTTTCTTGCAGAGGCCCTCGGGCCCAGCTGTAAACCCTCAGGTCGAAAGCTGCATTCCACCCGACAGAGCACGTTCCTTTGAGAGTCCAAAGAGCTTTTCACAGAGGCAGATAAGCTCCGTTTATCTGAAGTTTGATTGCCTAGCTTGAGGAAAAGGCCACTAAAGCTTGCGGATTGCTGTTAAGTGCCACATACTTTACAGTTGTGGCAGTGTGCCCCCCCCATTTTTTAGGACGAGGGCACTAGGGTTCAGAACTCACATGCCCAAGGTTAATAAAGAGTGGAGTTGAGATTCCACCCCAGAACTGCTGACTGCACAGTCCCTGCCAGGCTGCTCCCCAATATGTGGGGAGAGAAGTGTATTTGGTGTAGGGAAACATATTACTGTATTCATTCTTTTTCTTTTTTACGACTATTTTTTAGAGCAGTGTGAGGTTCACGGCAGTACTGAGCAGAAGGTACAGAGGTATTCCATATACCACCTGCCCCCACACAGGCACAGCCTCCCCCATATCCACATGCCCCACCAGAGTGGTACATTTGTTATAGTCGGTGAACCTCAGTGATACATCATTTTCGCTTAAAGTTTATGGTCCACATTCAGGTTCCGTCTTGGTGGTGTACACCCTGTGGGTTTGGACAAATGTATAATGACATGTATCTACCATCATAATATGATACAGAGTAGTTTCGTTGCCCTGAAAACCCTCTGTGCTTGGCCTGTTCTGTCCCTCACCCCCCCAACCCCTGGCAACCACAGCTTTTCTTACCCTCTCCGTAGTTTTGCCTTTTCCAGAATGTCATATAGTTGGAATCCTACGATACGTAGCCTTTTTGGATTGGCGGCTTTCCCACAGTAATGTGCATTTAAGTTTCCGCCTGCCTTTTCCTGACTGTTTGTTCTTCTGAACTTGTGCCCATAGTTCCAGAGCAGCTGCCTCTGCGCCAAGCACGCCCTGGACCCCGGCAAATGGTACAGGCCCGACGGACCTGGCCCCCACCCTCAGGAGCAAGAGCTTAGCAGGAAGACACATAAATAAGTAAATATTTGGCCACGAAGAATAGCATGCTCTGAGAACCAGGGGGGACCTGATTTGGAATGGTGAGGGGTCAGAGAAAACCTCTCTTAGGAAAGGACATTTATTTATTTAGTTCGTTTAAAAGATTTTATTTATTTTATCTGTCAGAGAGCGAGCACAAGCAGGGGGAGCGGCAGGCAGAGGGAGAAGCGGGCTCCCCACTGAGCAGGGAGCCCGACTCAGGACTCGATCCCAGGACCCCAGGATCATGACCCGAGCCGAAGGCAGACGCTTAACCGACGGAACCAGCCGGGCACCCCAGGAAAGGACATTTAAAGCAGGATGTGAGGAACGAGCAGAAGTGGGGATAAAGAGCCTCACAGGCCTAGCTTTCAGAATCCTGCCTGCTTTTGGCACCAGCCTCTTCTGGGAAGCCCTAGCTGCTAATTCCTCCTTGACGTGTATTGTTGCCTGTTCCAAAGGTCCATAGCTTTTTCTTTCTTTTCTTTTTTTCTTTTATGCACGAATGGCTTCCTTTGAGAATCTGCTCAAGCCACTGGACCCTTTTCCCAGGAAAGTATACCAAGGGAAGACCTACAGTATGTTGCTCTGAGCTCTCTTCTCCCAGTTCACCCGAGAGAAAATTCCAGAAGCTGTTAAGTTTGGCTGCGTTGAGCAGGGAGGGAAGTCAGGACTTTGCATCTCTTCCTTGTTATGTTTTGGGACTTTGAACTGCCTCGAGGAGGGCCGTGCTGCCAAAGGTCAGTTGTCTGATTTCCAGCAGTGGCTGCCAACGGAACACCAAAGATCTGTGATTGTCATTGCTTCTTGTCAAGAGCCTCTGAGCCCTCAGTTGAGAGGAAATACCCAAGTAGCCTGCAAGCTTGTGGGGGCTGCTGGGGGCGGTGAGAGGGAGGCTGCTGTTGGAGCTGTATGGCCACAGTCCTGGAGGAGCCTGGCTGAGAGGTCTTCACGCATGGCCATCCTGCCCGTCTTGATGCCCAGCTCCGAGCCCTTCCGTGGCTCTCTGGTGCCCTGAGGGCAGGCTAGGTACCTTAGCGTGGCACACAGGATGGGACTGTGCCTAACCATCCCCACCTGCTCTGTCCAGGCACACCCTACCTGTCTGTCTGTTCCAAGTGCTGCAGATTCCCTGGGCTGAACACGTGTAGCTTTCTAAGTGCTGTTTTTCCTGCTGAGCTTCCTTCCTTCCTGCATCTTTAACAGGTCAATTCCTAGATGTCCTTCCAAATCTTGGCTGGATACATCTCTCCTCCTTGAAGTCCCCACTGACTGCTCCTTTATACCGATGGGCTCAGGCATTTGCTCCTCACCACTACAGTTCAGTCCCTCTTTTTGCCCTGGTTCTCCCCCTCCCTGCCATCATTCCTTCCACAACTGGTTATTGGGCACCTGACGATGTTCCCTAGTCACCCTAAGGTGGTGAGAAAAAGGTGAGGAGCCAAAGCAGACCCAAACCCTGCCGTCAAGGAGTTTGAAATCCCATGTTGGCCACATAAATTCATCAACGAAGATGATAATACACAAAGAAGTCAAGTCTTTTTTTTTAAGGAAATTAAACTAATGATAAATCTTTTCCATGGTTTAAACAAACAAAAAAATCGGGGAGCCTGGCTGGCTCGGTTGGTGGACCTTTCGACTCTTGATGCCCAGGTTGTGAGTTTGAGCCCCGCATTCGGCATAGAGATTACTTAAAATGAAGGGTTGAAAGAAAAGATACGTTGAAAGTCTTGTGATCTCAGGTCTGTTGCAGGTTAAATAAAGCCTGGGGTCTCAGGACTTTTTCCAAACTCAGTTTCTTTAGGTGTAAACATAAGGGAGAGGCAATAACTTATTCATCTAGGAGCACCTTCCATGAGCAAAACTCTAGGGTTACCAAGAGAGCTGTCCCGGCCTCGGGGCTCTGTGAGGGAAGGAGCTGGACAAGAAGAGATCCCCTGGCTTTTTCCTTTGTAGTGTTGATCACAATCTGGACTGGTGTGATTGCCTTATCATTTGATTTCTAGCTCTCTCTTACTGGGCCATAAACTCCATGAGAATGGGTGATGTGTCCATCTTATTCTTTTTACAACAGCTTTATTGAGAGATAATTCATATGCCATAAAATTCACCCTTTTCAAGTATACAATTCAGTTGCCTTTAGTGCATGCAGAGTTGTGCAACCATCAACACTATCTAATTTCAGAATATTTTCATGATCCCAAAGAGAAAGCCCATATCCATTAGCAGTCACCCCCCCGTTAACCTCCACCCACCCCTAGCTCCCAGCAGCCACTAATGTACTTCATGTGTTTGTATGGATTTGCCTATACTGGACATTTCATATAAATAGGACCACAATATGTGGCCTTTTATGACTGGCTTTTCTTTGCATAGCATGTTTTTAAGGGTCATGTTCATGTTCTTTCTTCTTTATGGCCAAATAATATTGCATGGTATGGATATACTACATTCTGTTTATCCATTCATCAGCTGATGCACATTTGGGTTGTTTCCATTTGGAGGCTATTATTGATTCAAGCTAGCTGGGTCTGAGGACCCAGAGGAGGTCCCGCAGGGCCAGCCAAGAGGGTCCTCGGCTTCTTGCAGGACAGAAATCAAACATGAGCCAAGAGGAAGCGAGAGCAGTTTGTTGAAGACGTAGAGCAGATACAGACAGCGTGTCTGGAAGACTCAGAAAGGAAAGAAGAGTGAGTCTCCTCTTTGCTTGGGGCCTGGGGTTTTTGTTGAGGATGGTGGTCTCGTGCAGTGTCTTCTCAGGCATCCAGGAACAAAGAGGAGTATTTAGGTGTCCTGCACTTATGCCCAGAGCCAGGAGTCTTTGTGACTCATTGGTCTTGGAAAACGTTCATGTTGATCCTGCCCCATCACTCCTGAGATGTTATCTGTTGTGCTGAAAGACTCCAAAGAAATCATTAACTTCTTGACCTTTACAAGGAGGACGTTACTGTACCATAAGGTGTAGGGTGGGGGATAGGTCCTAGCAAGAAGAGAGGCAAGAAAAAAAAGTAGTTTTTCTTAGGGTCCCTTCAGTTTCCCTATCTCGTGTTGGATAATGCTGCTAAAAACATTCCCATACATGTTTTTGTGTGGCCATATGTTTTTAGTTTCTTCACATCCTCACCCATACTTGTTTATTTTCTGATTTTTGTTTATATAATGGCCATTGTAATGGGTGTGAGGTGGTATCTCAAGGTGGTTCTAATTTGCATTTCCCTAGTGATTAAGTGTTGCACATCTTTTCATGTGCTTATTGGCCATTTCTGTCATCTTTGCAGAAATATCTGCTCAGTCCTTTGCCCATTTTTAAATTGGGTTGTCTTTTTATTGTTGAGTTGTAAGAGTTCTTTATATATTCTGGATACAGCCTCTTACTGATACATGATTTCCAAACATTTTCTCCCAGTCTGGGTTGTCTTTTCACTTTCTCGATGTTGTCTTTTGAAGCATGAAAGTTTTAAATTTTGAAGTCCAATTTAGGTATTTTTTTCTTTTGTTGCTTCTGCTTTTGGTGTCATATCAAAGAAACCATTGCCTAAGTCATAAAGATTTGCTTCTGTTTTCTTCTAAGAGTCTTAAAATCTCCAGTGCCTGGAATAATGTCTGATATATAGAAGGTACTCGATACTTACTGAGTCAAATGAATGAATTAATATATCTTGAATGAGGGCACTGAGGTGGCTCAGTCCATTAAGTGTCTTGCCTTTGGCTTAGGTCATGATCCCAGAGTCTCCTGTCTCCCCAGGCTCTCTGCTCAGCGGGGAGTATGCTTCTCTGCCCCTCCTCTGGCTCGCATGCACGCTCTGTCCTGCTCACTCTCTGTCAAATAAGTAAAATCTTTAAAAAAATAAACATTTAAAGAAGTATCTCCTGAATGAATGAATGAACAGATATCTCTTGTCCCAGAACTGTTGCTACCTGCATAGAGCCTCAGGGCTAAGAAAGTGACAGTATACTGCCGAGGGGCTCCAGGTTGTTTGAATCTCACCCCCAGTGAATCTGCCATGAATCTCACCCCCAGTGAATCTCCCACAGTTCCTTTTCTGCCATCTCCTTCTTGCCCATTTCCCCTCAGTTTTGCTTCTCTTTAGTTTCTCCACTTGACAAAATGTAGCTACAGCATTTCCTAAATAAATCATGTCTGGCCTACTTTGGTTAAGTTGCAAATAGGGTAGGTATATAAGAAAACTTTTCCTGTCATAAAAATCTTGGTGGGTTTGATATTTCTTTTGTGGGCTTTTCTTGTGTCAGAGAAATACATTCAGATAACATGGCAGTATCCGAATGACAAAGTACAAGTTGCCTCCTTGCGGGGAAGTATGTTTGGAATTTACTTCTAGAAAAAAAATGTGTATGTGCAAGCAGATAAAATGAAAACTAAGGAATTTGGGTGAAGGGTATTTTAGGAGTTCTTTGTACTATTATTTTAAACAGCTTTTTGTACATTAAGTATTTTTTAAAAGTCATCTCTCACGGCCCCACCCACAGAGGGAATTAAGCCGGGGACCCTGAGAGGTGCCCGTGTGCTGGGCGTTTACATTCATTTTCCGTCTAATCCTCAGCTGTTGAGGAGGTGACAAAGGTGAAGGCAGGTGACCAGGCCGGCACAACTTGGTGGAGTAGTACAACCAGAATTTGGATGCTGGTTCCTGGCCCTCCAAGCCTGTACATACTCATCCTTTCCCCAGGGAAGGACTCGCATCTTGGGGGCCTGTTATCTCCGTCACCTGCCTCTGTCATCATATCCTTGGCACATCACGAGACTGTGCTCACCGAGGGCAGACGGGGGACAGTTCAGGAGTTTCTGGAATGGGGCGGTGGGGGGGGGACTGCCATCCTGGGGCTTGAAGGAAAACGGCCAGGGTATGGAGGGAATCGCAGCCCCTAACCAGCCAGCAGGCGGGCCCCCGTGTCTAGCTTTCCTGGGGCATCCGAGGCTCTCAGGAGGCGGCCCTGACCCCCAACCCCCTTCTGTCCTGCCTGTCCTCCAGGAGCTGAAGCTGCCTGCCTTCCGAGCCCACTCCCCGCTCTTGAAGAGCCGCCGGTTCTTTATCGACATCCTGAACCTGCTGAGCGGCCACTGCCAGCTCTGTCCCACGGCCCGGCACCTGGCCGTCTACCTGCTGGACCACTTCCTCGATCGCTATAACATCACCGCCTCCAAGCAGCTGTATGCCGTGGCGGTCTCCTGCCTCCTGCTCGCAAGTATGTGCACTCGCCGCTTCCCGCCGCCCCCTCCCTTGAGCCTGGGTGCTCCTGAGTCATTTCACGTTTCCTAGATCTTTGCATGTCTTCTGTGTCCGTCCTTTGCTGAGAGCGAACTGTAGTAATAATAATCAACATTTTCTTTAGCGTCTGTAATGTACCAGGATAAGTGATAAGGATTTTTGTGGCTTGATCTTAATCCACACAGTGACCCCAGGAGATGGATACCGTAGTACCCCCACCCGCCGCCATTTTACCTATGCACAGAGAGATTAAGAAGCTTGCCTTGGGTCGTCTATCTTAGTAGATAGCAGCCAAGATCTGAGCCCAGCAAGGCATGGTGCCAAAACATGTGCTCTGAAGTCCATGTCACCTGCTTCCTGGCATCGGACCTCTCAGGGTGTGCTAGAAGGGAAACCTGAGCAACCACTGTTCTTAGAGCTGTTTAGAAATGGGACTGTTTGATTGGGGCCTAGCAGGACCCACTGTGTGGTCACCAGTCCTGAGCACTGGCCTCCTAGCGTTTGTATCTTCCAGCGAGGCCTCACAAAACACGCAGCATGGCTTTGACCATCCGTCCGTCTGCCTTAGTAGAGACAACCGCATGACTATGCTGCTCGGATCGTGCGCTTAAAATACGGTTCTGTCCTGCCATCCTGCCTCTTAGAATCGCGACCTGGTTTACCAGCAGTCTGAGGATAGGGATCAGCTGTCAACGTCCTGTCTCTCTGACCTCAAGCATCTTCGGCCAAGCCCCCCTGCTATCACAGAACTTCGCACATGCTCTCTCTTCTGCCTGGCGAGCTTCCCTACCCCACCCCGCCTGTGTGGTCCTAGTTAAATGTCACTCGAGCCCTGCATCCCTGAGAGACCTTCCCCCACTGCCCTGGGCAGGTGAGATATCCCTGATACATGTTTCCATGGCATTGTGTACTTTTAATTAACACCCACCTCCCCTACGAAACAGTGAGTTTCAGGGAGGGTAGGGAGCCCACTACATCATAAGACATCAAAATATATATATATCTAGGTGGAGTAAAGGAATGAATGGAGCTAGAGGTTCCTTCCGCGTTGGGTCCTGTGCTTCTCCAAGGTGCCCTGCCAAAGAGGGGTGATATGCAAAGTGGTCAGCTGTGGTCGTGACCTTTCCTTGACATCTAGTGTTTTCTCCTTAGAGTTCAGTCAGATTTGACATTCCCCTCCACAATATGTTATCATCCTGTTTTAATATTGTCAGCCCCTCCCCAATCCTTGAGTCCCATGGGTGCCTCAAGAAGATAGTACCCGTTTTCTCCTGTGGCTTTGTCTGCTCTTGGCATGCTGCCGTGAACCCCTGTGGGCACGATCACCCAGTTCTAGAAGCATGGCTTTCGAGTTTTAAACACTCTGTATTGTTTTCTGCCATGGCACCATACACCTGCTGTTATTCATAATCCCTTTTGCGGCTTTGAGTTTACAGCCTCCCAGTTTGTGATTTGCTCTACCTTGGGCCTGCTGGATTTGCCGTGTTCTACAGAGAAGGCAGTCTTGCTGGGTGGGAATCCCGCCTGCCTGTGACTTTAAAGTCCCAAAGGGACATGCCACTCTCTTCCATCTTGGGCTTACAAGACATCCCCATCAGCCTCAGCCGAGGGCAGAATGGGCATCGTGTTTCAGGTGGCCCAGGAGGAGTGTGCGCTGTGGCCTTTGGCCTGCGGCTGTCTGTGATCTTTCGGCTGCATCGAGGCCCCATGGGGGCAGGGGACTCAGATTTCCATGGGGCCATGGAGGCTGTCCCCCAGCGTCTGTCTGGGGAGCTGGGACGTGAGGCGCATACTGGAGACTCCTTTGTGCTGCTGCCGCCATGGTGGAGGGAAGGGAAGGGGGCCTTTCGGACGGAGAGGCAGACACCCCCACCCACATGTCTGAGGGCGGCAAGCAGCCTGGGGCGGCAGGAACGGAGTTTTCAGGACGCCTGCCATGCCATATGCTCAGAGGCCTTAGGAAAGAAGAGTTTCCACGACAGCCTGAAATCCCATTCATTGTTCCTTCCCCTCCCCCCAGGCTGACTGTCGGCCACAGGGGGGTCACCTTGCCTCAGGAACCTTTGAGTTCTGCTAATTCAGTACCAAATAATTCCTCAGTAAGAAGAGCCACAGTGCTTGCCCCCACCTTTCGGTTCTTCAGGTTTTAGAGCTGCTTCCAGATAAGGGCCTTGGCACGGATGGAACCTTCTCACCTATGTGCAGCCACCATGCCCCCATGCATAAACCAGGGGTCGGTCAAGGGGCCCTTGTCTACAGGCCAATGGAAGGAGGTGGAAAGAGCAAGAGCTTATAGGTTGTCCCATGGCCGACGTGTGGCAAAGCCACCCCGTGGGCTTCCTATGACTGAGTTACCTGCATTTCCTATACAGGAGAGCATCCTAATCTAAATCTAGTCTGGACAGAAGTAGAGCCGTTCTCTCTGCTCTCTTCTTCATCTGATACAGCTTCCCTCCTCCTCTGTCTTTTTGTGGTTGCTGCTGTAGTTGCTTAATTAAAAGGGTAATTTGACAGCATGGAGACCCCACCACTTCCAGGTGAGTTGGTTTTGACAGTGTGCCTTTACTGTCGTCCCAGCGGGGGCAGCTTTGTCACTTACTGGTCCCTCTCTGTGCGCCCAGCCCTGTGCCAAGCACTTAACAGTCACATCACATGGAATCCTCCCAACCAGCTTACGTGGTTGTGCTGTCATCTGCCCATTCCAGAGGCTCAGAGAGGCTGAGGAACTTGCCTAGGGTCACACAGCTCAGAGTTTCGTTTATTTTTAATTGCGGTAAAATTCATATCACAATGTGAAATTTACCATTTTAACCAGCGTAAAGCGTACAGCTTCATGGTGTTTAATACATTCACACTGTTGTGCAACCATCCCCTCCCTCTAGTTCCAGAACATTTTCATCACCCCAAAAGGCACTCTTGTATCCACTAAGCAACCGCTTCCCGCTCCTTCCCACTCCCAGCCCCTGGCAGCCACTCATCTGTTATCCGATTTGCCTATTCTGGATATTTCGTACGAAAGAGTCACACAGTATGTGAGCTTTTGTGTCTGGTTTCTTTCACTTAACGTTTTCAAGGTTCATCCACGTTGTGGCACACATCAGTACTTCGTTCCTTGTTACGGCTGTTGTATGGATATACCGCAATTTGTTTATCCTTTTATCTGTTGTTGGACATTTGGGTTGTTTCCACCTTTTGGCCGTGAGGATTTGGTACTGCTGTGGAACATGCACTGCTGGCTTCATTAGAGCACCTGCTTTCAGTTCTTTTTTTTTTTTTTTTTTTTTTTTTTTTTTTAAAGATTTTATTTATTTATTTGAGAGAGAGAGAATGAGAGATAGAGAGCATGAGAGGGAAGAGGGTCAGAGGGAGAAGCAGACTCCCCGCTGAGCAGAGAGCCCGACGTGGGACTCGATCCCGGGACTGCAGGATCATGACCTGAGCCGAAGGCAGTCGCCCAACCAACTGAGCCACCCAGGCGCCCCAGTTCTTTTAGGTATAAACCTAAGAGTGGAATGGCTGGTTGGAATGGGCTCTTCGGTGTTGAACTGTTGAAGGAGACTCTAGAGTTTTGCTTTAGCCCAGCTATTGCTGCTCAGAGATGCCTGGGTGTTGAGTCCTTAGTCCCGGGGCCTGGAGCAGCCGGAGGCAGGGGATAGGGAGTGAGGGGCGCCTGGGTTAAGTTGGTTAAGCATCTGACTCTTGATTTCGGCTCAGGTCATGATCTCAGGGTCGTGGGATGGAGCCCTGCCAGGGCTACGCGCTGAGCGTGAAGCCTGCTTGGCATTCTCTCTCCTTCTGCTCCCCTCCCCCTCCCATGTGTGCTCTCTCTCTCTAAAAAATTTAAAAAAGGAGAGAGGGTGGGAAAGAAAACCAGAAAGGCCAGAGCCATGACCAGGGTGGCCTTTTTGCTAGGGCAGCATGGCCTTCAACGTGAAGACATTATCATGACGATTAAAAAAAAAAAAAAAGTATGAGATACATTTTTATTGCTAAAAAAAAATTTGTATAAAAAAAAAATTGGTTTCCCCAAAACCTGTAGTCCTGTTGCCACAGTTTGGTGTGTATACTTCCAGACCCAGACTTACTTATGTGTTTTCATAATTGGGAAAATAAATCTATTTTTATTTACAAGGGAGAAAAAAATGAATCCTAGATTACACCCATATGAACTGCCCAGTAAACAAAATTGCAGGATTCCCCTCTTTCCCCCTTTTTCATTTTTTTCTCTCTCTATATGTAACCCCAGTTCCATCATACTTTCTCTTCTGGACCGTGAGCCCCATCCTGCCCCTCGCTGACTGCTTCTGGTACGTGAAAGGCAGGAAAAGCTAAGGATGACAAGTCTGTTTCTTGGGATAGAGTTCTCACTTTCAGGTTTTTGTAGGTGAGGCCGAGTCCTCTGCTACCCTTCAGCTCAGCTCTCATCCCCCTCCCCAGGAGAGAGGAGCATCAAGCACAAGGGTGGTCATGTGGCCTTTCTGCAAGGCACTGGTCCCCATGTAGGGCCGGATCCTTTAGTCCAGACTGAATCTGCCATGCAGTGCTGCACGTACCTGGAGAAAGGCTCCTTTTCCTACTGTACGTTTTTATTTTATTTTATTTTTTTTGAAGATTTTATTATTTGAGAGAGAGAGGGTGTGCGCACGAGCAGTGGGGAGGAGCAGAGGGAGAGGGAGAGAGAATCTCCAGCAGATGCCACACCCTGAGCGCAGAACTCACCACGGGGCTCCATTCCCACAACCATGAGATCATGACCCGAGCGGAAACCAAGAGTCAGACGCTTAACCTTCTGAGCCCCCCAGGTGCCCCTCCCCTACAGATATTATAACAGGGAGATTCAAAGAATAAAGTAAAAAACCTGTTGCCCATCCCACTCGCCAAAGATAGCTTCTGGCAGTACTTTCTTCTTTTTCCAAAATTGAGCTGGTGTATTTTCTAGAAATGTTCTGTGCATATAGAGACATAGGGTTAATCCTCACGATTAAAAGATTCTGTACTTGCAAATTTTCCCATCCAGTGAAATTTATTTGTAACTTAAAAATCTGTATTCACAGAACTCTGGTGGTCATTCGCGGACACGTGCAGTCACCCCATATGCACGTTCCCAGCTGAGGTCAAACAAGGCAACGGTCTGCCTTCTTGTTGTCATCTCTCATACTTACAAACAAGGGTCTTTTTCTCAGTCTGTTTAGTGCCACATTTTCTCGTTTTTTTGCTTGTTGGTGGTTTTACTGTTTAAAACGGCCCTCAAGGGGCACCTGGGTGGCTCAGCGGGTTGAACGTCTGCCTTCGGCTCAGGTGATGATCCCAGGATCCTGGGATGAAGTCCCGCGTAGGGCTCCCTGCTCAGTGGGGAGCCTGCTTCTCCCCCTCCGTTTGCCTGTCGCTCTGCCTACTTGTGTGCTCCCTGTCAAATAAATAAATCTTTAAAAAATAAAATAAAATAAAACGGCCCTCAAGGGGCTGCTGGGTGGCTCAGTCAGTTGAGCGTACGACTGTTGATTTCAGCTCAGGTCATGATCTCAGGGTTGTGGGATCGAGCCCCGCCCTTGGCTCCGTCCTTAGGGAGGAGTCTGCTTCTCCTCTCTCTTCCTCTGCCCTCCCCCTGCACGCGTACTCATGTGCTCTCCCTCTCTCCCCTTCCCTGCCCCCCCTCTAAAATAAATAAGTAGATCTTTTAAAAATAAATAAAATAAAAGGGCCCTCAAGCATCATGCTGTCTAGCGTTCTTGAACACAAGGCTGTGACATGCCAAACAAAGGAAATCTGTGTGCTAGATAAGGTTTGTGTAGGTGTGAGTTGTGACATGCTGGCTGTTGAGTTCGGTGATATTGAATCCAACAGTATATTGGCCAGAAATACACAGGTTCTGTATTGATCGATTGATGAAAACATGACCAGAGGCTCACAGGAACCTAACCCTGAACTTCCCCTGGAGCGTGGTTCTGTGTTTGCTAGGGCAGTATCCCCAGTGACTTTATCGAACACAGCTTCTGAGAATAACCAGAATCAACTGTGTGTTTACACAAGTGGGTTAATACCAAAAATGCTTTCTTCGTAGTGCATCAGGGAACATCTTTCCTGTCAGTCTGCAGGGTATGCCTTACACTTTATCGATTGCAGAGTTCTCCGTATCATAAACACTGCCGTCTCTGTGATGACTCATTTAGATTGCCATCCATTTTTTTCACTACTGTAAATAAACGGTATGACAACAACTATCATTTTCCCTCTAACTTTGCCCATCTACGTGTGTCTGTGAGAAAAATGCCCTGCCATGCAATTGCTTTGGTCAAAGGTGTGTGCATTGTGCGCATTTAAGATTTTGAGAGGTAGCATTAAATTGCTTTGCAGAGGCTTTAACCAACAGATGACGAGATCCCTTTTTTTCTTAAATTGAGCTTAATTTGTGGGAGCCTTTGGAACCACGCTTCTCTACCTAAATAAACGAGGAGCAGTGTCCCTCCCCCATACTGGCCCCTCATGGGTGTCTACTTGTGACTTTTCTTCTGTGCTCCCAGCAGGCAGTGCATTTGCATCCCACCTTTCTGTCTTGTCCTATCCAGGATGCCCAGATGAGAAATGAGTTTCCCAGACCAATTGATTTGAAGACTCTTTGAGTCAGAAATCATTAGCCTCATCTCTTAGTGAAGGTACGGATAGAAGCTGTTGCCTGTCTAGGGCTTAAGCTCTGGACCTCAGGAAATTCTAAGAGAGGCCCGGCCCATCTCTTTCCCAGTAAAACACCTTCACTCTCCTTCAGTCACCCCCGCATCCCTTCCTTTCCGTAACCCACTGCTTTGATTACTTAGCAACTGCTGCTTCTGAGAAGCAGCTTCTCTGACAGCAGGGCAGGGGGGTAGGATGGGGTCTCTCTGTTGGAGATCTGGAAACTTGAAAGCAGTCTTAATCCCTCCTGGTAGACAGGAGTGAAGGAAGGCCTGCGGAAGTTAAGCACACCAGCTATCCCCCAAACTGAGAATGCTTGAGATGCCTCTAGGGCACTAATTGTAGCCAGCAGATGCAAAGGGGGCCATTTTCCCAGGTGTCCTTTTTTTAGGGGTGTACTTTGGACAAAGCATGAGATTTATTTACAGGATTAAACCCAAATCTGCAAGGATAGAAATATGGCTGCCCCCATTCAGGAGGTAATTTGTGTAAGGGGGGCTAGGAGGGGGGCTCCTGTGTGGCTCCGTCGGCTAAGCGTCTGCCTTCGGCCCAGGTCATGATCTCGGGGTCCTGGGATCGAGCCCCGCGTCAGGCTCCCTGCTCAGCAAAGAGCCTGCTTCTCCATCTGCCTCTGCTGCTCCCCCTGCTTGTGCTCTCTCTCAAATAAATAAAGTTTTTTAAAAAATACAAAATAAATTTAAAAATTAAAAAAAAAAAAAACCACTTAAGAAAAGGTGGCTGGGAGGAGTACTACCATTTCCTCCCTGCCGTGGCCTTCCATTTCAGAAATCGGGATGCGTCTTCCGTTCAATGTGTGGACTTCACATGACAGTCGTTGATTATTTCCTCCAGAAAGCTGCTGCAACATCGACGGTGCCTCTTCTAATCAGTGGCATTTTGGTGGTGGCCACTCAGCACAGGGTGGACTGGAAAAAGTGGTCTGTCTCATGAGGGCCACACCAAGTACATCCGGGCTTGGGGCTCTGATGTTGTAGTGCAGTGAGTGAGGCCATGGTGATTTTCCATTTCCTGTTCCCATCTCTGCAGACTGGCAGGCTTAGAGCTATTTTCAGGGAAAGGATTTTAGGTGACGTGTCGGTCAGGAAGCTGGCTGGGCCGGAAACTCAGAAGTGTAGTTTGTGTAGTTTGCTTTATAGCAAGTCTAGTGCTCAAGACTGTTGGTCCAGGGCCTGGGGTTCTGAGATCCAAGTGGAGTTTTTGGGGGTTGTGTGTGTGTGTGTGTGTGGCTGGGGAGAATAAGGGAGGAATCTTAAGATGCATGGGTTAGTTGAAGATGCAGTGTTCAGGAGTCCTTGACCCCCATGGGTGAGTCACTCGAAAAACTTTATTTGACCTCTACTGTACACCTGGGGAGGCGGTGGCAAACAGAAGGAATATCTACAGTCCTTGTCACTGAAGATAATTCATTCCACACACATGTACCTACATACGCTGAGCCTGGGAGATGGGGGGGGCACAAAACAGATCAAGTCTCCGTCCTCATGTTGCTTATGATCTGGAGGCATCTCCCAAAGAAGCAGCCTTCAAGCCAGGGATTGCCAGCAGGGCTCCGGGCACCTGCCCAGCGCAAGCTAGTGGCCCTTCTAAGAAAATCTAAGTGTCGGGGTGCCTGGGTGGCTCAGTTGGTTAAGCGACTGCCTTCGGCTCAGGTCATGATCCCGGAGTCCCGGGATCGAGTCCCGCATCGGGCTCCCTGCTCAGCGGGGAGTCTGCTTCTCCCTCTGACCCTCTTCCCTCTCGTGCTCTCTCTCATTCTCTCTCTCTCTCAAATAAATAAATAAAATCTTAAAAAAAAAGAAAAAGAAAATCTAAGTGTCTTTACTTTCAGGAGAATAGGCTGGCCCACATCTTAGTGGGAAAATGACCAAGACATTGACTTCAGGCACCCTGTCTGATCTTCACACTTATCTGCAGCTTGGCTGCTGGGAGCTAGGCATTCATCTTTCTTTTCTTTTTATTTACTTTAACCTTGAACCCTCTCTGGAGTGAAGAATTGTGTCTTACTGTACCCTGTCCCCTGTTACATCCAGGATTGCGTTACGCACATTCTCCTGTTAATGCTGAAGGGAAGAGGGCAGAGCTAGCGAGTTCTTATTCATTGGAACCCTTCCCCCCGGGAGAGCCACCGCCAAGTTTATCAGATTATACCTCTTCCTTGTCTTGCCTCAGAGACTCAGGTTCTAAGTGCTGGAGAATGTTTGCTCCGCTGGTCCCAGAAGCCTGGCCTTCGTTGGGCACACCCTACCTAATCAGCGCGACTCGGGATACCACCAGCAGGGCAACTTCGGTTGGTTTTAAAACGACTCTCAAACCCAGCCTGTTATACCCTTGTGTGGGGAGATTAGAGATGATTTTTATGTTAGGTGTGTTTGCCTGGATTTTCAAGATTGTCTTCAGGGAGTATCTGTTGCCTCTCCCTGCCTCCTGAGTCTTCATTTTAATTATAAGCATTTCAGTGTCTAGACAGGAAAAGTGTCGTCTTTGTCACTGACATGTTGGGGTTCCTGGAACTCTTCTAGGAAAGTCTGATTTGTGGGCATTTATAAAGCAGATTCACACTGAGAGAGTCTTGGACTAAGGCAGACCCATGTTCCGGAACCTTCTTTGGCAGTTACTCTGCTCGTTCTGGCTCCTAGGGTCCCATCAGTGTCATTTTCTGAGAATTTTACACTGTTTTTCTTCAGTGGGGGAGTGATATTTTTTCTTTGTAGAAAATTAGAAAATAGAGAAAACTACAAAGAATAAAACAAGGGGCACCTAGCTGGCTAAGTTGGTAGAGCATGCAACTATTGATTTCAGAGTCGTGAGTCTGAGCCCCACGTTGGGTGTGAAGCCTACTTAATTAAAAAAATAATAATAATAAAGAATAAAATAAAAATTACTTACAAATTCACTACATTATTTTTTTCTGTAATCAAAATTTGGGGGTAGAGGGCAGATCCTGGCCCCAGTGATCAGGGAATGGCTAATATGTTGTTTATATGCCAGGCGGTTCTTTGAGTTCTTTGCATGGATTTACTCATTTGATCCTCAGAACAATCCTATAAAATAGGCAGTATTATTTTCCCCGCTTGATAGAGGAGGAAGCCGAGGCCCACTAAGGTGCCTTGCCCAAGGGTATGTGGATGGGGCCCAGGGAGCCATCTCCCTGAGTCCTTGCTCTCAGCCACCACACACAACAACAGCCTTTGTCCTACAGCTGGATTGCTCCCTTCCATGGCCGCACCGGGAAGACAGGCTAGCAGGTGGTGGGGTTGCTAGGACACTCCTGGCTCTCTTTTCTGAGCCTGCAGAGCCACGTGTTTGCTGACCTGGGTGAACACCGTCTGCAGGACCAGGTCTCGTGTCTGGAAGCCCGCTCCCCTTCTAACCTTGAGAGAAGTGGCCAAAGTGGCCTGTCCCCCTCCTTTCCCCTGCTTCAGCGGAGGTGTCGGGACCCCTGATGTCCACACCTCTAGCCCTGCAGTCCAGAAGGACTGGCTCTCTGCTCTCCCTGCAGCCGCGGCCCCATCAGGCCTGGTCCCGAGCAGCCCCTGGTGAGCTGGGAGTGAGCATTCTGCACAGCAGTGACCTCCGTTACCAGAGAGAACTCTGTTCCCCTGCAGGGAGCCCTTGCTCAGCCCTGGCCCCAGATGCCAGCCATGCACCTGACAAGGGTCACCCCTCCCACTGCCCCTGCTTTTAGGTTAGTCAGTGAAATAGTTTGTAAAGCGGAGCACAAAGGAGCCCGGGATTTGTTGGGGCCGGCGTGTGACGTCCTTGCACCATTGTCTCCATTCTGAGACGGGGAAGTCCTCGTAGCCAGAGGGGAAGCCGCTGTGTGACCCACCTGGCCAGATGCCACCTCTGACCTGGGAGGCCTTTTTACAATTTCCTCCTGAAGAAAACAACCACCCGCAACCTCACCTCTTGTCTCTGTTTCCAAACTTGGACTCAGGAATTGGCTCAGCCAGCCGGAAATGTGCTTTCATTCATTCCTTCGTTCGTTCATTCCTTCATTTTTCCAGTATTCATTGAGCCCTACTCTGGGCCAGACCGGGGATGCCGCCGTGGGTGGAGCAGCTCGCTTTAAGGGAGGAAGGAGACAGGCGCTGGGAGGAGGGACACACTGTAAGGCCATGTGCGGACGGTGCTTGATCTGTTTTGTGCTGCACTGTGTCCGAGGCCCGGCACCTTGGGGGTATATCTGTGTGGGACAAGTCCTCTTCAGGGACAGGGACTGTCAACATTGCTGCGCCCCATGCCATCTCCCTGGGGCTGTCAGCCACTGTCAGGACCTTTCTTTGTGTCCTGAGGAAGGATGAAAGTCACCCAGGGAAGGTCCCAGGTCCCCCTTCACTCCAGGTCTCCCCAGCTGGCCCCTGAGATCAGAGGCTTTTTCTCCAGGACATTTCCCACCCTCCAGACCCCTGCAGCAGGTCAAGGGCAGAGAGGGAGGGGGCGCTCCCTGCTGCACCCCCTCCCCCTGCACTGTGGGCCTCACAGCTTCCTCCCTTCCTGGAAGAGTGCCAGCACACTGCCTTTAGCTGGAGGGGTTTCACGCTCCATCCCTGGCTGTCTCTCTCTCCGTATCACATCCTGTCCAGAAACTGAGCTGCCGTTGTGCGTGTGACTACAATTGCACAGTTGGCCCCGAATCAACGGGAGTGCACCTGCAAGAGCAAGGTCCAGTGTTGGTGGGGCGCCAGGCACCATCCCAGAACGCTGAGCTCTCGCGCCCCCTTTGCCACAGGTCCACTTCTGTTGTCCCGGTCGCAGGGGCCAAGATGTTGAGACTTTGCCCTCACAGCCAGCGAGTGGCTGGGCCTTTGTAGAACCCCGGGAGGGAGTCATCATCAGTCATCATCCGTCATCATCCTGCCCTCCGTGCTGCATCGCCAAGTAAAACGGTCTTTGAGAGGGTGTTGTCCTCAGAGCAGTTTTCCTGGCTTCTCCGTCACATTGCTCAAAATCTGTCTCCCATGGCTCCTCAGAAAGACACTGCCTATCGGATGTACGAACAGTGTCCCCTAGGGAGACAAGTAGGAAGCCCCCTCCTGGCCTCCAGTAACTACAAAAAGCCAAAGAATTTTTTAAATGGAAAAGCTGGTGTGGGTGGGTGGGTGGGGATGTGGTCCTTTATTACAGAAAGTATCCCCTTAGAGATAGCTCTTCCACTTCATTCCTGTCACTGGAAGAAAAAAGTAGGCCCTGCTGTCTACAGACCTTTGTTGGAAAGGCTCTGGAATTAAAGAGCTAACTAGTATAAGCAGGGGGAGGATGACGAGAGTATGTGTGCAGAACAGGGCCATTAGGTGGGGAGGGGCCGTAGCTGGGCTCATACCCACGTCTGTGGGAATCCATGCACCCAGACAGCTATGGAGACTTTCTGGGATTGCCAGGACCCTGGTGACTCTGAGAGGCTCTGGACTTTGGAGCCATTTATTCATCATTTTAGAAAATAAATCTGTATTAAGTTTATGCCAGATGCCATGCTGGGTGAAGGGCTCTGTGGTTCATAACACACGTGAGCCCTGCCCTCCTGGAGCAGATAACCAGATTTCCAATTTCCCTTTGTCCCTGACCAGCTGGGTGTTGGGAGCAACTCACTCAATCCTTCTGAGCTTCTGATTCCAAGTGGGAGACACTCCCAGCCTCCAGGCTTGTTACCAGAATGCACTGAAAATGCAGTGACAGGGAGAAACCCCCCCGCCCCCCCCCGGGGCTGCCTGTGTTTCTCGATGCCAGTTTTGCTGTGGCAGAAGCTGGCATGCAGCAGAGAACCGAGCATGGGAGTCCCGGTGCCCCCGGAGCTCACATCCTGGTGTGTGCACATTCTGCCTCTTGCTGACCAGCTCGGTGACCGGGAAAGTCCCACCCCTGTGGGGAGGACCCATCCGGGAAAGGCTGTGGACCCCAAACTCCCCTTTGCCTCCCTCTACGTGAACCTTGGGACCTCCAGCCCCAGCGTGGTGTTTAAGGTCACAGTCCAGGGGAAGGAGTCTGGAGCCACTCTAGCATCTAGCGCAGCCCGGCAGGGGTGGGGGGAACCTTTTATTGAGCTTATTTCTACCCCTTTTTCAAAGCCTGTAAGAAAATGTCTTGTAGCGCTGGCTACCAGCTTTGGTTCATCTGTACCTAACAGGACTTTAGAAGAAGATCCCAGGTTTGGGTACAAAGGATAAATACCGTGTTCCGTAACTCATAGAGCAGCAGCTGCTGCCGTTTATGGGATGCTGTCTGTGCCTGAGGCCCTGAGCTTCCCTACCACCGTTGGAGGTCTGGGTTTCCGGGTGATGGCCCGAAATCACACAAGTTACATATATATATTACTGGGGCGAGGATGGAAAACTGGTGCCTGAGCCTGAACTTGATTGAGGCTTTTGGAAAGGGCATTCCCAACCTGTTTCCAGTCAGGACCTCCCCCAGAATCTGGGCTCCCCAGGTCACAGAATGCTCAGCCCTCATTAAACACTGTCAGCTCACATTAAATATTTGCCCCTCCTGGTGGCCACTTCTCTGCCCTCGGAGGAAGGAAGAATCTGTGGAAGGAAGAATTAGCATTGGAAAGGTCTGCATTCAGCCTGGCCCTGCCTGGGAACTCGTGGGCCCGTGCTTCTGCCCCTGGGTACAGGGGAAAGCTCCCCATCAGAGCTTCCTCGTTCCCCTTGGGCTCCCACTCACTATCTCTGCTGCCTAGCCCTTCCCACGGTCACCTCCAAAGCTGTCCGGCCCACCCAGAGGGCCAGGCAAGACCGCGAAACCGCTGGAGCTATCCCCCTGACCTGCCTGCCTCCCTCTCCCCTAACATCAGCACCTTACAGAGCAGGACAGAGGGGCTTCTGAGGGTTGTGGGGCAGCCATGGGGGTCTCAGTTCCAAATCTGATTTTGTTCTTGTTCTCAGATGACAAGAAGGGGGGGAAACTTTAAAAATAGGAGAGTGGCCCTTCTTGGGGAACAGTAGCTTTGCCTGTTTTTTTTAAAGCATTGCATTTTAGGGCACCTGGGTGCTTTAGTCCGTTAAGCATCTGAATCTTGATTTCAGCTCAGGTCTTGATCTCAGGGTCCTGAGTTTAAGCCCTGCTTTGGGCTCCATGCTGGGTGTGGATCCTACTTAAAAAAATTTTTTTTAAAGCATTGTGTTTCTTGGGGCGCCTAGGTGGCTCAGTCGGTTAAGCGTCTGCCTTCCGCTCAGGTCGTGATCCTGGGGTCCTGGGATCCAGCCCCACATCCACATCGGGCTCCTTGCTCAGCGGGAGGCCTGCTTCTCCCTCTCCCTCTGCCCTTCCCCCTGCTTGTGTTCTCTCTCTGTCAAATAAATAAATAAAATCTTAAAGAAAAACCTGGTTCTCCTTAGCCAAGAATCTGTGGCCTCAGATCGGAGCCTAGGTCTAGCTCCTGAATGGACAGCAGGTAACCCTGAATGAGTCCATAGACAGGCGTCTTGCTGGGCCTGAAGGACTCACGGTGGGGGAGTTTTCACGGGGAGCAGGGTGTAAAGCAGCCTGCTTAGTAGCGTGTGAGCAGCCGTGGACCTGGACATCACAGATGGGGCCACACTGACTTTTTACAGAATTCTACTCTGCGTGTGCACCTTTTCGTTTCGGAATTTTTCTAAAGGCCGTCTAAATGTTGATGAGTGTTGGAGATGGGTAACGTCTTCTTGGGGGTTCATTATGACATTTCTTTCTTTTTCCAAAATAAAACATTCTTTCAGCAATTAAAAATATTGTTTCTCTTGGCCCTCATTCAGAAAAGTCAGGAATCCTATTTGGCCCGCTTGAGGCTTGTTTGCTAGGACCTTGGGTGGGAGAAGAAAAGCCAGGCTTTAGAAGGAGTCAGTTCATAGAGACAGAAAACAGAATGGTGGTTACCAGGAGAGGGGGGTAGCAGGGACAGTGAGTTACTGTTTCATGGGGATACAGTTTCAGTTTTGCAAGATGAAAGGAGTTCTGGTGATTGGTTGCACAACCGTGTGAATGTACTGAAGGCCGCCGAACTGTACGGTTAAAATGGTAAATTTTATGTCATGTGCATTTTACCACAACAAACAAAAATGCTATTAAAAAAAGAAAAGGGAAAAAAAAAAGCTGGCCTGTGAGAGTCCCTCCTGAGGCTTGCTGGATTTGACAGCGTCTTGCCTCTGTGGTTGAGTTAGGCCACTTGGTTGGACTCATGGTCGTCGGTCCAATAAATGTGTGACCTGCTGGGAATGGCCGGGGGTCCTCCAGGTTGTCTGTGCACCAGCCCCCGGGAGGAGCAGGAGTGTGCAGAGGGTGTGCAGAGGGTCCTCAAGGGCATTATTTGGAGGTCCCACCCCCTGCCCCCTGCACTGAGGGCTCATGCGCCTCTCCCTGAGCTCCAGACCTGGGGCAAGCGCTTCAGTTATTTTAGGATTTTTTTCTTAAATCTTACAAGTAGGTCGATATGGCTCCACCTGCTCAAATTTGGGACAATGTGAACATCCAGAAAGAAAAATGTAGACAGAATGATAGAATTATTAAAAATTCATTTCAACCCCAATGTAGTTATTTATTCAGGAAAGACTCATTCATGGATGCTAAAGCATTGAGTTAAAGGTTGTTGGGAGACAGGGTATTCAGAGTCTGAAGGTGTCACCTCACAGATTACTTATTAATTTCACAGGAAAATGGTACCTTTAAAATGGAGAGATCTGGTGTCACCACCACCTTAACCAAGCGATCAAACATAGCATCGCTCTTGCCGGGACAAACTGACGTTATATAACTCCTGATGTGATCCGGTAAGAAGGACAAAACATCGCTTCTGTGGTTTTCTTACCCAAACTGTTTGATCCTGAGGAGACAATCCAGAATATGGGGCATATATATATATATATATATTTTTTTTTTAAGTAAGCTCTAGGCCTAACGCAGAGCTTGAACTCCTGACCCCGAGATCAAGAATTGCATGCCCTACCAACTGAGCCAGGCGGGCACCCCCAGAATATCGGACATTTTAGAAGAAAACGGGCATGGATTCATCCAGAGTCAGTGTCTTGAAAAACAAAGAATGGGACTAAAGAGATATAACAGACACCATGTGTGAGCCTTGTCAAATCTGGATCCAAAAAAACAAGCTATAAAAGACATTTTGGGGACTCCTGGGGGAAAGTCAAATGTGGATTGAATATTAGAAAATGCAGGGGCGCCTAGCTGGCTCAGTGGGTGGAGCGAGCGGCTCTTGATCTCAGGGTCATGTGTTTAAGCTCCACGTTGGGTGTGGAGCCTACTTAAAAAAAAAAAAGGAAAGGAAAGAAAAGAATATGTTATTGCATTAATGCTGTTGTTCTTAGGGTTGGTAATAGCATTATGATTATGTAGGAAAATGACTTCAGGGATGGACGCTGTCCGGGGTGGCATGTCACGTCTGCAACTTAATTAGAAATGGTCCCGCAAAACCAGTATGTATACACACACACACGCACGCACGCACGCACATGCACACACACGCATACACACGCACGCACACACACACCCCCCAAATGTGGCTCAAAGTCAGCAGTTGGTGAATCTGGCCGAAGGGTCATCTGTGTTCATTGTTTACATCATTTCAACTTTTCTGCGGATTTGAACGTTTTCCAAATAAAACATACATTGAAGGAGCCACAGTGAGTCTGTGGCTCTGGTCTGCCTTGGAAAGACTCAGACTTCTGTCCCCCACACATCCCGGGGGACCCGCCTGAAGACTTCCAGGCATCTGGTGTCAATGCAGTTTGTTGATAAGCAGTAAGCAGCTGAGTGGCGGCACTTGGTGGTGGCAGCACCAGGGACAAAGTGCTGGCCCGCTCACAACCATGGGAGGAGGGGAGGAAGTGTCTGCCAGGCACGTGCAACACCAGGAAACTCATAAAATCTTTTCTGGCTGCGAACTGTATTGTGCTGGGGAATAGTTGCTGAGCTGGGGTCTGCCGGCCAGCAACCAAGAGCTGGGGCTATAAGGTCGCTCCTAGATGTGGAGCAAAGTTCTCCGAGCCTCGGGGGATCTGAACAGAACCTGCCTGGGAGGATCCAGTGCCCGGCCCAGCAGGAGGACTCTGTCCCTTTCTGTGTGCTGGGCACTCTGGAAACATTTTCCATCCTGCGTGGCCCTTTCATCTCCACGGGGGCATCTTCCTAAACAGGAAACAAGCGGCCTGTGGCGTTTAGACTGTTAGGTCCAGAGCAAAGTCCTTGAGGATTCAGACTCCACCCTGCCTGGCCCTGGCCTACAGAAGCTTCTCCAGCCTGGGGAGCAGGTGAATTCAGATTCCTTAGTAACCCGTGGCCCCTTCCACTGGGGGGTAATCCCCTCGGGCCCGGTGACTAGGGAAGAGACAGAGGTCTGAAAGGCTTGAAAAGCTCTGAGGGCAGGGAGAAAACTAATCGCATTGAGCCCATCTGCCGGTCAGAACAGATTGCTGTGCTAGTGTCTTAGCGCCACCCCCAGGGCTGTGACCTTCGCTATGGCACCCTCTGCTCTGGGGGAAAAAAAGAGCACTTGTATCCACTGAGTGTCTGTGAATGGTGTTGGCTTCGCTCAGCACAAGGTTCAGGGAAAACTTCACAGTTTTGCAAAAATATTTTTTCTTTCTTTTTAAATTGCACAAAGATACGATCGTTGGAGAAAAAATTAGGGAATGCAGGTAATCGGAGATAATCAGAGAACAATTCAAATGGCCTAAAATTCAGCTATCGAGAGAGTACCATTCATCCTTTCAACAAATATTCATTGGGCAGTTACTCCGTACCAGGCAGTGTGGGAAGCTGGGGACACAGCTGCAGGTGGGTCAGACGTGGTTCTTGTCCTCACAGGCTTCGACCTATTAATGACCTATAGGTCAGGTGCTAGCCATTAATATTAATAGTTGATACTAAGCGATTTGAGCGTGAAAAGTGCCTTGATGACATCCAGTGGCCTCTGAACTGAGCGCCAGAGGACACGTGATTAAGGTGAGTGAAGGGATGAGCACGCCCAGCTGGAGGAGTGGTCCCCTGCTTAGGGAGGATGTGGGGGGCTGGCAAGGCCTTGTCAGCCAGGCCCCACCCCAGGATTTCCAGCCATACAAGAGGTTCTTCCCGCTTGGGCAGCATTGACCTTGGTGTTCCTGCCTGAATTGCCCCTGCTCGCAAGACAAGGGAAGGTGTGTGCCCTGAAGATGGCGCCACGCCAGGCTTCGGTCCCGACGGAGAGGGCTCTGGAAGGAGAGGGTCTGGGCTTGCTGTAAGCTGCGTGGCAGTCTCCACTCTCCTCGTTCTTCTGTACATTTCTACCTGCTCACTCCTGCCCGGCAAAGACCAGAGCCTCACGTCACACCATCTTTGCCCGCTTAGTGGGTTCCTTACGGCTCGCTGAGAAGATCTCAGGGAGGGGCACCTGGGTGGCTCAGTTGGTTAAGCAACTGCCTTCGGCTCGGGTCATGATCTCAGGGTCCTGGGATCGAGCCCCGCATCGGGGCTTCGCTTCTCCCTTTACCCACTCTCCCTGCTTGTGTTCCCTCTCTCGCTGTCTCTCTCTCTGTCAAATAAATAAAATTTAAAAAAAAAAAGATCTCAGGGACATTTTTGGAGGCCTGCCTAGGGAATGCATTGCATCCGCCGTAAGGCAGCCTGAAGTGGTTACTTCCTTCCGTCTCCTAAGAAGGGTGAAAGTCTGATGGGAACTGGGTCACGAGCTCGCAGTTGTGCACAGGTGTGTGGATGCTTTGTCGTTCTTTCAGTCGGCACAGACAGACGCATGCTTTCTGAGCTCGGCTGGCCACCCTGTCTCTTCTGACATTCACTCAGCAGCATTCTGCCCCCAGTGAGCTTGGGCTCCGAGGCCACAGGCAACCACGCCAAGGCCAGGCCTCAGGACTCACCGTGTGATGTGCAGGTCAGGCGGGACGGGGACTGTGGTCGCGGAAGGCTTCCAAGGGGCAGGGACTTGGAGGGTGAAGGACGGGGAGAGTTTGGCGGAGTGAAGAGGGGAAGGGTACCCCAGGCAGAGGGGTGTGTAGATGAAGGCTAGCGGGCGAGGGGGGCGCGGGGCCTTCAGAGAACTGCAGGGACGGTGGCCACAGCCAGGTGTGTGTGGTTTCCGCAGGGCCAGGTGGGTTAAGGCTGGGAGGCCCGTGGCCACCGCCGCACCTGCAGAGCCTCCCACCGTGGAGGCCGCCCCTGGAGCTCTCCACCATTGCTGACTGCCAGGGATTGTGGTGTAAACACCCCGTCGGTTCCCTTGACCCTCGAGTGGGATAATCGAGGCTCATGTTTAATTTGTGTTTGTATCTAGCTCCGTGAGGCTCTATTTCATGCTGTTTATTTCCAGGGC
The DNA here is from genome assembly GCF_009762305.2 of Zalophus californianus. NCBI lineage: Eukaryota > Metazoa > Chordata > Mammalia > Carnivora > Otariidae > Zalophus > Zalophus californianus. Next base: position 103,693,710 of record NC_045599.1, read on the forward strand.
CCTCCAGTATCTATTCATTGTTCCTTCATTACCTTCTGAGCCGTGTGACTTGCCTGTTGATGGAGTTTCACATCTTTTTCGCCACCGCCATTGATAGGAATGTATCGCAGTTATCTCTTCCTACCACACAAATCATGCCCACACTTGGTGATCTAAACAACAGTGATGTGGTCGCATGGCTTTTCCTCTGCTGGTTTCACCTGCGCTCATTCATCCAGCTGCTGGAGGGACGGGGCTGGAAGGTCTGAGATGGTCTCATTCGCATGTCTGAGAGTTGGTGCTGGCTGTCACCTGGGTACCTCTGTCCTCCTTGTGGCCTCTCCACCACCAACAGGCTAGACCTGCTTCCTTACATGGCGGTCCCAGCATGGCACTCCAAGGGAGGAAGATGGAAGTCCATAATGTCACTCACACATACAACACAACCAGTTTCGTTGACATGTAATTGACATACAACGTTTTATTAGTTTAGTATATGTGCCTCCGAAGGGAGCACATCATTGTATTAGTTTCAAGTATATATAAATCATTTGATATATGTACATATTGTGAAATGATCACCACAGTAAGTGTAGTTAACATCCATCACCTCACATAGTTACAATTTTTTTTTCTGGTGATGAGAATTTTTTTTTAAAAAGATTTTATTTATTTGAGAGAACGTGTGCATTGAGAGCACAGGCTGGGGGGAGGCAGAAGAGAGGGAGAAGCAGACTCCCCGCTGAGCAGGGAGCCCGATGCAGGGCTCGATCCCAGGACCCTGAGATAATGACCTGAGCCGAAGTCAGACGCTTACCTGACTGAGCCACCGAGGCGCCCCTGGAAGTTTTTACCTTTTGACCACCTTCACAGGTTTCCCCCCACCCCTGCCTCTGGTAACCACCAGTCTGTTCTTTGTGTCTATGTGTTTGGCTTTTTTAGATTCCACATATAAGTGAGATCATACAGTATTTGTCTTTCTCTTCCTGGTTTATTTCACTTAGCATAATACCCTCATGTTGTCGAAAATGGCAGGATTTCCTTCTTCGTACGGCTGAATATTATTCTATTGTGTATAAATAACCACATTTTCTTTATCCATTCATAACCCAGTGGACACTTGGGTTATTTCCCTGTTGTGGCTATTGTGATTAATACTGCAGTGAACATAGGGGTACGGATAACTTCAAGATAATGTTCTCTTTTTGCTTTTCCTCCCTTTCCTGTCTTCTCCCACGTCTCCCACTTACCGGTCTTTCCTAGGCTCACCTCCCAAGCAAACCATTTCTGAGGGAATCCAAGCTAAAAACCTATTGCTGGGGTTTAAACCCAATGCTGAGGGCAGTGGGGAGCCATTGCGGGGGGGGTGGGGCAGGATCAAATTTGCAAGGTCATTCTGACTCTGGCTGTCAGGCCCCTGACCAGTCCTGAGATTGAACTAGTAAGGGCCAGACGGGGGTGGAGAGAGGGCTCCCTTATTCCCCAGGCCCTCACTGCTGTGGCTAAGTGCCGTTGAGCGCCTCCTGTGTTCCATGCGCTGGCCTGAACATTTGGTGTGCATGTTCTCATTGTCTCTGACAAACTTTAGGAGGCTGAGGTTCCATTTTACAGAGGAGGGAACTGAGGCACAGAAAGGGTGAGACACCTGTGCACGATCACGCAGCTGGAAGCGATGGCTTGGGGGGTCCACACTCTGGTGTGTCAGACCCAGAGTGTGTGCTGTTAGTCCCTTGGCAGTGGGGCCTTTTTGGCTTTCCTCCCTGCCCGCACTGTCCAGGCACTTTAAGATGGGCCTTTACCTCCTGGGTGAAGGCAAGGGCCGGTTGTCCAGTAACCTCTGCTTCTCCTGCAGGTAAATTCGAGGACAGGGAAGACCACGTCCCCAAGCTGGAGCAGATAAACAGTATGAGGATCCTGAGCGGCCAGAACTTCACTCTCACCAAGAAGGAGCTGCTCAACACAGAACTGCTGCTCCTGGAGGCCTTCAGCTGGAACCTCTGCCTGCCCACGCCCGCCCATTTTCTGGACTACTACCTCTTGGCCTCTGTCAGCCAGAAGGACCACCACTGCCACAGCTGGTCCACCGCCTGCCCCCGCAAGACCAAAGAGTGCCTCAAGGAGTATGCCCACTACTTCCTGGAGGTCACCCTGCAAGGTGGGGCCCGACAGCGGGACCTGTTACCCCTTCCCCACCCACACAGACGCATGTCCACCCACGGAATCCTTACTGACCGGGGCCTGTCCACCCAGAGCACCCCCACTTCGCAGGGGATACACAAAGAAGGGGCAGCGATTCTCCCAGCGTGGTACCAATACTATGTAATGACAAATAGCAGCTTAGATCCTGGCAGCTGGCTCCCCACAAACTTACTGATCACCTGCTAATTTTCCTTACGGTAACCTGGAATGCTGCAAAGGATCTAATAGGATAGATTTGCAAGTAGGTCACTCTGGAAGAGCTGTCATCATACAAATAGGGTGGGGGAGGGGTTATGTTTCAGTAATGAAGTTTAGCAATAAAGTTACCCTGTTTGGGGACTTTGTTTGAATCCCACTCTTCCCATTGTCTTAAAATCCAGGTATTAGGTAGAATACCAGGTCAGAAATACTGTTGATACAACCACCCGATAACCCACCACAAACCAAAATGGTCCTGAGTAACAAGATCAACAGTTATATCGAGCATTAATTGAGCATTTACCGTGTACCAGGCACTTATTTTAGTGCTTTGAGTTATAAGATGTCATTGGAATTTCACAGTGACTCCACGTGAAAATCACTTCTGTTGTTCTTATTTTACAAATCTGTTTCCTCAACGGATGCTCAAGAGGTGAGGTAACTCACCCAAGGTCATTGCTGAGATTTGAATCTGAGGAGCGTGGTTCTGTGCCCGTGCTCGTAACCATAATGCCACTCTGCTTGACCCCTCCTTTAACTGGCAGACGTTGAAGTCATCAGAAATGATAAGCAATATAAGAATGATGATGCACTGACCACCAGTGTCATTTATGGAAATCCTGGGCCTCTGAGGTTTGCCTTTGCGCATAAGTAGTGCTGGCTTCCCCACCGTGCCAGACATCTTAGTAGGACATTAAGATGCATTTCACACCGTATACATGTACCAAAACATCACGTGTACACCTCAAATACGTGTAGTTTTTATTTGCCATTCGTATGTCAGTAAAGCTGGGGGGGGTGGTTCTTCAGTAAACCTAAGTCAAGTGCTAGTTTTCGTTAATGAGCATCAAATGCTTATGACCATTCCCTCAGTCATTCAGCAGATTTTTGTTGAGTGCCTACTGTAGGCCAGGCTTTGTTACTATTAGCAAGTTATCCTGTAGTCCCGCCCAAAACAGAAGCTTCTGCAATGGTGTGTCACTCACCCCTCACAGCCAAAGAAAGGACACGTGTTTTGTGGTGCTCTTCGCAGCCATTCAATGAGCCCCTGGCAGCCCCCTGGAAGCTCTGGGCGAAATTTTGAAAATCATTCCTCTAGGCTGACACCAGAAATCCCAGACTGAGAGCCAAGGTGTTTAAGCTTCAGGAGCGGAACTTCACGCTGTTTCTAATTTTTCATCCTGTGTGTGTATGGCAGCCATGAACAGGCTTGAACCGAATCATTTGTCTGCCATTTCTCAGAAGGCACAAGGTAGGAGGGGCACTGGGACCCCAGAGCGAGGCTCTCTGATGCTGACTTCTGTGATTCTCTTTCAGATCATATTTTCTACAAATTCCAGCCTTCTGTGGTTGCTGCAGCCTGCGTTGGGGCCTCCAGGATTTGCCTTCAGCTTTCTCCCTACTGGACCAGAGACCTACAGAGGATCTCAAATTACACCCTGGAACATCTCAGCACATGCATCGAAATCCTGCTGGTGTAAGTTCCACCCCTAATCTTTCCGTGTTTCCAGAATATTGAGGCACTTGCTCTTGAGACCCACCTCAGGCAGTTTCTCAAAGTCAGAGGGTTGTGGTGGCTCCCCCAGGTAGTGTCTCCCATAAAGTGGGCCATGGTGACTCTTGCTAGAATTGAGGTTTGCAGAGGTGGCCCTTCCTATTTTGGGTAGCTTTGGGTTTGCAATTTTAAGGTCAAGGGGTCGGGGAAAAGAGAGGCTATGTGCACACCCTTCTGAGTGTCTGGGCTGTTTGCTCTGAGCCCGGTGTATCAGTCCGTCTTATGGATGATTATGCTGAGTGATTACACTCATGATAAGCTGCTTTCTCAGATATGGCCACAAAGCTGACCTCTTAGCCAGCCAAGCCCAGAGTGGCTTAACATTAGAGGCCACAGCCTCCTTGCACGGGTCCCTGGGAATACTGGGGAGGACATGTTGAGTGTATCAGAGAAGATGCATAAGGGCAACGTAGACCCAACACCATGAAACTGATATTAAAGGAGGAAGTATTCAGTGGTGATGGCAGGGAGGAGGCAAACCCCAGGCTGGCTGCACCCCGTCCCTCTTCCACCCAACAGGTGGCAGCACCTGCTAGATGCTGGCCCTACTCACCACAGGCCGGACCCTGGAAAGCGGCCTCTCAGCCTCCTGATGTGGGAAGCTTTGCTGGTAGCTAGCTGCCTCTGTCTCATTTCTCTGAACTGTCCACCCTGCTCCCTGGACCTTGTTTTAAAATCTTTGTTTGTTGAAGGTGCCCAAAGCCAGAGCATATGGTCTGGTGTGAACGCAGATAGGTGACCCCAGATGCTTAGCCACCAGCCCTGCCTCTTCACCAGGGTGGTGGCTCTGGGATGGCCACCTTCTCAGATCCACAGCCTCCCTGTGCTCCTGTCTTAACCTAAGTCTCTACCGGATTAATGGATTTATTTCAAAAAGCTTTATGGGAAGCTTTCTTTTTTTTTTTTTAGATGGAAATAAACCTGTTGATTCCCTTTTCAGAAGGTGAAACTTAGGCCCCAGGGGCAGCTTGCTTGAGATCTGTTGGGGGTGCCTCAAAGGCAGAGGTTGTGCTCATCAAGTGTTGGGCCCCTCCCTCCTGGAGCTTGCACTTGGCACCAGGAGCCAGGTGGTAACCCAGAAATTATCATCTGGGCGGTTGACTGCTGAGATGGGCAGTGTAGCAGCGTGGGGGACAGCGAGGCTAGTCTCGAGGGGCCAGAAGGGGTTTCCATAGGAAGTAGATCCAGGCTAAGGTCTGCGGTCTGAGTTTAGTCAGAAGAGAGCGTGGTGGTGGGGGGCAGCACTACAGACAGCATGGGCTGGGCGCAGCCCTGGGGTCACAGCACACAGATCTCAAATCCCACTTGGCATACTCAGGGGTCTGCTGCTGTGGCCTTTGACCTCAAGTCTCACCCAGGTCCTTTCCTTTCAGAGCTTATGACAACGTCTTCAAAGACGCTGTCGTGGTCAAGAGCCAGACCTTGGCAATGGTGCCCGGCACAACCCCCGCCCCCACCCAAGTGCTGTTCCAGCCGCCCGCCTACCCCACCCTCAGCCAGCCGGCGACGCCGGGCCTGGCCCAGTTCCAGACCCCCGTGCAGGACCTCTGCTTGGCCTATCGAGACTCGCTGCAGGCCCACCGCTCTGGGAGCCTGCTCTCAGGGGGCTCTGGCTCATCCCTCCACACACTGTACCCCACCCTCCAGCCCCTGGATGTGTGTCCCCTGTCCCTCCCTGCACCCCTCAGCATGCAGATGGCCATCACAGCCGAGCCCAGACACTGCCTCGCCACCACCTACGGAAGCAGCTACTTCAGCGGAAGCCATGCGTTCCCCACAGGCTGTTTCGACAGATAGAGCACCTCCGGGCCACAGAGGGAGGCCTTGGAAACCCACCTGGGCAGGGGAAGAGGACACAGATGAGGGGGGCTCAGCCGAGTGAGGCAGTGGGGAGGCCGTCCCCACAGAGCCTCATTGGCTTTGAACACAGAGGGTTCATATTCTTTTTAAACAAAGCCGACCCAGAGCAAAGCGGTCAATGACATCCCTCCCCCGAGAGAATTCCTCTGGAAAACGTCTTCCACATGTGCAGCTGGGGTGCAGGGGGACGGCTCAGCCACCATCCTCCAGAGGAGGGACCTGGTGGATTGAGAAAGACCTGGTGAGAGGCCAGGAGACGACACAGGATGCAGGCCACCAGTCCGCGAGCACGTCTGGCGTCCAGCATCAAAGACTTCTTTATTCCTTGCCAGTGGCAGCTACACTGAACAAGAAGGGACTGCCTGATGTCTTCTCAGGACCCCCAGCAGAGGCCGACTTGGGTGCTCCTTCTCTGGCTCCGTACCGAGGAGCCTGCGTGTGTTTAAGCCTGAGTGTCGCCTTCCGAGGCATGGTGGGTGGCTGTCTTGCCTTTGTTGTCCAACCTAAAACCTTATTTGGCCTTTTAGATATTTCACATGCTGCTGCTTCCCGAAGTGACCTAGCTTTCTGTTCAGTAACATATCTTGTTTACATACTGTATCAGGGATTTTGTGATACTTGAAAATTCCTTACGAGAAAAAAAGGTTGATTGCCATCCCACGCAAGGGCTCTCGGTTCGAACCCAGCTTGTAACAGCAGAGCTCCTTTTTCAAAAGCATATGGTTGGGGAGAGCCACTTTCCAGGCTCTTGGTTCCGGAAGATTCCGTATCTTGGATGCTGTGTTCACCTGTAGAACTTCAGCAACCACCCAGAGGAAAAGGTGGTTGAAGGGTAGACAAAGGTTTACAACTAACACCGCCCACCTCCCTCCACCATGGGCTTACGGTGCGTGAAGTTAAACCCAGCCTTGGCTTTGAGTTCAGCTCACAGGGAAGGCTAAACTTGTGGAATATTGGCTTCATGCCGGCTGGATTTGGGGAGTGGGGCACGTACGTGGGTATATGTCACAACCACTGACAGGCAAGCGGTGGGTTAGATCGAAAGCCAGTATTTGGGTCCCTGCAGCGACTGGGCTCTCAGGAAGACTCTTATAACCATGTGCAATATGTTTTTATTCTGACTCATGGCTTGTGCTCATTGTATTTTTTTTTTTTTTTGGTTCGGGATCAGGGGGACACATTGTTCACCCATCAGAACTGGGAGGTGCAAAGAACCACAGAAGCATTTTTTGTTTGTTTGTTTGAAAAAGAACCCATCTTGGTTTTTTTGGCTTATGTGCCAGTCCAGGAGACTGGCTCGGACACTGGCAGGGAGGCGGCTGCGTGCTGCTCAGTTGGATCCGAAGGTGATTTTCAGAGTGAATGGAAGCTTCGGCATAGAAGCAGAAGAGGAGGTGACGGGGATAAGGCGCTGCTGCCACTTTGTCCCATGAGTGTGGAAAAACTACATGTTCGTTTGTTGCTTTTCTTTTTTTCCTTTGCCAACCTCCTTCTATTTATGTGAGACTGGTTTGGATTCCAAGTTAATGTGTCTGTTCTGGGACTGGGGCTTGTGAGGGGCCCCCCAGTAGAGCCTCACAGCCAGCCCAGCACCCAGAAAAAGACGTCCTGCAATAAACATAACATATCACCTGCTCTTGGTCTCTGTGCCCTTCCTGCCCTTGTCCTCTCAGCCAGCCCCGGGGGTGTCTCCACTCCCGCCGGGAGGTTGCGGTGGGGGGGGGGGGCAACACAAGACTGGCCCCCGTGGAGCTGGGTGCTGCCCCCCGAGTTGGGCAGCCGAGTTGTCCCCGGGCCTCCCTGGGGACACCCATGCCAGGAGTAAGGCTCAACATCCGGCTCTTGGTACCCACTATTGGTCAAGGTTCTCTCTCCACAGAAACAGCACCCATTATATACATAGCCAGAGAGATTTATTGTAAAGAATTGGCTCACACGGTTGGGGCTGACAGGTCAGGAATTTGGAGGGCAGGCCAGCAGGCTGGAAATGCAGGTAAGAGTTGATGTTTCAATGGAGTCCAGAATCTGTAGGGCAAGCCAGAAACTCAGGACTTCTGTGACAGTCTTTGGGGAGAATTCCTTCTCCAGGGAAACTGTTTTTGCTCTTAGAGCCCTCACCTGACTGCATGAGGAGCCCCCCCCCACACACATCCCCCCAACACACAGAGAGAGTAGTCTCCTATACTTAAGGCTTACTGATCGTAAATGTTAATCACATCTACAAAATGCCTTCATGGCAACATCTGGACTAGTGTTTGACTAAACCACTGTGCGCCACAGCCTCGCCAAGCTACCACATACAATTCACCACAACCACTTACTAGCTGTCAGGAGGCAGTTGACTCAACTGCTCTGGGCCTCAGTCTTCTCACCTGTTGAAATGGGGGTGATAACACTTGCCTCGTAGGGTTCTCAGGAGGATTAAGCAACATAATGCACGTCAAAACCAAACATAAATTCTTCTTCAGGATGCACCATTATTTTATGTACCAGTAAGAAGAATTAAAGAAAAACTTGCCAACTAAACCAGGGCACAGGGTTTAAGAGACTGCTGATTAAATATTGCATTCTTATTTCAGGAGGGTTAAAAAGTAAACATATGTGTACCATAGAATCAATGGAAGATGGTGTCAGCTGTTACGGAAAGTGTCAGACTCTTTCTGAAAGGAAAAAGAGCCCCACCCTCCACTTTCTCAGGTTCCTGCAGGAGAACCATCCAGGGGACACGGTGTCAGTGTGGAGCTGAGTGGTTCTCTCGAAACACGGATGCCTTTAGTGAGGACGGGGAGGTGTGGGAAGAAACACGTTCAGGGTGTGAAGCTGAGGTCGGGGCCCCGGAACTGGGGCAGTACTCCCCATCTGCCATGTGCAGGCAAGACAGGAGGAGGCTCTAGATTGGGGGGATTTGATGGTAAGGCAAGTCGTGGATTTACCAAGAACACCCACTTCAATATCCCTCTGTCTTTAGGCCTCAGTTTCTCCACCTATTAATGTAGAGATGGTTGAGTTGTGTGGTTTTGAGCTGAAGAGGGAAACAGAGCCACAGAGGCCCTAGGCTTCTGCCTTCCTTCAACCCAAGGGATCCGCTCGTACTTCTCCCACACATGGTGTTCCGTCTTAGATTTTGTTTGTGCCCGTGCTGGGCAGTAGTTTTGAAAGCTTGAAAAAGCACAGAGACAGCTTTAAAGGCCGCTCCGGGGCAGACAGCTATTTCAGTACAGAGATTTTCAAACTTGAGCAAGCTGCAAATGACCTGGAGTCTTCCCCAGAGGAGTGGGGCCTGGGAGTCTGCATTTTTAGCTGGCTTCCGGGTGACTCAGATGCGTGGGGTTTTTTTGATGTTCCAGCAGAGGACTTCATGCAGGACCTGGTTTCCAGCCCGAAGGACAGAGTGAGGACATCCCAGTCTGAATTTCTGAACTACCTGAGTTCTAGACATAGACCTGACCTTGTTCCGAACTTAGCTGTTTTTAATTCTATGCAGTATTTCTTTAGCCAAGCCATGTGAAGGCTTGGGACAGCCTGCTTCCTCAGGTTTAACATCATAAGTGCCTAGATTAGGGTTGGGGTCAAAGTTCCACTTCCTCATGCCCTAGGGGTTCAAAGTCCACCCCTCCAGAGCCACCTGTTCTGTCACCTACTTGCTCGGCTCCCTTCAGCCTTTCTATCTGCGATTCTCAACCGGGCTCATTCTTGCCCCCTAGAGGACATTTGGTAATGTCTGGAGACATTTTTGTCTGTCACCACTGGGGTGGGGGGATGGCAGGCATATAGTGGGAAGAGGTCAGGGACGCTGCTGAACATCCTACAGCCTAGGACGACCCCCCAAAAAAGAACTGTCAAGTCCCAAATAGCAGTAGCAAGATTAAGAAGCCTCAACACGTGTTAGCTCCCAAAGAGGTCTCTGTAAGAACCCTGGTCACTCATTACTCTTTATTTTCTTCATAGTTGTTAAAGCCATGTGAAATGATCTTGTTAGTTTGCTTGCTCGGTTTGATGTTTATGCCCTCAGCTATTTTCCCCCAGTAGAACATGAAGAATATTACCACTTCGTGAGGGTGGCATGAATCATAGGTGTTGGCATTTATTAAGCATTTACTGTGTACAAAGTGCTATGCTAAGGAATTTGCTCCTATTGTTGATAATCATCCTAGTAACCCTATAATGTAGGAACTATTATTAGCTTGTACAGATCAGAGAACAGGGGCATGGAGAGGTTATTTGCAGTGGGGACCTCAAACCCCGGCAGTCTGAATCTGCCCCGCCGCTTTGTAGTACCTCAGTCAAGGGCTTTGAATGAGTAAAAGGCTCTGTGATGGTCCCAGCTGGCCACCTCGCTCACCTGGTGGGGAAGACATGACAGGATAATGGATACTTGTTCATAAAAGAAAAGGGTTGCCAGGCATTCGTGCTCCTGATTTACGGCGTGGCAGGCGTGCTCTCGGAGCGCACTCACCAACAGACAGAAATACAGAAACAGCTTCTTGCATACCTGCCCCAGGCTACCGTGATTCACCACTCCATCTGTCTGCCCCCAGCAGGCTCGGATGTGGGAGGGGTTCCCTGAACCCCATCTGTGAAGGTGGAGATCTGGGACCAGGCTTGGGGCTTCCCCAGAGCATCCCCTGGGAGGGACCCTGCCTCTGGGCTGGCTTTGGCAGTCCCTGGCCCCACGAGCCTAGGAAAGAATCTTACCAGTCCTCATTCACCTCATTCTCTGTTCCTCAGGGAAGACCTTTGTGACTTGAATTTCAGCAGAAAGGCCATAGCATTTCGCAGGAGTCTCAAGTCCAGATGCCCACCAGGACCAGGCAGGTAATGTAGTGAACCCAGCCGGGTGACTGAGACAGCGTGATGTGGTGACTACTGCATTGAAACCAGTGTCTCCCTAGAGGATATGGCTTCTCCTCAGCTCTGGTCAATTATTACCTTTCAGGGGCGTAAGCTCTGCAGTGCTGAACTTTCAGATTTCCAGAACAAGTGGAAATCTGTCCTTCCTAGGAAACCTACTAATTTTTCATTTAATTTAAAATTAAATTTAAAAAATTCTTAACACAATAGATGACCAATAAAATACATTGTAAGTCAGAATAGTTCTTGGGCTGGAAGCATGAAAGTTCTAGTATATAGGCAAGAGCATTGGGCCTCAAAGGTGGAAGGTCTGAGTTTGTCTGCTCTTAGCTAGATGAACTTGGAAAAAGCCACCTCTCCTCTCTGAGCCTCTGTCTCCTCATTTATAAGGTGGGAAGGCTATCAGCTTGGGTTTATGATAACTAAGCATGGAATGTATAGTATCTTTCAACAATGAGTTCTATGAGAAAGAGTATAAATAAGTGGGACACAGGTGAGTCTCTGGGCTTCATTTCTGACCTAGCTCTAGCTTCTAAGGAAGAACTCGAGTGGTCTGGCTTCTGCTGGGCCGGCTCTGACCAGTATTTCAGGCTGCTGCCCTGGCCAGGGACACAATGGGCAGGGTATATAGGAAGTCATGCTTTCTGCAAAAATGGGAGGATTGGGACCCGGAATTGTCTCCAAAGTCATGTGTGGCTGGGGAGCATTTCACAGTGACAGGTCTCTGGTCTTCATCCCTAAGAGTACAGTTCAGGAGGATTGGGGTAGGGTCGGGGCTATTCTTTTAAGAGGACCCTCAGGAGATGCTCATGCACAGCCAGGTTTGCACCCTTCTCCCTGCTCTAAATGCTCTGACCCTGTGTGTGCCCGTTCTCCCAGTAGAACCTCCAAGAAAGGCCCTTATAGCTGTTTAATGAGCACTTACGATGTTCCAGGGCCTGTATTTGACACTTTGCTCATGCTCTCTCACTCAAGAGCTGGTATTATTACCAGAATTTTCCAGACAAAGACACTGGGGTTCAGGAAGGCTTAAGGTCTCAATATGCGCAAGTGGTAGGAATTGGCTTCAAATTTAGAAATGCCTGACTGAGGAGCCCATGTAGCCTCCAATGCCTTGTCACCCCTAGATGACACATACACTCGGCCACCAAAGCCCAATCACTCAAGCCCAATCACTCAGGATCTCACTGCCCGCCCTTCGCCCCGCCCCCCAGCAGACACGCCCACTTTGGTGTTCTCGGGGCCGCCGGTGGGAGGTGGAGCGCCACCTAGTGGTGATCTTTATTTTTTTAAAAGATTTTATTTATTTATTTCAGAGAGAGAGAGAATGAGAGATAGAAAGCACGAGAGGGAAGAGGGTCAGAGGGAGAAGCAGACTCCCTGCTGAACAGGGAGCCCGATGCGGGACTCGATCCCGGGACTCCAGGATCATGACCTGAGCGGAAGGCAGTCGCTTAACCAACTGAGCCACCCAGGTGCCCTAGTGGTGATCTTTAAAGATGCTTTGGTAAGCCGCTGCTTTCTCCAGATGAGCTTGGTGGAGGCGAGCAGTTGCCCCACAGAGTGAAAGAGATGACTCGCAAGGGTCAGAATGAAAGTCACGAAGAGCCTGGGGTACAGGGCCTCCGAACTGAGGCATGTGGAGTGGGGAGTCACTATAGCATCTCGAACAATGCAGCAAAATGGTGAAGCTCCTCTAACTTCTAGGAAGCCGTGGACATGGGTTTTTACCCTTTATCCTTGCAACTCCCCTGTGACCCAGGAAGGAAAGGTCTTCTTGGTCCATTTTGCACACGGACAAGGTAAGACTCACCGAAAGCCAGCAGCTTGGGCACGTGCCTTGAGTCAGTGAAGGAGGCAGCTAACCCTCTCATCACGCTGGTTGAGAATGATGGTGGTGATGGTGGAGGTGATGGTGGCTGGTCATGGCGGCAGCTGCTAATATTTAGTGAGCTTGTAGCATCACAGCTCTGTAGGTAAGTACAGTTATTATCCCCACTTTCAGGTGAGGAAACTGGCTCAGAGGAATGGGTGAACTTACCCCAAGGGGACACAGCTTCTAGGCAGTGGAAGAGGGATTCAAACCCTGGCAACACGTGTCCCCAGAGTCAAAGCTCTTAACCCCTGTCCCTTCTACTAGCTGAGGAAGCCTCCCTGCCAAGATGCCAGCAAAATGGATGCTTTACTCCAGCTCCCCTTACTCCATCCACCCCCCCCATAAGCTGGACTGAGAAGCCGTGGCCTCCATCAGGTGGCAATACCCAAACCCACATTATTCTCAGAGACCCTCTCTGCCATGTGACCGTGGGCAAATGTCTTCCCCTCTCTGAGCTGCTGTTTCCATATCTGTGAAATAGAGTTTAAACTAGTTGAGCTCCGAGGTCCTGCTATTCTATGCGTCTGTGACTCTATAACAAGACTGGCTTAAGAATTTCTCCCCTGCTAACAATTTGAATTTGTCCTTGAATCAGTTGCCAAAGAAAAAAACAGTCTCTGTCCTCTCCTCTCTCCGCCTCCCTCTCTCCCCTCCCCCTTTCCTCTCTTCTCTCCCCTCTCCCTTCCTCCTCCTCCCTCTTTCTCTCAGTCTCTCAATTTTCAGCCTAATTATGGTTAACTCTGTTATTTAGAGACTTATTATCCAAGCTCATTATGAGTAATTATTCAGTCTGGAGGGGAAACAGCAACACTGCTAGTTTAATTTAATGCTTACCTAGTTCACTTAATTAGCAATAAGTCTTGGCAAAACGATGGAATGCACGGGGTCCTGGCTTGGTGGGGGTTGGGGGGAGGCTGAGTGCTGTTCTTGGGAAGATAAACAAGTTCTAGGGCAGAATGTGGGAGGAGGCAGGAGGGAGCAGCCTGTAAGCGGGGTCGTGCCACCTGTTCAGGCTGAGGATGGCCTGTGACAGTGAAAGGTTGTTCATTACACGGGCTGGAAGGGCCTTGGGTCAGGTAGCACTTATGAGGCACCTGCTGTGTGCTAGACCCTGTGCAAGGCACTGAGCAAACCTTATTTCTAATGCCCCATATCTGGGACTTGGGCATTCAAGGTAATTTAGATAATCAGCTCTCATAGCAAGTACGTTCTCTTTTCAGTAGCCTTGCAGTAATTTTGGTTCTGCCAAGGACAGTGTGGCCCATTTAATGCTGCTGTGTCTGTTACATCTCTGTCTTCACTTAGGGAGGCCACAGGCTCGGGGCTTTGGGCAGGCAGCAGGATCTAGCTGTTGTTCAGCTTTGGCTTTTTTGATAGTTTTCATCTACTTATGGCAAATGATGTTGAAATATAGAAGTGATCTAAAGTTTCCATTGCAGCAAAAATAAGTGAATTGTCAGACAGAAAAATATGGGGTAAGAAGGCAGGGTAGGGTCCTTGCCAAGGAGGAAGGAGAATGGAAAAGAGGACCGTTAAGTGCTCTGGGTTAGGGATTATCTAGCCAGGGGGCAAGCTGCCACCCCCCGCCCCACTCCCGTGCCCTGGAGAGACAAATAAGCAGGCAGGGACGACCCAAAGGCTGCCTCAGAATCCTGGACCCAGCTCCAAGCACCCACTAGGAGGTCAGAATGACCCTCCCGACCGCCATCCCCGGCCAGCCAAAGCCCCTCACAGTTTCTCCCAGGCAGCGCTGTCCAAGTGAGGACATCCCAGGCCCTTCTTGTCCCTCTTGTCACTCCCATGGCCCCTTTGCCGTATAATACTCTCTCATTTCTCCTCAGTCCCTCATTGGTCCTCCTGGCCCCCTGTTGTACCAGTGGGTAAACTGAGGCCCAGAAGGATGCTTCCACAGTCGATTAACAGCAGAGCCACGGCCATGCCAAAACACCTTTCTGGCCAAGTTCTGGTGTCTTCCTCCTTCATCTGCCAGCCTTGGAGCCCAGCCGCAGGGCCCTCTCCTGGAAGTGCCACTCCTCCTACCCACCATCTGATACACCTGTCCTGTGGCCCACATGAGAGTCGGTGTGTTAAAGGAGCCCTGTGTCTCTACCCACAGAGAGGTGGGTAGCAAGGTGGGGCAAGGGTGCACGGAAATGTGCCCACCGTGCTTCTTGAAACACCAGGGGGCCAGGAGTATTTCAGTCCACATTCAAGCCTCCCTCTGCCATGTTGCAGAGCCCACAGGGGTCTCAGGGCCAAGGTTTGGCCTGTGTAGCCATCCTTGGGCCTTTCCCACCCCTACCCAGCTAGAAACTGCCCAAAACACCAAAAAACAAAAACAAAGACAAAGGGGTTTGGACAAACAGAATGTCTGTTCTTTTTTTTTTTTTTAAGATTTTGTTTATTTATTTGACAGACAGAGACAGCGAGAGCAGGAACACAAGCAGTGGGAGTGGGAGAGGGAGAAGCAGGCTGCCCCCACCCGCAGGAGGGAGCCCGATGCGGGACTCGATCCCAGAACCCCAGGATCATGACCTGAGCCGAAGACAGACGCTTAACAACTAAACCACCCAGGCACCTTGGAATGTCTGTTCTTATCCCAGCTTTCCTGGTGGCTCTGTGCACCACCCTCCGCAAGAACCCCGCCTGGTTGCTCAGGCCAGCCTCTTGCTTACACGCTCATAGGTCACGCCTCCGATGGTGGAGATCTGAAAGAAGCAGCCAGAACAGAGGGAGTCAGTGCAGGGGCCCCTAAGTGAGATGGAGCACAACTGGGGGAAGATAGGCCTTCAGTCCCAGACCTGAGTGGAAGTGAGCAGGTTGCACCACTTCTCTGAGCCTCAGTTTCCCAATTTGTTATGCGAGCCCCTGTGTAGACTCAGTATGGCAAAAGTGCTAAACAGATGTTAGGGGTGATGTGGCTCTTCATATTGTAACCTTCCATCTGTCCACTGAAATGCACCTACTCTGGGCACTTCCCTTGTGTTATCCCATTTAGTTCTCCCAACAACACAGTAGGGTTGTACCCATTGTACAGATGAGAACACTGAAGTCTAGAGGAGTCAAGTAATCCCTTTAAGATCTAGAGGCCACACTCAACCTCTGCACCACACAGCATTTATGGGACACCTGTTCTTGGTGATAGAGTCCCTGCCCCGGGGGAAGGCAGGCAAGGGGGTGCTGTTCAGTGAAGGTGCTGTCCTATGTCCTGGGCTCGAGGCCCTCGAGACCCACTGTCAGGGGGCATGCAAGTATCATGAGTTGATCCTGATAGCCAGCAGAAGAGGCAGCCTTCTCACAGGAAGTGGGTGGGTGGCAAATGGCGTCTTTGTGAGCAGTTCTGTCAAGGGTGGCAGTGTGAAGTGATGGGTGATTTGCACCTGGAGCAAGACGGAGTAGAGGGGGAGCTGCGAGCAGGCAGGATGCTAGGACTTGGTCTAGAGCGATGATGAGAGCATGGCGAGGGGTGCTCGTGTTGGCCTGGAGAGGGAGGAGGCGTGCCCACCGAATACACGCCCTGTTGGTAGAAAAGGACAGAGGTGTCCAGGATGATTCTGGGCCTCTAGGAAGAGGAGACGTGCAACCAAAACAGCTTCTCTCTGGCACCTAATCCGTGCGCATGCCTGTGCCTTGTGTATGCATGCATATGTACAGGTGTGTGTGTGTGTGTGTGTGTGTGTGTGTGTGTGTGTGTGTGTGTGTGTGTGTGTGTGTGACAACCCTGAACTCTGGGCACTGCTCACACCACACAGGCTCCATGGTCAGGGGCCTCTAGGCGTCAGGAAACAGGTTTCTTCAGTTTGGGAAGATTGATGCTCCTGTTGGGCGCAAACCTGCTTCTGGTTCTCTTACCCTGGGTGCTCCCCACACAACTCACAGGCGGGGAGCTTTGCTTCTGGGAGTCAGAACCCACTGGCTGACATTTAATGTAAAAATGTGTCCAGAGCTTTTATCAGATTTTCTAAGAGGTCAATTTCTATCCAGGAAAAAAATGGATAGTCATTTATGTTCTTTTATATATATATATTTTTTTTAAATACTGTGCATCTCTTCATTTTTAGGTCTTGTGTGTGTGTGTGTGTTTGTTGTTGTTGTTGTTAATTAAAGACCCACTGGCCTGGGCAGAGCTGGCGGAGAGCCTAGTCTAGAAGTCAGCCAGTGGGACCTGCCTCCACCACAAACTAGCTGTGGGGCTTTGGACAAGTTACTTGTTCTCTCTGAGCCTCAATGGCCTCTCTGTAAAATGGGAATAATGGGAGGTCCCTGAGTCTCTTGGGCCTCTAGACTGCGTTTGAGATGAGGAAAACAAGGAAACAAGAGGGGGAGAGAGGGGAGGGGGGCAAGGGGGTGGCAAACCCTCCCTCCCTCATCACGTCCCTTCTGAGAGCCTTGGGGGGTAGACTGGACCCCAGGGAGCTCTGGCCCAGGACATGGGCTCACAAGGGGAGAATGAAGTGTGGAAGAGCCTACTTTTTGCTTTTAACTTCACATCCATTTCTTTCACCTGGGGAAAATTCTGGAGCCCCGAGGGAAGAAACAGAAGGGAGGTGAAGGGAGAGCAGCACCTCCAATCTGTGCTTATAGAGCACCAAGTGTGGGAAGGGTCCAGCCGCAGATGTGTGTTAGTTAGCCCTGCCAGCATTTTTTAAAAGGTTTAATTCACTGCCAACATTTAGTAGTCTGGAGGTTTCACAGAGAAGTGCAAAGTTCCAGCTTCTCTTGAAAAATCAGAAGATCTAGCAGAAAGAGCCTGAAGTCCCTTGGGGAGGTGGAGCAGCATGGTGGCTGCCCTTGCGGGGCCCACCCAGACTCCCCCCTTCATTTAAACTCTGGGGTGGGTTCCAGGGGCTTCCACGCTTGGGCCCCTGAGGCAGCAGAGTCCCTGCCGAGCATCAGTTGCCAGCACTGTCAGAGATGCTGGGTGCCCTCCAGCTAACCACTCAGCTCCCAGCACCTCAGTGTCCTCACCTGGAAGATGCAGAGAAAAAGCCCTACCTAGCAGGTGATCGTGAAGGTCGAACGAGACGATGTCCCCCAGGCGCTCAGCACAGAGCCTGGCATGTGGGAAGTGCCCTGAGAGCCAGGGCTGGAGGCAGGAAAGTGTCCTGATCATTGTCCCAGGAACCAGCAAGACACTCACCTCCACCAGCCTGTCGCCCACGATCTCCGAGGTCTGGCGATAGTTGGGGAACTCCACCGATATCTTCCCACCCTCCATGTGCACAGTGGCCTGGAAGCGAAGCATAACACTGAACCTGAGCCGGCAGAGGCCCCCAAACGCAAGCCAGCCCCCAAGGGAGGAAGGGCTACCCACAGCGCCCCCTGCAGTCCCCTCTGGGATTTAACTTGCCTTGGAGATACAGGATGACATAGATCCACAGGTACAGACAACATGCACAAGTCACTCAACCTTATTGTGCCTCAGCTTTCTCACCTCTAAAATGAGGGTAGTAACTGTACCTCCTTCAGAGTTCTTAGGAGGATTGAAGGATTTCTTAGGACATATGGAAAGTACTTAGAACAGTGCCCGGCCCGGGATCAGTGCTCCTTGTTAACTGTGGGTTTGGTTATGATCCTCATTGTTAGGATGATGATGATGTCATGCAGAATGTGGACCGCAGCATTGTTTGTAATTGTAAACAACCTAAGTAGCCGTCCAGACTCTCCACCGGTAAGTAACTTCAATATCTATCAACCAGGGAGTGTGAAAGGAATGATAGCATTTCCATACTAAAAGATGCTGTGCAAGCAGTAAAAACAATAAGGCAAATCGATCTGTGCTGACACAGAACGAGATCCTGAGAAACTGTTAAATTGTTAAAACCCACAAGTGACAGAAGATGAACATTAGGACCACTTATTCTCTACTGTGGCAGCCTAAGGAGCAGAGTAGTCATGGTCATGGCTGGGGGCAATAGAAGGGACCCAGAGTCGGTGGAAGATCTGCGGGACCAGGCTGGGTAGGAGAGGACAGTCACCTTTTACTTCTTTCTTACGTAAGATTGTGGTTTCGAACCCATGCGAGTCCGATTCTAGGGCTGTGCTTCTCTAGGCTACAATGGAAGGCAGCCTGAGCAAAGGGTTATGCTCTCTGAAGCCAGGCTGCCTGGGTGTGGAGGTCTGCCTGTGCTGTGTGACCCGGCAAGCCACTGAACCCCATGGCTCAGCCTAACTCCCTCATCTGTAAAATGGGATAGTAACTGCTGCGACTTCGTAGGATGCACTGCAGTAACATGTGTGAAGTATTCAGTAGGTGTCTGGGATATATTAAGTGCAAGTGTTAACAATTTTTATTTATTTTTATTTTTTTATTTTTAAAGATTTTATTTATTTGTCAGAGAGAAAGAGGGAGAGAGCACAAGCAGTGGCAGGCAGAGAGAGAAGCAGGCTCCCCGCTGAGCAAGGAGCCGGATGCGGGACTCGATCCCAGGACCCCGGGATCATGACCTCAGCCAAAGGCAGACGCTTAACGACTGAGTCACCCAAGCGTCCCAAGTGTTAACAATTTTTAACAGTTGCGTTACAGTGTCTATTATTCACTATAGCATTAAGAACCCGGAGTGATTAACTTGCTGAGTAACTCAAGCGCTTAAGGCTGGAGGCTAGACTCTAGAACCGAGCCTCAGCTTGGGGTGCAGCCCCAAGGGGACAGGCTTGAGACCAAGAAGTTAGTCAGCGGCTTGGGGAAGGAGGGCGGGGCGGCCAGTGGCCTCTCACCTTGAACTTTTTGCCGCCCATGGTCTCCATGTCACACTCCTTGCCGATGGTGAACTTGTTGGTCATGGAGTGGCCGTTCGGGTAGTGCTGGGACCAGGTGAAGTTCTGCCCGTCCTGCTGCACCTCCGTGACAGTCTTGAAGTTTCGGCCCTTTTCGATAGCATCGCTGGGGAGCCCTGGCCCAGGGACAAGTAGAGCGGCATGTAAGAGGGGCTTACAACCTGTGGCTCTGGGAGAAGGCTTTCCTCCCTGGTGGCTGGCTAGCCTGATGGTTAGGAGCACAAATCCCAGTTCTACCATGAACCATGAGCTGGGATGCGTCACTACCTCTCTGAGCCTCAGTGTTCCCATCAACAAAATGGGGGTAATAAGGCCCATTTCACAAGGCTGTTGTGAGGAGGAAGTTAAAGTGATTGTGTCTTATAAAACTCCTGGCATGTAACTGACAACAAGTACTAACTGTTCTTCTGATAGCACCAAAACACAAACACAGCAGACACGGCCAAGCTCACCAAGCCCTAGGATGAATGGGACCAGTGAGACTGCCTTCTAACCCTGGTGTTTCACAGATGAGGCAGGGAAGACCCAGAGCAGGAAAGGGGCTTCCCAGCATCTCTGTGGAGGCTAACAGCAGAACCAGATCTACCATGGAGACTTGCGCCCTTCCAATTCCACGAGACTGTTGTAGGTCAAGCCAAGTCACTGTTCCTTCAGGGCCACTCCCAATAATTGACTCAGAGGGCTCTTGTCTCCCCAAGGCCCCTGCTTTCAGGGCCTCTCAGATCCCCTGGGACCGTCCTCTGACTCTTGACAATGGCACTGCCTCTGACTTAGAGAGTGCCCCAAGATTTCTGCAGGACTGTCAGGGCCACTGTCCCCTGGGTTCCTCACAATCGGTGCTGCAAATGGAGCAGTGAAGAGGAGCGGCATCGCTGACC
This sequence comes from Zalophus californianus, assembly GCF_009762305.2. Lineage (NCBI taxonomy): Eukaryota > Metazoa > Chordata > Mammalia > Carnivora > Otariidae > Zalophus > Zalophus californianus. Next base: position 103,713,883 of record NC_045599.1, read on the forward strand.
TCAGCCCACAGTTCCTAGCGCAGTAAGAGGCCCGCGTTTGTTGAATGGCCAAATGAGTGCATGGCTTGTCAAACCTGGCCTCTATAGTAATCCCTTGGTCACCTCTCCCCAGGCACCACTCATCCTCTCATCATTGGGTCCTGGGTGCTAATGGTCTCTGCCCCTAATTTACAGTGTGACCTTGCGCACGTCATGCTGAGGCACCCCATCAGGAACGTCAGGTTGGCCCTTACCTATAGCAGGTGTTCAATATATGTCTTGAATGAATGAACGAGCCAGTCAAGCCTGCACCTCACCAACTACTGGCTTTGTGACCTTGGACTAGTAACTCAGCTTCTCTGGGCCTCAAGGAGTTTGGGTTGGTGGCCCCAAACTGGCTGTGACAAACTAGCCCAGGGAAGGGGTCTTCGTGCACTCACTCACCGAGGCTCTTCATGAACTCGTCGTAATTCTTGTCACTCTCGAACTCGTACTTGCCATTGAAGGCCATGCTGCTGGGAGAGCCGGAGGCCGCAAGGCAGGGGGTTGAGGAAGAAGGATCGTGGTGCTGAGGGGCCCGGTGCCCCAGCTTATAAACTCTGCCACACGCTGGGGCTTGGGCCCTAAGTCACCCCACCTCCTCCTCCAGCCCTGAAGAGGAAGCATTGCCTGTTTTATGACGGGGGCAGGACCCAGCGGAGCAGAACACTGAGGTTATTCACCCAGGGGAGTGCTGGCTGCAGGCCCTTTGCCACTCCCAGCAAGGGCGATGGCAATGCCAGAGTGTTCGAGGTCTCAGCCGCCTCTGCCCTCCCTCCCTCCCTTCGTCCTTGCCCTGCCCTCCAGCCACGCTCGCCTCACCCCTTATTTACTTGTCCACCCCCTCATTCATCGACCAAAGCGCATCGAGCACCTGCTGCATGCGGGGCTGGTACCAAGGCCACACGGATGAATGAGACATACACCCTCCCCCCAAAGAGCTTCCAGTCTAGTCTGGAGACGAAACACAGGCCTGCAGAGAACCCTCGTGCAGGCAGGATGTGATGAGTCCCAAGACAAATGCAGATGCATGGCCTGAGGCACAGGGAAGGAGCAGGGGGGCAGCTGGGGGCCGGGATATCTTTGCATAGGCGATGGCATTTGATGCTGGTCTGGAAGGATGTTTAGAGAAACAGAGGGTTGGAGAAGGCAGGGAATACAGGGAGACAACAGTAGGATGAGGGAACAGTGTGACGAAGGTGGGAAGGGCCATGATGGAAGGAAAAATGAGTTTGACTGCAGCAAAGAGCACTTGAAGGAGAAGAGACAGAAGCAGGGTGTGGATGATGCCAGCGAGGTGAAGCAGCAGTACGGGGGCCAGGGAGCAGCTTGGAGCAGGGCTGCCAGGGGGCACTGAAGACCCACCATGTGCCGGGCGCAGGCCAGGAGCTCGGTGGATTGTGTGTTGTTCGAAGCTCACGACCTGGGGTGGGGGGGCATTCAGATCCCAGACATCAAGGTCCTGTCCCGCCTGTCCTGTGGGATTGCTCCCCGGATCAGACTGAGGACTCTCCTTTTTCTTATTATTAATTATGGAAATTTCTGCAAGTCGGTCTCCTTTTCCAGAATCAGCTCTTCATGAATCCCCATCATTTCTTTCTTTCTTTTTGAATCCTCATCATTTCTATCTAAAGCAGAACTCACCACAGATCTGGGACTGAATGATTTCTGAGCAGGTGAAACCCACTTTGCCCCATTTTGCCAGTGTTCAGTCTCCAGTCTTGGAATTCCTTACTCCTGCCAGAGGTCTTATTTCTTAAAAAAACCATAAACACACACACATACACACATCCTCATCATCATTATCATTATCACGGGTTTTCTGATAAGTTATATATATTAACATTTCATAACTCAGAGCAAGTAACAGTCCTGTCACTTGGCAGAGATGGCCCTTAATAGTTTGTGTCTATCCTTCTAAACTTAAAGCATATACATATACTTCTTCTATAAATGAGACTATATTGTTCTGTAGCTGAGGGTTTTTTTTTTAATTTTATTTATTTATTTTGAGAGAGAGCACAATCAGAGGGAGCCGCAAGCAGAGGGAGAGGGAGAAGCAGACTCCCCGCTGCACAAGGAGCCCAGTGTGGGGCTCGATCCCAGGACCCCAGGATTATAACCTGATGATTAAGCAGATGCTTAACCGACTGAGCCGCCCAGGCACCCCTGTAACCTCATTTTTATATAATGATATGGGTACATGTCTGTATCATGACATAAAGGTAAATCATATCCCTTTTAATAGCTCCAGAATGTTCATAGTCTATTGTCTGTATGTTGTAATTTACATAACTTGTTAAGTAAACATTATGTACATGTTATGTAACAATGTAACTTGATCTTCAGGTTATTTTTCTAAACTTTTTCTATGACAGGGGTACCTGAGTGGCTCAGTCGTTAAGCATCTGCCTTCAGCTCAGGTCATGATCCCAGGGTCCTGGGACCCAGCCCCGCATCGCATCGGGCTTCCTGCTCAGCAGGAAGGCTGCTTCTCCCTCTCCCCCTCCCCCTGCTTGTGTTCCCTCTCTCGCTGTGTCTCTCTGTCAAATAAATGAATAAAATCTTTATTTATTTTTTTAAAGATTTATTTATTTATTTTGAGAGACTGAGAATGAGAGAGAGAGCGAGCATATGAGAGGGGGGAGGGTCAGAGGGAGAAGCAGACTCCCCGCCAAGCAGGGAGCCCGATGCGGGACTGGAGCCCGATGTGGGACTCGATCCCAGGACTCCAGGATCATGACCTGAGCCAAAGGCAGTCACTTAACTGACTGAGCCACCCAGGCGCCCATGAATAAAATCTTTAAAAAAAGATCTTTAAACTTTTTCTATGACAAATAACTCTGAGATAAACATTTTTTTTTTGCAGTTTTAGACCTTTATTTGACAATCAGCAATTAGTTCTTATCTACATTAACTGTGATAGATTTTCAGAAGCGGTGACAGGTACTTAGGTAACCACCATATAGATCTTGTTTGGTGATTCTTCATCCTCGCGATGTTTTCTGGACAACCTCACACGGAGACGGAATGGAACATTCCTTATTCCTTTGGCCCAGACAGCTTTGTTGAACCTGGTGTGAATGCGCACATCTGGAGCTCCCATCTCTTTCATGGCAAATTTCCAGATCTCTTTGAGTGCCCTAGGGGCACGCTTCCTGAACCCACTCTATGGATGTGCTTGTGAATGGTGATGGTATGTTTTCTGGTCACTACCTCGTTAATGGCAGAATGGCCCTTCTGGCCACACTTCTTCGCGGGAGCCATTCTGCCAGGCCCTGGTTGGAAAGTTGACATAAACCTTCTCTTTCACACCTCAGTACACATGTCAGATTATTCACTAAGGATGAATTTCTAGACATGAAATCCCTGGAACAAAGAGGTTTTGTATTTATATCTGTTACTCTGCTGCCTGTCTGAAGTGCTCTAGCGCTGTGTGCTCCTACCTAGAGCATGTGAGGATTCCCCTTTGATGCTAATGACGGCAGAACAACAGCAATAATAGCTAACATTTATCAGGTGTTTATTATGCACTGGGCATGCTGCTAAGTGTGTTACACAGATTATCTCATTTATTCTTCAAAAAGATTCTATGAAGTAAGAGTCATTTTCCCCATTTTGCCAAGGAGGAACCAGGGCTTCAGAGAAGTAACTTGCCCAAAGCCACAGAGCCCCTGTGTGGAGTCCCTACTTAGTACCACAACAACTGTCAATAGCATTTAAAGACATTTCCAAAAATCCTCCATAACCCATCGCCCTAACTCAATAAGTGTTATTATTTTTCTACTTTCTTCCTCCATCTTTCGCTCTTCTGTCTCCTCTCTCATCCTTGTGTTTTCTTTCTCACTGACTCTAATTATGGCAGATAAATGAGAGCTATAATCACTATGTAAATGCAATACCACTCTATTTTTCTTTGCTCAGCATTAGTTTGAAAACACAGTCCCATGTTTCCATAAAGCTGCCATGTTTATTATTAGAAATGGATGCATAATGTTTACTGTTGGACCTTTGGGAGGGCCCAGCTTACCCCATTAAATGTGAGACCACAGTGAGTTTCTTTATATGATTTTTTAGAAAGCATGTCCTTGAACTAAAACCCCAGGATGGAATCACAAAGTTATGGGATCTGGAACATTTTGTTTTTAAAGATTGATTGATTGATTTGAGGTGGGAGAAAGGGCAGAGAGAAGGGGAGAAGGAGAGAAGCAGACTCCCCACTGAGCATGGGGCAGGGGCTTGATCCCAGGACTCCAAGACCATGACCTGAGCCGAAATCAAGAGTCTGTCGCTTAACCGACTGAGCCACCCAGGCGCCCTGAGGTTGTGTTCTTTACAGCGTGGTCTTCATCATACACTGCTGAGGGTGCAGGAAAGGAAGGCTTGTGAAAAATAGAAATTCCTGGGCTCTGACCCCCAGAAGTTCTGGCTTGGGTGTGGGGCCCTGGAATCTGCGTTTGCTACACTCCCAGTGGTTGTGCTGCAGTTACCCTGAGAAGCTCCAGGCCAGGGGACGTGGAAAAGAGCCCGCAGGATGGACCAGACAGCCTCTCTGGGGCCCCACTTAACTTCCTTTCCCATTGACTTCCTTCTGCGTTGTCAGAACTGTTTTCTCCTCAATAGCTACTCATCCAAGGTCAGAATCAAAGGCAGGACAGGCGTGGTGGGGGTGTGGGACAGCACGACATTGGCACCGGGACGCCTGACTCAGCGGCGCTCCTTTTCCCTTCACTGGAGTTTATGAGCGCATCTGACCCTCCATCCCTCCTCCCACCCATGCCCTGCCCCTTTCCCTCTTCAGCCGGGGTCCACCTGTTTGTTCAGACACTCATTGAGGATCTTCCAAGAGGGGTAAATGAACTCAAACTGCCTCCATATCACAGTGAGGTTTTATGGGGCAATTGAGGTAAAAGCGACACTACCCCAATGGAGATCAAGAGGAGCCCCAAGGCTAATGCATGCCCCTGGGCCACCCCAGCTTCCCACCTGGACTCTGGCTCCAGCCTCAAATCAGCCACCATTATTCTGAGAGTAACTAGCCTAGGGAGTGAGAAATGCAGGTGCTTTAGTCCGCGGTTGGAGGAGAAGCCCTCCTCCTAACCTCCCCACCCCAGGACCTTCTAGCACCTTGCATGGAGTAAATGATTGATCAGGGTTACACATACCTTAACCAAACCTCCTTCCTCTTCTTTCCTCAACCAAAAATCTGAAATGCTACTTGGGGTTGATCCTAGAGTGTCAAGGCTAAATGGGATCTCTGAGGGCAATTTATTTCATGATGATTTTCCTAGCTCTGCTCTCAGGAGTCAGAGGCTAAGAAATTCAGCATTCCCTCCGAACACCCAGTCAGTACTTTGTTAACCCACAATTTGAAGCAGAAGTGATGGAGACTCTTAGGCCAGGAGGCCAGAGTTTGAATCCCAGATCTGCCACTCACTGGCTGGGTGACCTTGGGCAAGTCATTTATCTTCCTGTGTTTCTGTTTTCTCATGAGTTAATTAAATAAGTTAATTTCTGGGCCCCTGGGTGGCTCAGTCAGTTAAGCGGCTGCCTTTGGCTCAGGTCATGATCCCAGGGTCCTGGGATCGAGTCCCGTATCAGGCTTCCTGCTCAGTGGGAAGCCTGCTCCCCCCTCTGCCTGCTGCTCTCCCAGCTTGTACTCTCTCTCTCTCTCTCAAACAAATAAATAAATAAGTTAATTTCTGTAAAGCATTTTTCACAGAGCCTGGCGTACCTTATTTTGTTGTGCAAGCATGCTTTGCAGATGCTGCATTTTTTTTTTTTTTTTTTTTTTACAAAACCCTGTGTCAAGCTAGTCTACCCCGATCCTATTTTTCCAACAGCATTTGTTCACTTTATGTCTCTGTATCACATTTTGGTAATTAAGTCTAGCAATATTTCAAACTTTTTCATGACCATTATATTTGTGATGGTGAGCTGTGTTCAGTAATTATGACTCACTGGAAGCTCTGATGATGGTTAGCATTTTTAGCAATAAAATGTTGTTTTTTTCAGACAGCTGCTACTGCACACTTGGTCGACTACAGCATAGTGTAAACATAACTAGGAAACCGGAAACTTCATTTAACTCGTGGTGGTCTGGGACGGAACCTGCAATATCTCTGAGGGTTGCCTGTGTATAGAAGAGTGTTAGGTAAATGTTGCCGGGGCAGGCCAGCTGTGTAGCTTCAACACTGCTGTGTCTGATCACCAACTTTGCAGTCACAGTCATCTCCCTCTTTGCTAAATGTCACAAGCCCCAGAGTTTGGTCCTCATTCTTGTCTGTTCTCGGAGCACTCACTCCCCTGGTGAGCTTGCCCTGTCCAAGGCTTTAAAGACCATCTCTGTGCGGATGCCTCTCCAACTGTTTTCTCATCTCAGACCTCCCCTGGAGACTTATATCCAGCTGACTACCCAATAGCTCCACCTCACATCTTATGCCATCTCAAACTTAACATGTCCCAAACCCTGGTCTTCAGCCCTCAACAAAGCCTCCTCCTCCCTTGGACTGCTCCAGTTCAGTTGATAAGGAATCCCAGGGGCCAACATCTATTCCAAACCTGCAATGTGCTAAATGTTTTATAGGCATTAGCACTCAATTCTCCCAACCAATTGGTTAGATAGGTCCTGATATTATCCCCACTATGTAGATGAAGAAATGGAGGCTCAGAAGTGTCACACTCAGGTGGTAAGCAGAGATGACAGTCTGGCTTCGGGTCCCTTCCCTCATGTCCTCTAACTAAATGCAGCAATTTAGTTTGGATGCAGCCTCCAAAACCAACCGATTCTTGGAGATCACTGTTGCTCCTGCAGTACTTAGAGAGTGATCACAAAGTGCCAGACACCATGCTGAGTGTTTGACACATGGCACCGCGAACTTCCCAAAGAGCTGTTATTATCCCTATTTACAGAAAAGAAAGTCTAGGCTCAGAAAGGTCAGATGACTTGTCCAAGGTCACACAGCTTATTGTTGATGACACTTGGATCTGAACTCAGTTCTCTCTGACCTGAGGGGTGCTTAACACCACTGTGGATCCTGCCAGATCTCTGATGAAAGCAGAATATCGGTCTCTGATTCTAATGTCAGAGTCATGACCCATGCATTCGTTAATTAATTCATTCAATATACATTTCCTGAGCACCAGGCTATGTGTGAGGGAGCAGCAATACACAGCAAGAGAAAACAGGCCCCACCCCAATAAATGAAGCTCCAGCCTCTCAGATCATCCCCTTTGCCCCATTCCACCCCCTAATTTTAGCCTCACTTCCTTTCTTATCCAGCCCATCGATGCATCACTTCCTCTACCAGGACCCTCAATGTTCATTGGTTACTTTGGCTTCCTAGGCCCCATCCTTGAAACCCACCCCCCAAATTGTCTTTCCACCTCCCCTCTCCAGGACTGCTGACTCCAACCAGAAGAAAAGGCCCAGTGCAGGGGAAGGGAGGGCGACACCACAGCAAATTCATGATCGTCCCTCAGCTAGGTTTTGAACACTCAGCAGTCCTTTCCCTCATTTCCTACCACCCAGGTCTACTCCAGCCCCAGCCATCACCTCAATGACGATATAATAATCCACAGTATGGATGTATCACTTTGTGATAGAACTTGTCCAACCAGTCCTTACTGTTGGACAATTAGTTTAGGTAGGAGAAAGTACATAAATGAGTGGGAGACTCCATGATGTGGAGAAAACAAAAGCATTATTAAAGACCATGAGTTAATATGAATAATATTATTTGAGGTAAGTGGGATGGGGCTGAGGTTCTGGGAGAGGTTCATTGGTCATGAGATTTATGGCAGAAAGTGAGCTTCATCAAGGTCCATGAACCAAGCCAGGAGGCAACATTCTATACACATCTATGAATGTTCTGGAGTGGGTCCATGGCTTTCATCAGGTGTTCCGAGGGGGCCTCCCCAAAAGTGAAAGGCCACTAATCTGGTCTATAATTTGTAACGTAAGCTCTGATCAGAAAGGCCAGGAGAATTTATTTAAAAGGTCAGTGAAGGGGCGCCTGGGTGGCTCAGTAGTTAAGTGTCTGCCTTCGGCTCAGGTCATGATCCAGGGGTCCTGGGATGGAGCCCTGCTTTGGGCTCCCTGCTCAGCGGGAAGCCTGCTTTTCCCTCTCCCACTCCCCCTGCTTGTGTTCCCGCTCTCACTGTGTGTCTCTCTGTCAAATACATAAATAAAATCTTAAAAAAAAAAAAAGATCAGTGAAGTAAAAATGTGAGTTTAAGCCCCACAAAGACCTGGGGTCAAATCCCTGCTCTTCAGTTTCATTTGTGTACCTTTGAATAAGTTACTAAAAATTTTTGAGCCTTTAAAATAGGAATTTAGTGGCACCTGGGTGGCTCACTGGGTAGAGCAAGCAATTCTTGATCTTGGGATTGTAAATTCGAATCCCACGGTGGATGTTGAGATTACTTAAATAAACAAATAAAATCTTAAAAAAAAAAAAGGATATTCATGCGTCATAAACCAGTACAGGGGGCGCCTGGGTGGCTCAGTCGGTTAAGTGGCTGGCTCTTGATTTCTGCTCAGGTCATGATCTCAAGGCCCTGGGATGCAATGCAACACGGGCTCCGCACTCAGCAGGGAGTCTGCGGGAGGATTTTCTCTCTCCCTCTGCCCCTCCCTCTGCTCACTCTCACTCTGTCAAATAAATAAACAAACCAGCACAGGACGGTGACCTCAGAGAGGATACTGGAGATGAGATGGGGAGTCTTATAGCCTTCGGTCTGTAGGGCAGCCTCCTCACTGGAGACAGTATTCGGCAAACAGGAAAACCCTTATTTTCTGTTTCTGCTGTGTCTCTGCCGGTTCCGCTCTTATTATTGAGTTGATGGAATGTCCGACTGTTGTAGACACAGCCCTTCGGGTTGCAAATAAAGAAACCCACTTGAACTAGGCTAGGCCAAAAGGGGTAATGCATTAGGTTGAACCATACATAATTGCTAATATTTGCTCTTCTTGACCTTTAAAAACAACACTTTCATATGGTTCAATCTTAATGTATGGATGCAGGGCCAACTCGGGGAACCCAAGTGGTGGAAATGGAGTAGGGCGACACGAGGAACTAGGACCAGGAACTGGAAAGCGTCAGGAGCCAGTCTCTCTGGCGTCACGTGCAGCTTCTCTCTCTCTGTGTCTACTTGATTCTCGCTTCCGGCTGTGCTTTCTCTCCTGCCCACCTGCACCCAGACCCCCGGGGCCTTCCGCGCGGCCAACAGAAGCTCAGTCGGGAGACATAATCTGATTGGTCTATTGTGAGTCAGGTGTCTGCTCTGGTCCAATCATCTGTGGGCAGGGAGGCAGGAGTCTTTAGTGAAAACAATGGAAACAGATGTGAGCGGAAAAGAAACTTACTGAACGGACGTAGATTAGATCACAGAGCTTTCAGGCTTGGGAAACAAGCCGGAGCAGGAGACGATAAGCAGCTGGAACCACAGCCGCAATGACATCACAGCAGTGGTTTTGTTGGGATCTGCTGGACTGGGCAGTTTTCACCCCTATCAACGGCGACAACGGCTCGCTAGCTTTGCAGCCACCATTCCCCTGGGAAGTGGGTATGCCCCCCTCAGTCTCCCAACCAGAATGGAGTCTCTCTCTTTAAAAGAAAAAAAAGAAAAGACTCTAGGGGCGCCTGGGTGGCTCAGTTGTTAAGCGTCTGCCTTCGGCTGGGCTCATGGTACTGGTGTCCTGGGATCTAGCCCCGTATCGGGCTCTGCCCAGCGGGAAGCCTGCTTCTCCCTCTCCCACTTCGCCTGCTTCTGTTCCCTCTCTCGCTGTGTGTCTGTCAAATAAATAAAATCTTAAAAAATACATTTTTATTTATTTGGTAGAAAGAGAGCACAAGTCAGCAGAGCGGCAGGCAGATGGGTGCCCTCAGGTGCCCGACCTGAACCGAAGGCAGACGCTTAACCGACTCAGCTACCCACGCGCCGCTGGAATGGATTCTCTTGTCTCTGCTTCTTGTGCCTCCCCAGCTGCAGAGGAAAAGTCCCAGTGGGAGTGTCTGGTTGAGCTGAAGTCATGAGCAGGCACCCCATTGCCACAGGGTGATGAGAATATGAGTATCTGGCCTTTGCAGCCTTGTATTAGGAAGTGGACCCCACCTTCCACCAGAACTCATGCAGTGGGGAGTTCTCTAAACATAGATGAGGGTGCAGACACTCCGTTCCACCACTGGGCCCACTGCTCAGGTGGAGAGGGACAATTTTCGAAGAAGGGACTGTGGGATGGGCAAATGCCCAGAAAGTGTCCACAACAGTGACCTCTCCCCCAAGGTCCTGCCCAGCTCATGTGCTGTGTTCTCCAAGAAGCCTTTTTCTCCTCCCATTGTAGTCCACCCTGGTCAGGCTTTCTTCTGCTTAGAACCTGCTTAGGAGGGCACAGGATTAAATTGTTACTGTTGCTTTTCTATCTGAGATTGAAGCAGCTGGAGGGCAGGAAGTTTGCCTTATGCCTCTCTATTATCTGTACAACAGCTGGCCCAGGGAAGACCTGTAGTAGGGACTTAACCAGTACTTGTTGGTTGACTAAGGCATTAGTCAGGGCTCCTGCAGATAAAAGTAACAGACACTGATTCTTAGTCAGGGCTCCTGCAGATAAAAGTAACAGACACTGATTCTTAGTGATCAACGAACGAAAAAGGAATTTCTGGGGAGGGTACGGGTAGCTCATAGAAAGGATGGAAAGCTAAACCATCAGATCTCAAGATGGCACATAGCACCAGAGAGCAAGAAGGAAAGATGAGTTGAATCACCTTCAACCATCCTCCATCCTTACAGCACTCCACTTAAGACTCAAATTCCCAGCTTGGCCAACTGTTGGCTGTATCACTTGGGCAGGTGACTTAACTTCCGTGCTTGGGTTTCCACATTGGCAGAATGGGGCTAACAATCAAACCCACCTCCAGGGAGGATTGGATAACTCCATACATGAAGCACTCAGAAAGGGGACGGCCCCTGCTCTTACAGAGAAAGGGGAATGCATGTTCTTACAAGAACTTCAAGTCCTCTCTGATTCCTTAGCTACCTAGGACTGGAAAAGAAGATAGCTCACCCCCACATCTGCCAGTCTAATCCTGACTGGGGCCACGGCCAGGAAGGAGGAGGAGGAAGTGTAGGAGGTAGATCCAACAACATCCAAGCAACCTCACCTCCACACTTACAACCAAAGCAGCCCATGACCCTCAAAAATTATTGCTTCAGGCCAGAGTCAGGTGCCAAAAGGTCTTCATCCAGTTCCCTGTGCAGTTATTCATCTCCCTGTCTCCTGCCTCTGGCTAACTGTGATTAATGCCTGTGGCAGTCACAGGAATAGCTCCTAATGAATATCTAATGAACTCATTTGGTGTTAATGCGGTGTGTAATTCCGCAGGATGCTCATTATAATTTAGCCTTATTAAGTCTCTAGTTATTGCGAACTACTATTGCTCTAAGCTCAGAAGCAAGAGAAAAGTAATTATCTGGAGCAGGCAGTTAAATTATGGAAAGGACTGGACATTCAGAGAAGGCCAACCAGTGGCTACTCCTTTTTTTTTTTTTTTCTCCTTGGGGTGTAATGCTCTGTGCGAGGAACTGGGCGTGCAGGTCTTTGAGCTGAGGCAAGAGTGCCCTCCCTGACTTTATATCCTGTAATGTCAGAGCTGTGCAGGCTGCAGCCTGTGGGGGGCGGGGGACGGGGGGAGGGTCTTTAAGGCCCATCCAAAGGTGGCCCTGCTCCTAAATGGTCCACTTGTGTCCTGCTTGGGTCTGAATTTGCACCATGGGGGTGGATTCTTCTGCCTTGGAGGCACCGTTGCATGTCCAAGGTGACCTATGCCACACCTCAGAGTTCACAAAGGGTGACAGATAGGCTCTCTTATCTGAACATCACGGCATCCCAGTTATTGTCATCAAACTCCTTTGACAGATAAGAAGATTGACATGCACAGAGGTGAAGCCACTTGCCCAAGGTCACTGGGTGCCAGAGTGGTGGCAACAGAACCCGCATCCTCAGACCCCCAGGTGAGCTCTCTTTCCAGCTCACCTCTCGTTTTACCGCCTGGCATGCTTCTCATGCACACGTGACTCACATTTCCCCCCTAGATCAGATGTCCCTTGAAGTTGGAGCTGTGTCTATGACCCCTTTACCTGTTTGGCCTTGGTCCAGAGGGATGGGCTGCCAGGGCAGGCCCCCTGAAGCCAGCTGGAGTGTTCGCTCAAGCACAAGCTGATTCAGTTCTTTTCCCACCTCTCCCTGAAATCTTCTCCCGGTTTCTCACAACCAGCTTTATACTTTTAGCTAAAATGTAGATTAAACTTTTTTTTAAAGTTTGAAATCATTTTCTCCTGGAGATAAAAGTAACCCATGCTATTTGCCTAAAATTCAGAAAAATGCAGAAAAGTCTAAAGAACATAAGGATCTTCTGTAACCCTATCACTCAGATATAACTATTGTGTAACAGTTGGTATAAATATCCTTTCAGCCCTTATGATATGCACATATAAACACACATAGGAACATTTTATTCATAACGTCATCTACTCTATGTATTTGTATACACTATATGTATATGTCCTATTTGGGAAATTGCTTTTTTTTTTTTAAGATTTTATTTTTAAATCATCTCTACCCCCAACGTGGGGCCTGAACTCACAACCCCAAGATCAAGAGTCACACGCTCCACTGACCGAGCCAGCCAGCCAGACGCCCCTGGATATTGCTTTTTGTTAAACTTAGGAACATGAAATTTCTGAAAGATGAATTTACATTGTCAAAGAATAAAAGCAAATTTCAGAATATTCTCGGTAACTGCTCTGGGTTATGAGACGATACAAAAAAAGGGGGGGGTATTTAGAGAATAAAGCCCAAATCACCTCCTACACAAGCCGGTAAAGAAAAGTACTTATTGCTACCTTATCTCCCACAGTATCTCATTCGTCAGTGGCATGGGAAGAGCAATGGGTGGAAGACGAAGGTCTGAGTGCAAAGTCACATGGCATTAGGGGTCAGGATCAGTGGATGGGCCATGGGAGTTTAAACGCAAACCCAGGGGCCTGATGTGGCCCTCGCCCAACTCCACAGCCTCATTTTCTGTTGTGCCCTCTCTGCTGCAAATTCATTACCACTGGAACCGCCCACACTCACTCTGCTATTTCGCACCTTGCCTTTACACATACTTCTCTCTCTCTCATGCCCAGTGGCATAAATGGTGAGAACTCACTTTTGTGCAATACCTAATTTGATTGTTTGCCTAGGAAGTAGACAAAGAGAGCTCCTTGGAGGGCCAAGTAGGTTTTGTGTCAATATGGAAGAAAGTGCTGGGTGGTGGGGGAATGTTTTCTTTCCCCTTTGAGGTGGAAGGAGACTCATTCTGGCCTTCCTTGGTGCTGTGTTTAGTTCAGCCTCCATGACCAGGGAGCTGCTGTACACACCTAAATCACCCTGGAATTGACCTCCTGCTTCCTGTACTGTGTTCTGGTCAGCAAGTCCCTCTTTCCTAACTCTTTCCAGAACTTTCTGTCAGTCTTGGGTGAGGTGCTGTTGGCCTCTGCCTGTGGTCTCTCACCTCACTCACATCTAAGCAGACGCCTGGAGCTGTGGGTATGTTCATCGTGGCTGTTCAGACATGGGAAGGAATGGGTAAATTCAGGTTGATATCAGTGTGACCGCTATGTGTGTCTCTGTGGCTCTCTGTACAAAAATGCGCATTGCCCAGGTGCATGTATGTCTGTGATACTATACTGTAAGGGGAATTGCATGCATGTGTGAGAAAGTGTATGTATATACGTATCTGTATCCCTATATCTCTGTGTGTATGAGAATGTGTGCTTTCTCTGTGTATACGGTGTGTATACATGTGGAGTATTATGTACTTGTGTATACATATGGAGCAGAGTGCACACATGCTCAGCTATGGTTTTCTGTGAATGGCTCTGGATCTGTTTGTATACAGACATGTGGGAGTGTTTGTTTACTGAAGGGAAGGGAGATATTGGATGCCTAGACTACAAATAAAAACGAATAAATAAAAACCCTCAAACAATAAATAGTTATTATCTCACATAATTGGAGTTCCAGAGACAAGGAAAGGACTCTCAAGTTGACTGCATTGATCAAAACATCTTTAAGAACCTGTTCTTTGCAGCTCTAACCTGTTCTTTGCAGCTCTCGACTATGTTTGATGCTGTATCCTTCTGGTCACAAAATGACTGCAGCATTTCCAAATCCCACACTCAGACACAAAGAATCCAGTAACAGATACATGCAACTTTGCTTTGGGGGTGACTTTCCTAAGAAGGAGGAAGCTTTCCTATTTCCCCCCATGTCTCATTGGCTAGAACTTGGTCACATGGTCAAAACTAAACCAATCTCTGTTAAGAGGACTGAGACCACCAAGTTCCACTTAAACTAATCAGGACCCCCCCTTCCTGGAGCTGAGGATGGAATTAGCTTTTTAAAGCACAAGGCTGTAGTGCCTTGGTGGCTCAGTAAATTAAGCAGCTGCCTTTGGCTCAGTCATGATCTCAGGGTCCTGGGATCCAGCCTCACTTAGGGCTCCCTGCTCAGTGAAGAGTCTGCTTCTCCCTCTCCCTCTGCCCCTCCCACTCTGTGCTCTCTCTTGCTCACTCTCTCAAATAAATAAAATCTTAAAAAAAAAAAGCAAGCACAAGGCTGCTTAGAGGAATATCAGTCATTTGACAGAGTTCTGTCAGGACAACTAATGGGTGGGGCACCTGGGGCTCAGTTGGTAGAGCTTGGGACTCTGTCTCTGGGTGGTGAGTTTGAGTGCCACATTGGGTATAGAGATTACTTTAAAAACAGGGCGCCTGGGTGGCTCAGATGGTTGAGCATCTGCCTTCAGCTCAGGTCGTGATCCTAGGGTCCTGGGGTCGAGTCCCGCATCGGGCTCTCTTCTCCTTGGGAGCCTGCTTCTCCCTCTGCTTCTCTCTCTCTCTCTCTCTCTCTGTCTCTCATGAATAAATAAAATCTTTAATAAAAAAACAATAGGGCGCCTGGGTGGCTCAGTTGGTTAAGCGACCGCCTTCGGCTCAGGTCATGATCCTGGAGTCCCGGGATCGAGTCCCGCATCGGGCTCCCTGCTCGGCGGGGAGTCTGCTTCTCCCTCTGACCCTCTTCTCTCTCGTGCTATCTCTCATTCTCTCTCTCTCAAATAAATAAATAAAATCTTTAAAAAAAATAAAAAAAATTAAAAAACAATAAATCTTTAAAGATAAAAAATAAAAATAAAAAAACAGGGGCACCTGGGTGGCTCAGTTGGTTAAGTATCTGCCTTAGACTAAGGTCATGATCTTGGCGTCCTGGGATCCAGCCGTGTTGGGCTCCCTGCTCAGCAGGGAGTCTGCGTCTCCCTCTGCCTCTCCCCCCACTCATGCTCTCTCTCTCAAATAAATAAAATCTTTTTAAAAATAAAATAAACAGGGGCGCCTGGGTGGCTCAGATGGTTAAGCGTCTGCCTTCGGCTCAGGTCATGATCCCGGGGTCCTGGGATCGAGCCCCGCATCGGGCTCCCTGCTCAGCGGGAAGCCTGCTTCTCCCTCTCCCACTCCCCCTGCTTGTGTTCCCTCTCTCGCTGTGTCTCTCTGTCAAATAAATAAAATCTTAAAAAAAATAAATAAATAAAAATAAAAATAAAATAATGTTAAAAAAAGACAAATGGGAATGGATGTTAGGTAGACAGTCAGTAGTGTCTATTACAAAGGTGTGTGTATGCATGTATGCAAGCATGTCTGTAAGTGTACATTGTGTGTGTGAACATGGGTGACTATATAATATGTATGGGTGTTTCAATTACCTATTGTTGCATAACAAACCATTCCAAAACATAGTGGCTTAAAACAACAAAACTGGGGGGATTCACAGTGCCCGAACAGATAAAACGTGATTTGTAGATGCCTCCCTGGATGAGACTAATTGAAAAGCAAAGGAGGGGCGCCCCGAACACTGGGCCTCCTTTGAAGTTTCTTGGCTGAAAGCAGCCGGATTCTTACTGCCACTCAAGGTTCTCATCTAGGGAGTAAATACAGGCACCTGTCGTGGTCATGTACTTCACGAACTCCTTGCCTTGCACCTGGTGTATTGATTAAACTCACAATAAAAGCGGAGACAGAGCTTGGCTCAAGGCCTTTCACCACTAGAGCGTCTGGTCCTCGGGCCCTCTCGTTTCTCCTACTTTGGTGTCTGGAGTAATCTTTTTCATTTGCCATCTCGGCATTCGCTGGCTAACCCGACACAAAACTGTATCAGTTGCCATGATTCTGTGGGTCAGGAACTTGGGCAGGGTAGGCCTGGGTGGCCATCTCTACACGGCCTCATCTGTGGTGACTCACAAAGCTATATTCCACCAGTCGGTAGGCTGAGCTGGAAGGCGGAGGCTTCCCTCCCATGTTTGACCCAGCGCTTCTCTGCATGGCTCCTCTCTCTTCTCACATGACGAGCTTGGGCTTCCTCACAGCATGCTGGCCTCAGGAAGGCTGAACTTCTTACAGGGCAGCTGACTTCCGACAAGGAGGAAGCAAACGCTGCCAGTCCTCTTCAAGTCTGGATTTAGAAATCTCAGAATGTTACCTCTACCACAAATATTCAAGAGGAGAGAAGTAGAATTTACCATTTGATAGGCAGAAAAGCATGCACATGCAGAGAAGAAAGGAATCCATGACAGCCATCTTTGGAAATGATCTACAACAGGAGGAGTACGTATTGAACGTGAAGGTGGGTGTATCTGAGTGTGAGCCATTTTTGTCTGTGGGCATGAAGGAGTGTGAGTCTGTGTCAGTGTGCATGTGTTACCCGTGTGCCTGTTTATGTGCATATATGTACATACAGGTGGGAACGTGTGGAGGAATGTGTATGCGTGAAGTGTACATGGGTACAGGTATGTGTGCATGCACAGTAGGCAAAGCTGGCAACCTTGACCTGCCCTTGCTGTGGACTTCCTGGGTGGACACGCTGAGCCTGCAAATCCTGGTCAAGGTAACAATCCAATCATTACTAGAATTTTATCCTTGACTAGGAGGCTCTGGGTCCTAAGCCAGGCAAAAGACTCAGCCTTTACCATAACCCTCTGAAGCCACACTCTAGCAGGGAGGAGGAGACCCTCTACCTTTTTTTTTTTCTTCTTCCCTGAGATCTGGAGGTTTTCTACCTGCAGAACCACTGGCTCCGTGATTCCCTATCCCAGCCCTGCCTTTGGGATTGTAAACCTCAGGAAGGGATTTCAGAGATAGTGGGAAGCCCAAGCTCAAGGCTGCTCACTGAACCCTTGGCTTCTCTTTCACAGCACATTTCCCAGGAAAGAAAATCTGATGGTGAGGCAGCGAGCAGGGAGGAAAAGGCATGGGTCGAGTGCTACCTTGTGCCATCCCTGTGCGTCCTCTCTGGAACTTCACTCAGTCGCCACAGTGAGCTCTGAAGCAAGGACTCAGGTGGTCTTTTTACAGATAAGGGAAAGGATGCTCAGAGGCATCCTAAAGTCACACCTTATAAAGAGCAACGGGAGTGAAGAAGAGGGGGATGGAAGGAAGAGAAGGTACATCATTTTTCTTTGGCCACCAATTCCTTTTCATTAAGAAGAGTCTTAAAAACGGGTGCCTGGGGCGCCTGGGTGGCTCAGTCGTTGGGCGTCTGCCTTAGGCTCAGGTCATGATCCTAGAGCCCTGGGATCAAGCCCCACATCGGGCTCCCTGTTCCGTGGGAAGCCTGCTTCTCCCTCTCCCACTCACCCTGCTTGTGTTCCCTCTCTCGCTGTGTCTCTGTCAAATAAATAAAATCTTAAAAAAAAACTGGGGTACCTGGGTGGTTCAGTCAGTAAAGCATGTGACTCTTGGTCACAGGGTCATGAGTTCAAGCCCCAGGTTGGCGTGGAGCCTACTTAAATAAATAATTTTTGGAGCAGGTAATATATTCCTATGTCTCAATATTCAAGAGTAAGAATAGGGGCTACAAAGAAACCCCCCCTCCGTGCCCTGGCGCCTCTGCCGTTCTGCTCCCCGTGCCCTGCCCAGCCAACAGAAGGATCAGGCTCTTATGTATCCTTCAGAGCAGTCTGATGCATATATACACAAATATGTATACACATATCTGTTTATATATTCCCCCTCGCCTGTCACACTTTGATTTTTAAATTTAATATAGCTTGCAGAATGTTCCATATTGGTGCCAAAGAGGTCCTCATGCTTTATTCCAGTGGCCTGGTGTTTCATTCTGGGGCTCCACCATAGTGTATTTGAGCAGTCACCTATTAAAGGAACATGTAGGTTACTTCCAACCTTTCGGTATAACAAAGCTGCAGTGGAAAATGCATTAATCTGTTTCACATCTGTAAGATTATATCTGTAGGAGCAAGTTCCCTGAAGTAGAACAGCTGGGTCAGAGGATGTGCTAGAAGCTGGCAGATCATCCCCTGTGAGGGTCCATACCCGCCCCCCACCCCAGCATGGTTGAGAGCACCTCCTGGCCTCCCCCAACCCCCAGCTCCATCGCTGTGCTGGGTTTGAAGGGAGGTCAGGTGGAGACAGGCTGGGAGGGAAGGTGGAGCCATCCCCAGGGAAGCCCATGGCAGGAAAACAGGCAGGCACTTGGGGAAGGTCCTAGGACATCAGCTGGTGACACAGACCTCTCCCCAAGATAAGGCAGCAGCACCTTCTGTGCTGGGGCCTGAGTTAAGAGATGGGGATTCTGGGTCCAAGGTTCCCACCTCCGCTTGACAAAGGGCAAGCCCTTTCATAATGATAGCAGCCACCTCCAGGCAGAGCGCTGAGCTGGCACTTCTGCAGCCTGAGTTCAGAGAGGTTAGGGAACACGCCCGAGGTGGTCCAGCCCTTACGTCACAGAGTCAGGATTTGATCCCAGACAACACTGTGTTTCATGGCCTTGGCTTCCATCTCAAAGTCACGTGGCCTTGGTGCAGTGAGGGGCTTAGGAACTGGTTGGGGTAGAGCAGGTGGGCACGTGGCCCCCCACCACGGAGAAGACCGTGTCAAGTTCAGTTGTCACAGGAAGGCCTGACTCCTCAACAGTCTCCCTATTTTTCAGGCTGGTTTTGCGGTTCAGCGGAGGCTGTGAGCACCCTGGGGTCTGGCACTAGGGCTTACCACAGAACAGGGTACACGGTGGGTTTGCTGATGGAGATAAGGGAGAGGAGCTTAGGTGAAGGATGGGGAGAAGCTGGGTAGGGACAGAGAAGCCGCAACAGGTAGGACACAGGGCTAAGGCCAGCAAAGCGCCCTGCAGCACAGCTCCCCTCTCCTGCCCCAAGCCTCTGGCTGCCCCAGATGCCGTGACCTGGAGCGCCCCCTGGCGGCACACTCTGCAGCCCGGCCTGCGAAGGCGCCCGTGGGTCTGGGGGGGTCTGGGCCCAGGGGAGAGGGGCTGACCCTTCGGACCACTGTCATCTCTGGGGGGCTGGCTGGCCTGCCACTCCACCCAGGAGTATCCTTTCTCGGAGAAAAGTCGGCTTAATCATAGTAACAATGAGGCACTCACACGAAGAATCACAAAGGGACCTTTTGAAGGAGGAAGGGGACTCTTGAAGCCATGATTGGTCCATCAGAGTTACAGGAAAGGGTAACACATCTCTCAAGGGTCCTCCCCATCGTAACCTGGGATGTCTTAGCATTTGCACCGATGCTGTTTCTGCACCTTCACAGAGCTGCCTGGGTGAGCATCTGTTGCCCCATCACCAGGGGCTGGACCAGCCTCAGCCTGTGAGTCCCACTGAGCCAGAGGACAAAGCCTGAAATGAGACACAGAGCCATAGTGTAGAAAGGGGCTCCTGAGACCATCTTATCACTTATTCACTTGTCTATTCGATAAATCTTCTTGATCCACCTATGATGTACAGACATGTGGGCCCTGGGGATGTGGGAGCTAACAACAGGCAAGGTCCCTGACTTCTGGCAATTGAGAGTCCAGGCTGGGAGAGGCAAACAACAAAGGGACAAGGTCAAAGTGCTGTGGACACTATGCAACAGGGTGACACGCCAGTGTCTAAAGAGGTCATTTTCACACTGGTGGGCAGGGAAGGCCTGGTAGGAACACTCGGTATATACACTTCAATGCTTAGGACGCAGGACTGTGGATAGTGGCAAAAGTTCAGCTGTACAAGAGCTGGGGTGGCGGGGGGGGGGGGAGCAGCTCAGCATATGGCAGGAATAGAGGGAAGGGCAGAGTGGGGTCAAAGAACAAGAAGAGCTGGGGTCAGGGAGAGGGCAAGAACACACATGCTCCAAGGTTTGATTTGATTCCAAGGGCTGAGGTGGTCATTGGAGGGCTCTGAGCCTGAGGACAGCATGATCCAATTTGCATTTTTAATAGGTCCTGGCTTTTGCTTTGTGGAGAATAAAGGATGGAAGGGATGAGGGTAAAAGCAAGGAGGCCAGCTAGGAGGTGAGTCCAGGTCTCGAGATACAGAGGTGGTTTCTGCAACGGGGCGGGGAAGAGTCATGTTCTGATGAATCTTAGAGGCACAGTGGCCGGTGGGCGGTTGTTGACAGGACCTGCTGGAGGATTGTCTGCGAGGGGCCAGGAGAGCCGAGACCAGGCTGCGTGCCTTCCCTCCCACTCCATGCCCCTTCCCGCCGGGGTCTGGGGCCTACTGAGTCCTCTCCCTCAGCTCACTTCCAGCAGGGGCAAAGGACCCTAGACTCCACCGCCAGAGGCCCCCAAGGCTGTATCATGGGTGAGTGTGTTCAGAGACTAGGGACCTGGGGACCAGAGGTGCTCTCAGCCTTCCATAGCTTGCTCTCTCTCCCTCCTCTGCTCTCTCTCATTTTCCTCTCTTGGCCCCTCTCTCTGCACCCTCCTTCCTCTCTCACTCTCCTCCCTCTCTCCCTCTCCCCCCACTCTCTCTCTCTCTCTCTCTCTCTCTCTCTCTCTCGCTCGCTCGCTCTCTCACACACACACACACACACCCGGTTTACTGCAGCCTTATCAGAAGGAAGCCTCCAGCAGAAACAAGGGGTCTCCAGGGACAGAGTGAGAGGCGCTGACTGGACTTTTCCAAGGATTGGGAGGCAGGCTGCTGCCCTCCACATTCCATCCTCCTGCTGCCTCTGTGAAACCCTCCTGGTTCTTGCGGCAAGAGAAGCTGCGGTTCCCAACTAGAGGCAATTTTGTCTCAGGCCATTGGCAGCGTCTGAAAGCATTTTTAGTTATCCTAACTGGGGAGGGAGTGAGATTAGCATCTAGCGGGTAGAGGCCAGGGATGCTGCTAAATCTCCCACAAGGCACACGACAGCCCCCACCTCAAAGAATGATCTGGCCCCCAGATGTCAGCAGAGGCAAGAGAACCTTCCATGGGCTCGCCGCCATCAAACATGGAAGGGGCTGTCCTCTTCCCGGAAGCCCCGGTGGCCTCCCGCTGCCATGGATTGGGGGGTCACCATGTGACTGCACGGGGGCTGCACTGTCTCCCTCAGTCCTCTCAGCCACCCTGTGAAATACATAGTAGTCTTTGCCCAAGGGCACAGTGTACCTGTGAGTGAGAGGCCGAGCTGTTCATCAGACTCCAGAGCCTGCCCCCGTCTCGCGAATGGAAGGGATTTCACAGGGTCTGTTGCTGTTATGAGCAATGCGACATCTTGTTTCAAGTGAAGTCTTACTGGGAAGTCCAGTGTATACTAGATAACAGGACTGGGTTGAAGCAGCCTGGGAGATTCTCAAAGCCCCCCCCCCCCACGCCCCCACTTCCATCCTACCCCCTTGAGCCTCCAAGGCCATCTACCTACTCTGGGCCTCTGTGGGGGCGGCATAGGTTGTGCTCTGCAGACGGGGACACCATTCCCGGGGGCTACTTGTGGGGCTGGTGGGGCTATGGCAAGCTACCTCTAGGGCAGGGGTGGCAAGCAGGCGGCGTCTTGACTGTGAACATGCATTGCTTGTTAGACCAGGTGTCATGCTTAACTAACGAGGAGCAGAAGGGGGTGTGGGGTAGCTGTGAATGCTGAGGATCTGCCATCCCTCTTCTAAGAGACGGGAAATATGACATTGAATTTTACTAGAAGATACCTTGCCCCTCTCTACTCCTTGCAATTCAGTGGTGACTCCAAAATGGAGCCGTCCATCACCCCTGCGTTGAAAAATCCCACCCAAGACTGGAGGCACAGCTACATGGGGGTTCCTGAGAGCCTCCAGCACACCCTGGGTTAGGAAGTTCTGCCTCTTTCCCAGAACCCGGGCAGGTTTGCTTTTTGGGTGCTTCTACATTTGTCTTAACCTAATATTGACCTAGAGTCCTATGTTTGGGCAGAGAGGGGCTGTTGCTGAATTGTTGTCTTTTTTTTTTTTTTTTCCTGTCTTCACTACCCTTTGGTGGCCAACTGGGGATGTTCTTCCTCCTTCGGGTGCCACACTGGAGTTAGATCTTCCCCCTGAGGACCTTGGCTTCTTCCCACTCTTTGTCAAGCCGGGTGGCATCTCTGAGGGTCTGGTCAGGAGGACCAGCAGAGACCCTGTAATGCAAGACAGCAAGCCCTGTCTGTTCTCTCTGCAGGGGGTTCCCCAGCTGCCCTGGAGCCTGGGATGAATCTTCCTGGCCCTCTGCCTTCACTCCCTCTACCGTTCTGCCTGGACCCAGCTACAGAGCAGGGCCACTAATGCCAACAGTGATGTTCTCCCTTGTCTGTGGCTAGAGAGGCCAGGAGATGCAGGTTGCAGGCCTCTCTGGGGCACGTACCACAAAGAGAATAGCCCAGGGAAGGGCTAGCAGCAGCTGACCTCCTGGGAGGAGAGGCAGGGAGACACCTCATGCATACCCTTTTGTACCTCTTGAGATGTATACTATTGTGGACCTATTTTCAATAAAAAATTAACAAGAGAAAGCATCAAGGGGTGCCTGGTTGGTTCAGTCATAGAGCATGTGACTTGATCTTGGGATCATGAGTTCAAGCCCCATGCTGGGCATAGTGTTTACTTAAAAACAAAAACAAAAACAAAAAAACCTGGTAAATCAAAACAAACAAATCATATTTATGGGGCACCTGGCTGGCTCGGTCAGTGGAGCATGAGACCCTTGATCTCAGGGTCATGAGTTTGAGCCCCACGTTGGGGGTAAAGTTTATTTAAAAAAAAAAAAAAGAGGAAGAAGAGAAAGCCTCAGTTTGGGGCTTGATGCTAGAGCCCTTGGATGGGGAGGTGGCCGGGCCAACTGCAAACACAGAGAATAGGCTGTGGCTAGGTGGAGGGGCTCTGGGTCTCATCCCTTGTCTTGGCCCCAGAAAGATGAAATTCTGCCTTCCCGAGAAATCCCCTATCTGTGCATTTGTTTATTCAGGAAACAGATACTTCTTGAGCTCCTGCTTTGTGCTTGGCACCACACTGGGTGCTAGTCAAGGTCCCTGCTTCCCTGGACCAGATAGCCCTAGGGTATGTGTGTGAGGTGTAGACCGGGAAACAGGCAGACAATGCAAAGTGCTGGGACTGGGAGGCATCTGAGGAGCCAAGGAACGCCTCCTGGTGGAAGTGTTGTGGAAACTGAGGTCCAAAGAATGAATCAAAGCCAGGAAGGGTTGGGGGTGCAGTGCAGAGGGAGTCTGGGTGAGAGGCCCAGCTCTGGGACAGAGAGAGTGTGGGGATTTCTGGTAGGATTCAGGAGCCATGCAGCATGATCTCCAGCTACCTTTGAGCCCAGCTTTCAGCAGAACCTGGGCATATATGCAGTGTCTGGTCTTACTGTGTGTGCACATCTCTCTGCCCAGAGGCCAGTGAGTCACTCACCCAGGACTGGGTAGGTCTCTGTGGTTGCCCCACTGGCTAACATGGGGCCAGGCACACGATCAGGCTCAGTTTCTCCTGAATGGTTCTGGTGGCAAGTTCGTGATCTCCCACTGAGAGGACAGAGATCCAGCGACCATGAGTTATTAGCTCATCAGATATTTGTTGAGCACCTAGTCTTTGTCAGATACGGGCTAAGCCCTGGGGATTTAGGAGAGGTCAAGCAAACAAGTCTCCTGCTGGACTGGAGTTTACATTCCCCTGGGGGAGGACCCTGTGTGCAGAATATCAGATAGCAGGACTGCCGGAAAGAGGACAACATGAGGCTTGTGATAAAGTGGGTGTGGGGGTGGTCAGGGAAGCCTTGCTGGGGAGGTATCACTGGGCCATCTCCCCTATGAAGACCTGAGGGCAAGGCAAGAGGGCAGGGGAGGGCAGGGCACTCGGCACCCCGGCGAGTCAGAGTAACAAAAAGAAAGGCCCTGAGGCTGGAGGGAAGGGAATGAGGGCGTGAGAGGTCAGGGCAGAGACAGGGAGGGACTAGGTGGCTCCGCACCCTGTGGGCCATGTAAGATTTTGCATTTTATTCCAAGTCAATGAGGAAACCTTCCAAGTTTTTAAGCAGGGGTGTGGCGGGACTTGATCTGCACTTTTATTTAGTCTTTTTTAATTTAAAAAAAGATTTATTTTAGGGAGAGAGAGAATCTCAAACAGACTCCCCGCCGAGTGCAGAGCCCCACACTGGACGATCTCACCTCTCTGAGATCATGACCTCTGCTGAAACCAAGAGTTGGACGCTTAACCGACTGAGTCACCCGGGCGCCCCTTGATCTGAACTTTTAAAAGATCACAGCAGCCCCAAAGATTCGGGATATATTTTCAAGGATGAATGAAAACAAGTCGCCAATATGTTGGACGTGGGTTGAGGGAAGGGAGGAGTCCTAGAGGGCTCCTGGATTTGGGACCTGTGCAAGCAGTTACTTGAACTGTTGTCATTAGAAAGTGCTCGGTTTGGGGGTCGGATAGGCCCAAACTTCAATCCTCACTTAACCTTTTCAAGCCTTGGTTTTCTCTTCTGAAAAAATGACGACAAATGACAGTTGCACATAGAGGATGTTAATTCTTGTCCCTTTGATGAAGGATAATTGGAAGGCAGGCAGAGACAAGCACCCCACCCCCACCCCCACCCCTGCCCTAAGAGGAAACTACCTTTAAAAGGATTTTACACCATTGGAAGGAGCCCTCCATGCTTTCCCATAGGATAGATAGGTGACAAAAATCTGATTGGATGACAGGCACAGGGAGGGTTAATCAGATTGAAACAGCCCACCAACAAGCCCGTAAAAACCCCTAGACTTGGAAACTCCAGAGGCAATCCCTCCGGGTCCCCTCCCACTTCAGGAGCTTTGTACTATTCACTTTGCTATGGCTCAATAAACCTTGCTTTGCTGGCCACCACTCGTCTGGTCTCCCTCTCATTCTTTGAAGTGGTGTGACCAAGAACAGTGGGCACCAACGGAGAAAAATCCTGCAACACCTTGACCAAAGAGATTACAGATGTCCAGAAAAATAAGGTGTCCTAAGGTCACATAGCCAGACTAAGTACCTCCAAGTGTTTACTCAGAGGAAAACAAAGAAGATGAATAGAGGCTCTGGAGGCCAACGAAACACCCACTTAAAATCTCAGCTCTGAGCGTGCAACTGGTGTTCTCAGGGTCCCACGTTGGGTGTTAAGATTACAAAAAACAGGGGCGCCTGGGTGGCTCAGTCGTGTCTGCCTTTGGCTCAGGTCATGATCTCAGGGTCCTGGGATTAAGCCCCGCATCGGGCTCTCTGCTCAGTGGGGAGCTTGCTTCTCCCTCTCCCCCTGCTTGTGTTCCCTCTACCGCTGTGTCTTTGTCAAATAAATAAAATCTTAAAAAAAAAAAATTACAGGGGTGCCTGGGTGGCTCAGATGGTTAAGCGTCTGCCTTCGGCTCAGGTCATGATCCCAGGGTCCTGGGATCGAGCCCACATTGGGCTCCTGGCTCAGCAAGGAGCCTGCTTCACCCTCTCCCTCTGCCTCTCTCTCAGTATCTCTGTCTCAAATGAATAAATAAAATCTTCAAAAAAAAATTTTTTTTAATTACAAAAGATAAACTAAAAAAAAAAAAAAACCTCAGCTCTAAGCCTCAGTTTTCTTACCTGTAAAATGTATCTCATTTAATCATCTCAGGCCTAGGAGATAAGACATAAACATATTCCCATTTTACAGGTCACTAGTGGCATGCTCAGAGCTGAGATTTGAAGTGGGTGTTTCGTTGACATGTGAGAATGATAAAAAAATTAAAATTTCAGCTGCCATTAACAAGGTCTTATGGGAACACAGCCTGACTTTTAATGACTGCTTTTGCTACAAGGGCAGAGTTGAGTAGCTGTGACAGAGTAGGGCCTAGAGAGCCTAATATATTTACTCTGGGTCTTTATAGGAAGGTGGGGCGGGAGGCGGGGAGAGAAAGTGCGCAGACCGCTACTGGAAGGCACGACTGTACTTCCGCCCCAAAGAGGCAGAATAGATAAAATGCCATCCGAAATAACCCAGGGTCCATTTGAAGGCCATTGGGGAAGGAAGAGTTTCAAATCCGAAAAAGGCAGGTCATTGCGCAGACCGCTCCAACCTGGAGGGACCTTGGAGAAATCGAATCCAGCCGCCTCTTTTTAAAAAGAGAAAAACTGAGGCCCAGAGACACAAGGCAACTTGCCCGAGGCCATCGAGCACGTGGCTGGCAGCCCGGGTGGGGGTGGGTGGGGGTGGGTGGGCTGCCTCCCTCCCCGCGGGGAGATGCGGGCCAGCGCTCGGGTGGGCGGTGCTTGGGCCCCCGGGGCCTCTTCCGTTCAGCTGGGCCCCGGGGGCTGCGGGGCGCAAGGTGGGGAAAGCGGACAGCCCCGGAGGCCTCTCTCGGGCGGGAAAGGGGAGGTGCCTCGGCCCAGCCTCCGCTGCTCCCCGCTCCCTGCTTGGCGCGGCCCTCGGATGAGCCTCCACTGCGCGCCCCGGCCCTAAGGAGAGGTCGTGCTGAGCCTGCGGCTACCT
This sequence comes from Zalophus californianus, assembly GCF_009762305.2. NCBI lineage: Eukaryota > Metazoa > Chordata > Mammalia > Carnivora > Otariidae > Zalophus > Zalophus californianus. The sequence continues at coordinate 103,740,690 of NC_045599.1, forward strand.
GGGCCCGGGGATTTACCCGGCCTTCTTTTGTCTTTCGTCTTTTGTCTATTTTTCTATTTTGCAAAGGACGCAGACACGCCCCGCTCCCCGAGCTCGGAAAGCTGCGGGACCGGCGCGCGGCCGGGGAGCGCGGGTGCTGGAGCCTGCAGGAGCGGCGGGGGGGGTGGGCAGCCTTGGGTGCGCGATGCCTCCCGCCGCTCCCGGGATTCCAGCCCCGCCCCAGCCCAGTGCCCGGCGGGGAGCCGGGAGGGCCGCCCCGGGGGAGTTTCGAAGGCTCCTTTCAGTTGCAGCCCGCAGAAATAAGAAACGTAAGAGCAAACATTTATTAAGGGCGTGGCTCAGAACCGCTGCTCGCAGAGTTCGTTTGTGCAACTGTTCGATCCTTCAGCAACCCAAGCCCGAGCTTCCCAAGCCCGAGCTTCCCATGGCGTCCACCGTCCGTCACCTGGACCCTGGTTGCCCCAGGCCCCTGCACAACTCCTGATCTGACCCAGATCTCCCCCCTTCCGCGAGCACCCTTTCCTGGGGCCCTCTGGAGCCACGGTCTTCGGCAAACTGCTGGGTACTCAGCCTCCTCCCTGCGTGTCGCCTTCACCCTCCTGCCCCGAAACCTGCCCACCCCACCCAGGACCCCATCCTTACAGTCCCTTCAAGGGAAGCCGGTAATGTTCCCACACACTCCGGTCGATCAGGGCGCAGGGGGTAAGGTCACTCTCTGGCTTGTTCCTTGGGGAGCCTTGCCACCCGTTTCTCTTCCCCTCTCTTTCCGAAGTCGTTTCTTCCTGTGGACTTACTACCACCAGTCTAGACGGCCCACAACCCCACTTGTCACTATAGGGAAGGAAACATTCAAGGTCCAACAGCCGGGTTAAGAATTAAATTTACATGGGACAGATTGGCAGGAGGAAAAAAAAAAAAAAAACAAACCCACCACAGTTTTATTGTGTGCACAGAGGCCCGGTAGTGAAATTGAGACCCAAAGAAATGACCAAGGCAGGCAGTTTTTATACTTTTTAGACAAAGAGACAATAAATCTGTAAGGCATCGACAGGACAAAGAAAATTTAGCTTTGGGAACTTCAGTCGGTAAGGAATGCTAAACAGTCTGGGCTGGGGTAGTAAATTAGTGAAAAGTAACATGGTTGTTGATACAGCCTTCTGGGCTCTAATTTCCCATCTCTGGATAAGGTTGTCTCTCCGCCTGGTACAGGGAGGGTGCCTCTCACGTGGGAGATTTATTTCCTGCTCTCAGGGGGACAGAGAAGGGTCTGAGTATGCCTCTTACACAGGCTTTCTCTTCAGTAACTTTTATTTAAAATCACCAATATGGCAAAGTGGCCCAGCTTGGGGCAGCCTGCCCTTGCTCCCTACATTATTCTCTCCTGCAAGCTTCTTAGAAGTGACTCTCACTGGTCAGACATCTCCCTTACTCCTGTCCCCCTCGGCTCAGCTCAGCCCCTTCCTCCCAGGGTGGTAGCCTTAATTCCTATCACCAGCATCACAATTTTAGGGGTGCTCATTCTCTTTAACCGGCACCTCCTCTCCCTTCTTTTCCCTTCTCTTCCCTCCAGCATCTCTCTAACTTCATCCGGACCTCCAACCCATTGTCTTTGTCAGCCACTTTCTCCCTTCCTTCCAGTGCCATCCCCAGGCACCCCGTTCTCCTTCCCAGACTCCCCACTAGTATGGTTTTGTGTGTAGTACTTCCTCTCGCGTGGAATGCTTTTTTGAAACGCTTTTGTTCTCCCACAGAAATGTTTTGGTTTTCCTTGTACTTCACTGGCAGACTTTCTCAGTCTCCTGAACATATTCCTCCTCTGCTTTGGCATCAGAGTGTCATGCCCCCCACCCTCTCCTCACGTGTGGTCCTTAAACTCTTTCTTAAATCAAGGTGCATCTAGGTGATCTCATCCTCTGCTGTGCTAGCACCCATAGGCTCACACCCACATTTCTTTCTTCAGTTCTGACTTCTCTGGGGTCCAGCCACTAACTTGACACCTCCATGTGGATGCCTAGCGGCCATCTCAAAGCTAACATGTATTCACCGTGGTGACTCTGCTCTGTTGGTGTTGACAGGATTCTCTTGCCATGTCCCCAATCCTGTGCCCCCCAGTCTTCCCACTGCAGTAAATGGCATTCACACCATGGTTGCTCAAACCCAAATGAGGCATCATTTTGAGCCCTCTCCTCCCTTCTGTGGCCACAACCAGCCTCTCAGGAGTCCTTGTCAACTCCAAATGAGTCCTTGTCTCCCCTAAGTGTAAACACTCGCCCCCTAGATGATCACAGTATCCTCATCGCTGATCCTCTGCTGCTTCCTCGGGGCCCGGCAGGCCATTCACGCAGAAGCCAGTGTGCCCTGTCAGACCAAGTCATGCCCCCTGCTCAAACCGGGCCATGTCTCCCATTTCCCTCCAAGTGGAAGTCCCTACAGTGGCCCACTAGGCCTGATGACCTGGGCCCTGTGACCTCTGAGCATAGTCTGTTAGGGCCGCTGTAACAAAATACTACAAACTAGGCTGCTGATCAACAACAGAAATGTATTTCTCACGGTAGTGAAGGCTGGAAGTCCAAGATCAAGGAGGCAGCATGGTCAGGGAAGGGTCCTCTTCAGGGTCACAGGCCTGTCTCTGTGTCTTCACATGGCAGAAGGGGGCCAGGAATCTCTGGAGCCCCCTCTATTAGGGCGCCAGTGTCCTTCATGAGGGCTCTGCCCCATGACCTAAGTACTTCCCAAAGGCCCCACCTCCTAATGCCAGCACCTCGGGGATCAGGATTTCAACATATGCATTTTGAGGGGCCACCACATTCAGACCATAGCCCCTCTCTGACTCATCTGCTGCTGGTCCTCTCAGCGACTCGGGCCTGCCTTCCCCATGTTCCTTCCATGTGCTCGTTCCCCACACAGGGCCATTGACTGGTGGTCTCCCCTGCCTGGGAAGCTCATTCCCTCACCTCCCACATTTGGTTCAATGTCACCTTCTCAGTGCCAAGAGGAGGCACTTTGGAAGTATTTTCAGAATAAGTGACACCAAGTCCCCTGCAGCCTTAGGCCTTTGCTCAGCGGTTCCCTTCCCCCAGCTCTGCCCGCCTGCAAAGTCAAGGCCCCCTCCCTATGTAGGAGCCTGAGCTTCTCTCACATTTCCCTGATGACACTTATCACCTAGTGTATTTGATGTCTGTCTCCTGACCTGGTAGGTGAAGCTGGCTGTCTCCTTTCCCAACTCTATCTGACCCCTGGGAGATAGGTTCTCAGTAAATACTAACTAGATGGGCTTAACATTTGCATTCGTATACTTCTCCCTGACCCTCCAACCCAGCCCTGAATAGGGAAGAAGGAGGAAATGTTCCTTGGGTTTTTAAATCAACTCTTTCTTCCCAAATAATTTCTTGCAGCCACAGCCTAAAGAACCATCCATTCATATATTTATTCAATTAACTTTTATGTGCCTGGGACTATGTTAGGTGCTCTATACATTAGTTGTATATATCCATCTAATCTTCACAACTCTATAACATAATGTTATTACCCATTTTACAGATGAGGAAATTGAGGAACATGGTAGAAAGTCAGGAGTCAGTTCTCTGCTAAACCTTAAGACCAGGAAGACCCAAAATCCAGGCCAGAAATTCCAGCCAGACTCTGGACAGAGCCGGCTGGATGCCCCTCAGGCATCTCATACTCAACAGGTCCATAGAATTTGACTCTCCCCCATACTTCTCATCCATTGTTCCTCACCCCCACCCCGATGCCTCCATTTGCCTGTCATGCCGGCCAGAAACAGGCCTCACAGATCTAATCCAGCACCAAAGCCCTCCTTATCTTTGGCAACTCCACCAAGCCAACCTCCAGGCACTTGCCCCCAGCCCATCGCGCCCTTGCTCCAGGTCCTGAGCTTTCTAAATGCATAATATCCTGCAACAGTTCCCCAGTGTCTTGATGATAAAGTCCATGTTCCAGTCACTTCTTGAATCTCCACTTCTACCTTGCTCTTCCTACCCTACCAGACCTAAAGCTCTGGCCACAGCTGGGGCTGGGATGGAGGATTGGAGCTGTCTTACACCACTGGGCCTCTGTTGGGCGGGTCCCAGTTGCTCTCTTTGTCTGGACTAATGCATGATTGGACTCTACGACTCAGTTTGGCCTTCTCTGTCCCCTAGGATTAGATGATGCTGTGACAGCCAATGCTCATCCGTCCCCTAGAGGAATTGCTTATCTGTCTGTCCTGTCCCCCGAGTAGAATGTAAGCTGAAGTGCTGGGATCCCATTGGGCTTGGAAACAAAGGCCTGGCCAGCACAGGAGCCAACTCAGTATTAAAGTTGTTGAATGAGTGAATGAATAGATGAACAGGTAGAAGGATTATTTGTTTGTTTGTTTGTTTGTTTGTTTGTTTGTTTGTTTTTAAAGATTTTATTTATTTATTTGACAGAGAGACACAGCGAGAGAGGAACCACAAGCAGGGGGAGTGGGAGAGGGAGAAGCAGGCTTCCCGCCGAGCAGGGCGCCCGATGCGGGACTCAGTCCCAGGACCCTGGGATCATGACCTGAGCCGAAGGCAGACGCTTAACGACTGAGCCACCCAGGCACCCAGAAGGATCGTTTAGATACCAAGCATAGATGTAGGCACGTTTACACAGTTGTCCTAGGGTGGGATTGTCATACTCATGTAGTGGAATGGCCCAGAGCCTTGGCTTTGGAGTGAGATAAGTGGGTTTGCATCCTGTTTCTGACAGTATTTGTATGGGTGACATTAGGCGGGCTCCTTGGCTTCATTGTGCCTGGGGTTTTGCCCCTGGAAGGTAGGATGATAGTGTCATCTCTAGGTGGTTAAAGCAAAAGGCAAGACCAGTGAGAAGGGCTCTGCAGAGAGTATTTATTAAATGGTGGTTCTGCCTGTTTCTGCTGCTCCGCAGGATGGCAGGATGACAAAGGTAAGGATTTGACGAGCAGGCTGCCTGGGTCCAAATACTGATTCTTCCGTGTATGAGCTGTGTGACTTTGGGCAGATGACTTAACCGATCTGAGCCTCAGTCTTGCCATATGAAGTGGGGGAATAGTGCCTCCTTCCCAGGGTTGATGTGAGAATAAAATAAGATCATGTAAAGCAGTTAGCACAGTGTCCCAACAGCGGGTGGCCGTATTTTAGCCATAGCTAACAATGTAGCACATTTGAGTCCTGTAACGCAGTGTGATGGGCACGAACCCTGGGTTCTCTGTTAGTGACTTAGAGACCCACTTCTCCCTGCCATTCAGTTTACACATCTGTACAAAGGGTCAGCTCAGCGGGCTCCCTCTAGCTCTGAAGTGCCATGATTCTGAGTCCTGCCTGCTCTTTGTCATCCCTGACACTAGCTGGCACCCTCTCTAAGGAAACCCGCTTTCCAAGGAAAGAGGAGAGACCCCTTGCCGCCATCCCTCCAGCTCTGCTGCTTCAGCCTCCTCAGAGCCGGCTTACTGTGTGACTCATCCCCGCCGGGGTCCTGGTGCTTCCTCCTTCCACTGGGTGCCAACGGGTTAATCTGAGGCACTAATGGAACCGACAGGAACTCAGTGTTAGCTCACTAATGGGTCGCCCCATCTGCCCTCCCTGTAACATAATGCCTTGCCCCTGGTAAAAGGCACTCAGGGATTTCCTCTTGGCTCCAATCTGCTGGTTTCTGACATCTTGAAAGGCAGAGGCTCAAGAGGGAAGGAGGTGGCTTGGTGGAAGTGGGGACAGGCTGAAGGATGTTCTGAACCAGCAGTCAGGCAGCGGGGGTGTGCCAAGGAGGCACCGCCCTACCCTAGGAGCTCCCAGGCCCTGTGCTTTCTGCTACAGCTTTTCTATTTGCAAATGGAGGAGTGCAGAGAGGCCTCCATGCTTCCTGAGGACCTCCTGTCCGCCAGGCCGAGGGCACAGAGCAAGTACAGAGAGCTGAAGATCTTCCATTTCTTTAAGTTTTCTGATGATACCATGTTCTCTCACCTCCTAGCCTTGGCACAAGCCATTCCCTATGCCTGTAATAGTCTTACCTCCCCTGCTTTTAGCCTGTCTAACTCTATTTTTCAGGCCTTGCCTTTTTCCTCCCTCCCTCCCTCCCTCCCTGACTTCTAGAGCACTTACCATCTGCCAGGCTGTGCCAAGAATTTGGGATCCAGGAGTGAACAACACACACTCTGTCTCTGTCCTCCAAGAGCTCACGGATTCTTCAGGGAGGGAACAACCAATTAAACAATTTCACAAGAAAATAAAATACAATCATTTAAGTCACAATGAACATAAGAGGGACAGAAACAGGGCTGAGACAGAAGGTGGGGTGGGGGCACTCTTGGAAGAGGCAACAGCACGTGCACAGCTCAGAGGCAGGAAGGCAAATGGCCTGTTAGGAGAGTGGAAAGGCCAGTGTGCTGGAGCGTTGGAAGGGAGGAGGCCAAGGGGGAGGCTGGAGAGAAGGCCTGGCTGGAGCAGATCAGCCTGGAGGTCCTTCTTGGGGAAGCCAAGACTCCTCCCCTGTGTTTGGGTAGGTGCTCCCCCTTTCTTTCCCTATCACAGCACACATCACATTGGATCGTCACTGCCTGCTGATTTCTCTGACCAACCCCACCCCCAGAGACCGCAAATTCCTAAGGACAGTGACCACTTCCTGTAAGTGTTGGACCCTTTATTCTCTCTCTCTCTCTCTCTCTTTTAAGATTTTATTTATTTATTTTGAGAGAGAGGGGGCTAGTGTGAGGGGCAGAGGGAGAGAGAATCTCAAGCGACTCCAAGCTAACCTGAGAAGTGGGAGCCAGAGACGGGGCTTGATCTCACAACCATGAGACCGTGACCTGAGCTGAGATTAAGAGTCCGACGCTTAATGGACTGAGCCACCCCGGCGCCCATCTTTTTCTATCTTTCTTTCTTTTCTTTCTTTTCTTTCCTTTTCTTTCCTTTTCTTTCTTTCTTTTCTTTCTTTCTTTTTTAAGTAATCTACACCCAACATGGGGCTCAAACTTACAACCCTGAGATCAAGAGTTGCATGCTCCACCGACTGAGCCAGCCAGGCGCCCCAGTACGCTTATTTTTGACTCACTGCATGAAGCAAAATACTTCTCATCCATAGAGCTGCCAACACTGTCTCTCTAGTCGGCCCCATTTCAGTTAATGGTTCCACCATTCAAACAGCCCCTCAAACAAAATACCCAGGAATCATCGCGGACAGCTTGATTTCAATCTCTCTCCTCCTGGGTATCCAGGAAAAGACCTGTCCCTTCTACTTCTTGGATCTGCCAAGAAGTAGATCCCGGGTCTGCCCTGGCCATCACCCTGGCCCTGGCCACCACCCTGGCCCTGGCCACCGTGGGAGCTGCTCTGCTTCCCCATCACACCGTTCCCCTGTTTAAAATGTTGGCAAGTAATTTTTTTTTTTTAACTGTGCAGATTGAAAAGCCAAACAAAAACAAAAGCACAGTCACTTCCCACTGTGCTTAAAATAAAATCTTTATCCCGGCCTACAAGTACGTGCTGATCTGGCCTTGCCTGGGTCCAAGCTCCTAGCCTATACTCCCCCTTTGCTTTTTAGCCACACCACTCTCTCTCTCTCTCTCTCTCTCTCTCTCCTGATGCTTGCATATTCCAAGGTTCGTTCCTGCCACAAGATCTGTGTTTATGGTCAGTCTTCTCATTCTCAAAGGTAAACAGCGGCAGCGTGAGAACAGGGAAGTCATCTGCCTCACTCACTGATCTAGCCCCAGAACCTGGCACATCAGAAGTCTTCAGTTTTGGGGTATTGGATGAAAGAAAGAATTTATTTATCTCTTTTATATACCAGGCTCTGTTCTAAGCACTTTGTATGCAGGATCTGACTGAATCTCGCAGTGGCAGCCCTTAGAGAGGAGTGGCAGCTTGGAGAGGTGAAATGACCTGCCTGAGGTCACACAGCAAGGATGTCATGGAGCCTGGCTTCAAACCACCCTGCCTGCCCTCAAGACCTCATTAGCAATTACAAGGATGTGCTGATCCCCATAGCAAACCGTCATGTTGTAAGAATGAGCGAATGAATGAATGAATGAATGGGCAAATGATACACCCCTGGACAGAGTGGCATGCTTGAACGACAGACATGCCCCCCTTTCAGAAGGTCACCATCTTTAACTCCTCTGGTCTCTGTTTTGAAGTAGGGAAAGAAGGGAGCACTCTCAATGACTGAGGGATCGTTGCGGGCGATGTACTGTATCCAATGGCCCTTGTGGTTCTCTGCCCTGCCTAGCGCGGCTGCCATGTCAGCCTGGGCAATGGGGCACCCCGGGTAGCATCCTCGTAGCTGTGCCCACCCCCCCACCTTACAGGGCAGCTCTGCTCTCTTGTGAGAGCCGCGTCTCTGCCTGGCTGCCCACCCGCCTGCCAGCCGGAGCTTCTGAGCTCATCAATCACGCAGCCGTGCTCTGCCAAGCTGTATCTGAGGAAGACAAGTCAGCTGAAGATGGAATGGGCCTCAGGCTCGGGAGGGAATGGAAGGCACTGGGGCGGTGGGGGAGGGGCGGAGGAGGCTCAGAGAGACAGCCAAGGTCTGGATCAATCCCTGGCTCTGCTAAGGAGGGTCGATTGGGAGAGGAGGCAGGGGCAGAGTTCCCATTAGAAAAGCAGTGGGGTGAGCAGAAGAGGTGGGGAAAAGGCTGGTGTGGGGCTGGGGTGGTTTCCCATTGCAACTGAAATTCAGTCTACCCTGGTGCCCAGGGAGCAGACTGACAGCTCTGGGAGGGCGGGCAGTTTGTGGGGAGGATTCAAGCAGGCTCAGCTGCCCTCCCACAACGCTTGGCCTGCCCTGTGGCTCAGCTTCCCAGCACCCCCTGCTTCCTCACCCTCGTGGGGAGGGGAGTGGTGGGAGAGGCTGGGGCATCTGCAGCTTCACCACTCCCTCTCCTTCCTCAGATAGGAGCCGCTTGGGATTGGGATTTGCACTCTCTCCCCAGAGAGGTTCTGCTGACAGTCAAGATGTCTGAACTGAAAATTCCTTAGAGATCTTTAAGTCCAGAGAGGCAAATCGGCAGGGTTTGTTTTTGTTTTGCTTTTCAGTCTTCACAGTTTGAAAGGGAGGAGAGGAGAGGAAGGGAGGGGAGGGGAGGGGAGAGGAGAGGAAGAAAGAAAAAGAAAGGGTTAGTTGCCAACGTTGAAACAGGAATAGATTGCGCATAAAAATCTGATTCCTCGGGGGCCTGGATGGCTCAGTTGTTAAGCATCTGCCTTCGGCTCGGGTCGTGATCCCGGGGTCCTGGGATCGAGCCTGGCATCGGGCTCCCTGCTCTGCGGGAAGCCTGCTTCTCCCTCTCCCTCTGCCTGCAGCTCCCGCTGCTTGTACGCTGTTTCTCGCTCTCTCTCTGTCAATAAATAAATAAAATTAAAAAAAAAAAAATCTGATTCCTAGTTCACCTTAGAAAATTCAAAGATCTGGCAACTTTGGGCTGACTTTCCCAGAGCTGAGTAGAGGTGGCTTCCCACAGAGCCCACCATGCTGCTCGGCCCTTTGTGTTACCTCCCAGGCTTGGACTGGGTTTGGCCTTTTCCACCCCTCCCCTATTCCAACCCCTCCCTGAGGAAAGTGAGGTGCACAGTGGGCAAGGGATGGGAGCAGGGTCCCAGGAGTGAGCACCCTGAGGCTGGTGGGTCCCCTTGTTTCCTGTCCCCAAGGCTGCCTCTTATGAGCTGTGTCATCTTGGACAAGGAACCCAAGAACCCATGGGCACTTTATTTTTTTTTATTAAAGATTTTTATTTATTTACTGAGAGAGAGAGAGAGAATGGTAGAGAGAGCGCATGAGAGGGAAGAAGGTCAGAGGGAGAGGCAGACTCCCTGCTGAGCAGGGAGCCCGATGCGGGACTCGATCCGGGACTCCAGGATCATGACCTGAGCCGAAGGCAGTCGCTTAACCAACTCAGCCACCCAGGCACCCCCCATGGGCACTTTAGTTTTCTCGTCTGGCCATGGGGACAATGGCAGTTCCCTATGAGGCGTAAACATTTAGCTCGTCCTTTGTATGTTTACAAGGAAGACACTCTTAATTTTGAGTAGTAATATGTATGGTAATATATATATATGCTACAGTTAATATCGCCTCCCCCACACAAACCACCCCACACTTAGTGGCTTAAAACAATGTTGTGTTAGTGTCTCTTGCAGCCGTGTGTGTGACTTGGTTCAGATGGGTGGTTTTCACCTGGGATCTCTGGCATGGCAATATCGTGGTCACATGGTGGCCAGGGGTGTAGTCATTTGAAGGCTGGATAGGAGCTGAACATCTCAGATGGCTTTCTCACATAGCTGGCATTTGATAGGAGCTTTCAGCTGGAGCTCAGATGGGGCTGTGGACCACAGCGCCCACATGGGGCCTTTCCCTGTGGCTTGGGCTTCTCCCAACATGGGTAGCTGGGGGCTAAGAATGTCCCAGAGGAAGCAATCAAAGAGGACCAGATGTAGCTGCCTGACCTTTTATGTCACGGGGTGGCACTTGCACCATTCTTTATTGGTCTCAGCAGATATAAACCCACTGGGATTGAACGGGAGGGGACACAGACCCCACCTCTCAAAGAATGTTGGGGCCATCTTTTAAAACCATCACAGCAGATATATATAAACTGAAAAATAAGTCTCCCTTCCACCTCATTCCCCCAGGGCTGAATTACCCTCCCTAGTAGCAACCACTAATCCACTTCCTTTGTGTCTTCCCAGGGAGAGGCCATACATAGGGGGACAGGAGAGCTATCCGTACACAGATACCCAGAGCATTTACTCTGGTTAGCCAAATACTATTCTGACTCAAGAGCCAAATGGATTCAGATAGCTTCTCGGGTAAGCTATTTGTTGTCAAACTCTTGCTATTTGCTATCTGAAACGAAATGCAGGAGTCAAAGATTCCAATAATGCAGTATCCCCTGCTATCTGAACCCTCATTATCTGAATTCAGAAACCAAATAGATTTGGATAGCAATAGATGCTTGTGTAAATATACATAAAAACACCTCTCCCCGACTTGAAATGTGAGCATACTAGGCACACGGTTCTGTACCTTGCATTTTTTTTTTTAAGATTTTATTTATTTATTTGACAGAGAGAGACACAGCAAGAGAGGGATCACAAGCAGGGGGAGTGGGAGAGGGAGAAGCAGGCTTCCCGCTGAGCAGGGAGCCCAATGCGGGGCTCGATCCCAGAACCCCAGGATCGTGACCTGAGCTGAAGGCAGAGGCCCAACGACTGAGCCACCCAGGTGCCCCTGTACCTTGCATTTTTTCACTTAACAATTTATCTTGAAGATCAGCCTATTTGAGCAGGGTCTCATTCCTTGTAAGAGCACAGAGCATTCCATTGTTCAAATGCACCGTAATTTGTTTAATCAAATTGGCCACTTGCTTTTTCTCCCAATCTTCTGATAATCGTAATCCACACTACAGTGAGTAACCTTGTCCAGAAGTCTTTATGCCCTTGTGTAAGATTATCTGTGTGATAAATTCCTAGAGGCAGAATTCTAGGTCGAAGGGCAGGGTTCCTGTGACCATCTCTACCACGTCCTGGCAGGTCAGGCTCAGACTCCACATCTTGTGCTCTGGCCTGACTCTTCTGCCCTTGCTCCTGCTCAGCAGCATTTGTGTCTGTTTGTCTCAGGCCCCAAAGTAGTTGCTGAGGAGACTCAGACTGTGTTCCCTTTAAAGAGATTGAGAGCTTGCTTCTTGTGGCAGGTCCTGTACCCAGCTGTGCAGAGCTGTCTGTAGAACCTTCCAGATGTGCACAGGCCAAGAGGAGGAGGTATCATCAGGAGCACCAGTTGCTCCTTCCCTTGCTTTTCAGTGTCACTGGATGCTCACACACACTGGGTTCTACTCCCGTGCTCGCCACAGCAGTGAACCAAAAATCACGGACCTAAATTCTGGCTCCCACAGTGTGTGTCTTCCATTCCCATTTATGGCACAATTGTCCTTATGTGCCCTGCATTTTGATGAGGAGGTTGTACAGTGTGGTTCCCTGCCCTTCCCCTGCTGGGCTCAGCATCTAGGGCTCAACTACATTTCCCAGGCTCCCCCGCCCACTGGTTTCCTATCAGGTTTGGCCAATGGGAGGTCAGGGCAGACGTCAGGATGTACCCCCAGCACCAGCACTTCTGCAGTCCCTGGTAACGACTCCACAGGATGGCCCCTTCCTTCAGTGTCCTAGCTCCCCCTGTCCGGGGGAGGGAGGGGGGCATGGCTCTAGGGCTGCAGTGACACCTATTCAGCCCTGGGCTAATGGTGGTTTCCTACAGTTGTTGCTCTCTGGGTTGCCCCACCTATCCTTGGTTTCCATCTCTGCTGGTCTCTCTAACTAGTTGCTTGTCTTAACTCCTTCTCTTGAGCTCTCTGCCCTGGGTTTTGATTTCCTGCCTGGACCACTACCGATGGATGGGTGAGCACGTGGATGCAGGTTGGTCGGAACGCCTGGATTCAAATCCCAGCTCGACCACATACTAGCTGTGAGACCCTGGGGAAGTCCCTGACCTCTCCATGCCTCAGTGCCTTCATCTGTAGAGTGGGAATAATACTAGTACCTACCTCCTTGGCTTATCGTCAAGGTTCATTTGACCAGTAGTTTGTAATGTGCTTAGAAAAATGCCTGGATATAGTAAGCATAACAATAGCATTAGGGTTTCTTTTTTTCCCCTTTCATCTAGTCCTCACTTCTCTGAACAGGGCTGTTACTGTCCTGATTTTCCAGACATGGAAACGGAAGCCAGAAAGGTAAAGTGACTAAGACCACACAGCCCTACGTGGTGGCAAGATGCAGACTAGGCCAGTCAGACTCCAGTTGGTGTCCGCTCTAGCATGCCGCCAATTCAGACCACATTTGGTGGCCAGACTGGGGACCTGGGCAGGGCTGCTGCAGCTCCCAAGCTGATGGCTTGCCTGTCACCATACCTCTCAGCCCCAGCCCAGTTTTGCACATGGGAAGCCAACACAGCCAGCAGCCTGTTCCCCAGGACAGAAGGAAAGGGACAAGTCTGTGTTCTGGAAGGGAAAGAGGTGGTGGCAAAGGAGGCATAGGACCATTTTCACCCTCTGCATTGTAGTGACCATTCACGGAGCTCTTCTTATGGTGGCAGACACTGAGCTCATGGCTTTTCATGATAAATGACTTAAGATTTTTGGATCTGCATATAAAGGAAACCCAACTAAGTTGGCTTAAGGAAAATGCCAATGAGTGGGCTGGAGGAGCTGGGAAGTCCAGGAGCGGGTTTGGCTTCAAGCAGTGCATGGGGATGTGTAGTGCGTCGTCATCACCTTCGTCATCATCATTAACATCACCATCTTGGCTCTATTTCCTTCTAAGAAGTCATTTCATCCACAGATGGATGGGCTTTCTCCAAACTCCTATTCTCCAGCTCAGGAGCTTCAGGCAGGAGAGATCCTTCCCCAAGGCAGACTCTGGTTGGCCTGTGAGAATCTTGAGTCCACCCTAGCGACCAATCGCGGTGGCCAAGAAGGGGCATCATAATTGGCTGGTATGATCAATGCCCCATCCCTGTGTCCAGGAGGAGGCCAAGGCTCTATGACTGAAAGTCTCAACAGACCACATAGAACTGTCTGGATCCCAAGGAAAGGGACATATAAAAAAAGAGTAAATGAATGCATTCATGACTATGTCACCCGTTATGCATTACTTTATTTAATCTGTACTGTTAGCTTTATTTTTCAGAGGCACAGTCAGGCACAGAGAGGTTGAGTGAGAAGGCTGCTTTTACCCATGATGGTTCCCGTCCTCACAGGCCCAGCAGGGCTCAAGGACGCGGGTGGGAAGGCGAGAATCTAGGAGGAATGAGGAGTGGGAGAGAAGAGGGCAGACTGCTTTGGGCCCTGCCTTCAGTGGCCTACGGTTATTTCCTATAGGAAGGTCCAAGCTTTCTCTGTGGGCAAGGAGCTCACCAGTAATTGTGCTCAAGGACTCTGTCGCATTCCCTTGACCCAGGACCCTGGCTAGGGATCCACCAGCTTGTTTTTTTCTCTGTGGGCATGAGTCAGGCTTTGCCCTGGGCTCAGGTTTGGGGCTGAGCTATGTTGCTTGCTATCTGTGCATTTGTACATGCAGGAAACTGTCCTCATCAAAGCCAGTGTGTCAGAGCCTAGCCGCCCTGTTCCTGATGGAAGTCCCTGGCACCTCTCCCCGATCCAGCTCTGTGCCAGACAGTTCCTCTGACAGGCCACAGCCTCTCCCGTCTCCTGGAGTCTCTATCTCATGCTGTTCCTCTCGCCTACCTGGAACACACTTCCCCTCTAACCAGCTGACTCCTCAACATATGAAATTCAGCTCGGGTCACTTCTTTCAGCAAGCTCCTTTGACATGCCTACTGCTCTCCTCCTGGTATAGAAGCCTCTTCTCTGCGCTTATTTTTAGCTTAGCACGAATCACATTCTGATGAATTCTTTTTACTGGTCTGTTTTCTTCGCCAAATCCTAAGATCTCTAACAATAAGAACTTCATTTCTGAACACAGTTGGTGCTTTGTAAATGAGTGTTGAATTAACAAATGAATTAATAAAGGGTACCCCTGGGGCCCGTGACATTTGCTTTGCAGGTCTGGGCAGTGAGCAGGATGGCTGGGGAGGGTTGGGGGGATTGCGTTGGGAGTAGAGGCGGGAGCAGGGATGCAGCCAGGATCGCTGAGTCTTCATGGGCAGAGCCCTTTGATTTCAGGCAACCAGGGCAGGTCTCAGAGGCTCAGGTCACTGCTGCCTTCTCTGTGCCCTAAAAAATAGATACAGTAACGTTTAGTTCTTAGGTAAATTATGGAGTAAATCATAGACTTGTGTGGAATGGTGGAGTCATGGGAGCTGATGTCAAAGGGAGATTTTTTGATTATATAAAACTTTTCCTGGGGCGCCTGGGTGGCTCTGTTGGTTAAGCATCTGCCTTCAGGGCGCCTGGGTGGCTCAGATGGTTAAGCGTCTGCCTTCGGCTCAGGTCATGATCCCAGGGTCCTGGGATCGAGTTCCGCATCGGGCTCCCTGCTCCTTGGGAGCCTGCTTCTCCCTCTGCCTCTCTCTCTCTCTCTCTCTGTCTCTCATGAATAAATAAATAAAAAGTTAAAAAAAAAAAGCATCTGCCTTCAGCTCAGGTGGTGATCTCAGGGTCTTGGAATGGAGCCCCGTGTGGGGCTCCCTGCTTCTCCCTCTCCCTCTGCTCCTCCCCCTGCTTGTGTGATTTCTGTCAAATAAATAAATACAATCTTAAAAAACAAAACAAAACAAAACAGGGGCGCCTGGGTGGCTCAGATGGTTAAGCGCCTGCCTTCGGCTCAGGTCATGATCTCCAGGTCCTGGGATGGAGCCCCAAGTTGGGCTCCCTGCTCCGTGGGGAGCCTGCTTCTCCCTCTGCCTCTGCCTCTCCCCACTGCTCCTGCTCTCTCTCTCTCTCTCTCTATCTCTCTGTCTCAAATGAATAAATAAAAAATTCTTTAAAAAAAATTAAAAAAAAAAAACCAACAACAAACCTTTCCTATACCCTGTTAGGCTCATTTTTGAGGCCTGCAAATTAAACTGAAAAAAGACAGATTTGATCACACCCAGACAAGAATTCACAGAGAAAAATGACTCAAGGCGGTGGTTAGAATTTGGGATTCACACACCATGTTCATAGGGGAACGCGAGGAGGGAGAAGGGACTTACGGGAAAACAACGACTTGAAGGAAAGATAAAGGGGCCTCAGGAGACAGGTAAGATGATAGTTTTGTGACAATGTCTGTTTCCGTGTGGTCATTCTAGTCTCTACTCAGTCTTTCCTGCTTGCTTCCCAGAAGGGATTTATGACAATTGAGTTCTTTGGGGAGGCTATGCATTTAGGCAGATAAGTCATATCAGGAATTCAACTGCCTCCTGCCCCAAATAATTTTGGTGCCACAGTAGCATATCCTTGACCCCTTCATTGAAAAGTCCAGGGATGGGGCGCCTCACTGGCTCAGTCGTTAAGCGTCTGCCTTCGGCTTAGGTCATGATCCCGGGGTCCTGGGATCGAGCCCCGCATCAGGAGCCTGCTTCTCCCTCTCCCGCTCCCCCTGTTTGTGTTCCCTCTCTCGCTGTGTCTCTCTCTGTCAAATAAATAAATAAAATCTTTAAAAAAAAGAAAAGAAAAGCCCAGGGATTGTGGGGCGCCTGGCTGGCTCAGTCAATAGACCATGTGACTCTTGATCTCAGGTTGTAAGTTCAAGTCTCACACTGGGCATAGAGCTTGCTTGAAAGAAAGAAGAAAGGAAGGAAGGAAGGAAGAGAGGGAGGAAGGGAGGAAAGAGAAGAGAAGAGAAAAAAGAAAAGAAAAGAGTAAAGAAGTCCAGGCATCAGTTAAAGCTGTATCCAGGGGTTCAACCCATTTTGTCCAGTCTCAGGTTTCCATCTCTCTCTTATACGCATCAGCTAATTAATAATCTGTTTCACTCTTCCTTCCTCCTCCTCTAATTCTCTCTCTCTCTTCGTTCTTAAGAAGCTCCTCCCCTGTCATGGCCAGATGGTCTTCAGCACCTCCAGATGTGCACCAAACCAATTACTGGCAATTCCCCTTTTCCCAAGAGTTCCAGCAAAATTCCTTGGATCGGATCTCATTGGACCCAGCAAGCAGAAAAATTAGCTGACGAGCCACGCCAGGCCTGGCACACGTGCCCACCGCGGAGCCAAGTGGGTGGAAAGGCCAGGTCAGCCTCACCCAGACTGCATGGACAAGAGTGGAGGAGGGGTGGTTTCTGGAAGGATGACGAGGGTGCTACTAATAGAAGGAGTGGAGTGGATTCCAGGCAAGGGAAAACCACAGATGTCCTTTATAGAGAGAGAAGTCTACAGTGAGAAAAGCTGAATCATAGTCGTGGAATCACAGAGTTTCAGAAGATTGGAGCTGAAAGGCCCCTTAAAAATGGGTTCATGCAGCCCTTTTTGTGACAGCTGCTTGTCTAGAGCCCCAGGGAGCCCCGTGCTGTCGCTGGCTGGTGCCTGTGTCCTGGGCGGCCTGGGGTGTTGGGGGGGAGGGTCCCCCTGGTATTCTCCCTCCTCACTGCTCTTCTGCTGGAAGATTCTGGGTCACAGCTGCCCACCAGGGCTCTTGTTTCTGCTCCTTCCCGGTGAGCTCTGGGCTCTGGCCATCTGCCAGCCTGGCAGTCAGCCATGCCGACCATGGGCTATACGCTCCCTCCTTGACACACAGGCCCGTCGGAAAGACATCCAGGGCTCCTCCGGAGCTAGAAGCCAGCCGGGAAACACGGAGCAGTACAGCCTGAGGCGGAGGCGGGGGGCCCTGCTCAGGCCTGGGATGCCGAGTCTCCCCTCCCCTCCCTCCGCCAGCCCCGGGAGCCAGGGCCTGCCACTTCAACCACAAACTGAAGCATCCTGTTCGGACCTGTTCAGACACTTCTGAGACTTGGGGCCATTGTGTTTCTCCTGAGTGAGAGCTGAAAGCAAGAGGAAAAGACAGTTAACCTGAACAAAGCTCTACAGAGTGGAAAGGCCCACCTTCCTCTCCCTCTCCCGCAACTCTCTGCTCAACCTGCAAAGGTTTGGAGGCTCAGCAGAGGCTGACCCGGATCTCAGAGAGATTTCTCTGTGGCTCCTGCCATCCTTCCTTCCTTCATGTCCTCCTTCCCTCTTCCCTTCCCCCTTTACTTCTCACACAGAATGTTCCAGCAAAAAGGGTGCTTTGAAAACACCAACTCCGGAGATTGCAGACTGGCGGCTCATGGTTCAGAACATGTTGTATTTGGCCCTCCCACTGTTTAAGAAAAATTTGAGCCAACATTTTGAAAATTGGGAGATTTTACATAAAAATTCACATGTCTAGCTTCTTTAGAAAGCTACGATCTGTTAACACTGGGCCTGTGTGTCCACATGGCACCAACTGGCGATGCCGAGTGTCAGCTGCTTCTGTGTAAGGGGAATGGGCTACAGTCCGCTTTTGTCCCCTCCACCGAGACTGAGTGCCAGTTTCTATTTTCCTTCACCCTTGCCATTTTTGCTTTTATTACTTTAGATAGTGTGCCTACATGGCACCGTCAGGAATAGGAAATGAAAGACTGAGAGAGTGGCAGGTTTTAAGGAAATCAGGAGAGAAATGTTTCTATCATTAGCGTGGCCCCAGTGAGCATTTGGGTTTGCAGTCCCAATCTAATCAACACCTGAATTTTGCAGAAAGACTAATCTGGGCCCAGAAAGGTGCAGTCTAGTCTCTTGACCAAGGATGCATACTGAGCCAGTGGAAAGGTATCTGTGCCTGTATTTCTTGGATAGGGAGGTGGCTTTAGGTTCCCTCCATCCATACCTGCCCCCTCAGCAGGGATGAGGACATCCTTTCTGAAGCAGTTTCACCCTTGTCTCTGTGCCTTTGGCTTAAAGAAGGAGCCTTTGCTGAGGAGACAAGCAGCAGAATGACGGGTCTGGGACCCCTGCTGTCAGAAGCCTTCCAGGAAGGAGGGGTGGGGTGGGATGGATGAGGGCTGTCATGAAGAGGCTGTCTGGGAGCTGAGAGCTGACTTGTTCTCTGAGGCCACAGGCTCTGTACAGTGGCCTCTGGGAGACAGACATCATCTCACCAGACAGAAGGTTTTCTTGGTTTTTTAAAATCAATTATTTATTTGAGAGAGTGAGTGAGAGAGAGAGACAGAGAGAGAAGGAGCAGGGGAGGGGCAGAGGGCGAGGGAGAAGCAGACTGCCCTCTGGAGCAGGGAGCCCGATGCGGGCTCGATCCCAGGACTCCAGGATCATGACCTGAGCCGAAGGCAGATGCTTCACCGACTGAACCCCCAGGTGTCCCCAGACAGAAGTTTTTCATTGAATCTTGCTGTTTGAAGGAGCTGCCTGGGGAGGCCAGAAGTTCCCACTCTTGGAGATGCTCAGGCAAGACTGAAGGCCATTGTGGGGCTGTTGTAGGGAGATAAGAGGTAGAGGGTTTGGGTTGGGCTGAGGTTACTTTTTGGAGGTTCTCTGATAAGCAATGGAGGTTTGGGGAACCCCCTAAAATCACAAAGAGTTATGTGTCTGAGGAAAGTATTTATGGCTCTTTTTCAGATTCCCAAAGGCTCATCTGAGCCTACAAATAGGTTGTTGTGCAAGTGGGCAGGTAGTAGGCCAAAAGGCAGGACAGCGCAAAGCGACGCCCACAAGACCGCCCGCGGCCTGGGTTCCTTTCCGCGCTCCATCATTAGCCATCTGCTGCCTCGTGCCAGTGGCCCTCTCACCTAATCTCTCTCTGCCTCTGTAAGACAAAAATAATAACGGCACATACTTTGTAGTCTTATTTTAAAGGTTAAGTGAACTTACAACAATAGTTGACACGGGATTAACTATTTATTGTTGCTAATATTCCTTTCAGCTCTGAGCTTCTACTGTAAACAGATTCATGCATCTTGAATGTATACATACCTGGCAAGGCTTATTATAGTCTTGCATTTTTGCAGGAGGTGAAGCTATGATCCTTAGGCAGGACTCTTTTTTTTTTTTTTTTAAGGATTTTATTTATTTGAGAGAGAGAGCACAGAGGGAGAGTGAGAGGGAGAAACCGACTCCCTGCTGAGCAGAGAGCCCGATGTGGGGCTCCATCCCAGGACCCTGAGATCATGACCTGAGCCGAAGGTAGACGCTTAACCAACTGAGCCACCCAGGTGCTCCTAGGCAGGACTCTTTTTTTTTTTTTTTAAATATTTTATTTATTTATTTGACATAGAGAGAGAGAGACAGAGTGAGCACAAGCAGAGGGAGTGGCAGGCAGAGGCAGAGGGAGAAGCAGGATCCCCACAGAGAAGGGGGAGCCCGATGCGGGACTCGATCCCAGGACTCCGGGATCATGACCTGAGCCGAAGGCAGTCGCTTAACCAACTGAGCCACCCAGGCGCCTGGCAGGACTCTTTAATAGTGAAACTTCAGTCTGTGGTGGTGCAAGGAGGGGAACGGCATAGCTCTGCTTAGAACATTCTTTTTTATTTCTTTCTTTTTAAAGATTTACTTATTTATTTTATTTTATTTATTTATTTTAAAGATTTTATTTATTTATTTGAGAGAAAGAATGAGATAGAGAGCATGAGAGGGGCGAGGGTCAGAGGGAGAAGCAGACTCCCCGCTGAGCAGGGAGCCCGATGCGGGACTCGATCCCGGGACTCCAGGATCATGACCCGAGCTGAAGGCAGTCGCTTAACCAACTGAGCCACCCAGGCGCCCAAGATTTACTTATTTTAGAGAGAGAGCACAGGGGTGGGGGCAAGGGAGAGGGAAAGAAAGTCTTAAGCAGACTTCCCGCTGAGCGCAGAACCCTACATGGGACTTGATCCCAAGACCCCGAGATCATGACCTGAGCGAAAACCAAGAGTTGGTGGCTTAACTGACTGCACCACCCAGGCGCCCCTATTTCTTTATTATTTTTTAAGTGATCTCTACACCAAACGTAGGGCTCGACTCACGACCCTGAGGTCAAGAGACATGCTCCCCCGACTGAGCCAGCCAGATCCCCCTGCTTAGAACTTTCTTAACATGGCCTTAGTTCAAACTAAGTTGAACTTAGGTAAACTTCTTACGGCCTTAGTTTCTACAGCTATAAAATGGGAGTCATGATATCTCCTACTCCCCAGGGTTGCTTTAAAGATTAAATAACATAATTCATTTAAAGCATTCAAACAGTGTCTTGCACCTATGAGAAAGTGCTTAGCAGATGATATTTGTCCCCATCATTCTGGGTGGGAAGTTCTTTGGGAAGATCCTATAATCACAAGGTACGGGTGTACTGCATTGCACATACTACATCTCCGTTGTCACCCTGTAGGTTCCTGAGATTTACTGTTTACATATAGAGGCTCCCCTCTTAGACCGAAGGCTCTTGGGGACAAGAAACGATGGCCACCACAGTTAAGGTAAAGCGCATGAACCAAGAGCAAGGAGTTCCAGCCTAGGCCCTGGCATGAATTGGCAGTCTCTCCGCTTCATCTCGACATTTCATTTGTATGAAAATGTAGCTAAGACTTATTCAGCCGCTCCCTTGTGCTGATCACTGCTTAAAATGATTAAAGGAAACAATTTCGGTGATACAAACAAATTTATTTAACACTTCATGAAGCAGGCAGTCTCTGTTCCCGAGGGTCCAGTGAACGGCAAGATGGGGCAGGAGGCGGGAAGCTTTTATAGGGTAAAGAATAAGGAACAAGGAAGAGAAAAATAGAAAATGAGTAAGGAGCAGGAAATGAGTATAGAGCCCAGAGCTAGCTTGGCCTTTGGGGATTGACTGCCTGGATATACTGCATTTCAGGTCCAGCAGAGCATTTACACTGACACAAAAGTAGCCACGATTGGTTTTGCTGACTTGGCTCCCCCAGGCAGGAGTGGCTCCATGTTGGGCCTAGAAATTGATTTCAGCAGCACACTATGCTGACCTTTATGTGACTAATCTCATTTAACCATGGGATAACTTTGTAAAGTACTTGTATTATTCTCCTTCTGTATCACACGTGGAGAAACTGAGGCTCAGAGGTTGACTCCAGATCACACAGGAGGTAAGGGATGGAGCTAGTTCTGAACCCAGAGCCTATGTACTTCTCTATTTAACACAATGATTTCTAAGACCTCAATATCCAAACCCTGTATGCCGCCAAGAGTCAAAATCCTAGAACAGCCAATCTAGCCCCGGGCTGATTTAGTCTCCCCACTCTCTCTTATCCACCTGACACCTCTCTTCTTCCTACTTCTACCCTCAAGACTGCTGGGTTGCCTGGATACTGGGTTCCAGGTACTGGTACCAAAAGCCTTCATTTTATTTTCTCTTCTCTTCTAGGCCCTGGAAGTATGAACTACTCTTGGTCCACATAGCTAAATATATCTCCCTTAGGCTGATGGCTTCTCAAAAGTTACTGAAATAATTTACCTAAAGTGCCCATTTGTTGTGTGCTGATTTGGATAAATAAGGCTTGATCTAATCCCAGAGTGACTCTAAAGTGCCATTTATTTCACACGCGTTTATTAAATGCTGGTAATGTCCTGGATACGGCCCTAGCTGTGGGGCCACAGTAAATGAGTTACTCTCTAGCGGAGGAAGGAGGAAGAATGAAACCAACAGGTGCCTCCGTAAACATTTCCGATAAGGATAAACGTCGCGGAGCCGAGAGCACTAGGCAAGTGAGTGAGAGCGTGAAGAGATGTGTTCGGCGTGGAGAGGGTTCTCTGAGGTAAACCCCAGCATGGCCATCATTCCTCAGAAGACCTCCAGGAGGAAAGTATTATGACCTTATTTTACTGAGGATGAATGAGGCTCCCAGAAGTTAAAACCTTGCCGGGAGTTGCAAAGCTCAGAAGTGGCTGGCTGGGATTCGAACCACATCCCTCGCACTCCAAGTCTGTTAACTTCCCTGGCGCTGTGTTCTCTTCGCTATAAAATGAGTAAGTTAGAGTAAGATGACTTCTAAAGGTCTTTCTTCTAAAGTCATATATATGCGGTGGGGGGGGTGGTGGTGTGCACCTAGGTGGCTCAGTTGGTTAAGCGTCTGACTCTTGATTTCAGTTCAGGTCTTATCTCAGGGTCGTGAGTTCAAGCCCCATGCTGGGCATAGAGCTTACTTAAGAAATAAATTAAAAATAACTAACTAAATAAAATCATATATATGAAGAACATACAAAGGAGATCTCATGGCAGCTGAAGCCCCTAAGAGCAGGTGCTCTGGCTATTCTCTGTGCCAGGAATAAAACACTAATTGTGGCAAGAAAGCTGGGAGGTCCAGGCTTACTTATGTTCTGCCTGTGCACTGGGGTTTTAGAGAAAATGTATCAATGATTTAGCAGCTGCCGGAAGAGGTCAGCAGTCAAGATACCAATGCAAGTGCCTCCCACCCAGAAATTCCTGCCTGTGAACACAAAGGACCTCAGACAGTCTCGGAAGGGCTCACCTAGGTGGGCCTCCAGGAGCTGGGGCTAAGGGTGTGGGGCCTTTTTCTAGAGCTTTACAGTCTGGTAGTTTCAGGCTCACGGGAGCTGCAGTTTTGGGCTCCTCAAGCTTCCCTGTCCAAACTCTCTGGCAGAATCTCATTCCAGTGTCACCTCAGCTGTGAAAAGGTCCCTGATCAGAGCACAGACAGGGCCGGCCAAAACTTGCTTGTTCCTGCTCCCCTAGCTCTGCTTCCCCCCTTTATTAGAATGCTTCTAGGAAAAAAGTCATGATACTGAATATTATGCCCTGTCCTAAGAGGCCTTATAAAATGATCTCATTTAATTTCTCTTTGTTGTGGTAGTGGTAAAATATATGTAACATAAACATTTACCATTTTAGCTATCTTTCTCTTTACTACCGAAACATTTTTTTTTACGTTTATTCAAGTATAATTAACGTACAGTGTTATATTAGTTTCAGGTGTGCAATATAATGATTCAACAATTCTATACACTACTCAGTGCTCATCTTGATAAGTGTGCTCTTAGTCTCTATCACCTATTTCACCTCTCCCCCTCCCCCACTGGAAACTACTAGAGTTTGTTCTCTGTAGTTAAAAGTCTGCTTTTTGGGGGCGTGCCTGGGTGGCTCAGTTGTTAAGTGTCTGCCTTCGGCTCAGGTCATGATCCCAGGGTCCTGGGATCGAGCCCCGCATCGGGCTCCCTGCTCCGCGGGAAGCCTGCTTCTCTCCCTCCCACTCCCCCTGCTTGTGTTCCCTCTCTCGCTGTCTCTCTCTCTGTCAAATAAATAAATAAAATCTTAAAAAAAAAAAAGTCTGCTTTTTTTGTTTGTATCTTTTTTCTTTGTTGGTTGTTGTTTTTTTTTTTTTAGTTTTTGCTGTTGTGTTAGAGAGAGAGTGTGTGCAAGCAGGGTAGGGAGGGGCAGAGGGAGAGGGAGAGTGAGAATCTTAAGTAGGCTCCATGCCCAGTGCTGAGCCTAATGTGGGGCTCAATGTCACAACCCTGAGATCATGACCTGACCCAAAATCAAGAGTTACACACTTAACTGACTGAGCCACCCAGGCGCCCCTTTGTTCATTTGTTTTCTTCCCTAAATTCCATATATGAGTGAAATCATATGGTATTTGTCTTTCTTTGACCAACTTATTTCACTTAGCATTATACCCTCTGGATCCATCCATTTTGTTACAAATGGCAAGATCTCATTCTTTTTTTGTGACTGAGTAATATTCCATTATATATATATATATATATATATAAATATAAATGTGAGAGCGATATAATGTGACTGAGTAATATTCCATTATGTATATGATATATATAATATTCCATTATATATATATATATATACATATATATATCTCACATTTTCTTTGCCCATTCATCTATGGATGGACACTTGGTTTGCTTCCATATCTTGGCTATTATAAATAATGCTGCAATAAACATAGGGGTGCATATATCTTTTTGAATTAGTGTTTCCATTTTCTGTGGGTAAATACCTAGCAGTGGAATTACTGGATCATATGGTAATTCTATTTTTAATTTTTGAGGAAACTCCATACTGTTTTCCAGTGGCTGTGCCAATTTACATTCCCACCAACAGTGCACAAAGGTTCCTTTTTCTCCACATCCTTGCCAACACTTGTTATTTCTTGTGTTTTGGTTTTAGCTGTCTGACAGGTGTGAAGTAATACCTCATTGTTGTTTTGATTTGCATTTCCCTGACGATGAGTGATGCTGAGCATCTTTTCATGTGTCTGTTGGCTATCTGTATGTCTTCTTTGGAAAAATGTATATTCATGTCCTCTGCCCCTTTTTAATTGGATTATTTGTTTTTTGGTGTTGAGTTCTGTAAGTTCTTTTTTTAATTTGGATATTAGCCCCTTGTCAGATACATCATTTACAAATATTTTCTTCCACTCAGTAGGTTGTCTTCCATTTTAACCATTTTTTTTTTAAGTGTACAGTTCAGCAGCATTAGGTACATTTACAACCAGCCCCTGGTAAATATCATTCTACAGTCTGTCTCTGAATTTGCCTATTCTAGGTAGCTCATGTAAGTAGAACACAAAATATTTGTTCTTTTGTGTCTGGCTTATTTCACTTAGCAAGATGTTTTCAAGGTTCATTCATGTCGTAGCATGTATGAAAATTTCATTCCTTTATAAGATTGAATAATATTCTATCATATGTATATGCTACATTTTGTTTATCCATTCATCCGTTAATGGACATTTGGAATGCTTCCACCTTTTTGCTCTTGTGAATCATGCTATGACATGAGTGTACAAACATCTGTTCAGTTCTGTGCTTTCAATTCGTTTGGGTATATACCCAGAAATAGAATTACTGGAAGGTACCAGTATCATCTGCATTTTTCAGATGGGCAAAGCAAGGCTCAAAAGAATTAATTTGCCCAAGGCCAGGAAGTGGATGAAAAGCTATGTCATCCTTGCTTTCTCGGAGCTTACAGTCTAGTGGGGAGAAGAAAGACATTAAGCAGCTAATTACACAAAATGTTATTCAGTCACAATTGTGACAAGTGCTGGGTGTTCTCTTGTTCTACCACAGCTGGTCACCAAGCCCCTCACCTCCCCACAGCTCTCAAGTCCCCCTTCTTTGCTGCTCTCAGTGGCTGCCACCACCAACAGCCTCCCCAGGAGTCCCCCAGCTTCCATGCAACTCCAGCCCATTTTCCTACCCAGCAGCTAGGTGCCTTGCTAACGTGCCAATCTAAGCCTGCCATTGAATCCATTCAGATTCTTCAGTGTCTCCCTGAGGTCCTCCAAAATGGCTTATCATTCCTGCGTGCTCCTGCTTACCTTCCCCTCTCCGTGACAGTAGGACTGAAGATCAGGATGTACAGATCTCCAATGCAGCTCCTACCCAGGGCTTCTCCACTTTGAAACCACTGACATTTGGGGTCGGATCATTCTTTATGTAGGGGCATGTCCTGTACATTGTAGGATGTTGAGCAGCATCCCTGGTCTCTCCTCACTAGATGCCAGTAGCACCTTCTTCCCCCTACTGTGACAACCACAAATGTCTCCAGACATTGCCAAAGTTCCCCTAGGACACAAGGTCACCCTACGCCTATCCATTGTGGTTGTAGAAGCTTTTACCTGCCTAGCAAACTCATACACGCTCTTCAGGTGTCTCTCCTGGATGCTCCCATCAAGCTGTATCTTGTGTTTGCCCCTTCCCCTCTGCCAGACTATGAACATCCTGAGAGCAAGGACCATGTCTAATTCATCTTGATATCCCCAGCACCCAGCTCAGTACCTGGCTCTATCCAAACTGAACCCAATAAAATTTGCTGGATGAAAGGACAAGTAAATGAAGTATGAACTGTCCATCTCTCCTGACCCACAATGACTTCCTTTTGAGGAGAACAATCCGTCTCTGGGTCCCTAGTAGCTCCAGGAGAGCTTACACTTGTGTAGATATTTTTGTTAACATCCACATTTACACATCCCTTATCGTAACTTGCCATCACAAACTGTTGACAGTTGGGTTGCTAAGGGAAACAAAGGCATTTTGGGGATGACCTAACTTTTGAAGTTGAGAACAAAGGGACACCATGGGTAGTGGATCCAGGGCAGTGCTGCCCAATAGAACTTCCCATGGTAATGGAACTGTTCTAATAACCTACGGTCTTCAAACGGCCACATGTGGCTATTGAGCACTTGAAATGTGGCAAGGGCAAATGAAGAACTAAATTCTTTATTTTATTTAACTTTGATTAATTTAAATCTAAATCTGGACAGGTCTAGAGCACTGGTTTCAGAGTCAGGGTGCTTGGATTCTAGTCCTGCCTCTGACCTTAACTCATCTGTGTGGCCTTGGACAAGGAAGGCCTTTTCCTTCTCTGACCCTCAGTTTCCCACTTTGTAAAATGAAGGATTAAGATTAGTATAGGGATGACAAATATGTTTCCTCTGGCATGCCAGCCTTCATGGATCACTGGTGGCTGGCTGGAGCACAGTCTGGAGGAGAATTCTGAAGGCCTGTAGTGCCTGGAAGGAAGAGTGCGATGTCCGATGAGCTTGTGCGGTGGATCCTGAGGCGGTGCTGCAGGCTTATGGCTCCAGGACTGAATTATTCATTTGCCCAGCTGCTGGGAGTGCTGGAGTATTATCAGGGCCAACTTAGCTGAGCCCCTCTGTAGGCCTGGCCCCTGGGCTGAAAGAGCACCACCCCACTGGTCAATGTGGGGGTCCACAATAGGAGGCAACTCTGCACGGGTCATTCCAGCTCGTGAGCACCATCATAATTCAACTTCTCTCCTGCCCCCCATCCTGCTTTGCTCCCTCCCCACAGCTGCTGTTCCTGAAAGTATCTCCAGTAAATTTCCTGCATGCTAATCTCTGTCTCAGAGTCTACTTCCCAGAGAACCCAGCTCTAAGACAGCAAGGTGATGGTGGGGGTGGGGGCTAGGGATTGGTGGTACTTGGGCCATAAATTTGCCATCTAGGGCCTAGAGAAGTTATAAACCAAGTTTTCTCACAATGGCCCCTGGTATCTATACCAAATGACAAAAACCAGCCCAGCTACAGTCCTGCTTCTAGAAAACTATATTCCCACCCGAATCCAGCACCTGATGCTGCTGTCATTAAGCAGAGACCAAGAGTGAAAGCCAAGGGCAAAGCCTACAGTTCATTAATCTCTGATGGCCCAACCTTGCAGAGAAGACTGGGAGGCTGCCCTGAGTTCCCTGACAGGCCAGCAGGCCCCAGGGACCTTTGGGAGGCCAGAGAACAATCTGACATTGACAGAAAAGACAGGCCTGGGAGGAGGGGACTCTAGGTGGCACAAGTCAGTAGCCACTTGTCATGCAGCTGCGTGGGATGTAGCATTAGCAGGCTAGAAGTCAAGTCTCTTGGTGTACACATATGCTCAGTGTGTCTGTTTATGTTCCATGTGCAAGCAAAAGGGACATCTCATGCATTACCTAATTTAATGTATTCTACCCTTTATGTGTTAGGGACTCTGCTCCCATTTTATTTTTATTTTTATTTTTTTAAGATTTTATTTATTTGAGAGAGAGAGAATGAGAGAGAGAGAGCACATTGGGGGGGAGGGTCAGAGGGCGAAGCAGACTCCCTGCTGAGCAGGGAGCCCGATGTGGGACTCGATCCAGGGACTCCAGGATCATGACCTGAGCCGAAGGCAGTCGCTTAACCAACTGAGCCACCCAGGCGCCCCATCTGCTCCCATTTTATAGAGAAAACTAAACTCAGGTCCAAAGAGAACTAGCTCACCTAAGATTGCATAACCAGTAAGTGTCATTGCTGGGATGCAAACCCAGGACTTTCTGATGATAATGCCCATGTTCCTTTCCTGCCACTCCCATGCCTCACTTCTGTTGTGATTATAAACCTAAGGGTTCAAATTCATCAGAGTATCAGAGCTGGATATGCCCTTAGAAATGACCAGGTTAGGCACATGACCAGTAGGCTATGTGCCAACTCTGATCCACTGGTGGTAGCTGATTAGAACACTGTGTTGAAAAAAGGATTCTGAGACTGATTCCCAAGTGCCCTCCTTCATCCCCATTACCCATTTCACCCATCCCCCCAGCCGCCTATGGCCATGATGGATTAGTGATATCTGCCATGGCAGGGGTACGTGTGGCAGAAGGTAGATCTGGTCTTAGTCATCCCAGAACTGGTCCAATCCCCTCACTTCACAAACGGAGAAACTAAGACCTCCCAAACTGATGGGACTGAAATAATATACAGTGTTGGTCAATGGCAGAACCAAGGCCAGAATTTGGGCAACCAATTCTTCCCATTGTTTTCTGAGGTCAGTCTGCTTTTTGTGCCCTCAGCCTCAGATCCTGGCAAAGGAGCTGCTTGCTGTAGTGAAGCTCAGAAATACCCACTTCTGGTGGCATTCAACTTGGTGGTGAGCCTTCAGAGGTCAGGGGTCTCAGGGTGACCTAGTTCTATATGCACCACTGGACTTGGAGTAGAGTCCTGATAGGGAAAGCCATGAACTCATAGGGAGCTGTTCTAAAGGGCCCCTGGGACTGAGCGGACATCATGGCCTGACCAACTATAAGTTTCACCCCCTACGGCTCTCCGGTTCCCATTTGTCAATCAGCTTGTTGGAGGGTGAGGGGAATTCCCAGGGATTCCAACAAAACCAATGTGTTTAGTCCATGGCACTGATTTTGAGAAAATGTTTGCTTTATATTCTGGTTTTCTCTGCAATTGCTGAATAATTTTTACTTGTTGTCCCAGAGGAAAGCAATTTCCCTCCCTCCCTCCCACCAGACAGAGAAAGGGAAAGATAGACATTTCACAACTCAGATGGGCACTGACTTGAGCAAGAAAACAGATCATTCAATCAGAAAAAACGTTGGTTGAAGCTCAGTTGGCAATGGAACAAATCCCTATTGTGGGGCTTGGGGGAGCTCAGAGGAGTCTGCTGAATGAATGAATGAATGAATGAATCAATCAATCAATCAATTAGAAGCCACCCCCTCAAAGAAGCCTTGCTTGGCAATCCTATTTGGAATTTCTATCTTTCTATCTTAAAACTCCCATTTGTTTCTTTATAGCATGTATCAGAATCGCTAAAATGTATTTGTTTATATTCTGCCTTTCTTCATCAGAGTATAAGCCTCAGGAGGTCAGGGCCCTTGTCTACCTTACAAATCACTGTATCCTTAGTGACCAGAATGGTGCCTGGCACATGGTAGGCACTCACTGATATTTGCTGAGCAGCTCCCTGAATAAGGAACAAAGCCCCTGAAAAAGCCATGTGGTAACTCAAGCCTTATTATTTTTTTATAACAGCTCTATTGAGATATAACTCAAATACCGCTTATCCATTTAAAGCATACAGGTTAGTGCTTTTTAGTATATTCATAGAGCTGTGTGACTATCACCAAAATCAATTTTAGAATATTTTCATCATCTTAGAAAGAAATCTCTACCCACTAGCAGTCACTAGCTGTTCCCCACAACACCCCCCAGCCCTAGGCAACCTCTAATCTAACATTGTCTCTATGGATTTGCCTATTCTAGACATTTCCTATAAATGGAATCATACAATATGTGGTCCTTTGTGACTGACTTCTTTCAGTTAGTGTTATGTTTTCAAGCTCCATCCAGGTTATGGCATGCATCAGTACTTTGGTTTTTGTTTGTTTATGTTAAATTCCAGTATAGTTAATGTATAGTCTTATATTAGCTTCAGGTGTACAATATAGTGATTCAACACTTCTATACAACACCCGGTGCTCATCACAAGTGCACTCCTTCATCACCATCCCCTATTTCACCCAACCTCCCTCCCCACCTCCGAGCTGGTAACCATCAAGTTTGTTCTCTATAGTTACAGGTCTGTCTCTTGGTTTGTCTCTCTTTTGTTCTTTGCTCATTTTTGTTTGTTTCTTTGTTTCTTAAACTCCACATATGAGTGAAATCAGATGGTACTTGTCTTTCTCTGACTGACTTATTTCACTTAGCATTGTACTCTGGCTCCATCCATGTCATTGCAAATGGAGTACTGCATTTATTTTTATTGCCAAATAGTATTCCATTGTGTGGATATACCACATTTTATTTATTCATTCTTCAATTGATAGACATTTGAGTTGTTTCTGCTCTTTGGAAATTATGAATAATGTCGCTATGAACTTTCACATCCAAGTATTTGTGTAGACATATGTTTCCATTTCTTTTGGGTATTTAACCAGGATTGGAATTGCTGCATCATGTGGGAACTCTGTTTTACACTTTTGAGAAATGGCCAGTTTTCCAAAGCAGCGGTACTTTTCTTACATTTCCATCAAGAATGTATGAGGGTTCCGTTCTCTCCACATCCTGACCAAAACCTGTTATTCTGTGTCTTTTTTTTAAATTTTATTTATTTATTTGACAGAGAGAGGGAGGGAGAGAGAGAGAGAGAGAGAGAGAGCACAAGCAGGGGGAGCAGCACAGGGAGAGGGAGAAGCAGGCTTCCCATGGAGCAGCAAGCCTGAAGTGGGGCTTGATCCCAGGACCCTGGGATTATGACCTGAGCTGACTGCAGACCCTTAACTGACTGAGCCACTGTCTTTTTTTTTTTAATAAACTTTTTAAAAAAAAGATGTATTTATTCATGAGAGACAGAGGGAGAGAGAGAGAGAGAGAGAAGCAGAGGGAGAAGCAGGCTCCCCACCGAGCAGGGAGCCTGATGCGGGA
Source organism: Zalophus californianus (assembly GCF_009762305.2). NCBI lineage: Eukaryota > Metazoa > Chordata > Mammalia > Carnivora > Otariidae > Zalophus > Zalophus californianus. The sequence continues at coordinate 103,771,754 of NC_045599.1, forward strand.
CTCGATCCCAGGACTCCGGGATCATGACCTGAGCCAAAGGCAGACGCTTAACCATCTGAGCCACCCAGGCACCCAAGATTTTATTTATTTGCCAGAGAGAGACGCAGCGAGAGAGGGAACACAAGCAGGGGGAGTGGGAGAGGGAGAAGCAGGCTTCCCGCTGAGCAGGGAACCCGATGCAGGGCTCGATCCTAGGACCCTGGGATCATGACCTGAGTTGAAGGCAGATGCTTAACGACTGAGCCACCCAGGTGCCCCATGAGTTCTTTATATATTCTAGATAAAACTCCCTTATCAGATATATGATTTGCGAATATTTTCTCCCATTCTGTGGGTTTTCAGTTTCAATATGGGCTTTAAAATCAGAAAGAATGGATTCAAATTTTGGTTTCCCTATTAGGCAAGTTTATTTAACTTCTCTCATCTTCAATTTCTTTATTTGTAAAATTGACATAAAAATACCTACTTTGCAGGCATATTATGAAGAGAAAAAGAGATAAATAGTGCAAAGTTATTGGCATATGTCTGGACACCATACATGGTAACTAGCCGGATTAATTATAAAGTGGAATCAATGAATAAATCAGAAAAGCAACAATACATCAAACTCCCAAAGGCTTCTGTTGGATGATTCCCAAACTTGTTTTGAGGACATCTAGAGAGCCTCTAGTCCTCTAGGGGAAGTATGTAAATATCTCTAAACAGAGTTAATATAAATTTATTTTAGATAAAACAAAATCTAATCCTGCATGCCCTAAAGGAGTCAGAGGAGGGGAACAGCTCTGGGTGTTGGGAATGAGGAATGAGGAAGAGAGAGGTGATGATTATAAATGGAGCAAGCCTACTTTCTGCCTGTGGTCACTGCCCAGTGAGCATCCTTAAAGGCTCCCCTTCCACTGCCTTGCTGTTTAGTCAGAGGCCCCGGGAAAGCAGAACAGCTGCAAGCTGTACAAGCTCTTCATGGGAGGCGGGGTTTTGAAACAAGCCAGAAGAGTGTGAGGAGCCATTTTGAGCCATGAGGACCGCTCAGGGACTCCATGGTAAGGAGAGGCCCATTTAGCAAGCGTTCCAGGAGCCTTGGTTTGTCACCTGTGTTGCCACTGTGATGTGAATGTGGCTGTGAATGTGAGGACACATGAGGTGGACGGAAGTGTTGGGGGACCAAAGAGGACTGTCTCAAGAGAAGATTCTCAAAGACCAGGGGCCTTCAAAAAGACACTGAGGAACATCACCCAAGAGGTTATTTTGAACAGAATGGGAAAATCAAAGTGATGAAATCATGACTGACTAAGGCCATAGCAAGAAGAGGGGCTTTGCTTTTGAACTTTTGAGGACCATGACTCAGTAAACAAGATTGCCATTCAGAAACACCATATTGTGAAAGGGTGCAAACTTGCAGTTATAAGATGAATGAATTCTGGGGATCTAATGGGCAGCATGGTGACTACAAGTGCACAAAACTGTGTTGTATGTTTGAAATTTACGAAGAGAACAGATCTTAAATGTTCTTGCCACACACACACAAAATGTAATCGAGGTGATGGATGTGTTAACCAACCTTACTTTGCTAAGTATATATTTCACAGTATATATGTATATCAAATCATCACATAGTACACCTTAAACTCACACGATGTTATTTGTCAATTATATCTCAATAAATCTGGGGGAAAAAGAGAAATACCATATGATGAGTGGCCACAACTGTTAAGTAAGGAAATCCTGTGTAACTAAGAGAAGGCTAGTGCTTCATCCAGCCAAAGAACTTGAAGTCAGCTGGAAACTTTGGTGCTGGTTATAGCAGTGGTTTTGATAGGCATGAGACCTTCGGTTGTGAAGGAAATTTCAGCAGTTGAGGTGGCTTTGGTGGCGGTCGTCGTGGTGGTGGATATGGTGGCGGTGGGGAGGGCTCTAATAGATTTGGTAATAGCGGAAGCAATTTTGGAGATGGTGGAAGCTAAAATGATTTGGGCAATTACAATTAATCTTCAAATTTTGGTCCCAGGAAAGGAGGAGGCTTTGGAAGCAGAAGCTTTGGCGCCTATGGTGGTGGAGGCCAACAGTTGGCCAAACCACAAAACCAGGGTGACTATGGTAGTCCGAGCAGTAGCAGAAGCTGTGACAGTGACAGAAGGTTTTAATTTCTACCAGGAAGTAAAGCTCAGCAGGAGAGGAGAGCCAGAGGAGTGGCAGGGAAGCTACAGGTTATAACAGATTTGTGAACTCAGCCAAGCACAGTGGGGGCAGGGCTGCTACAAGGAAAACATGTTTTAGACAATACTCATGTGTATGGGCAAAAACCTCGAGCGCTATATTCGTGACTATATAACAGGTGATTTTAGTCTCTGCTCTGTGGAAAGTTGTAAAGCATTCCACCAGGAGGTTTTAATGTAGATTGCTTTTTGTTTTTCTTTTTGACATCCATGCTATTGATTGCTAAATGTAAATAGTCTGATCATGACTCTGAATGAATGTGTCTAAAAAAAAAAATCTAATCAGAGATCCATAGATTAAAAAAATGAACTCCAGTGTAAACCTCACAGCTTTTTTTTTTTTTTAAGATTTTATTTATTTATTTGACAGAGACATAGCGAGAGAGGGAACACAAGCAGGGGGAGTGGGAGAGGGAGAAGCAGGCTTCCCGCCGAGCAGGGAGCCCGATGCAGGACTCGATCCCAAGACCCTGGGATCATGACCTGAGCCAAAGGCAGATGCTTAATGACTGAGCCACCCAGGCGCCCTAAACCTCACAGCTTCTACAAAAGTTAAATCAAAATGGGTCATAGACATAAGTGTAAAATGTAAAACTACAATACTTTTAAAGTTTCTTTACATAGGCTCCACACCCAACGTGGGGTTCAAACTCACTACCCCGAGATCAAGAGTCACATGCTTTCCAACCGAGCCAGTCAGGCACCCCTAAAACTATAAAACTTTTAGAACAAAAATAGGTGAAAATTCAGTATCTAGGTCCAGGCAAGGAGTTCTTGAACTTGACATAAAAAAGTGAGATTCAGGGGCACCTGGGTGGCTCAGTCGGTTAAATGTCTGCCTTCAGCTCAGGTCATGATCCCAGGGACCTCAAACAGAGTCCTGGAGTCCTACATTGGAGTTCCCTGCTCAGCGGGAAGTCTACTTCTCCCTCTCCCTCTGCCACGCCCCCCCCCCCCCCCCCCCCCCCGCCCGCTCCAGCACTCTGGTGCTCTCTCTCTCAAATAAATAAATAAAATCTTAAAAAAAAAAAGTGGGATTCATAAAAAGAAAAACTGGCAAATTAGACCTTGTAGAATATAGAACTTCTGTTCTATAAAAGCCCACAAAAAGACAATGAAAAGACAAAACACCCAATAGAAGAAAAAAAATTTTTTTTAAGATTTTATTTATTTATTTGAGAGAGAGAGCAAGCACATGAGATGCGGGAGGGTCAGAGGGAGAAGCAGACTCCCTGCTGAGCAGGGAGCCCAATGTGGGACTCAATTCCAGGACTCCAGGATCATGACCTGAGCGGAAGGCAGTCACTTAACCAACTGAGCCACCCAGGCACCCCAGAAGAAAATATTTGCAAACCACATATTTGACAAAGGACTAGTATCTAAAATATAGAAAGAACTCTCAAACCCAGTAGTAAAAAAAATAAATAAGCAATCTGCCAATTAGAATCTAGCTAAAAGGGGCGCCTGGGTGACTCAGTCATTGGGCATCTGCCTTCGGCTTGGGTCGTGATCCCAGGACCCTGGGATCGAGCCCAGCATCAGGCTTCCTGCTCAGCGGGGAGCCTTCTTCTCCCTCTCCCACTCCCCTGCTTGTGTTCCCTGTCTCTCTGTCAAATAAATAAATAAAAATCTTAAAAAAAAAAAAGAATCTAGCTAAAAGCCATGAAGAAAAATTTCATTAAAAACGAATACAGAGGGGCGCCTGGGTGGCTCAGTCATTAAGCGTCTGCCTTCGGCTCAGGTCATGATCTCAGGGTCCTGGGATCGAGCCCCACATCAGGCTCCCTGCTCAGTGGGAAGCCTGCTTCTCCCTCTCCTTCTCCCACTGCTTCTGTTCCCTCTCTGTGTCTCTCTCTGTCCAATAAATAAATAAAAAAAAATCTTAAAAAAAAAATAAAAAAAAAACGAATACAGATGACAAGCACATTTTATATCTAATATCATTAACTATTAAGAAATGCAAATTAAGGGGCACCTGGGTGGCTGTCATTAAGCATCTACCTCTGGCTCAGGCCATGATCCCGGGGTCCTGGAATCAAGCCCCGCATAGGGCTTGCTGCTCAGCAGGAAGCCTGCTTCTCCCTCTCCCACTCCCCCTGCTTGTGTTCCCTCTCTTGCTGTGTATCTCTCTGTCAAATAAATAAAATCTTAAAAAAAAGAAAGAAAGAAAACAAATTAAAACTACAATGAGAGGCCCTGGGTGGTTCAGTCAGTTAAGCGCCAGACTCTTAATTTGGGCTCAGGTCATGATCTCAGGGTCTTGAGAGTGAGCCCTACATCCAGCTCCATGCTGAGTGTGGAGCCTGCATAAGATTCTCTCTCTCAAGGGAGACAAACCATAAGAGACTCTTAATCATAGGAAACAAAATGAGGGTTGCTGGAGGGGAGGAGGGTAGAGGGATGGGGTAACTGGGTGATGGACATTAAGGAGGTTATGTGTTGTAATGAGCACTGGGTGTCATATAAGACTAATGAATCACAGACCCGTACCTCTGAAACCAATAATACATTATATGTTAATTAAAAAAAACTCTCTCTCTCCCTCTGCTCCTCCACCTGCTCTCACTCTCTCTCAGAACAAAACAAAACAAAACTACAATGAGCTATCACTACACACCCATCAGAATGGCTACAATAAAAACTAGTGATGACCCCAGATGCTGGTGAGGATGCAGAGAATCCTCACTCTTGTATTAATGGTGGGAATGTAAATGGTATACCCACTGTGGAAAACAATTTAGGGGTTTCTTGAAAATATAATCTAAATATTCAACTACCACATAACCCAGCAGTGGCACTCCTAAGTATTTATCCCTTAGAAATAAAAACTTATGTTTACAAAAAAGCCAGTATACAAATGCTCATGGCTTTTGTCTATTACATGTAATAGACAAAAACTGGACCCCACCCTGATGTCTTTCAGTGGGTGAACAGTCAAACAAACTGAAGTACATACTCCTCATGGAATACTACTTAATAACAAAGAAATAAACCATTGATCCATGCAACAGCCTGGATGTATTCCAGGGAATTTAAGACAATTCCAAAAGGTTGAATACTGTATGATTAGATTTATATAACATTTTGAAATGATAAAATTTTAGAAATGGAGGACAGATGAATGGTTGTAGGGGTGAGGGATGAAAAGGGGAGGGAGTGGGTGTAGTTACAACAGGGCAACACAAGGGATCCTTGTGGTGATGGAATGTTTTGTATCTTGGCTGTGGTGTGGACACAGGAATTTATATAAGTGATACATTGTATAGAATTAATACGCACACAAATAAGTACAAGTAAAACCGGGAAATCTAACCAAATTGAGTAGATTGTGTCACTGTCAGTATCCTGGTAGTGATATTACACTATAGGATTTTTTTTTAATTGTGGTAAAATACACATAAAATTTACCATGTTAACCATGTTTAAGCACACAGTTCAGTAATGTTAAGTACATTCATTCATGCTGTTATACAATCTATCTCCAGAGCTCTTTGTATCTTGCTGAATTGAAATTCTGTACCTATTAAACAATAACGCCTGTTTGCCCTCCCCTGCACCCTGCCCTGAGCCCCTGGCAACCACCATTCTACTTTCTGTCTCTCTGAATTTGACCACTCTAGGTATCTCATATAAGTGGAATCATATGGTATTTGTCTTTTTGGGACTGGCTTATTTCACTTAGTATAATGCCCCTCATTTTTTTTTAAGATTTTATTTATTTATTTCAGAGAGAGAATGAGAGAGAGAGAGCAGGGAGGGTCAGAGGGAGAAGCAGACTCCCCGCCGTGCAGGGAGCCTGATACGGGACTCAAACCAGAGACTCCAGGATCATGACCTGAGCCGAAGGCAGACGCTTAACGACTGAGCCACCCAGGCGCCCCAATGCCCCTCATTTTTAAGACTGAATAATATTCCACTGTGCGTGGACACCACATTTTGTTTATCCATTCATTCATCAGTGAACATTTGAATTGCTTCTATCTCTGGCCTACTGTGACTGATGTTCCTATGAACATGGGTGTACAAATACCTCTTTAAGACCCTTTTCAATAGACATCAATCGAAAATATCAATAGATAGAAGCACCTGGGTGGTACAGTCGGTTAAACGTTGGATTCTTGGTTTCAGCTGAGATCATGATCTCAAGGTCATGAGATCCAGCCCTGCATCAGCACTGAGTCTGCTTAAGACTCTCTCTGGGGGCTCCTGGGTGGCTCAGTCGGTTAAGCAACTGCCTTTGGCTCAGGTCATAATCTCAGGGTCCTGGGATCCAGCCCCACATCGGGCTTCCTGCTTGGTGGGGGGTCTGCTTCTCGCTCTCCCCCTGCCTGCCTGCTTATGCTCTCTCATTCTCTCTGTGTCAAATAAATTAAAAAAACAGACTCTCTCTGCCCATCACCCCCTATGCTTGCGCTCTCCCTTTCTCTCTCTCTAAAATAAAGAAATAAATCTTTAAAAAAGCATCAATAGATAAATAATTGCTTATGCATAATTATTTAACTATAATTGTGAAAAGTGCCATAAAGGAAAATTATAGGCATATAACATGGCTGGCCAAGGAAATAACATTTGAGCTGGTATCTGAAGAATGAGTAGGAGTTAAAACAAGAGGGAGGGGTGCCTGGCTATCTCAGTCAGTGGAGCATGCTACTCTTGATCTTGGGGTTGTAAGTTCGAGCCCCACATTGGATGTAGGCATTACTTAAAAATAAAAAAAAAATCTTTAAAAAGTCAAGAGGAAAAAGATTTTTGTGAGTTTTTCAATTCTTTTGGGTATATACACCTACACCGCAGTTTTGTAACATGCTAACATTGAAGTGTACAAGGGATTTTTTCTGTATTATTTCTTACAACTGCATGTGAATCTACAGTTTTCTCAAAATCTGAATTAAAAAAATCAAGCAAATTGTTCTCATCATGTTAGTCCCTATTTTGCTACCTCATAACCTCTTTGCACTTAGATAAGGAACCCAAGATAGGGAGAAATTGTCAGCTTTCTTGAGGACACACATTAGTAAGCATTTAATTCCAAACTACATTTCCTCCACTTTCCAGCCTCATGAAACCTTACAACCTGGCTCCTAACCCCCCTGAGGACTCTTCTGCTCACCTGGCTTGAATTCCATGCAATTAACCCTTGTTTCATTCGTCTATATTTTATTTTTTTAAAGTAACTTCTGGAAAGTTTTGTTTGTTTGTTTTTTGTTTTTAAAGATTTTATTTATTTATTTGAGAGAGAGAGAGAGAGCACGTGAGAGGGGAGAAGGGTCAGAGGGAGAAGCAGACTCCCTGCAGAGCAGGGAGCCCAATGTGGGACTCGATGCCGGGACTCCAGGATCATGACCTGAGCTGAAGGCAGTTGCTTAACCAACTGAGCCACCCAGGCGCCCATTCTGGAAGGTTTTTGATTTCTCCAAAGTGCTTGGTACAGGGCCTTGTTATGGTGACAATTCTGGAAAGATTTGGGCTGGTTGCCAGATCTTCTAGATTGCTGGCTGAGTCAGCCCTGCCTGCCCTTAAACCTTACCTCACAGCCCACTCTCACTCTGTGCTGTTATGCCTGCCTTCCCCCAATCCCTCCTGCCAAACACCTTCCCTCTGCAGGACTTTGTGTATGCTGTTCCCCCTGGCAGAACACTTTTCCCCTTTTGTTTTAACTCCTACTCATTCTTCAGACACCAGCCTAAATGTTATTTCCTTGGCCAGCCATATTATGTGCCTATAATTTACCTTTATGGCACTTTTCACAATTATGGTTGAATAATTATGCATATGCAATTACTTGTCTATTATGCTGTTCCTACACCAGCCTCTAGGCCCCTGAGGCCAGGGACTGTGTTTGCATGCTTATCATGGTATCCTTAGTGTCTAGTCCAGGGTCTGCCACATAGAAGAGGCTCCATACATATTTGGCAATTGACATAATTCATGGGAAGGGAAATGCTTGGATTAGGAGATCGGAAGGTATGTAATACACTGGAGGAAGGAAGACAATGATCCTGGGGCACCTGGCTGGCTCAGTTGGTGGAGCATGCGACTCTTGATATCTCGGGGTTGTGAGTTCGAACCTTGAGTTGGGCGTAGGGATTACTAAAAAAAAAAAAAAAAGAATACAATAGTTGTACCCAAGAACCTGAGAATTGGGATGGAAAGAAGGCTTACCTTTCACTCTACTCTTCTGAGTGGTCTGAATTATTCATTATGTGCATGTGTTCATTAGAAAAATGGTTTTTTTAAAGATTTATTTATTTGAGAGCGAGCGGGGGAGGGGCAGAGGGTGAGACTCTTAAGCAGACTCTGTGCTGAGCTCAGACTCCTACGTGGGGCTTGATCTTACAATCCTGAGATCATGACCTGAGTCGAAACTAAGAGCCAGACACTCAACCAACTGCTCCACCCAGGTGCCCCAAGGACGGGACATTTGAATTTAGATCTTTGCCTGGAATCTTTCCATGTGCCCATCCCCCCTGTTCTCACTGGAACTCGGGAGGGACTTCAGAAATAAGTGGCCCTAACAGGTGAGGTTCTGCCAGTTGCCTTCATTGCCAAGCAAACCAAAGACCCATGAGGAATTACTTTTGATTCTGATTTTTCCCATATGCTCAAAGGCTATTTTTCCATAGCCTGCTCCTCCCAAGATACTGTTCTTCCTAGTTGTTCATGGGTCCTAGTCAATATCACGTCGTCTGGAGTCCCAAATCTCCAGTCCTTTTAAAAACACTGACTTTCATCTAGAAAGAAAGAAAGGGAGGAAGGGAGGGAGGAAGGAAGGAAGAGGGGAAGGAAGAAAGGAAGGAAGGAAGGAAGGGAGGGAGGGAGGAAGGAAGGAAGGAAGGGAGGAAAGGAAGAAGGGAGGAAGGGAGGAAGGGAAGAAGGGAGGAAGGAAAGGAGGGAGGGAGGGAGGAAGGAAGGAAGGGAGGAAAGGAAGAAGGGAGGAAGGGAGGAAGGGAGAAAGAAGACGCTCCCTTTTTCTCCCCTTTCTGATTCTGAGCTGCTGTCAGGGCAGAGGGCATGGTGGGCCTTGCCCTTATTCTCAGGACAAATTTGTTTCTATTGATGCTGTCATTTTCAGCTTCCCCAAGGGCCACATGCCCAAGGCCCTGCTCTGGCCTCCGCAGGGAATTCAGGGCCAGGCCTAACAAATCTGTATCCTAGCTACCTTGGAAAATAGGAAAGGACCTTGATGAGAGAGGAGCTAGAAATAGCAGGGGAGTGTTCTGTGAGGGAGCAGGCAGACAGGAGCAGAGGACACAGCTGCCTCTGGATCTCAGCTGGAGAGTGTTGGAAAAAGCTAGAGCCTTATTAGAATTGGCTTTAGACTGAGATGACAGAAAGATTGATTAAAGAAAGGAAACAAATGTGTGGTGAACCCTCTGCCTGGTGTGATACATCAGGTTAGATTGTTTCATCTACACTAGGTTGTCCCATCTTCCTAAGATTCTTGAGGGTAGCAATTATTAACCCATGCAGCAGATGGGAGAACTAAGGCCCAGAGAGGTAAGTGATGGAACCAGGATATAATCTCAAGGCTGCACCCAAAGCCTGTTCTTTCCCAGGGTACGCTGCATCTCTGAGGGCTGGTATCCTGGCCCTGTGGCTGGAATACTCTGATCAGCCCTCCAGAGTCAGGCATTAGCTCTGGTCTCCAGCAGGTGAACTGTGGGTGTGGCAGCTCCACAGGCCGTTAACTATCAATCAGTCAACCACCATAACACGAATTAATCAAGAGTTTCAGCTTTAGAGTTCAACTGCCTGGGTTTGAATCTGGGCTTTTCCATGGACTAGTTTGGTGTATTTGAGGTTTTTAGACATTGAAATGACCACTTGGTCTTGGGCAATGGGCATCAGGGTATTGTAAGGATTAAGTGAGTTTGTATATATGAAGTGCTCACTACAGACTTGGCACATGGTAGGAGACCTGTAAAGGTTAGCTGTTATTTATTAAGTGCCTACTACATGCTAGGGTTTGAAGATGAGCAAAACAAGGGTTGCTCCTTGCTTTCTTTGGTCAAATGCAAAGGGAAACAAGTAAATAGTCACCCAAATAAACAGAAAAGGCTCTGTGGGGGGGGGGGCGGGGTACATAGTTCATAATATTAGGCAGAAGTTGTGATCTGAGAGATGACGGGAGGATGCAAAGAGGCAGGGAAGAGGGCATAGGGCTCCATCCAGGCTGGGTGAAAGGCATGTACCTGGGCTCAGAAGGTCGCCTTTTTGAAACCCTTTCCGTTAGTATCCTCTGAGCCCGAGTCGAGTGCTTGTGTCTATTACTCCAAGGACAAAGTCATGTCTTGAAAGCTGTTCATTGGACCAAAGTCTTCACAAAGACCATCAGTGGTTCTCCCAAGCAAAGATTCTTCTGGGGCAATAAGAAAACATTATTAGTGCTGGGTCCAAGACAAGTGAGAGGTTAAAAAGATGGGTTTGGGGTTAAGACTGAACTAGGTCTAGGTCTTCAACTTTTGGTGGGTTTCAGGTCACCATGGAGACATTTCAATACATCCCACGGGCGTCCTCTAGGGAGACCTGAGTTGGTGACTTTTTTTTTTTTTAATTTTATTTACTTCTGAGAGAGAGAGAGAGAGAATGACAGAGAGCATGAGAGAGGGGAGGGTCAGAGGGAGAAGCAGACTCCCCGCTGAGCAGGGAGCCCAATGCGGGACTCGATCCTGGGACTCCAGGAACATGACCTGAGCCGAAGGCAGTCGTTCAACCAACCGAGCCACCCAGGCGCCCCCTGAGTTGGTGACTTAAAGGAGGTCTGGAAATCTCCATTTTTTTATGCTTAGCCAGGAATGAAAACCATGGCACTGACTCTCAGTCCTGGCTCCACCACCCACCTTGGGTAAGTTATTTATTTATTTATTTTTAAGATTTTATCCATTTGTTTGAGAGAGAGAGAGAGACAGAGAGAGAGAGAGAGAGCAGGAGCAGGAGGGGAGGAGCAGAGGAAGAGGGAGAAGCAGGCTCCCTGCCAAACAGGGAGCCCGACTTGGGACTTGATCCCAGGACCTGGAGATCACGACCTGAGCTGAAGGCAGACGCTTAACTGAACCACCCAGGCGCCCTTGGGTAAGTTATTTAACTTCTCCGAGACCTAGTTTCTTCAATGAAAATAATAGTATCTATCCACAGGGCCATTATGAAGATGAAATGATATTAATACATTAATCCTTGGCAAGTAAACATTCCAAATATGGTAATTATTTTTAGTAGCATTTTTGGCTAACAGTGGAATATTCTTTTGGTAAGGTTGGCAATGGGAATGATCTATTATAGGTATCCTGACCCTTTGCAGGCTGGTAATGGTTCCTTTATGGGCTGCCAGGTGGATCAGGCATATTTTCAAATTAAGTTCTTGTCCTTCCCTTCTCAATTTCTCTTCTTTGAACTGTTGATTTTAAGTGAACCTAACAGCACTTTGGCCTTAGGGGAATGTCAGGGTAAGAGTGAGTTCATTCCTCCTACAAATCTTTATTGAGGCCTACTGATTACCAGAGACTGTTACAGGTACAGGGGTGGGGGCAATATGGGACTTGTACCAAAGGGACAACAATTAAGTAAGTGTATAAGTAAATAAGATCCATCATTTCATAGAGTGATCAGTGATGAAAAGGAAGGAACAGGTGAAGGGGTAGAAAGGAGAGGGGGAAGTGCAGAGTCTGGATAAATTATCATGTTCCCTTCACATTACTCACTTGGAGCTGCTTTACACTCATTCCAAATATATTGACATTATTCATTATGATTTTCCTTCTCTTGGAATAGCTTGCAGAGACCAGAGCACATACTTTTGAATACTCTTTATAGGGGCCAATATTTATCCATTAAAGGAAAAATATCCTTATGGAAAATTTTAATCATGCAAAAATATAGAAGAAAAATTATAGTGGTTTTGATTTCTAACATTCAAACATGACCATTATTAATATTTTAGAGTATTTATTCCCAGGATTTTTTATGTCTTTTTTATTTTTATTTTAATTTTTAATTTTTTAAAAGATTTTATTTATTTTTTTGACAGAGAGAGAGACAGCGAGAGAGGGAACACAAGCAGGGGGAGTGGGAGAGGGAGAAGCAGGCTTCCTGCTGAGCAGGGAGCCCGATGTGGGACTCGATCCCGGGACCCTGGGATCATGACCTGAGCCGAAGGCAGTCGCTTAACCAACTGAGCCACCCAGGCGCCCCGTCTTCATCTTTTTTAAGATTTATTTATTTGAGGGCGCCTGGGTGGCTCAGTTGGTTAAGCGACTGCCTTCGGCTCAGGTCATGATCCTGGAGTCCCGGGATCGAGTCCCACATCGCGCTCCCTGCTCAGCAGGGAGTCTGCTTCTCCCTCTGACACTCTTCCCTCTTGTGTTCTCTATCTCTCATTCTCTCTCTCTCAAATAAATAAATAAAATCTTTTAAAAAAAAGATTTATTTATTTGAGAGAGAGAGATCTTGAGTATCGGGAGGGGCAGAGGGAGAGGGAGAAGCAGACTCCCCCACTGAGCAGAGAGTCCGATGCTGGGCTTGATCCCAGGGCCCCGAGATCATGACCTGAGCTGAAGACAGATACTTCACTGACTGAGCCACCCAGGTACTATTTTCTTAATCATTGCTGTAATACTTTCTATCCTTTTAGACTAGGTCAAACATTTTTTACATTAATGCGAACCTTTACGAACACAACTTTTAAAGTTGTGTAATATACCATGGAACAGTCATATTATAATTTATTTACCAATCCTTGTTGGTGAAATTTAGATTGTTTCTCCCCCTGCCCCTTAATAAAGTATGTAGCGAAAACTTCCTTATACATAAAGTTTAAAAAAAATTACTTCCCTAGAAATGGAATTGAAAAATTATCAAATTGCGGGCGCCTGGGTGGCTCAGTTGGTTAAGCGACTGCCTTCGGCTCAGGTCATGACCCTGGAGTCCCGGGATCGAGTCCCACATCGGGCTCCCTGCTCAGCGGGGAGCCTGCTTCTCCCTCTGACCCACTTCCCTCTCGTGCTCTCTATCTCTCATTCTCTCTCTCTCAAATAAATAAATAAAATCTTTAAAAAAAAAAAGAAAAATTATCAAATTGCTTTTCTTTTTTTAAGTGTTTTTTTTAAAAGATTTTATTTATTTGAGAGAGAGAGTGTGGACACATAAGCAGGGGGAGGGGCAGAGGGAGAAGTGGGGCTCCATTCCAGGACCCTGAGATCATGACCTGAGCTGAAGGCAGATGTTTACCGACTGAGCCACTCAGGCGCCCCTCAAGTTGCTTTTGAAATTGCTTTTCAAAAGGGAACTATCAAATTGCAGAGGTTTGAGTGCTTGAAAGAATGCTCATCTCACCTCATCTTGACTCATTTTTGGTATTACCATTTTTAAATCTCTACAACATTGCTGGGAAGGGCATGTTCTCTCATTTTTGTTTTAACTGGAATTTTGGCTCTATCATTTACCAGCTATGATGTGACCTTGAGCAAAGTAAGTCACAGTTCTAAGCTTTGGAGTCTGACAGTCTAGGTTTGGTTCTTGGCTCAGCCATTAGCAGCTGTCTGACCTTGAGGAAATCATTTCACTTCCCTTAGCCTCAGTTTTCTCCTTTGTGTGATGAATGAGACCAACCTCGTAGGTTGCTATGAGGACTAAGTGATACCATGTTTGCAAAGCTCCTAGGAAGTACTAGTCATTATAGTTACAAAGCCCAACACGACTGGAAGACATGATTATTATGGCCTCCCCTTATCCTGTAGCTTTAAAATGCCAGCTTCCCTAATCTTCCACCCTGCAAATCTGCAACTTCGGGTTTTGAATTTGGACTTAGAGAAGGTTAATGCTGAGCAGGTTTCCCCTCGGCTTTGTAAGTCAGGCGTGCTCTCCATGAGGGCTGTGCTCTGGAAGCAGAAAGCTGGGAGGTGGCCAAGTCAGACATGAATTGGAACTCAGGAAGGGGAAACCTGGTTCTAAATCCCCTGTCAGGTAGAAAAGGGGCTGTGTAGAGTGATGTGACCCTCGCAGCACCTGGTCTCCCACTGCGTGGAAGAGGCCGATCAAGCTGTGGATGAGCAGGAGGCAAGCAGCCCAACTACATCCTGGTCCCCACCGGACCTGGGGCACCAGGGCCTTCCCAGAGAGCTCACTTTGGTCTCCAGAGCTTCCTGGCATTTCCCATTGGAAAGGAAAACGAGAAGGGGCTGGTTAGATAGAAATCCCTCTTCCATATTCATGCAGGATGAAGGCAGATGTGTTGATTTCCTTTTAAGTATGTGTGTCACTTTGACTGTAATTATCTTTTCCCAAGTGCAAGTACAAACTGGGGTGGGGTTGAGAGGGAAAGGGTATGAACCTATAATAGAATTCTAAACAAAACAAAACAAAAAACACCTCATCAAACTTTTAGCCAAATACAAACTGCAATCGCTTCCCGGGACTGTTATGGGGAGGCACAACTGATGGAGAACAGCCTTCAGAGTTTACCGGATGTGGCTTCAGATCCTACAGCCTCCACTTATTAGCCAGTGGGTCTCAGAGCCTCAGTCTCCTTATCTTTTTGGGGGGGGGTACCAAATTACTTTATTTGAAGAATGGTACAAATGAAAGAAGTTAAGTAGATGTTTTGGTACAACTTATAGAAAAGGTAAAGGTAACCCCAACATGCATGCACTGCCTTGGTGACCAGGGAAGTCACCCTTGTGGCTATGGGAAGACAGCCTAAGGCTTAGCTTTCACTACCACTGTTTCCCAAGGTGTGCTTGTCAAAGAGATACTCTGCCATGCCAGATTCGGGAGCCCCCATCTTGCGCAGGTTGGTTACGTGGTCACCCAATTCTTTGATGGATTTCACCTGCTCATTCAGGTAATGAGTCTCAATGAAGTCACACAAATGGGGGTCACTTTTATCAGTGGCCAGTTTGTGCAGTTCCAGTAGTGACTGATTCACGCTCTTTTCCAAATGTAATGCACACTCCATTGCATTCAGCCCGTTCTCCCAATCATCACGGTCTGGTTTCTTGACATCCTGAAGGAAGATTCGGCCACCTCGCTGGTTCTGCAGCTTCATCAGTTTCTCAGCATGTTCCCTCTCCTCATGAGATTGGTGAAGAAAATATTTGGCGAAGTTCTTCAAAGCCACATCGTCGCGGTCAAAGTAGTAAGACATGGACAGGTAGACGTAGGAGGCGTAGAGCTCCAGGTTGATCTAGCGGTTGATGGCGGCCTCCGAGTCCTGGTGGTAGTTCTGGCGCACCTGCGAGGGGGACGCGGTCGTCATGGCGGCGGCTGAGAAAAGGCGGCGGCTAGCGGCGGCGGGGGCCTTGGAGAGGTCCGAGGGCGCGACGAAGAGATGGCGGAGGGCTGGCTCTGAACGGCCGGCCCGGGTGGGGGACGAGCGCCGGGTTCCGTCCAAGCACTGTTGAAGCGGGAAACCGCGGCGACTCTCGGCGGAGACTGTCAGTCTCCTTATCTTTTAAATGGGGATAATAATGGTACCGACCTCATGGGTTTCACAGAACTGAAAGAGCTAAAGCATATATTAGCCTAGTGCCTTTAAAATAATGAGCTCTTGAGAAATGCTGGCGGCTTTTATTATGAGGCAGTTGTGAGGGGCAATGTACTCTTTTATGCTGTTGAAATCTTCAGTGATGTTGGGTATTACAAGTCTTTTATGAAATGATGATAGCACATAATAATAGTGGGTTTTGGTGACTTACCTGGCAAAATGAAGGGTTGGCATCCTTAAGTTCGCCCTTTAGGAGCAAAATGTAGATAACAATATCTTCCAGACAATATTGTGAGAATTAAAGGAGAGAGACCCACACAGGTGGGCTGAGCTGGAATTCCATGTTTCTAGCTATAGCAGCTCTATCTTGTAGAAATATAACATGAGCCACATACAGAACCGAAAATTTTCTGGTAGCCATATTAGAAACATCAAAAGAAACGGGTGAAATTAATTCTAAAAATGTTTTTAAAATTTTTCCCACTAAGTCTTCGAATTGGTATGTTTTATACTTACAGCACATCTCAATTTGGACCAGGTACATTTCATGTGTTCAGTAACCACAAGAGGCTGGAGGCCACCCTGTTGAAGCATAGTTCTGGAGAGTATTGGAAACAAAGTTATAGGGAGACTTTGATTTCAACTCTTCCCTTCCCAAGTCTGAATCTTCTAAAAATGCAAAATCAAGCTATGAAAAGCATCTTTCAAATTCACTTTCTTCCCTTTGGAAAGTCTTTTTTTTTTTCAAGTACTCAGTTCCTTAGCTGACACAAAGGAAGGTATAGGGCTGTGGGTGAGCCTGGATGTGGGATGTAGATTTTTTCTTTTTGTCTGTGACCAGCAGTTCTAGCAGGAGGGTACTTTCTAATTTTGGAATAATAGAAACCACTTATTAAGTGTCCGGTACAGTGCTAAGTGATTTACGGGTATTGCTTTATTTAATCCTCACAATGACCCTGTGAAATAGGTTCTATTATGCTGTTTTTACAGATGGAAAATAGAGGCTCAGAGAAGCTAAGTAACTTGCCTAAAGTCACACAGCAGGGAAATGGCAGGGAAACTTGATCTCATTGAATTTGAAGTCAGCGTCTATACAGATGAGCTTTTATGCCCTTCTTCATCATTAGCAAATTGCTGAGTTTAGGCTTCAAATTCACCTCTGACTCCCAAGTTGATCTATACAGCCACTCTGAAGCCACAGGTTTCTCAATTTAAAAGGGAATAATAGTCATCACTTTGCAGGGTAATTTTGAGGATTAAATGAGCTAATTTACTTGCAAATCTGTACTGGAAATGGAAGTGCTTTGTCTCACTATGGGAGTTCTAGTTCTGGGCTTTCACTAGAGGTTCACAATCTGGTTACCATAAATTTTTGTATCCTTTAGTGACAGTCCCAGGAAGTGTGACCCCAGTGCTTGGCACAAAAGGCCAAGAAGTTAGAAAACCTGGGATGAGACCATGGCCCTGCCTGTCTCTGTGTGATGGAGTGCAGTGAGCACTAGGCAGAGTCAGGGCACTCATGTTCCCGTAGGGGCGTCTCCCGGAAGGGCTGAGAATCTCTGGGCAAGTCACTTCTCCGTAAATCATGGGAACAGGACCAGAGAGGATCTGAATTCCTTACCAGCTCTGACCCTTCTCTCTGCACAGCAGAGGACCGCGCCATGCGGCGCGCGCGCGCGCGCGCGCGCGCGCGCGCACACACACACACACACAGTTTAAAGGCCCAGCTCATCAGCTATGTGACTGCAAATGCGTGCAAAGCTCTGTACACACACACACACACACACACGCACGCACACACACACTGTTTAAAGGCCCAGCGCATCAGCCATGTGACTGAAAATGCGCGGGGAGCTCTCTTCCCCAGTGGGCGGAAAACGCAGGGGTGGCCTTATTATGAATGAATATCGAGCAAAAACCACAGGGTTGAGGCTTCAGAGAGAAGTCACTATGGTGACCAAAGCAGAGAAAACGAGCACGGGCTCCAAAAGCCCTCCAAGGTCTCTTGCCTTTCATTCCAGCACTCTGCCGGGCTCCCTGCACCGCGGGCTCTGCTGCGTTAAGTGCCTCAAGGTCAAGGGAACAAAGAGAGGACGACAACCAAATTGGCTTGTCTATTCCCTTCTTCGTCAGCATCCACCGACCAGGGTGGAGTGGGCTAAGCCTGGAAGGAATTCAGATTTGGATAGGGAGCCAACTCATACAGAGGGGGGGTCACCTCTGAAGGTTCACTGATGGGTGGGGCGGGGTGGGGAGAGGCATCCCCCGCTCCAATTCCCCGGCCTCAGCTGCCAGAGAATCATTTAGACTAGTCCCTTAAAAAATTCTTCTGGGACTTGCTTCTCACCTTCACCCAGCAAACACATCAGAGTAAAATATGATGTGTTGTGACCCAAAGGAGAATGTTAACTGCAGGCTGGGGAAGCCTCTGTGTTCTAGGGTGTGGACTCTCTTATCCCTCCTCCCCCATTAGATTCTGGGCAACCCACTCAGGCCTGCTGTTCTGCACACCGTGTCCAGCGATTCCGTGTTTCGAAACCTCCCATTTCAAGACTACCTAGGCCCTATTTTATTCACTCACTTATGTATTTATTTGTTGAAGTAAGGATTTAAACATTTCTTAAACAGATGTTCATTACAGAAAAATGAAAAAATTGGGATAATTGGGACATCCAGATAAGCGAAAAGAAAACCCACATTTGGGCTCCTGGGTGGCTCAGTCGGTTAAGCGTCCGCCTTCGCCTCAGGTCATGATCCCAGGGTCCTGGGATCGAGCCCCGCATCAGGCTCCCTGCTCCGCGGGAAGCCTGCTTCTCCCTCTGACCCTCCCCGCCTTGTTCTCTCTCTCTCTTTCTCAAATAAATAAATAAAATCTTTAAAAAGACCCACATTGATTCTACCCCCTAGAAATAACTCTTCACTTATTTAGTCATTTGCTTATGAATTGTACAAATATTTTTTAAAAGCCTGCTATGTGCCAGGCACTGCACTCCACGAGAGAGGTGCAGTGATGAACAAGACAGACATCACAAGGTTTTTTGTTTTCTGTGTATAGCTATACACACATTCCTTCCTAAAACAATCTTGGCTGTTTTTAAAACAAACAAATACAGATAAAACAGAGAGTAGGAATTTAGCATAAAAATGAACCAAAGCAATTTAGAACTGTATTTGCATATGTAGTCAGAGGAATGTCCAGGGGTAAACGCTGGAATAGCTGATTGGAAGTGAAAAGCCATGAGATAAATGCTAAGACTAGTGCCTGGCCCCAGCTTCTGGCTCCGAATTTACATCGTTTGCACCGAATGACTTCCACGTTCCCACCCGGGCCTCTAGAGTTTTGGGAGGGATAGTAACTGTTACCGCCTCACTGACATGATCCAATTTAATGTAACCTTCACAGCAACTGTTTGAGGTAGAGATGATGATTATCATACATATGTTACAGGTGAGGAAACTGAGACCGAGAGAAACTGTCTTGACACAGCAGCAATTCTATCAAAATGATCGTGGGGTGGTGGCTTTTCAAGGTTGGCTCTCATATCCTATGTGCTTCCTTAGCTAAGGTTTTCACCTGTTTCTCAGAAAAGCTTCACTTGTGGGGCGCCTGGGTGGCTCAGTCGTTAAGTGTCTGCCTTTAGCTCAGGTCATGATCCCAGTGTCCTGGGATCGAGCCCCACATCGGGCTCCCTGCTCGGCAGAAGGCCTGGTTCTTCCTCTCCCACTCCCCCTGCTTGTGTTCCCTCTCTTGCTGTGTCTCTCTGTCAAATAAATAAATAAAAAAATCTTAAAAAAAAAAAAAAAAGAAAAGCTTCACTTGAGGTTATCAGAGCAAACGATAGTCTTCCCAGAGAAAACACAGGAGCTCTTTGTAATCAAAGAGGTATTGCTCTCTGGTACCTATTCTTTTTATTTGTTATTATTTTTTATTTTTTTAGTAATCTCTACACCCAATATAGGGCTGGAACTCACAATCCCGAGATCAAGGGTAGCATGGCTCCTCTGACTCAGGCAACCAGGTGCCCCATCGATACCTATTCTTACTAGCTGTGGGGACTTGGGCAATTTATGTAATCTCTCTGTGCCTTAGTTTCCTAATCTGTAATGGTGAGAATTATGGAATGTACCTCATAAGGATATAATACGGTTTAGTTGATTTAATGCCTGATAGGAAGTAAGCACATGGTAAAGATTAAGTATCATGATGTAGATAAGCACTATTCTAAGGAAGCTATAAAATGAAGTCTTTTTATAAGAGTCTGACAGTCTAAGAGCCACCATATTTGAAATGATAGGAGAACCCAACCGAGAGAAATGTCAAGTAAATAAATGTTCTTAGCATTTTTTTGAGAGGTGGGTACAATCAGGGGTGTTTAGAATCTAAGGTCCGGTTTAACCTGTGGGCTTGGAACTAGAAAACTGGACAAAAAATGCACACTGATATACCATTTATCCAAGGATCCCGTCCCAGGGGATGGCATAGGAAACGGAAGAAATAGCCAAGAGATCAAAGTTGCCAAGAGCACATTCTTTGGAGACTGACAGGCCCAGTTCCCATCCTAATCCCAGTTTCCAGCTTTGGAAACTTTCTTTGACCTCTCTGAGGCTCCCTGTCCTTTTGGGTTGTTGTGAGGATCAGTGTTCATTTCTGTAAGACATGTAGCATGAATTCTGGTCAACCATCACGGCTTGCCCAGGACTGTACCACTTTGAATGCTAAATATCCTACATTCCAGAAAATCCTTCAGCCCCAGGCAAACTGAGATGGTCAACCTAGAACCACTCCCTCCAAAGTCGTGTCCTTTGAGTTCCATTTTTAAGGAACTTTGTTGACATGTCAGCTGTTGAAAAGATACAAAGAAGGGAGGGGGGAGAATGTGAAAAAACACCCAAGACTGTAGAGGAAGATGTCTCAGAACAGTGCCCACCTTTGATGTACTTTGATACAAGAAAAATCAGAGAGAAATGGAGCTAACCTTTGATCCTCCCCTGGCTCATCTGACTGCAGTCTCTGCCTTGCACATAGTAGGTACTCACTAAATGGTTAGATCAATGATGGCTCTCCGTATAGGGACTGTTCTCAATATTAGGATTGACCTTTGTAATATGAGGGCCTCTTCCACCTGCCTGTCTGAGGTGTGGATCTGTTACTAGGGGGCAGGTAGTATGGGATGTAAAGCATCCACATAGAACAAGAGGCTTTAACAGAGTCTGTGGATGAGTGTGTGGGGGTGGTGGAGGATTTAGGGAAACATCTCAAATATTTTTCCTTTTCATTTTTTTAAAACCTTTAATTTGTGTGGTAATCAACTCCCAATGATCCCTGCCTCTTGGAACACATGCCCTTTTTCATATTCTTTCCCTGTGTTTGGGCTGGACCTAGTGACTTACTTCTGAATAGAACATAGCACAAGTGATGAGATGCCTATTCTGAGATTAGGATATAAAAGACTGATTTCTCTCTTGCTTGCTCCATTTCTCTCTGACTTTTCATGTATGTTTGCTTTGATGAAGCAAGCTATAAATCATGAACTGGTTTATGGAGAAGCCCATGTGGCAAAGAGGTGAGGGCAGGCAGCCTCTGGCTAACAGCAACTGAGGAACTGAATCCTGCCAAGAATCATGTGAGTGAGCTTGGAAGTGGGCCCTTCCCTAGTCAAGCTTTCAGGTGAGACTGCAGCCCCTGCTGGCATGTTGATTACAGTTTTGAGAGAGAACCTAAACAAAGGATCCAGCTAAGGTATGCCTGAATTTCTGCCCACAGACACTGTGATAAATGTATGATGTTTCAGACACTTGCAGTAATTGATAACTAATAAATCTATATATGGAAAATCACATATAAGTGCATGGCTTGATGAAATTTTATAAGCTGAACATACCTGTGTAACCAATAGGTAGATGAAGAAATAGAAAATTATCAGAATCTTAGAAAACCTCACTCATATTCCCTTTTAGTCATTAGCTTTAATGTCCCTCTTCCCTGGTCTAGAATAACCTCTATCCTGACTTCTAACATTATAAATTTATTTTGCTTATTTTGGTGCTTTATGTAAATGCGATCACACAATATGTAAAATAGCTTCTAACAGATACTCAGATCCCTTCTTACCTGGAGAACCCCTGAGACACATGGAGAGAGAGCCAATGATTGACATGTTTGTCAGTAGTTATCCATCACAGTCTTGATCTGAGAGTAGGCGATCTGATTTTAGAAGAGAAATATTGGTTACTGGACAGAAATAGCCCTAGAACAGGAGGAACAATTCATTTAGCCACCATGGCTTTGCATCCATGTACTATGAGTTAGTTTCTTTTGCCCTGAGTCTCTGCTCCCCATGCTATTTTTTGTCTATAAATTTGATTTCCTGAGAGACCAGGCCCAGAAAAAATAACCACAATTAGCCATATTTAAACCTCTCCATGAACCAACACCCCAGTGTTTGGGGTTTTATTTAGTCTTTCATAAGGTTGGTATTGGGAGTCAGAGCCCCTGAAATGTTTATCAACACCAGATGTAATAAGACTGAATTTCTAGGGATGCCTGGCTGGCCCAGTCAGAAGATCCTGCGTCTCTTGATCTCAGGGTTATGAGATCGAGCCCCACATTGAGTGTAGAGATAACTAAAGAAAAGAAATAAAACTTAGAAAAAAAAACTGAATTTCTAGATCTAGTTGCTAACAGTGATAGAGATGTGCTTACTATGATTTAGGTTCTATGTTAAGCACTATATATATTTATATAACTTAAAAACAAACATACCCTTACATAGTTATTATTAGGATATTTTATAAATGAGGAAGCAGAGATTAACCAACTAGCCTAAGATCATGCCCAGATCACATTGCTAGTCAGAGGCCAACTGGGGAGTCACATACAGGTTTATTCACTTCCACTCTGAGTTTCTAGCCACAAAACTATAGTACCCCACAGAGCTCAAGTTCAAAGTCCGCTTGTGACAGTGAGGATCCACTAGATCCACTAGTTAGTTGTATTCTTTATCACTGCCATTTATCTATGCACCCATCTGTCCATCCATTCAATGATCTGTCCAATCAACAAATTATCCATCTGCTATGGTCTGAATGTTTGTGTACCTCCAAAATATGTTGAAATCCTAAATCCTTAAAGTGATGATACTAAGAGATAGGGGTCTTTGGGTCTTTGGATGGTGATTAGATCATGAAGGTGGGGTCCTCATGAATGAGATTAATGTCCTTCTATAAGAGGCAGAGGAGAGCTCCCTTGTCCCCTCCTGCCATGTGAGTATTCCAAAAGTCTGCAACCTGGAAGAGGGCCTTCACCCAGACTATGGTGGCACCCTGATCTTGTACTTCCAGACCCCAGAACTGTAAGAAATACCTGTCAATTGTTTTTAAGCCTGTTCTGTTGTTTATAATAGCCAGCCTGTGGTATTTTGTTCTAGCCAACTGACTGGACTAAGACACCATCCAGCCTTCCAAACATCTATTCAAACCTCCATCCATTCATCTAATCATCCATCTAGTCCCATGTGGTTATCCATTCCACAAATACCAAGGGCTTCTTCTATGCTGATTCTATGCCAGGAAGAGGCTGAATGCAGGGGTGACTAGGATATAACAGCACATGTAAAAGGTAGGTTCCCACTAAACTTGAAACTCCCTGAGGGTAGAATCTCTTGTTTTTATATCTGCATTACATAAAATATGATTTGGCTCCTGTCTTCCTTTCCAACCTTATCTCACCTACCTATCTTCTTGCTCATTCCTCTTCAACCATACTGGTCTCTTTCTGTTTCTGGAATAAGCTAAGCCCTCTTTTGCCTCAGGAGCTTAGTAATTGCTGTTCCTTTTGACCCAAATGTTCATCCAACAGTGTGAATAACTGGCTCCTTCATATTCTTTGCATTTTAGCTAAAATGTCTTATCCTCAGAGGGACCTTTTCTTACCACCTTATCTAAAGAAGACACTCTGCCCCTCTGTTAGCAACAACTGCTTATCACCTCATCCTGTTTATTTCCTTTATGGCATTTCTCACAATCTGTAATCATCTTATTTATTCATTGCTTATTTTCTAACTCCCTAATTAGAAAAATAAGCTCCAGGAAGCCAGCCACTAAGTTTCTCATGTTCTTTCTGCATGCCTTTGGCCTGGCTAGCCAGTAACTGACACATAGTAGGCCTTCAACATTTATTTGTTGAATAAATGGATGAGGGATGCATGACCAGATCTTCCCAACATTAGCAAGCTTGAAGAATAGTAGAAAACAAACCTGAAAGATAGAGGAGGAATGGAGAGGGCCTTGAAAGACAAGCAGAAGGGGTTATACTTGATGTGAACATAGTGACCCAGTAGAGGCTCTTCAGTTGCAGGATGAAAATGGTGATTAAGAAGGAGGACTTGGCACGCCACAATCTGCCATAAATCCTTAATTTAAGTGATTCACTTCAGTGTCTTGCAATGAATTACTGCAAGAGTTAATCAGGTCCCAGGACCCGAACTATATTTTTTCCCTTCTGAGAGACTATACAGTGTGGGAACTCATCATGGCTCTAGGAGTTTCATAGGACTATATGTAATATTTAATTAATTGACTATGGTGAATTATAGACCAGGTGATCATGGTAAAAGTCCTGTAAGGTGAGAACTGTGTCTGTTTACTGCAGGCATCTGGCCTGTAGGAGATAAATTATTTGTTCAATGAATGAGTGAGTGGAATAGTCATGCACTTGGCAGAGTTGGGTTAGATAGGACCTGCTGCTAGCTGTGTGA
This sequence comes from Zalophus californianus, assembly GCF_009762305.2. Taxonomy (NCBI): domain Eukaryota; kingdom Metazoa; phylum Chordata; class Mammalia; order Carnivora; family Otariidae; genus Zalophus; species Zalophus californianus. Next base: position 103,796,200 of record NC_045599.1, read on the forward strand.
CCTCTGAGAAGATCTTTAACCTGGCTAAGGGTCAGTTTTCTCATCTGGAAAAGAAGGAGAAGACTTAACTCACCGGATTTTAAATGGGAGCTTATGGGAAAATTCCTGACAGAATTGACACTCAGTAATTTCATATCCTTCTGCTACTTTGGAGATGCTAAACCTGCACTGACTAGGTTCCCTACTGGCTTTTCCCAAGAGCCCCAGGGCTTGAAATAGAACATATGGCGATACTTAGTTTTTGCCATTTTCAGTCCTTTCAATGTAAACCTGAAATTCTGTCTCTGAAATTTATTAGCTGACAGACCTTGGGCACTGTCTTTGTGCTTCAGTTTCTTTATCTGTAAGATGGGTATAATAATATTACCTGTCTCATAGGAGTAGTGTAAGGATTAAGTGAGATCCTATACTGTTTGTACTAGGCCCTCATACACAGAAGGTGCTCAATAAATGTTAGCTATAATTATTTAGAATTTCATTTTTTACTCCCCTTAACGCTGTCAACTTTTCTCCCCTCTTGTCGGCATTCTCAGTTCTTATAATCTCTTCTGGAGAATAGGCTGATTCTGAGGTGCAATCTGAAATAAATGGGTTCAGTAGATTCTTCTGGACATAACAAATCCAGAGACTTAAAGTGGGAAGGGAAGTAGGAGCATTAGGACATTGAAGAGAGACTTTTTGAACCTGTGGCATAGAAGAGGCCAGGAAAGGAAAGCGTTTAAGCAAGGAACCAGGTGCGTCCACTTTTCCAGTCAATTTGGAGAGAGCAAACAATATTCACATGTAAGTCCCCCAATGCCTCAGGACTGCTCTCTGGGACGTTCATCAGCTTAATACAGTATGCATGGTGTCCCTCCTCTTTTCATTAGCATTTTCCTACTTTGAAATAAGTAAGTTCATTGTTCCTAGAAAGTGGAGAGAAGTCAAGGAAAACACTCGTTGTGTGGGGGCTGGAGTGTCTGTCACGAGGTTTTGGAGAATGTCTTACACATCATTCTATCCCCAACACCTAGCACGGTGCCTAGCCTAGTAGAAGCTCAAAACATGTGTCTAGAATTATTTTCAAACTTTAGTTGGCCTTCTCAAAGAAGCTTGCCGTACCCACACACAACCACAAGCAGGTCCGCGCCTAGAAATAACATTTATTCTAAGGACCTCCGCGCAGGGATTCTTGGGAAGCCGCTCCCCCCCCCCGCCCCCCGCATTCTCTTGTTACTCCTCCCCTCGGTCGCCTTTGAAAGAACTGGCACGCCACGTGATTCTCTCCTTTATTCCCACCTCTGAAAGCCTGACTAATAATGGGCAAGAGCCAAGGCCAACCATAAAACTTTATTTCCTCTTCCAGCCAATAGAAAGAGGCGATAAGTATATGGCTCAGCTTTTGTGACTTCCCCCGTCCCCTCACTCCTCCTCTAAGATTTAACATTTGACAATTCATCCGGCCAATGAGAAGTTCCTACTCTGTATGGGAGGGCGGGACTGACTGGGTGATAGACGACCCCACCTAGCCTATGGAGTGTCACAAGTGCGGGAGGGGTATAGGACGGAGCCAATGGCGCGGTGCCAATAGCGAGCATCAGGGAAAGGGCGGGACGAAACTGTTCAAGGGAGGGAGGGGAAGGCCCAGGGAACCAAGCAGCGCTGCCGCCGCCGCTGCACCCCGAGCTGGAGGAGGGAGAAGCCAGGAAGAAAATGGCGGCCGTGGCTGCAGAGGCGGCAGCGACTGCAGCGTCCCCCGGGGAGGGGGGCGCCGGCGAGGCCGAGCCGGAGATGGAGCCCATCCCCGGCAGCGAGGCCGGCACTGACCCCCTCCCGGTCACGGCGACGGAAGCATCTGTGCCGGACGGCGAGCCCGACGGGCAGCAGTCTTCTCCTCAGGCCGACGAGCCGCCGCTCCCGCCGCCACCGCCGCCGCCGGGGGAGCTCGCCCGCAGCCCGGAGGCGGCGGGGCCGGAACTGGAGGCTGAGGAGAAGCTGCCCGTCCGGGTACCGGAGCCGGCGGCAGCCGCGCCTCAGGAAACACCCGACCTTCCACCTTCCCCTGCACCACCGCCCGAGCAGCCCCCAGCTCCCGAGGAGCGCCAGGAACCGCCGCTGCCCCAGCCCGCAGCCCCGGCGCTCGTGCCGCCGGCGGGCGGGGACTCCGCGGTGTCGCAGCTGATTCCCGGCTCGGAGGTGCGGGTCACGCTGGACCACATCATTGAGGACGCGCTCGTCGTGTCGTTCCGTCTAGGGGAGAAGCTCTTCTCCGGCGTCCTTATGGATCTGTCCAAAAGGTACCGCGCCCGCCCCCAGGACGCCCCCGGGCCCGCTTGGTCCCCAGGGAGGGAGCGAGCCAGGACGGCCCCTGCACCCCGGGCTCCCGCCGCCTGCACGCCCTGGGGTCCCGTGCGGGGCGGGGCGCGCGCTCCGAGTGGGGCAGGCGCGCTGGGCCGGGAAAGGGCAGTCCCCGCCCCAGGTGGGCGCCTGTGAGGGCAGGTGTGTTACCAGGTGGGGGGCGCGGGTGCCTGACGGGCTTGTGGACCTCACCCCTCACCCCCCGGGCTCTCTCCGCGACCTGGCCCTGGCGCACCCACTCTGGGGGCTGGTGGGTTAATGCGAAATGCAGAAGGAGTTTTGCAGAGAACCTGGTGCTGGGCGGGGGACATTGCTCGTGAGGCACTTTTTTCTTACATTCACCTTTAACGAGGTTGGAGAAAGGGGTGTGTGCATTGGGGTTCCCAAAAGGTTAACCGTCACTCCTTATAGGGGGAAGAGTATTTGTTAGAAATGAACCTCTTGACTGTTCCTGTTAGAACTAATTACCCTTACTAACTGTGCGGTAGGGAAGCACATTTGGCTAATTAAAATGATAGTTAAGAGAAGCCTAAAGAAGAGAGAGAATTTTTTTCTTTTACCCTTTAGTATCGGGATGATGTGATATAGAAATGTTCAAATATTGATTTCTAATACTGTAGATACAGTTTATGTATTAAGGGCAAGAAGGTGGAATTCACGCACAAGCCTTTGGCGTAACACATTTTCATCTTTGATTTAAAATGTTTGCGGGCATTGCTTTAAACAGGTAAAGAAGGTATTCTAAGTCTAGAGTTAAGTTAACCTTTTTATTCTCTTCTTTTGCAGATATGAAGTGCAGAGACTCCCATTCACGGCTCTCCATTCTGTTTCCTGCAACAGCACACACTCTGATGGGTATCTCACCTGTTTGGAAATGGCTTACTTTAATAGGTTTTATTTTTAATATTTTTTTATTTGAGAGAGGGAGATTGAGAACACAAGCATGAGCAGGGAGAGGGGCAGAAGGACAAGCAGACTCCCCTCTTGAGCAGGGAGCCCTGGGGATTGATCCCAGCACCCTGAGATCATGACCTGAGCTGAAGGCAGATGCTTAAGCACTGAGCCACCCAGACGCCCAGTATGTTGTATTTTTAACTCCTTGTACTCGCATAAAGACACCAGCGTCGTTTTTCCATTTTGGGGGGAAAAATTTTTAAAATACATATGGAAGGCAGTTACAGGGCAGTAGAAATGTGAAAAAATAAAAAAATACATGTTGAAGTAGGGTGTTTGGGCAGGGGGGGAAGATGGGAGCCTTTATAATTCTTTTTTTTTTAAGATTTTATTTCTTTATTTGAGGGAGAGCAGGAGTGGGTGAAGGGTCAGAGGGAGAGAAGACTATCCAAGGAGACTATTCCCTATTGGGGATGTCCCTCCATCCCCCTAACCGGGCTTGATCTCAGGACCCATGAGATCAGGACTTGAGCCGAAACCAAGAGTGGATGCTTAACTGGCTGAGCCATCCAGGCGCTCCACTTTTTTTTTTTTTTTTTTTTTTTTAAAGAGCAAGCATGAAGGGGGGAGAGGGTCAGAGGGAGAGAATCTTCAGGAGACTCCCAGCTGAGCGTGGAGCCCTACACTGACTCCATCTCGGGACCCATGAGATCCTGAGCCAAAACCGAAGAGTCCTTTTGTTAACCGACAGAGTCAGCCGGCTGCCCCTATAATTGCTTCTGTACATTGTTTAACCTCAGCAATTTTTTAGTTTTTCTTTTTTGAGAATTTTGGATTAGGACCTTTGCACTTCTGTTTTCATAGTTAGCAGATAAGACCAGTGTGCTTTCTACTGATGTATTTAATAGTGAAGGAGAGACTCAGTGTGTATGCTATTGAATCAAACAGAAGTGAAGGCCAGTGATTGTGTGAGAATCTGGATTTCAAATCTGCAAAAGGAAGGTGCAAAAAGGTAAGTTGTTCCTGGAAATGGAATGGATAGTTCTTTACTCTGTTGAGGTGCTCATTTTTTTTTTTAATTTTCTTTGATAAAAAATTGCAATTTATTTTTTGAGTTTTGTTCTTTGCTAACGCTGCTTATAGACAACAATTTCTTTGGTTGGAGGGAGCTATTTTTATTATGAACCTTCTGCATTTTTTAAAGATTTTATTTATTTATTTGACAGAGACAGCAAGAGAGGGAACACAAGCGGGGGGAGTGAGAGAGGGAGAAGCAGGCTTCCCTCTAAGCAGGGAGCCTGATGCGGGGCTCAGTCCCAGAACCCTGGGATCATGACCTGAGCCAAAGGCAGACATTTTAACCAACTGAGCCACCCAGGTGCCCTGCATTTTAATGTTTTGAAGTTAAAGGTCTCTCTCCTTAGTCTTTTTTTAAATGTTTGTTAAGGAAACCGTACCAACTTTTCATTCAACAATATTTATTGAGCATATCTGTGTGTAAGGCACCCTTCTAGTTTTTGAATGCCATGAGTTATAGTCATTGCCTCTGGAAGCTTATATTTAGGAGGTAACCATTGTGGAATTGGTGAAGAAATACCAGTATTTTTTTAAAATTTAGCACTTGAATTATTACTGGACTAATGATTGACTAGTTGGGTATCACTTTTTCATACTATAGTTTGGAAAAACGGATCTGCCTATATATTTTGTAATCTGCCCTTTACCTTGATTGCATACTTGATGCACAGTTTGGGGGTTAAATGATGATCCAGGAGATCCTCTTTATAGATTCTACCATGACCATGATTATAGTAATCAGCTGCTTTATTTTTTTTTTATTTTTTAATTCTTTTTTTAAAGATTTTATTTGACAGAGACACAGGGAGAGAGGGAACACAAGCAGGGGGAGTGGCAAAGGGAGAAGCAGGCTTCCCGCTGAGCAGGGAGCCCGATGTGGGGCTCGATCCCAGGACTATGGGATCATGACCTGAGCCTAAGGCAGACGCTCAACGACTGAGCCACCCAGGTGCCCCAGTAAACAGCTTCTTTAAAATTGGCCATTTAATGAAACCTTTGGGTAAAAGTAACAAGAGCTTCCCATTATGTACTAGGCATTGTACCACTTGCTTTAGTCTTTATAACCCTGGTGGTATTTTTCATTTCTATAGGAGGAAATTGAGATTCATTTAATTCGGCCAGTTACTGAGCTTATAAATGGCAAAGTAAGGAGTCAAATGTAGGTTGATCTGATTCTAAGGCTTATACTTTTTCTTTTTTTTTTTAAAGATTTTATTTATTTGAGAGAGAATGAGAGATAGAGAGCATGAGAGGGGGGAGGGTCAGAGGGAGAAGCAGACTCCCCGCTGAGTAGGGAGCCCGATGCGGGACTCGATCCCAGGACTCCAGGATCATGACCTGAGCCGAAGGCAGTCGCTTAACCAACTGAGCCACCCAGGTGTCCCTACTTTTTCTACTTTTATTTTAGAAGGTTGGGCTGGCAAATTTTCTTTCAAACAGTAAAGAATTGCGTATTTCTGCAATTTAGTGCCTATCCTGATTTCAGTACCTGTATGGGATAATACAAAGGGTATTAGTGTTGGAGCCAAGCAGGTTCTTTCCGCATTTGCCATTCACCTTCCTGCCATTGTATTATTTTTTGCCTTATTCTTAGCTATTTGATTGAAGAACGCATTTTTGAGGAGAATCTTTTTGTGGAGAAAAGGAAGAGGACAGGGGATTAAAAAGGTGGTAGTACCACTTTCTAAGTAGTAGATCGATCTGGACAGAGTGTCAGGGTAGTCGGGGTCTGACTTCTGGTGCCAGGCTCTCCAGTTAACACTGACTTCGGGCACATCTCCATGCCTCTTTGGGCTCCAGTCTCTCTAGGTCTTATGAGGCATATTCATTTTGACTTTAGGCAGTTCACCAACCCAAACAAGCAAAAAAACTTAATGCCTCAGTTTATGTATATATAAAGTGAATAGGGTGACCAGGTGGTCTGGCTTTTCTGTACCATCCCAGTTTGAACTCACGTCTTCAAAGTAGCTTGCTTTGGCTACTATACAAATGACATGGTCACCCTAAAAATGAAGATACTTGAATATCTGATTAAAAACTGGTTTTATAGGATTTATTTGAAACTGAAAACCCTTTAAGGCATTCTTTTATTTAAAAAAAATTTTTTTTAAGATGTTATTTATTTACTTGAGAGCGAGCACAGAGGGAGAGGAAGAAGCAGACTCCCTACTGAGCTGGGAGCCTGATGTGGGGCTGGATCCCAGGACCCTGAGATCATGACCTGAGCCACACAGGCGCCCCCATTTTTTAGTTTATTCTAGGCTCCTCCACTGTTGTTTTATACCCAGCTCTCTTAGGTAGTTTGAATTACCTGCCTACTCCTGAATTCATTAGCAATATGTAATGACAGTAATCTAATACTAGCAGATAAAAATAATCAACTAACCCACAAATTCAGTTTGGTTTTCTTACTCCCTTTTCTTCCTTAACCTAGGCTTTTGAAATTTTGACCTAAGTGCATTTATTTCTTTTAGCATTCTATAGTAAGCATTCACGTTGCTAAACTGTCTTAATGATAATTTTAGAGAGGATAATAAACCAGTGGTTGTACCATAATTTTTTTGTTTTATTTTTTATTATGGGAAATGAACCTCCATGTATGTATTATTCTTGCTTTGACATTTATCAACTATTAAGACTCGTTTCATCATATGCCCACCTCCACTGGATTATTTTGAAGCAAATCGTAAACATATTTCTTTACTGTAAGAATTTCAGCATAGATCTCTAAAAAGATAAAGATTTTAAAGCCATAATGTACAACTGTTACTGCACCTAAAATAACAGCGGCAGTTCCTTTCTATCATCCTATGGCCCACCAGTCAGAGTTAAAATTTCAGTGTCTGAAGATTAACATCTCAATCAACATCTAAGTTTTGTTTAAATTAGGATCCAAGTAAAGTTTATACATTGGAATTGGTTGATGAGTTTCATAAATTTTTCATTTGTAGTTCTCTTGCCATTATATTTCCTTGTTTATTTGTTAAACCATGGACTTCGGCAGAATTTCCCACAATTTAGATTTTTTTCCAGTTGCATCCCATTGGAAGTTTTAAAAATAGTTCTTTTCCTTCAGGAGCAAACCGAAGGGGCAACCACAGCCCTCTGAGGGCCTCTTTTGAAAGTCCCATATTTTGGGTCCGTAGAAATGATACGGACATTCTTGCCTGCTTGCACACTTTAGACCTATCCCTTAAACACACATCCAACTTTAATAATTCCAAATATAGAAAAATTTAACCAGTCAAGATTATCTGCAAAAGGTAAAAGTCTTCAGCCCTAGTTTGTTTTCTTTTTTTTTTTTTTTTTTTAAAGATTTTATTTATTTATTTGAGAGAGAGAATGGTAGAGAGAGAGCATGAGAGGGAAGAGGGTCAGAGGGAGCAGCAGACTCCCTGCTGAGCAGGAAGCCCGATGTGGGACTCGATCCCGGGACTCCAGGATCATGACCTGAGCCGAAGGCAGTCGCTCAACCAACTGAGCCACCCAGGCGCCCCTGTTTTCTTTTTTTTTTTAAAGATTGTATTTATTTATTTGACAGAGCAGGAACACAAGCAGGGGTGAGTGGGAGAGGGAGAAGCAGGCTTCCTGCTGAGCAGGGAGCCCGATGTGGGGCTCGATCCCAGGACCCTGGGATCATGACCTGAGCCGAAGGCAGACGCTTAACGACTGAGCCACCCAGGCGCCCCCAGCCCTAGTTTCTTTGAAAAGGTACTGTCAGCTTTCTCGGTCCATACCTGAAGGAACAGTATGTACTGGGACCTGTGGTTTCTAATTACACAGAGGGATCATTTCAATTGTTTTATTCCTGTTCTCCATCATCTTGAAAAGTAGTTCTAAAGCCACTTTGAAATCCTGAAAAATCTCTCTTGAATTCCTTTTTTTTTTTGGATCTGATATGAATTAAGGAGTCATGAAGTAAATGTTTATGCATAAAAACCCTTGTGCATTTTAATTTTGTGGTACATGCTTATTAAAGGTTGTCGGTAGGTCTATTTCAGAATTGACCTTTTACAAATACTTTGTGTGTCTATGGGGTACGGTTGCATTAAAAAGAATTGAGGTGATTTCTTTAAAAAACTGCAGGTTTCACTAAGTTCTTAAAAAAATTTGTAGAAAAGTTTTTTTTTTTTTTTAAGGAAATATAAACCAAGACAATGATTTTTTTTCTTTACAGAGACCATGAAACGTATGGTGCAATAGCTCTACTTTTGGTGGGAAAAATATACAGCCATTCTGGTGAAGCAGTGAGTAGTGGTATTAGTAGCTTATACTAAGCATCCAGGTCGAGAATTTAGGTCCTCAAGTAGTATGCTTGAATGATTGTGTTGAGTTGTACATATTTAAAACACATTTTTTTTTTTTTTTTTGGTGATTATTCTGCTTATATCCCAAGGTGTTAGAGTTCCCACAGAAGATAGCACAGAGGCAAGTGCCACTTTTGACCCAGTTTTAGGACACCCACTACTAAAGCAGCATTTATGCTGTATTGAGAGCACGCTCTTTCCTCTAGCATGTTGGACTGCCATGTGTGGGGTTTTTTTTTTTTTTTAGGTGATGAATTGTTGGACGTTAAAAACCTAGTTTAAATGTAAAGAATCCTGTAACAAACATCATGGTGTTAAAAACATTTTAAAACTAAATTTTATAAACTAGATAACTAGATGTTGTAAACACAAACTACGTCAGGCATGTTTTAATGGACTTGGGGCTTCTAATGAGATTAATTTTCAGCCTTTTATGTGTAAGACCATACTTCACTGTGTATTGTCTAAAGCAAAGTGCTTTTTTTTTTTTTAAAGATTTTATTTATTTATTTGACAGAGAGAGAGGGAACACAAGCAGGGGGAGTGGGAGAGGGAGAAGCAGGCTTCCCACTGAGCAGGGAGCCCGATGTGGGGCTCGATCCCAGGATCCTGGGATCATGACCTGAGCCGAAGGCAGACGAACGACTGAATCACCCAGGCGCCCCTAAAGCAAAGTTCTTGATGAAACTAGGCTTAAATTTCCTAAGATCCATTTTTCTGTAGGGGGCTGTTAAAGGGTTTGTGTAGTATGTGCTCATCTCTGTTACGGCTGAGTTAATGACACATTGATAAAAAAACGAAAGATGTTCTTAGTACTTGTGCCTATGAAGTGCATCCTTATTTCTTGATATTTATTGGCCCTGTTCTCCCTAAATTCCCAGATTAATTCAGACACACATGACCAGCAGAGCAGAGCTTGCTCTAGTGGCAGATCTTGAAAGAAAATAAGTGGAGGTTAAGTTACACTTTGGATGGATTTAATATAGAATGTTTAAACACTTCGGGCAGTGGTCCTCTGAACAAATGTGCTTAAGATTTATGAGCTCCACTGCAATTTGCAGTTTTAACCAAGATGATTCTGATGCAGGTGATTCTTGTACCATATTTGGAGATAAGTAATTTTTAGGGAGTAGTTTTGCCAAAATAGTAGGACCATAAATTTGTTAAACCTGTTTCAAAAGTTACTGGTTAATTTTGATTGGGATGTAATTACAAAGTAAGCAATACATGTGGGCATGGGCCACTTGGGTGGCAGATCCAGATTCTTATTATAGAACTGGTAATTAGACATGCAAATAGGTTCTTAAATTTGGTTGCCTACTAGGAGTTCAGTAGTTCATAACTTTCATCTTTTCCCCTTGGACCAATTTTTTATACAGTCACCTTACACCTTAAAATAGAATAGTGGTTTTTAGCTTTTTAAAACTCATACCTCTAATATTTGATTTTCACTTTCTGCATATTCCCACCATCTAGGAAGGTTGCCAGTCTTCACTGTAATTAACAATAGCTACTATATTTCTCACTCTTAAACTAGTCACTGGGACAAGCACTTTGTATACACTGTTTTCTTTTTTTTTTTTAAAGATTTTATTTATTTATTTGAGAGAGAGAGAGAATGAGAGATAGAGAGCACGAGAGGGAAGAGGGTCAGAGGGAGAAGCAGACTCCCCGCCGAGCAGGGAGCCCGATGTGGGACTCGATCCTGGGACTCCAGGATCATGACCCGAGCCGAAGGCAGTCGCTCAACCAACTGAGCCACCCAGGTGCCCTGTATACACTGTTTTCAGTTTACTCTCTGGGAAGTCTAGTAAGGTAAATTCCACTAATCCCCATTTCACAGATAAAGACATTGAGGCTCAGAGACATTAAGTAAATTGCCTAAGATTATAATATGTTTTATATTTATATTAAAATATTTTATATTTATCTTATATTAAAATATAAGCTATTAGTAGATAAAAGGTGCCCTTTTTGAACAATATGCGGTTGTCTAAGATTTGAAAACAATCCTGTTCTAAATTGAATATATTCTGTATTTTTACCATTACCATTTAGCTTATGATTTTGATGGGGAGTTACCTTGGTAGGGTAGAAAAGATCTCTTTTCTTCCCCTCTCAACCAGGCAATAGCTGCTTGCTTTTAAAATAGGAATTGCTCGGGGCATTTTTGGAAATGGGGTTTCTTCATATATGGTCCTGGGATGTTTTGCCTTGGTTGGCCTGGCCCTGGCAACAGTGGAATCCCCTTGCTGAGAGAGGAATCACAAAATGTGTCAGATTTGAAGCTTACTGAGCACAAGATCAGCATATGTTAAGTGCCGCATGGTTGAATTGGAAAATAGTTTAAAGACTAAAACTGTAAGTTGTTGAACAGCCTGTTTTTGGTAAAATAGGAATAGAGAAATAAATTGAATAAATTGTTCTGTTTTGTCTTTTAAAGTTAGTCTGTTGAGAAATCATTTAGACCTCTGTGTGGTGGGCCCCATTAGACATAATACAAAAGAAATATTAAAAGTACTTAGAATTCATAATGGAAACAAAATGGAGCCAGGACCAAGGGAATTCTGTTCAAGAATTTGCAAACTGGGGGTGCCCGGGTGGTTGAATCGTTAAGCGTCTGCCTTTGGCTCAGGTCATGATCCCAGGGTCCTGGGATTAAGCCCCGCATTGGGCTCCCTGCTCTGCAGAGAGCTTGCTTCTCCCTCTCCCACTCCCCCTGCTTGTGTTTCCTCTCTTGCTGTATCTTTGTCAAATTAAGTAAATAAAATCTTTAAAAAAATAATTTGCAAACTGATTACTTGTTTTCTTGATGGTTATTTTTAAAAAGAATTTACTGTTAAGGAGTAATAATTTGAATACCGTACAGATGTTATTACTATTTGTACTTTACAAAAGACTGAAGCATAAGTTTTCTCTATCTATAGTTGTCTCCATTTTTTATTTCCAAACCTAGTTAGCCAGGTAAGTTTTTAGAGGATGGTTTGAACGTACATGATTGGGAGCTTAAACTCTAAATTATTACTGTTATTTAGTGTTTTACCCCCTGCCCTCTCGAAAAGCTATCCATGTTATAAAAGAGGATTGGATAGACTTTTAAAAGATGGAGTGAGTATTTATGTTTAGAGAGATGTTACTGTAAAACGTTTATGCAGCCTCCCTGTCAGTTACTTTTAAAAGATAGTTCGTGGTATTCCAGTTCATAATTGGTGCATATTTTGTTTTTATCTTGATAAAGTCATCCTTCCTGCCTCCTTGCCCATTTGGGTACCCATAGTCTCTGCAAATTGCTCTTGTAGTATTTGGAGGTTTTAATTAAAAACATCATCCATATTCACTTGTTAATAAAATTGAATACATTTTAACTTTAATAATTACCATATATTGGGCCTACTTACTGTGTACTAGGCCCTGAGATGAGCAATTATGCATGTTTTTAATCTTTTTTTAAAAATTTTAAGAGCTTGCAAGTGCCTGCGAGTGGGGGAGGGGCAAAGGGGGGGAGAGGCAGAGATTCTCAAGCCGACTCCACCCTCAGGTGTGGCTTGATCTTCGACCCTGAGAACATGACCTAAGTTGAAACCATGACTTGGTGCTCAATAGACTGAGCTACCCAGGTTCCCCTTTTTATGCATATTTTTAATCTAGATGACAATTTTTTGAAGTTACTTAACTACAATTCCAGTGTCCAAAAAGCTCTGAAAGCAACTTTTTATTACTTTCTGGTGGGAAAACCTAATGTGACTGAAATTATGTGAGATTATTATTATATCAGTATATTCCATTTAGTGTGAAAGTTTTTTCATTTGATTGTTGAAGCATTAATGTGCTTGATAATAGGCTGCTTATTATCTCAAAAAGCCAAAAAAATTCCAAATTCTGAAGCCTGTCTATATGCACGGGAGAAAAGAGCATGTAGACCTGTCCGCACGTGCACTCCCTTGGTGGGGAAGTGGAGGTGGAGGAGAGGGTTTAAGTCACAAGTCACTGGATGAAACGAGGGAGGCAGGAGCAGCAAAGAACCAGGCTTCCCGGTTGCCTGCTTGGATTCACAGCCTGGCTCTACTGCTTACTTCCTGTGCGGTGTTGGGAAGGTCACTTACCCTCTCTGTAAAATGGGGGTAGAACAAATAACTTACTGAAAGCGTTGTGGTCGTTAAATGAATTAATGTGAATAAGTACATACTTAAATAGTTCCTGGCACACAGTAAGTGCTGTATGTGGTAACTGTTAGGACGTTCAAGAAGTAGCTCCTAAGTGGCAGGATTAATTAATATGGGTTTGCTTGACTGGCCACTAACCTAAATCCTGTTGTATTGCAGTATAATCTGTATCTTCAAAACACCTTGAAATGATTTGTAGAAGCTTCAAAGTGTAACTTTACCCTTTTATAAAGAAGGATGATACTTAGATTTTACTAGGGAATGAGCTAACTAGGAGATGCTTGGATAGTGTATGGTATAGAATGTTTCTTAATCTTTTCTACCCAATAACCCCTTAGGGCAGATGGCTTGTGTGAGCAAATTATGAGCTGTGTCATGAAAAAGTTAGTCTTGGAGAAATTTAGTCTTTAGAGTGTCTGCTTCCTATATGCTTTTAAAACACTGTAAAGGGCTCACCTTTGAGAATGACATTTCAAAGTTAGCAAAAGAAAGATAATTTTGTGCTTTTCTTTGCACTTACTAAATGATAGGACCAGACTAGGATAGCTGAGCTTGTTTCAAAGTGATTGAATCACTTCCAATCCCATTACTGTATAATCAGAAGGCTTCATTGGTCTCTTAATTTTAAGAGACTGGTGTTTTCCATTCACCACACTCTTCATAAACCCTCATTAGCAGTGCCTTCCCTCATACACTCTCTCCAACATGACTTCTCTTTCCCAGCCAGATGGATGATCTTTATTTTATTGCTTAAGCCTCTGAATTCTTACCTGTCTCATGGAAGGGGGAATCAGGTTGCTGACTGGTGATTCCTAATGCTGCATCTGGTCATCTGCATCTGTGGTTTTTACCACACTAAAACCACTTTTTTATTTTTATTTTTAAAGATTTTTTTTATTTGGGGGAGAGAATGAGATAGAGCATGAGGGGGGAGGGTCAGAGGGAGAAGCAGACACCCTGCTGAGCAGGGAGCCTGATGCTGGACTTGATCCCGGGACTCCAGGATCATGACCTGGGCCGAAGGCAGTCGCTTAACCAACTGAGCCACCCAGGCGCCCCTAAAACCACTTTTTTAAAACCACGAATTGGTTACTAGCATTCAAAAATGTGTAACAACTCTTTACGACTCCCAATTTTGCTTTTCAATCTATCTGTGCCCTTCTAGGTATGGACCTTTTCTTGCAAAGCTCATTGCCTGATTACTAATCCACAGTGATTTCTTTCCCTCTCAAGTCTGTAGTCTCTTTTGGCAATGAGTATTACATTCTGGTCTTGCCTACTGATGTTGGGTTCTAGGGCTGGGACTTGGTTTTATACCCCCTGAATAATTAACATAGTTGTATCTGAATATATATTTTGTGCTGAGTGGTACTTGAGGTGTGTTTGGCATTTCTGCTTTAAGTAGAACAATTTTTTAATTTATTTTCAGTAGGCTCCACACCCAGTGTGGGGCTTGAACTCATGACCCTGAGATAGAGGCCCATGCTCGACTGACTGAGCCAGCCACGTGCCCCCAAATTTTCTTTTTTATTAACTTTTCTTTGCTTAAATGTTTTTGTGGAGCTGAGGTGAACGAAATTTAAGATTATACTTACTGAAACCTTTTTATTTTGAAATTTCACATAGCAGAGAACTTTTTTTAAATTTTTTTTTTAAAGATTTTATTTATTTATTTGAGAGAGAGAGTGAGAGAGAGAGAGCACATGAGGCGGGGAGAGGGTCAGAGGGAGAAACAGACTCCCTGCCTATCAGGGAGCCCGATGCGGGACTCCAGGATCATGACCTGAGCCGAAGGCAGTTGCTTAACCAACTGAGCCACCCAGGCGCCCGAGAACTCTTAATAAGCTTTATCTAGAATTGCTTCTTGGCCTTTTGGCTAAGATCAAGTGTAGAATCACTACTTTTTAGCATTTTGCCATGTTTGCTTTATTGGTCTTTAAAAGTATCATTTCTTGAACTGTTTTGAGAGTAGGTTGCATACATCATTCTCCTTTACCCCTCCATACTTGCTCATTTAAGATCAATATAGTTTTCAAATCCAAGAAACAGTACTTTAATTTGTAGCCCATATTTCATTATTTTGTCCATTTTTTCATTAATGTCCTTTTGAAGTTTTTCCTCCAGAAAATGATCATGTATTGCATTCAGTTGCCATAGAATATATGTAATAGGCACTATTCCTCAACTTAGGTTTCTCTGATGGTTGCTCACAAAAGGTTCAGGTTATACAGGTGATGCAGTGTTCTCAGGGTTCCACATCTGCCGTCATTGCTGATGTTCACTTAGATTCTCAGGTCAGGGCATTGTCCTGTTCCTCCTCAGTGTAGTTACTGTTACTTCCCTTGTGCTAATCATTCCTTTACTACCATGAAAATAAACTGCTTTTCATCAAACTTTCTCCTCAGTGTTAGGTAGATATACAATTAAAATTTTTAAAAATTGTGGAAAAAGATATACGGGCTATCTTAACCATTTTTTCAAAAGACTTATGTATTTTGGTGGGGGCAGAGGGAGGGAGTGAATATCAAGCTGACTCCTAACTGAGCACAAAGCCCGAAGCCCAGCATGGGGGCTGAAATCATGACCTGGACTGAAATCAAGAGTCGGACTGCACCACCCAGGCACCCCCAACCTTTTTTTTTTTTTTTTTTTTTAAGATTTTACTTATTTGAGAGAAAGAGAGCATGAGTGGGAAGGGGCAGAGGGAGAAGCAGGCTCCCTGCAGCGTGCAGAGCCCAACGGCGTGGGGGCTAGATCCAGGACTCCAGGATCATAACCCTAGTGGAAGACAGACACTTAACCAACTGAGCCACCCAAGTGCCCCAAGGCACCCCCCAATCTTAACCATTTTTAAGTGTATAGTTCAGTAACTAGTGTTAAGTACATTCACATTGTTGTGAAACAGATCTCCAGAACTTTTTAATCTCGTAAAACTAAAACTCTAGACCCATTAAACAACTCCCCATTTCCCCCTCCCCCCAGTCCCTGACAACCACCAGTTCTTCCCTCTTTGTCTGATTTTTGACTACTTTAGATATGTAAGTGGAATCATACAGGCTCTTTTTGTTTCTGGCTTATTGCACTTAGCATAATGTTCTCAAGGTTCATCCATGTTGTAACGTGACAGAATTTCCATTTTAAGGCTGAATAGTATTCCATTGTATGTACATACCACATTTTCTTTATCCGTTTGTTGATGGGTGCTTGGGTTTCCACTTTTTGGCTATTGTGAATAATGCTGCTAGGAACGTGGGTATGCAAATATTTCTTGGAGACCCTGTTTTCGATTATTTTGGATATATACCCAGAAGTGTTGTGTACTGGCTTGAATTTTTTGGGGGGCTTAGATATACATTTCTATTTAAAATTTTCTTCTGTGTACAGCTTATTGAATTAATTTCATTTATCCTGAGATTAAATTTTGACATAACCAATTTCCAGAGATGGAATGTGAACCAAAATAAGTTTGCTTTATAGTTTTCCCTCCTTTATGATTTAACCTGTTGCTAATTTAAGGAAGAAGTAATTTCTGAAAACTGCTTGAATTGAAATGAGTCTGGATTACTATTTTTCATGTGGTTAATTGCATATAAATTTTTCTTACTGTAGATTCTTTAAGAACATAATTTTGGAAAGGAAAGGTTTCTTTTTGTTTTCTGTTTATTGGAGGGAAGTCAGCCAGCCAGAACATTGGGGCCTGTCTCAACTAACCCTCCTGAATTCTTGGAGTGTCAAATTCTTCAGGACCTCTGTTGGCGTGCCTAAAATATGAATCCTTAGTTTCTTTATTTTTACTGTACAATATTTTTAGAAGAATTTCCTCTTAAAGTAGGAGCTTGGCAACCAGAATTTGAAAGAAGAAAATGAGAATCAGTTGTGCACTCTTATTAAACTATTGTAAACAGGAAGGAAAAGAATATAATCCTAGGTCAGAGATAAGGTGATTGAGGTTGCTGTTAAGTTAATGTTGATAAACAGTGTATCAGCATTTATTTTTTATCTTTTAAAATACATCAGTATTTAAAAAATACTTTCAGCATAAGAGGTAAGAGTTGGTAAACATTTTTTATTTTGTTTGAAGTATGCCTATGGAAAGGGAATTTTGATGATAGTTTTCACTTAAGAAGTGATAACATATTTAGGTATAGGATTGATTGGTAATGCTAGAAATCTTAAGCAAATACCGTAATTTTATCAGTGGGTGAATAAAAGATTCATTTAGTCAAATCTAGAATCATCAGTAAAATTCAGACCTCTAGAATGGAACCTAAATACCAGAAAATATTCTTACCCTTTCTCTAAGTCACTTTTTGAATTCTAGCTTATTAAATACTCTTCATTACATTTGTTTCACCTTTACGTTAGGTGAGGATCCTTTTTCTCTTTCTCTTGCCTTGATACAAAATAACTATTAAGCCCCAGTATTCTCAAAATTTTGGCTATCATTACTCCTAAATTACTAAGAAGGCAGCTAGTTTTAAAACTTTATCGTATAGATTCACAGGAATTTGCAAAGATAGTTCAGAGGTCTCTGATACACTTCACTGGTTTTCCTCAGAAGCTATATTTATATTTTTTAAGGGTTTTTTTTCTTTTTTATTCATTGATTTTTTTTTTTTTTTAAATTTTGAGAGGGAGCCCACGAGCGAGTGGATTGGGGGGTGAGGGGCAGAGGCAGAGGGAGAGAGAATCTCAAGCAAACTCTCCATTGAGTGGGGAGCCCAACACAGGCTCAAACGCACAACTGTGAGATCACGACCTGAGCTGAAACCCAAGAGTCTCATGCTTAACTGACAGCCACCCGGGCGCCCCAAAGGATTTTTTATTTTTAAGTAAACTCTGCACCCAACATGGGGCTCAAACTCACAACCCTGAGATCGAGTCACATGCTTCACTGACTGAGTCAGCCAGGCTCCCCCAGAAAATTTTATTTATTTATTTATTTTTTAAAGATTTTATTTGACAGAGACACAGCGAGAGAGGGAACACAAGCAGGAGGAGCGGGAGAGGGAGAAGCAGGCTTCCTGCTGAGCAGGGAGCCTGGTGTGGGACTCGATCCCAGGACACTGGGATCATGACCTGAGCCGAAGGCAGACGCTTATCGACTGAGCCACCCAGGCGCCCCTCCCCAGAAATTTTTAATTAAGCCATAATACCTGAATATTTTTCCTTTAGAATTTTTGGGTAGTGGTTAAAGAATACTGAAAATGGGTAAGGGTTAGGATGAGTCACTGATATGCTAATAAATACTTTTTTTTTTTTCTTAAGATTTTATTTGTTAGACAGCAAGAGAGGGAACACAAGCAGGGGGAGTGGGAGAGGGAGAAGCAGGCTCCCCGCTGAGCAGGGAGCCCGATGCGGGGCTTGATCCGAAGGCAGACGCTTAGCAACTGAGCCACCCCGGTGCCCCAATAAATAACTTTCTTGTTGCATGAAGAAGGAGTGGAGAAAAGAGGACAGATGCTTTGCGTCTTATTGCTTAAGTCTTAAAGAATTGTGAAAAGTTCTTCTCGAAAAAGCTCAAGCAAGGATACTAGTCAGCCTTTCACTTCTCGAACGATTCAAATCCTCCTCTGCTGAGGTGAGCATTCACATGAGACATAAATACCTTCACCTTAGAAAAAGCTAAAGCAAAAATGTTCGCTAAAAATTAAAAGTCCTGCGTTCCCCCCCACCCAGGGGAGGGTCTTATGATTCAGTCTTGGGGTAGGGCTTAGGAATCTTCATTTTCAAACACCACAGAGTGTTGCAGATTTCTAGAGAACACACTTGAGAAATTAGATTCTGGGATTTTTAAGAGAACATTGTTTTTTTTTAAATAGGCTCCATACCCAGTGTGGGGCTTGAACTCACCACTCTTTTGAGATCGAGTCACATGCTCTACTGACTGAATCAGCCAGGTGCCTGAAGAGGATGTAGTTTTGTTGCTACTTTATATTCTTAGCAAGGTTACAGTTTCATAAATTGATGGTTTTCAAAATTTTGAGCATAGTTACAAATTATTTTACATGTGGATGTGTATATACATACACATATGAAACAGTTTCATTGCAGTTACATATATTTAGACTCTGTTTTTAAATATCTAAATCATAGTTGTGATCCTGGAAATTGATTTCACAACCAACGTCTTCACCATTACTTTGAAAACACCGTCATAATACTAAGTATTGTCCATGTTAGGGAGACAGTAGGATTACTGAAATGGAGTAGTACGTTGATATCTCTTTTCTTCCTAAGGTGATTTAATCTTTGTGATCCTTTGAGGAAGTTTTATTATTACTTAAAAATATTTTTCTACTTTTGGTGCGCCTGGGTGGCTCAGTTGGTTAAGCGACTGCCTTCTGCTCAGGTCAGGATCCCAGAGTCCTGGGATCGAGCCCCCGCATCGGGCTCCCTGCTCAGCAGGAAGCCTGCTTCTCCCTCTCCCACTCCCCCTGCTTGCGTTCCTGCTCTGGCTGTGTCTCTCTCTCTGTCAAATGAATAAATAAAATCTTTAAAAAAAATATTTTTCTACTTTTGCCAAATTGTGTACCACCCACAAATACCAGCTTGGCTTCTTTTTTCCCCGCTTTGGTGCCTTATTACTACACAGTGAAGTGCCTTCCTATGTTACTTAAAACCATTTAATGTTTGTATTTTATATGCTTTAGAGGGAAAGGCAAGGATAAAACCCCCCAGAAGTGAAATTAAAGTTTTTATTAAACTCCCTGAGGGAAAACATAATAGATTCCACAGCTTATTTGGTATAAAGTTCTAAAATAATTGGCTAGATCATCTTCACTTTAAGTGAGTATAAATTAAGTATTAAGTATAAATTTGAGTATAAATTAAGATACAGAAATGATCCTAAAGTCTAGTAAATTAGTTGAAAATAAGATCAGATGGGGCGCATGGGTGGCTCAGTTGGTTAAGGGTCTGCCTTCAGCTCAGGTCCATGATCCAGGGTCCTGGTATCTAGAGGCTCCCCACTGCCCACTCTCCCCCTGCCCCACCTCTCCTCAGCGGGGAGCCTGCTTTCTCTCCCTCTCTCTCCGCCTACTTGTGCACGCGGGTGCTCACTCTCTCACAAATAAGTAAAATCTTAAAAAAATTACTAAAAATTCAGATTAATTAAATGAAGTAAAGTTTCGTCAAGAAAATGGCTGACATTTTCCTGTTAATCCTTACCTGAATCCTTTAAGGTAGGAAATAGTGTTAGCCTATTTTACACATAACAAAAACTGCATCTAGAGATGTTTAGTAACACCATGGATAGAAAGTTGGTAAGAACATCTGTGAAACTACCTCAGACATTAGGATGATTATAGTTTTAGTTATGCCTAATAAGAGGATGGGCATTTTTTATTCAGCTGTGAAAACACCATGTGAAAGTGCAGTGGGGCAAAAGGATAGCTTCTTAAGGTTAGAAATTTGGTTGCTATGTATCAGTAGTGGTCTCACCTCAGATAAGTTACATTGTTTTATGTTGCTGTAGGTGAAAATCCAAAAATCACCTCTCGTTCATATAAGAAAAGGCTAAATGCTCAACTTGCCTTGCCAAGTAAATAGGACGCAAACATTTAAGTACCAGATGCTGTGCTAGAATAGAAAGCCACTTTGTAAATCTGATGTAGAGAAGAGGGTATCTTTGTGGACTAGCCCAGATTCAAGTCTGTCGCACCCTGGGTAAAAGCTTTCCTCTTCCTTTGTTGTTTTACAAGCTGTTGGTTTGTGGTCACCATACTAACAGAAGACTTCAGGGAGAAAATAATTTAGGTATCAGAAACAACTGGTGGTGGTGGCACTTAACTACATCCCCGAATGAGTTTAGGTGTGTTTATAGCCCTAAGAAAATGATGTCAGGATTTCTTCACAACAAAGATATTGGGGACCTAAGGACATGTTAGAGAATGAGAACGAAGACTCATTCTCTAGAAAAACAGACATGCAAGACATTTGCATCTTAGGAGTTCTGACTATCTGAAGCGGATGCTTGCTGCCTGAAAGGATTGATTTTAGAATTGTGTTCACTGCTGTTCAGACAGCATCAAATAGTGCTTTACAATTAACATGTTAACATGTACATGATGAAATTATTTGGTAGTGTGATTTTATTTTTATGTGAAGGAATCGGAGTGTAGCAGGTTTAGCTTTAAGATGTTTAGCCTAGGAGGATTAAATCACAGTGATTTCTAAGTCTACATAAAAAACAGGGTTATGTTGACCCTTGTTTTATTAGAAACTGAGATTTGTAAAGATTTGTGTTCTCTACCAGTGCTTTTCAAACTGGGTCTGGACCAGTTTTAAAATCCATGTAATGAGTCTGACCAGCATTAAAACAAGTGAAATAGACCAGAGTAGGGGGAAATACCATTATGTATCACATAATATAAGGTTAAACATTTAGTGAAACTTTGGCTTAAGTGTGTGTATTTATATATTTATATACGCATGTACGTATACATACATAATATTTCTTAATGTGTGATGTATTTTTTAAAAAGTTAGCCACAGCTGTGTACCTATCTGCTTGTGTTGTAATTTGGGCATCTGAATTACTCATATTTTTTGGGTTTTGGGGGCAGGAGGTAGATGAATGGCTTCAAGAGTTAGGGTGTAAGAGTAAAGGAGCAGCTGGTCTTTGAATCTTTAGTGATGAAGTGAAGTTGACGTGGAATTTTACTGATTCAGTGTTTTTGGGTAGTTAAGGCTGAATTTGTTTTGTGAAGCTTTTGAAAGCTCTTATAACCAGAGGGAGATGTGTATGTTGTATATTTATAATTGCATTTACTGGACTTGTCCATAGTCCAGCGAATGTAACCTCAAATGACATATAATGTTAAGCTATCTGATAGAACACCTTTCTGATCTAAGACTGAAAGGTCTGTTTTAAATAATGTCAGCTTAAAAAAAAAAAAAGTCAGCTATTCTGATGCTTAGAACAATCATTTGAGTTTATGCCTAAATGTATAATCTGTTCATACCTAAAATGTAGGACCAATAAAAAATGAAGGGCTTTGGGATTTTGGCGGGGAGGTGGTTAGTAGGTTTTTGTTTTTATTTTTTAATATGAAATAGAGTTCAGGAAAGGTCATACGTACAAACACTAGGTGGTGTTTCAGTGTAAGAAACTGAATCATAGACATTGGGTTAATGTCTTTTTTCTTTGATTTCTTTCCAAGGTTTGGGCCCCATGGGATCCCTGTGACGGTGTTTCCCAAAAGGGAATATAAGGAGAAACCTGAAGCCATGCAGCTCCAAAGTAATACATTCCGAGAAGGGACAGAAGTCAAGCGTGAAGTGAATGGTGCTGTTCCCAATGACCCTTCTCCCATCTCGCCTCCCGAGCCGGGCTTGGCTGAAAGCCTGTGGACTTCCAAACCACCGCCTCTCTTCCATGAAGGAGCACCTTACCCTCCCCCTTTGTTTATCAGGGACACCTATAACCAGTCAATACCTCAGCCACCACCTCGGAAAATTAAGCGACCCAAACGAAAAATGTACAGGGAAGAACCTACTTCAATAATGAATGCTATTAAACTGCGACCCAGGCAAGTCCTGTGTGACAAATGTAAAAACAGTGTTGTTGCGGAGAAAAAGGAAATTAGAAAAGGTAGTAGTGCAAGTGACTCTTCTAAATATGAAGATAAAAAACGGAAAAATGAAAGTGTAACTACTGTGAACAAAAAACTGAAAACTGACCATAAAGTGGATGGGAAAAACCAAAACGAAAGCCAGAAAAGAAATGCTGTGGTGAAGGTTTCCAGTATTGCTCACAGCAGAGGCAGAGTAGTCAAAGTTTCTGCTCAGGCAAATACATCAAAAGCTCAGTTAAGTACTAAAAAAGTGCTCCAGAGTAAGAACATGGATCATGCAAAAGCTCGGGAAGTGTTGAAAATTGCCAAAGAAAAGGCACAAAAGAAGCAAAGTGAAACCTCTACATCCAAAAATGCACATTCAAAGGTCCATTTCACACGTCGCTATCAGAGTCCTAGCTCAGGTTCCCTTCCACCCCGGGTTCGTTTAAAACCACAAAGGTACAGGAATGAAGAAAATGACTCTTCTTTGAAGACAGGACTTGAGAAAATGCGGAGTGGCAAGATGGCACCCAAGCCCCAGTCTCGCTGCACCTCTACCCGCTCAGCAGGTGAGGCCCCTTCAGAAAATCAGAGTCCCTCAAAAGGCCCTGAAGAGGCCAGCAGTGAGGTTCAGGACACCAGTGAAGTGCTTGTGCCTGGTGAGCAGGATGAACCACAGACACTGGGCAAAAAGGGCAGCAAAAGCAATATCTCTGTTTACATGACCCTAAATCAAAAGAAATCTGACTCTTCCAGTGCTTCAGTGTGTAGCATTGATAGCACAGATGATTTGAAATCCTCCAACTCTGAGTGTAGTTCTTCCGAAAGCTTTGATTTTCCTCCAGGCAGTATGCATGCACCTTCCACCTCCTCCACTTCCTCCTCTTCAAAGGAAGAGAAAAAGCTCAGTAATTCCTTGAAAATGAAAGTCTTTTCCAAAAACGTCTCTAAATGCGTCACACCAGATGGCAGGACCATATGTGTAGGGGACATTGTTTGGGCCAAGATCTATGGCTTCCCTTGGTGGCCAGCCCGTATTCTCACTATAACTGTGAGCCGGAAAGATAACGGCCTTTTAGTCCGACAGGAGGCCCGCATTTCGTGGTTTGGGTCTCCAACAACCTCTTTTCTTGCTCTTTCGCAACTCTCCCCCTTTTTAGAAAACTTCCAGTCACGCTTTAATAAGAAGAGAAAGGGCCTATACCGCAAGGCCATCACAGAGGCGGCTAAGGCTGCCAAGCAGCTGACCCCTGAAGTGCGGGCTCTGTTGACACAGTTTGAAACGTGAACATGGACAGTAAGGTAGGCAAGAACCATTGGAAAGCACCGCAGATTTCCTAGTCTAGTTAGGAGTAACTTCTACGAAATAGCTTGGCAAAATCGGAGAGAGGAATTGTACTCAGTTGGCTGCTTTTTTATACTTACCTTATAGCCATTTTTAGACTGAGAAGCTTAAACTGAACAAGCAATCAAATTTTGTCTTAAGGAAGTGAGATTTTAGCAGTATTTTTCAGTTTTGAAGTCAAACCATCCCAAGGCATAGGAGCCATAGCCTCAACTGAAAATGAATTTTTGCAGGGACTGTTAATTGCCATTTGTACCTAGTACTGTGTGTATGTGTGTATATTTATATATATATGCACATGTACGTATATGTGTGTATATGCATACATACATATATATAACATAGCTTGTCACTATGTGACATAGGTTGCATATT
Source organism: Zalophus californianus (assembly GCF_009762305.2). Lineage (NCBI taxonomy): Eukaryota > Metazoa > Chordata > Mammalia > Carnivora > Otariidae > Zalophus > Zalophus californianus. Next base: position 103,820,258 of record NC_045599.1, read on the forward strand.
TGGGATTGCAGTAAGGGCTGGGTGAGCTGGGTGGGGGGTGGGGATGGGGGAATAGTGTGGGTATTTAATGACTACTTGTTTTTTAATTAATGAATACTTAGCCCTTCTATGTGCACAATGGCGCAAGAGTTCAATACTTAGGTGTTTGACAAACTGAGATGCTTGCTATTCAGTTGCGGACTGGGGAAATAGCCCGGTATTTGGGGTTAAGACTTTCAAGGCTGACAAGGTTTGAATCGTCACTCTTGTTTAACGGGGATTTAACAAAAACTTTCAAAATTCTGGTTTGGGAGTTTAGGTAGGTTTGTCTTTGGATATGTAAATAGTTGATTGCTAAATTTGGTCAGATTTCTCCTGACTGGCTGTTCCTAAATTCTTAGGATACGTCCTGGTAAATTACACTTTGTGAATTAATTGTCATATGTGTAATTGTTGCATTTTGGATGTACCTAATTTGATAATTTTTAAGAAATATTTCCGTTTAAGGTATCTGTTTGCAGGTCAGAAAATGAGAAAATGTAATTGTGTAATGCTCTGAAATGTAAAAAAAAAAAAAGCTGTAAATAAAATCGACTAAATCCAAATTATTTGTGTGTGTTTCTCAAAAAGCTTTGAAAAATATCAAGATGGGAGAAAGTTATTCTTTGTAATAGTGTATAGAGGAGATGAAAAATATCAAACCTTTATTTTCCTATTTGTCCTATCAGAGAATATATTACCTGACCATAGATAAAATTCAAGTAAGTGATTAATCCATGTATTCTGAAAATGAGGTTTTATAGTGTAGAGGTCTGATATGCTTCTAGATTTGAGACCCTCCTCCCGCCAATTTCTCATATATGTGTGGGTTTAATTTTCCTCATGTTTAGCCTTAATACTTCATCACATGGCTCTTTTTTATATTTGGGTAGTTACAACCAGTCTCTCTTTAGTCTGGTCTGCCTCAGGTATCCTTGCTTTTGGGGCTAGTAACAGATCACTGTTTTTCTACATGGTCCATCTGTCCCTCAGATTTGACTGACTTTCCATTTTTAGCTTTTTATTGTTAGTGAAAATAGATCTGATTGCCTGTGGAGGCAAGTTTATCCCAAGATTTTTCAAGTTGCTTTCATATTTTTTTGTGTCTAACTACCTTTTGAACTTGATAGAATATCATTTTGACACTTTGGGAAACTTGAAAATTTTAGAGAGAGCAACTTTGTATAATTCTAAGTAATCCAATTTGAAATGTCTTAGTTACCTATGGAATTAATGATGAAAAGATTAATGGAGATTAAAATCCATAATCTGTCAGTTTTAAAGTTACGGACTTTTATGATTTATGTACTGATTTCTGCAAAAGCAAGTAGAATTTCATCTGGGGAATTCAAGTCAATGCTTTTTGATTATAAAAAACACACAATTAAAAAAAACTTTCACTTGAGTAGAACATATTCTTTCCTGCAAACAGAAACAACTATACTACTTTTAAAATTCTTTGATTATAACAGGTTGAAAGATGTTCACGGTGTGACTGAGGGGTTTTAAGGAAGTATCTTAAATTTTTGAGTACTGTTTTAGATTAATGAACTTGTTCAGATATTTTTGAAAGTTTAAAATCTAAGGTTCAGAAAGATTTAAGCGAGGCAGAGCAAAAAGTCACTTAAAATAATTTAATTCCAAGGCTTCATGTAATGATCCAGGTGAGTTTTATCTTAACATAGTGGGTTTGACAGTGGATATTGCTAATAAGTCAAGTGCGTTGGCAAACGCACTCTGTTGGCATAAACCAAATTTGATTTGTTTCAGAAGCCCTGGTTTTGGGGGGGTTGGGAATAAAGTCATGATGAGTACAAAAATAACATTAAATTTTATGTAGTCCATACCACTGAGGGAAAGGTTGAAGCATAATCACAAATGTGCATGATCTCTAATTATGCCAAAGATCCCTCCATTTTAAACTGGCATGTTTCATCTGATATTTCAGTAAGGAAAAATTTTAAAGAATTCCTTAATCTTAAAATACATACTAAACACTAAATCCAGTAGCTGCATATTTGTGTATTTTTCAGATGGAAATTTTTTAAATTTTGAGTAAAGACACAATGTTACATTAGTTCAGGTGTACAATATAGTGATTCAGCTTCTCTGCATTACGCCAAATAGAAATTTCTTAAGCAGGTAAATTTATCCAGTATTTACTGCAGATGGAGGAGATAGAGTTGAATTGGATAGTTGCAGCTATTTTCCTTTAAAGTGGTCAAAGGAGGCATTTACTCTTTGTATGGAGATAACCAAATGCGTTTTTTTTCCTTTTGCAGAGACAAAACTAGGCTTAGGCCAAATCTCCAGTGATCTAAAAAAAAAAAAAAAAAAAAAGGAAAACGAAGGATTAGCAGGGGGAGAAACTAAGTGAAAGTAAGCTGTAACAGCCAAAGACGTCTTTATTTCTAGAATTGCTCAGAAATTTAAAGCATCAGAGTATTTTTCTTAGTTTCCCAGAATGTATTGAACAGAATGCTGACTGTTCATTTGAAAGGGATATCTTTTCGACTCATTTATAGATGTGGAACTAGATGTAAAAAAGATCAGTGAGATGGGGAAAGTAAAATTCATTAGTCTGGCCCATTTGCATGATTTGATGTATCCTATGTGGTTTTGATGGGAAAGTCTATAAACAGTAATTTTAAATTAGTACTAAGTAGACAAGAATATAGATACGAAGACAGACTTCAGGCAATATGAAAGCGCTACTAAAATCAAATGTGTATCTTGGTGGGTCTTAGTTTGTAATTTACACAATACTGACTTGCACTGCTATTTTGAGCAGGTTGTACTTAATACTGGTTATGTTGAAGGAAAGAGAACACATTTACATTCCTTTATATACATAGAGGATTCCTTTACATAAAATAATTGAATTGGGAATTGGAAATACAGGCATACCTCAAGAGATACTGTGGGTTTGGTTCCAGACCACCACAATAAAGTGAATATCCCAATAAAGTGAGTCATGAATTTTTTGGTTTCCCAGTGCATATAAAAGTTATTTATATTGCAGTTTATGTGCAGTAGCATTGTGTCTAAAAAAAATGTATATACCTTAATTAAAAAAGAACTTTACTGCTAAAAAATCTAACCATCTGAGCTCTCAGTGGGTCATAAATCTTTTCCTGGTATGCAGAGTCTTGCCTCGATGTTGATGGCTGCTGACGGATCAGGGTGGTGGTTGCTGAAGGTTGGGGTGGCTGTGGCAGTTTGGACAGTGGTGAAGTTTGCTGCATCGATTGACTCTGCTTTTCATGAACAGTTTTCTTCTTTGGCATGCAATGTTGTTAGATGGCATTTACCCACAGAGGAACTTCTTTCAAAATGGTGTCAGTCCTCTCAAATTCTGCCGTTGTTTTTTATCAACTAAGTTGATGTAATATCCTAAATCTTGTTTCAACAATCTTCACAGCATCTTCATCAGGAATAGATTCCATCTCAAGAAATACTTTCTTTGCTCATCCATAAGAAGCAACTCCTCATCTGTTAATGTTTTATCATGAGATGGCAGCAATTCAGTCCCGTCTTCGGGCTCCACTTCTAGTTCTCTTATTATTTCTACCGCATCTGCAGTTACTTCCTCAACTGAAGTCTTGAACCTTCAATTTGTTTAAAAAAAACAAAACAAAAACAGTATCTGCGAAGCGTAGTAAAGTGAAGCACAATAAAACGAGGTATGCCTGTACCTTAAGAAATCTATAATTTGGATCTAAAATTAGATTTTTCCCTTTTAAATTGTGTTTTTTTCCTGCGGTTTGTGCTGTATCAGTTCATATTCGTTCAGTACTCCTAGCAGAGAAGGGACTGACAAAGGTCTAGAAAAGTTGATCAGATGTTTTGATTCAGGATATTGTGATTTGGGCCCAGTGAAGGCCTCTGATAGGGAATTTGCCAGAGAGAATGAAGACCCTATTTCTAAGTTTGGTCAAATTTAGCGTTTGCCTTGAGATTGTATTAGTATGGTGGCTGCTAAGACCATCTCTAATTGAAATGCCTGATACACAGGCAGTTCAGAAAAGAAGAGGCTGGCACCATGCCATTTGCCAGGAGAAAATTAAACTGCTAAGCTGAATGAATTACTTTTACCTGGTTCTGAGTTAATAGGCTCTTCATATTCTGTATCTACAGTTTACATATACCTACAGTATGCCTTCACTCAACAGAGTGCGTAGAATTAGAAAGTGAAAGCTTTAGCAATTAATAGGCTCTGTTGTACTATTTTCAATAAAGGAATAGAAAATTTAAAGTCCCAGTGATACAGATGCGCTATTTTCAATTTTCCAGGATGTCTTGGTGTCTCTACCATGGATAGTCAACACTAAGATCAGAAGAGAAATGGGGGCACCTGGGTGGCTTAGTCATTAAGCGTCTGCCTTTGACTCAGGTCATGATCCCAGGGTCCTGGGATCAAGCCCCACATCGGGCTCCCTGCTCAGCAGGAAGCCTGCTTCTCCCTCCCCCACCCACTCTCCCTGCTTGTGTTCCCTCTCTCGCTGTTTCTCTCTCTCTTTGTCAAATAAATAAATAAATCTTTTTTTTAAAGAAAAACAGTTCAACTCTCTTTAATCTTTTTTTTTTTTTTTAAGATTTTATTTATCAGAGAGACCGCAAGCACAAGCAGGGGGAGTGGCAGGCAGAGGGAGAAACAGGCTCCCTGCCGAGCAAGGAGCCTGATATGGGACTTGATCCTAGGACCCTGGGATCATGACCTGAGCCAGAGGCCGACGCTTAACGCACTGAGTCACCCAGGCTTCTCTCTTTGTTTAATCTTTACTCAAGAGATTTAATATTTATAGACTCTGATTTTTTTCCCTTTCCTTGTGACTTAGGTGGAAATTTCTTCCTGTCGTATTAATAGAACATTGTAATTTTTTTTTTTGTATTTTAAAGTGTTAAGTACACCTAATATACAATTTAACCATTTTAACCCTTTTTTTTACAAAGTGTAACAGTTCTGTCATTAAGTACATTCACATGTGTACCCGTCATAATCCTTCCATCTGTAATTTGGATTTTTTGATAGAAATCTTTTAAATTTGGGCTGATAGTGTTCTGGAAGGTATTTGGAAATGAAGTCACAGGAGTCTTTTTCTTAGTCAAGCACGGTGATCAGAACATACACCTGGGCTGCCTGGTTTCCAGGGTTCCTTTGTAATCAACTTGCAGTCCTGTGCAGTGCTAATGGTGCCCCATTTTTAAGAACAGTTTGTAACTGCCTCTTGGTAAAATTTTTAGGTGAGTTAGTGTGATTATATTTGCCAATTAAAGTCTCTTACGAGTAGGTTTTAAGTTAAAATCATCCCCTCCCAGTGACAAAAACAATTGTTTTGGACAACTTTATGAATATGGAAACCACTTAAATTACTTTAGTAATGGAATTAATTAGCTTCCAAAACTTAAATTATTTACACACCATCATACTTTTTGCCATATTTTCAAATTTGTATATTGTTACTTTTTCACTTATGTCAGTATAGTTAATGGCAAACAAATATTCCTTGACATACATACTGTTAAAATTCTAACATTATCTTGTGTACCACACTCTGGTAGGAAATGCTAAATTAATTTTTTAAAAGATTTTATTTATTTGAGAGAGCAATCCCAGAGAGTGAGAGGGAGAAGCTGACCCCCCTCCCTCCCAGCAGACAGCCCGACCCAGGCTTGAGCCCAGGACCCTGAAACCATGACCTGAACCAAAGGCAGACGCCCAGCTGGCTGAGCCACCTAGGCACCCCTAAATTAATTTTTAAAAAAAAACTTAGAGCATGAGTGGGAAGGGCAGAGGGAAAGGAGAGAGAGTCTCAAGCAGACTCTATGCTGAGCACAGAGCCCAACTTGGGGCTTGATCTCATGACCCTGAGATCACAACCTGAGCCGAAACCAAGTCGGAAGCTTAACCAACTGTGCCACACAGGTGCACACCTTAAATTATTTTTATATCATGTCTTTAAATCCATCTTGGGATGGATTGAGTCAAATTTTAATGCATCTAATCTCTGGAAAAAAGTAATGGCTGAACTTGAATTTTTCTTTTTTTAAATTTTTATTTATTTATTGAGAGAGAGAGAGAGAGAATGGTAGAGCACGAGAGGGAGGAAGGTCAGAGGGAGAAGCAGACTCCCCGCCGAACAGGGAGCCCGATGCGGGACTCAATCCAGGGACTCCAGGATCATGACCTGAGCCGGAGGCAGTTGCCCAAACAACTGAGCCACCCAGGCGCCCTGAACTTGAATTTTTCTTATAGATTCCTGTTATTCTGGCACAAATTAAGATTGGTTGTGGGGAGGTGTAAAGGAAAAGAGATGCAGACTCAAAAAAATTATAAGGATTTATCAAAATGCCAAATTTCTGACTCAAATTCTTATTTTTCAATTGAATAAATTAGATGGCTTGAATATAAGTTGTCTAACTTATGGGCCTTCTATTGGACACTTGAATATTTGTACAGCAATTTCTTAAAACTTTGATGTTGAAAAAGATCAGTTAAAAAATACCTGGTCTTAAAACTTGGTTTATTTATTTAAAAAAAGCAGGTATGTATGTATGTATCTTTCTGTCTTAGCACAAGCAGGGGGAGCGGCAGGCAGAGGGTGAAGCAGACTCCCTGCTGAGCAGGGAGCCCGATGCGGGACTTGATCCCAGGACTCTGGGATCATGACCTGAGCCGAAGGCAGATGCTTAACTGACTGAGCCACCCAGGCATCCCTTAAAACTTGGTTTAAGTGTGAATTAAAAATTTTCAAATTCCTGATAGTTCTATAAGGCCCCATTAAAAATTACTTGAAAACACGGCTGTAATTTAAATATGGAATCTTCCTTGTATCATAAGAATGTGACAGCTTTTTTATTGACTTAGAAATCTAAGTCTTAACCAGAAATTATGATTTAAAACTCATAATTTGTTCTATCCTAGTGCCTGTATTTAGAAGGAAAACCACATATGCCATAGCTAAAGCTGTTATCACACTTTCCCCCTTTTCATTTAAACTAAAATCTTGTAATTATAATGTATATCAAGTTTAAGCAAAGGCATTTTAAAAATGTGTAAGATAACTTTGTAACTCTCAGTGTCCCTCATTAGTTCTCTCCAGCACAGATTCACTTAAAAGTTATTGAAAAAGGAGGCACCTGGGTGGTTCAGTCGGTTAAGCCTCTGCCTTCGGCTCAGGTCATGATCCCAGGGTCCTGGGATCGAGCCCCACATTGGGCTCCCTGTTCGGCAGGGAGCTTGCTTCTCCCTCTCCCTCTGCTGCTCTCCCTGTTTGTACTCTCTTTCTCTGTCAAATAAATAAATAAAATCTTAAAAAGTTACTGAAAAATTCCTTAGTAAAACAGAGTTTTTTGCTTGCTTGGGGAGAATGTTTCTGGAGGAATGTCAGGGTTCTGTTGAGTGTAAAATATAGAAATGGATACTTAGGAGTATATAACTTAACAGTGACCAGCAGTGCTCCATACTAGGCTTTTATTGAGCAAAGAATCTTTTTTTTTTTTTAAGATTTATTTTTGATTAATCTCCACACCCAGCGTGGGGCTCGAACTCACAACCCTGAGATCAAAAGTTGCACACTCCACCGACTGAGCCAGCTAGGCACCCTGAGCAAAGAATCATTCTTTCTCACTTTTCAGGCACATGATTGAAAGCACAGGGTCTTGAGCCAGATTTCTTCCTAGATTCAAAGGAAGACTTGGATCTGACTCTTAAAGCTAGCTGTGTGATCTTGGGTTACCTCAGTGTCATCCTCTGTGATATGGGGAGAATAATACTACCTCATAAGGTAATTGTGAGAACTTAAATATTTAAAGCAGTACAGTGCCTAGCAAGACCTAGGCACCTGGGTGGCTCAGTCGGTTAAGCGTCTGCCTTTGGCTCAGGTCATGATCCCGGGGTCCTGGGATCGAGCCCCGCATCGGGCTCCCTGCTCAGCAGGAGGCCTGCTTCTCCCTCTCCCACTCTCCCTGCTTGTGTTCCTGCTCTCGCTGTTTCTGTCAAATAAATAAAAAAAATCTTAAAAAAATAAATAAAAGACACTTGCTAATTGCTATTCTATTTAAAAAAAAAAAAACGACCTAGAGAAATAACTTGCTACCGTTGCCACAACCACCACTTTCTGTGTATGGCATAGGGATTTCCTCCTGGTAGCTTTTGAATTTATCTTTGTGCAACATGTATACCTTATAAATGAAAAGTGTTGTAATGTATTCTTATCTGAGATTACAGTAATCATAGTATGATTGTCCGTAAACATCTAGAAGGCAGCATTAACTATATTCAACAGGCATTTGTGGAGGCGCTGGGTTGGGGGTCATGGGGATTATAGTGAAGGGAGAACTGCATTCACTTCCTATTTCAACTCTTGCCTCATTCATTTATGTATTGCATAAACTCCAGTCTCTTCTCCTGTTTCTACTCTCCCTTATGCCAAGCACAGGGCCTGACAAAGGAGAAATGATGTCTACCTGTGAATGAATGAGGAAGAGTAACTCTGGTTCAGACAGTTACGTACTAACGACCAGTTGCCATCCCAGAAGCCTGGCACATCCCAAATCCTTTCAGAGAGGCATGAGAAGTATCTGCGCTGGTGGGGCTCAGTGGAGTAGAGGTCCTCTTAGGAGGGCTTTACAAAGGTATTAGAAGCACAAAGCTATGCCTGTCAGCCTTTAAGTTGCATAAATTAGCTGATTTGCACAAATGCTGTATTCCCTTGGGACCCTGGTGTTTTACTATTTTTTGCCAAGTGACGAGAAAATGGATATTACGTTGAATATTCGTTTTTATTTTTTATTGCTACTGGTATGATTGAGTAGATTGTTTCCACTTTTTAGGAGGGAAATACACATTCTAAGGCCTTGATCTTTGTGCATCGTGGCCATATTTTCCAGAAGGTAGTCTTCTTTATCCATTGCTCATTTTTTAGATGCGGTTAATTACAGACCTATGATTGCCACCCCCAGTTTAGCTTTTATCAAGGAATCCAGCTGGGAGGGGCATCTTGGTAGGCTGGGAAGAACTATTAAACCTTATTGGAATAACTGGTTAGAAAAATAGCACCAAGCTAGAAAACCAGAATGAGAAGAACGAGGCACTGTGCTTTTCCTGTTTGTTCATGTTGCATGATACTACACTGTATTAAGGGAAAACTTAAGAGTGTTCAGCAAGATAACAGGTACATGTCTATAATCTTATATAATCTTAACTCTTTACTTTTTAATGCTGAACTTTCCTCTAAGAGCATGACCTCCTTCCTTTTTTTTTTTAAAGATTTATTTATTTTTAAAGATTTTATTCATTTGAAAGAGAGCAAGAGAGAGTACAAGTGGGGTGAGAGGCAGGGGGAGGAGACTCTGCTGAGTGGGGGAGCCTGATGTGGGGCTTGATCCCAGGATGCTGGGATCATGACCTGAGCCAAAGGCAGATGCTTAACTGAGCCACCGAGGTGCTCCCAAAGAAGAGATACAGAATGATTGTTGAAACCTAACAAGTCTACTTATGGAGGGAGAGGTTGTTCAAAGTTAAATTGTTTCATGCACTTGGATTACTTTTTTTCTTCTGTGATTGCTGTTGGATTACAGTTAATAGTATATTTAGGTATATAAGATATACTTACATAGTATATCTAAGTTTTTCCATGAACAAAAGGGTGAATAATCTCATTAAGTCTCATTTAAGAAAATTGTTCTTTGAATTAAAGTTCAGAAGTAATTATTTTTATAGATCATGTGTATGAGATTTCTTTCTCAATGTCAGAAAAGCCTTTTTAAAAAGTTTTGATTATATGTTACTGTTTCTGATGTCCTTTAGTATTCTAAAAATCATTCATTCATTATAAGGACTGAAAATCCTCTAAATCAATGATCCCAGAGTTGACTACCCTGATGTGATGAATTGTTTATACTTAAAATAGGGGAGTAAGAAGACAAGCAAATATGTTAAAAATAAGGCTTAAAACAGCACTCCTTCATTTGAATTATTCTTTGTATTTGAAGTCTCTGTTCCAAAAGCCCAAGTGAGAAAGCTTATGTTGTCAAACTGATTTCAAGCAGGTACTAACTCACACAGGAAGGTCAGGTCCTAAGTTAGTGTGCAAAGGAGAGGAGTCGGGTAGTTTTTGGTCATTCTGCAAAATAGGGTCTTTGAGCTCACTGATGAAATAACGTGGCCAAGGATGACAGCTTCAGCTCTCACCGTATACTGAGAAGATAGGACTACTCCAACCCTCGCTTAGTAGTAGGCTAGAAGAAGTTTTTTAGCTGGAACATTTCGTGGGAGTTAGCTGCTCAGTGTGGGCGTCCCAAGGCCTGTTGCTGCTGAACTGACTGGTGCCGGAGAGTGCCCTCTCCTGGCCAACGCTGGTGTGTACACACACCTCACGTCTTGTCTTTTCGTACCCAAGCTTCACTTTCTGTGAAGTCAGCAAGTTATCTAGAATACATTCATTATGAAAATTCAACTGAATTTTGGTCTTATTTTTAAAATTTTTTTGTAAAGTGGATTTAAAAGAACTCAAATGACTGCTCTACTTTTGTTAACTTGGTTTTTTCTACCATAGGTCTCAACAAATGGCAGCTATTACATCAGACAGTGACGAGTCCTGCTGCTCCCTTACAGTGTCTGACAGACCACTGTGGATTCAGACTGGGAGCATTGAAGTTAACAGTGAGACGGGCAGGTCTGTCTGTGTTAAGCCCTGCCACAAAGTGAAGAGGGCATCATGTCATCACTTAATCATTCTGAAGTAGATCAGGCTAGACCTAAAAGAATTCATTCGTTCTTTTTCTGTAGTTTTCATTGACCTTGGAAGCTGGGTGTACCTCATGTAGGTGACAATTTTAACGAGTGACAGTAACTTTCAGTTGTGCTAAGAAAAGCAGAGCTAGCCTCCTGTGAGCTTCTGTGAAAGGAGTTTCTCCTAGGGTGCTAAAAGTTGGCTGTCAAGTTGTAGAATTATGTCACATAGCAACTGAGTCACCGTGGGAAGTCAAGTAGTGGATTCCTTGTCTTTTCCCTATCTCAGTCTTTGTCACTTTTATATCCACTTCTTAGTCATTCTTAATGTGTATATATAAGAATATATATATCCATGTGAACATATATATATATATTTTTATTTTTCCCTTAGTGAATTAACCTCAAAACCATTGTCATTTACATCAGGAAAGTCTAAACTCAGGGGGGGCCGTAATCTTTTTCTTTACATTTGAGACCTCTTTGGATAGTGCCTTAAAAGGCTTATTTTGGGCTCTTACACAGCTGGAAAGGTTTAAGGTTTCTGTTGTGCTGCTGCTTAACTTCTCTCTTTTTGCTTCCTTGAATTAAGGCTATTTAACCCTGTGATGTTTGCGGCTAGCAAAGAGTCATGATCGGGCGTGGCTTTGCCTGGGAGCTGTCATTTGCAAGCTGGGTCAGAATGGCACAGTTGGGATCGGAGGTTGAGGCTGGGAGGTTCTGGACTCGGGAGCTGTACTGTAGGGATGGGAGTGATGCTGATGGTGATTTCTTGAGGGAATGGTGTGTTAGTTTTCTGCACCTCTCATAGGAATAGTAAGACCTGCTTCAACCCTGGGCTTGCTTGTTCACTTGAATAGGCCTAAGGTTGAAGCCAAATACTGAGTCATAAATAGAAGGAAATGGAATTGTGCATGGGATTGGCTGTTTACCTTTTTTTCTTCCTCTTTGTTTCCTTCTCAAGTTTTGTGTGGGTCTAAAGAGTATTAACTAGTTTTAAAAAATAGACGTTTCTTAGTTCAATGTCAGATTTAAAGGTGTTAATCATTGTTTCCTTCAGAAGCGAAGACTATTCACCTTCTATTCTGATGTGTGGGGTATTTACAGCTAGAAGCCACTGTTCACTGCTTGAGAAAAACGTGACAGAATGCCCTGTTACTGTGTTTTATAGGCCTTGATCCAGTAAGTCAGGGAGGCAATCCAGGAAGCTAACAGAAGATCAAGAGTTCTAGCAAAGAATGGCAAAGATTCCTACTTTGAAATGTTTGGAAGTTAAATATTGGGAAGGATGAGGGTGGTTTTTCTTTTTCTCTTTTTGCATTCTGTGTTTGTTTTGTCAGTTATTATGCTACTGAACACACCACAGATCTTTGGTTTGGTTTAAAAATACATTTGACAAAAACAACAAAAACATCATTCTCTCCACGATCAAGTCTTTTGAAATTTGAGCTCTTATTGGTACTTAGTCTACCGGGTCCGAGAGGCATTAACCAAGGATGATAGAGGATTGCAGTGGGGTTTTTACCACTTGGTATTAAAGGGAAGTCGATAATGTTGGGCAGAAATTCCGGTCATGCTGGCAGTAATTTTTCTAAGCCTTACCCTCTATAAATGTTTTGCTCAGTCTTGCTTCTTGTTGGAGGTTTGGTAAAGAGAGCCTCTGCTCATGATCTGGTGTGCTGGTGTAATACGGGACACTAGTCAGTCCACCTAGTGTACAGAAGTTGTCTTCGAGTAGCAACATGGCGCTCTGGACGCCTTCTGATGTGCTGTGTGTACCTCTGGGAAGGCACCCTCCACCCCCCTTGTTTGCTCTTTGTGCATATGCAGATGGTACGGTCTGCAGCTGACCCGCGCCTAGCTTGGTTTTGGGTATGAATTGGCTTCCCTCTGTAGGCAGCCCGTGCGAGGAAGGCCGCTGGTGCCTCCGACTGGCCCACGGCAGGCAGCGGCGTGGACTTCCAAAGGTTAACATGGATGCCGGCAAAGGGGGAGCATAGAGAACAAAGCTAAAAGCCCCCCCCTTCCCCCAATAGGCAAATATTCATCAACAAGGATTTTTAAAAATCTACTCAAGTGCAGACTGACTCTGTGAAGGTGACAAGAGTTTTGTGTTGGAATTTGGCCGGATGTACTTTGGAAATAAAATGAATGCTTCTGCTGGTTTAGAGTGGAAGTAAATGTGGTTTTTTCAAGTATCAGTTAAGTTTAGCTGATTTAAAAGAAGTGTGACCCCATAATCTACATAGGGCTGAATTTAAACAACGAGGACATCATTTTTCTCCTATTTACTTGTGCTTAACTACATTTTCTTCCTTTTCTTTACTGTATTTCAGCACAAAGACATTAGCAGGCTGCTGGTTTCATGGACACGTCCCACAATGACCCCACACCAGAGCATCAGGACTGAATGACATTGGAGACTCAGATTTTTAAAGCTGCACTAAGAAGTAAATGTTAAGGCAGTGGTTAAAACCGAAGTCTATAAAGGGGCACTTGCAAACTGTGCTGTATTAAACCGAAGAAAAGGTGTTAGGAGAATATTTTATAAAAAATAAACTATTGCAATAAATTATGCATGAGAGGAGGAGAAAAGTGATATGAAACACGCAAAGAACTCACTTGAATTTTATATGTATGAAGAATCACTGACCGTAACTTTTTCTGAATGTGAAGTTCTTTTCAGTACAGTTTGGACAGGCCTAAAACATGGGATGATGACAGAGACGCTGAATTATTTTTTAAACTAAAACTGTGTTTTCTCCAAGGTTTTGTTAATCAGTTCAGATATGAGCAAAGGCATTTCTAAGATGGCTCTCCTGTGACACAGCAAGAGTCACAGCTGCCCAGGCTAGGCCAAGGTCTCCTTCAGGGTACCAGTGGAAACAACAGGAAGGATTCTCTAACATCCTACTAAAAGGATGGCAAAGTGCCCCACCCCACCCCGCAAAGAGAATTTGGATCTTTTCTTTCTTCAATAAAACAGGGCTGTATTATCTTGAATATACGTTTGCTTGTTAGAACATATTAAGATGTATTTATTTGCCACGAGTATTTAACGTTTTGTGCACATTTTCATAACTGCATTCTTACCTTTTAAATTCTGACTCAAAGTGGATAGGCTAGTGTTGACCTTAGAGTGAAAATTTTTACTCTAAGAGCTACTTCTTAATTCTACTGAGGTGGAAAGCCTTTTTCCCTGAATTTTGATGTGGACCTCTCTCATGGAGAGCCCCTCCTAAGTGCAAGATACTCTCCCAAGTGTCAGGTGGGACTTGACCCTGGGAACAAGCAGGAGGAACAGACCCATAAAGAGCTTTCATGCATGGAACATGAATTCTTATTAATGGAGACCATAATGTTTTTCTTGTCTTTGGAAAATACATATTATGAAAAACCTTAATTTTTCTTTTTAATGAATGGAGAAAACTTTCATGAGAAAACCAGATGGACCTATTAGTACTACATTTTTAAGGCATTTTATATTTGATGGTGCAGTACTTTTAATAATAAAACTGAAGTTTTTTAGTGGCAATACTGATTTATTTTTTAAACCAGAAAGATAATCCATATTGCTTACTTAATACAAAAAAGGGGAAAAATGCCAAAAAATTAAATACAAAATTCATCTGAAGCAACGTAACAGATAACTGAGCATTTGGCTCAAGTGTTTAAACTTTCCATAATCTTACTGTATAGGTTTGGGATTTCTTAGTAACCCCACGCTCAGGATTAAGAAAAGGTTCTGAGTGAGAGCTGGAGAGCATTTGATATATCTGACTAGGACTTGTTTTATAACTCAAGAAGAAAAGGAAGACAGTCTTCGAGTGAGCTTAATATAAATTCTAATTGCACTGCAAGTAATTAAAAGTTTGGAGCGCATTCTAAAGTCTTTTTGGAAATCGTCATGAAGTCATTATACACATTTGATCAAATCTGAAAAAGTCAGCTCAGGACCTGGAGCAGCAGGGAGCTCTAAAGATTATGTGTGCCTCCATGGCCCCCTCTTCTTCCCGGCCCTAGCGCTTAGGCTGGGGTCCATCTTGTTCTTTCTGAGATTGAACACCAGCAGTACCTTTCAGGCTCACTTCAAGAACCAGATAACTCCACGCCATGGTGGACTGTACAATACTTTGCGCAGAGTGATGGAAATGACCAAGAAATAATACAATGGCAAAATCTGATCTCTCCCAATTCTTTTAAGTATCTATTTTTTCTTATGACAAAATTCTCAAAGGTGTTTTGTTATAAACCACATTTTCATTTTTTAATAAATGAAATTTGGTGGTACTTAAAATCTAGACATACCATGTTGCTATTTCACTTTTCATTGCTTTAGTTGCTTAATATTTAAGCTTTGCTTCATGCTACCTTTGTCTGTATTTCAAATCTTCACAAGCCTATTTCATTTTGTAGACTTGAATGACAAAAGTTGTTTCTCATCTAAAGTATGCTAAGACTTAAATGTTAAAGAATGTTGTGTAACATTTATCCAATAAAGTCTTGATTTTTTAAAATTTAGTTATTTCAAAACTTTTGTTTACTTTTTAGGAGTTAGGTTTTTAAAAGTTATTTTTTATATATTAAAGATTCAACCACTAGTTGTTCTTTAGGGACCTGTTTTAAGTAACATTGCTTCCTTAGAACATCCTGTTTTTCTTTAATCATTGGGAGATTTTTATGGGACCCTCTATGATCAAGGAATAGAGGAAGGGTGAAGAGTTTAATTACGATCCTGTGCACAAACATGACTTTTCTGATGGAAACAAATATGCTACCCTTCAGAGCTGGATGTAACAGCAAATACCTGCTGGTAGGTTTGTTTTGGTTTCAAGAAGTCCTGCCTTTATGGATAAATGGTTGCTTCTTTAAAAGCCCAGCATGTCTGATGTGAGTGTGTGACCAGAAACACTCCGTTGTCAGGAAAAAATGAGCCTCTTAAAACCTACCAGACAGCTGAGGTTATTTTTAGACTGACCCAGAAACTTAGGTTAGTGTGCCTCCCTCGCACCCCCATTTGAGTAAAGCAATCCTTTTGAAGGCTGCCTGTTATTCCAGAGTATACATGGAGTCTTTACTCTCAAATGTACTTTCATTTCAGTTTATCTGGGTATAAAAAGGAGGCCACTGGAGTCTGGCCCTGTTAGTATCTTTTACCCCCCCTTCAAGTTTCCTAGTAATGAAAATGGTGCTTGAGAGAACCAAGGTAAACAAGCCATGTGCACATTATCGGGAAGGCCTCCGCATGACACCCACCCTGCCCCAATACACTCCCAATCATGTTACATATGTGTGTCACTATGTTTATAGACACACCTCCTAACAGGAGAGGGAGTGAGTGATGAGACCTGTGGCTACAGCTTAGGATCTTTCTGGTGCTGTCTTCATGGAAGGAAATCGAAGTTTGGATTCATGCCCTGAAATAATGTATGGAATGTACAAGTTCCTTCCTGGACATGCTGGGTATGTCACTGCAAGTATGCACTATAGAAAAAAGTAAGCTGTTTTCCTGCTTTTATACCTGATAACTCATTTCTCCTCTTTCAAGTAATGATTCTGACTCTTCTCAGTGCTTTGTATAGAGCACACTGTGTATCTTTAAGCATACCTTTCTCTAGTGAAGAACATCACAATGAAATTTCATGGCCTAACAACTTCCTTTGCTCTGATACCAAGAAGGCAATGAACCTGGAATGAAAGAATATACCTCAGGAATACTGTGCCGGAGGAAGAAAGAGCCGGCCAAACCCAGTGGCTAGGTCACCATACTTAAGAATACTTGTTGGATTAGCCCCTTTCCTGATTTCCTCGTGAGGCACATCTACTGAAGCAACCTTCTAATGCAAAGGAAGCCAAGTGAGCTGGTGATACTTAAGAGGAGGATGCTTCTATACAAATGACCTGCTTTAATCTACAGATGTGGATTCTAAGTTCTACCAGTTACCTTCCTGACACAATCACACAGCCACACTGGTCCAAGACGGGGAATTTTTTTTACCTTGAGTGAAATAGTCTACGATCTTCTGTTTCTGAATTCTAAGCTCAGTCAGTGCCTAATTCCTGTGGATCCTGAGTGCACAGCTCAGACCTGTGATCCAAAGAAGGTGAACTGTATCAGCAGTGTGAAGTACCTCAAGGTAAAGGAGTGCCTGTTGTGGCGCTGTTCTAGAAAAAGCACAGCAGGGCTTCAGGAAGACACAAAGCAATGTTGTAGAAGACAGGGATGGAGGGGATCCTTCACATGTTTAAATGCAGCTTCTTTAACACCTGTGGAAAACAAGGCAGGCTGGGAACACTTGCAGCGCAAGCTGAAGCTCTAATTCTTGGTCTCTGATGCCAACTCTGCCAATGGCCGGATCTAATCTGTGTCACACAGCCCCCGGAAATTATCCGATCTTTCCTCCCAGTTAACTTCATGAAACAAAGCTGCAAACAGCATTGTTATTCTATTTTGGGGTAGTCAAACTATCTCTACAAAACAATGTATATTTGAGACCAACCACTAGAGACGGTCCACCAAAGCCTACTTTCAAATGTAAACTGTTCTCCCCACTTCACTCCATTCCCTGGCTTTCCATTCCTGGCCGCCTTGAGGGTTTCTGTCTTTAGTCTGTTTGAAGACTCGACCCTTTGTGGATTTCAGACTTGCTACATTTGGGGAGTTGGAGGGCACTTGGGTGCTCAGGCGGTATGACATGGCGTGAGGCGGCTGCCTAATGTGAGCCCCCTGGTGGAGTGCCTGAGGTAGAAATCCCACCCGGGGGAGCTGTACTGTCAGCAAGCTAGAGCTCTAGGAGCTGGGAGTGAATCATGGCCCTAAATTATTAGCTATGGGCTTCCTTGGCAGGGGGACGGCAGGCCATGCCATGCTTTAGCTAAGAGGGAAATGTGAGCTTCCAAAGATTCCCCTTGAGTGAAAGGAAAAAAGTCAAGAGTCAAATTTCTAGTTCTGGCCGAAAGAACTCCTACATGATGGAGCTTATTCCTAGTTTGCAGACCTGAGAAGGTCAGAAAATGAGAAGATGGCAATATTCTAAGTATTCCAAACATCTGTAAAGGCAGACTGGTATAACCAACAAACCCCGTGTATCCACCCCGAGCTTCACCAATTACCAGCTTGTAGCCAGGAGGACTGAAATGTTTAGTACTTTGAAGTATGAGGCCATCCTCACTCGTTTTCATAAACTCATGATTTTGGTTTCTCTGATTGCCCCTTGAAGGGTTTGAAGCAACTGTTCTGAGGCTGTAGGGTGATTTTAGCTCCACCTCTTGGGCTGGCTGGTAGCAAGTAATCCATTTCTCATTATCAGGAGCGTTATTGGGCTTGGTCTAGTGTGGACTCAGGGCAGCTCTTCAGAGAGGGAAGCAATTGGAAATTACCACCTCCTTTTTCTGTAAGGTTCCCTGAAGGCACAGGTTTCCGAGCCCCTTCTGCCATACTCTGCATATACTTCCTCACTAAAGGAAACGAAGGTGATAGAAGGACTAGGCTTGTTACTATCGCAGCACAGAGCGGGCAGGCTGAAAAGGGGTGGACACATCTCCCTGAAATTGCTCAAGGATTTTACTAGGGTTTAGGGGTAGGTATCAGGCACACAGTAATAAAAGTATTAGAGGAAGAGTTCAAGGCCTTAAGAAATAAGGGAGGCATGAGGTGGAAGGATCGCAGAAGTGATCACAGCAATAGGAACAAACAGAACAAATGGAGCCGAGCTGGCAGTGACCCCTGGGCCGCAGGCCCACAGGCTGCACCCAAAACACAGCTCCTGCGGCTCAATGCTGCCTTTCAGGCCAACAGTGAGCTTAAGAAGAGCTCAGATACCATAGGAAGAGGGACAGAGGCTTATTAAGTCATGGGTATTTCCTGTCCTAGGCAGTTTCTCAGATTGGCACTCTGGTTTTAGAGGGTTACTGGACCCTTCCCTTTAAAGATCTTTCTTGGGGCGCCTGGGTGGCTCAGTTGGTTAGGCGACTGCCTTCGGCTCAGGTCATGACCCTGGAGTCCCGGGATCGAGTCCCACATCGGGCTCCCTGCTCAGCAGGAAGTCTGCTTCTCCCTCTGACCCTCTTCCTTCTCGTGCTCTCTATCTCTCATTCTCTCTCTCTCAAATAAATAAATAAAATCTTTAAAAAAAAATAAAGATCTTTCTTGAGATTAAAGCAGCCATTCACTTGCATAGCTGTTCCCTTCGTCCTTGGTCTCCTATCAGTACCTTCTCCTTTGACATACCAACTTTGGCTAAACCAGTTGTAAAAGACAGGATCTGCAGGTCTGGTTAGCTCTTAGGATCAGACACACAACCCTTGCAAATACATCTTCCAATCAGGTTTGCATTTAATACCTGCTGCCAGTTTCCCATCCCACAGTAGTCTATTCAGAGAGTAAAATGCCTCCACAAAGTTCCTGTCTGATCTTCCTGAATCAGTCTGAATTCCAGCATGAGAGCCGTGTGAAACGTAATTCAGCAACAGTCTTAGAGGCCACCTCAGGGACCCACGGAGCACCAGAAATAATCACCAAGCCCAGTATTTCCAAAAGCAGGTCCCTACCTTCAACGACACAAAATGTTGCAGGAAATAGGACTTTTGTCATTTATAGACTAAACGAACATTCATGCCTTTCACTATACCTGAGTAACTCTGAAGGTCCAATGTGTGAGGTCTTGACATTTTACTGAAGCTCAAATGTAGGCCCAGTGCCGCAATGTTCAGGTCATTAGCTAGTAGGCTCGGCCACTCCCCAGCCTCCACATCTCAGCATGGTGTAATAGTCTCTGCTCCTACAAGCGCAGTAACTTGTAATAAGGTAGGGCATTCTGGGGGGTGGGACAAAGAGCAAAGGGATACGGGGGAGAGCCTAGGGGCAGTGCTTGTGATGGAAGGCAAACCTGTATGGAAAGTAGACTTCTTAGAAAAAGAAGGGGATCTTAAGAATAGAATTTAACCATAATTCAGATCCATGATGTGAGGAAAAGGAACTAATCCACAGTGTACTCCCCATAGAAAAAGCACTAGATGAGCAGGACTTTGTTGCAGAAATAGTCCCAGTTTCCAGGGTGAACCCCTCGGCAGGAGGCTCCAGTGAACAGAAGTCGCTCAAGTGAAAGTTGGAGGGGTGCTTAAGACACAGTGTGGAGATACAGAGAACCCAAGATTCAGTGGAAATGTGATCTGGGAGAAGGTGGAGAGGCTGAAACGAGAGGACAAGGTGGGGATTTCTGAAAGTCTCAGGACAAATCCTTGCATATATCTAAGATGCAAAAATGAAAATTTAAAGACCAGGAGACATAGGCTTACTAGCCAGGTTGAATGCTCAACATCTGAGGGCATTCTACATAGCGGCACAGGATGGGCTCGACTGGTTTAAAGTGATTCTTTTCACAAAGTGTCTAAGCTTTATGTGTACAAGTACTGGATTCATTGTTGAGAAACCCTAGCTGAGCCCTCTAAATTAGCTAGAACCTTACACCTACCCAAATAGAAACACTACTGTAGAAACTTAACTGGGACCATAAACTGCAGTGTGCTGAGGCTGTTCTGGGCAATACACAGGGAAGTTCAGATCAATACACTGGTCTTTGCTAGGTGAAACCAAGCTGTTGTCTTTCACTGCCTCCTACCACATTCTTTGGAAGGTGAAAAATAGCACATAAACCTCCTAAGCTGACATTTGAATCACTTGCTGGGTCTTAAAATTTTGAGGAAAAATGACTAGTTTCTAGTTATCTTGAGATAAAAGATAATGGTTAGCAAAGGAGACATTTTAAAAACCAGGGACTGACCAAAGGGCACAGAATCTGGATAGTGATGGTTATTCACACTGAGAACACTTCCTGTAGAATGCCTTTAATACCAATTAGGTTTCAAGTAGAGGAGTAGGTGTTGGTGCTATTAAGAAAATAAATATGGCCCTTACCTTCTAGGAGCTCATGGAGGCAGATAGGGGATAGGAGATCATAGTAATTAAATAAAATGTGTCTTACAGTCTTCAAGGAAATTCTAGAAGGAGATCCAAAATTATTTTGATCCATTGCAATATTATTGGAATAAGAACATATGCAATATCAAACATTTCTATTCTATTCTCAAACATTTTCAAAAGGTTTGAATCTATTTTTTCTTCCAAATTTGTAAGTAGAGAAGTAACTGTGGTTGATTAAAAAAAAAAAACCCAAACAACACTCTTTGGCTTAAGAAAATTGACATCTAGTTAGATTCCCTTCCTTTCCTTTCCAGACGCATTACTTGGCCCACTGTGAGATTTCAGTGTGGTGCAAGTGGAGGTGGTGGGGGAGGGGGAGGGAGAGGAGGAGCGGGAAGGCCTGAGAAGCAAAACCTCTAGAGCCCGCAGCAAGGGTAGTGTCTTAAGGCAGGCTGCATGGAGGCAAACACATCTATTTCCCCACTCCCTGGGGAGGGCCAGCGCCCCGAACTTGGCCGAGTTTCAGCTATTAAAAAGTTAAAAAAAACTTTCAGCTGGAAGTCTTAATCTGACAAAGTAGCTCTCAAAATGTGGTCTGAGGGGCGCCTGGCTGGCTCAGTCTGTAGAGCATGTGACTCTTGATCTTGAGGTCAAGAGTTCAAGCCCCAGGTTGGGTGTAGAGCTTACATTAAGAAAACAAACAAGTAGTCTGAGGCTTCTCAGGAGTTCCTGAGACCCTTTCAGGTCTCCACGGTCGAAGCTATTTTCGCGACAATACTAAGGAGGCATCTGCTTTTCACACTGTCCTGCTGTCACGTGTAGGCGCAGTGTAGGATGCTCCAGACTCCAGGACATGATACTGTGACGACCTGAGTGCAGGAGCAGATCTAAGAACCTTGCTCTATTCTATCAAGCCACACATGAAAGGGATTTGCAAAAATGTAGAATGATGTCATTCTTTCTGAAATGTTCTTGTTTTGGGAGATACTTTTCTAAAAATATTATTTATACTAATAGGAAATGTATTTGTTATTTTTAAAGACATTACTGAAATTTTAAAGAGAATCTGTTTTAATTTCTCATCTGGTCAACATCAATGGGTATAATCTACATAAACCAAAACACTCTTAAGCCTCCCTTGAGTGTGAAGGGTTCCTGAGCGGGGAAGAGCTGGGAGCTGCCGCCCCGGCACTGCCCACCGCGCGGGACGCGCTTACCACAGAGGCTCTGCACAACTTCCATGATTGTACACACACTTTTTTTTGGAATATTAGATGCCAGATTTACCATCAAGATAGCAAAGCAAAACACTCTTTCTCCCTCTCCCTTTCCCCTTGTTAATTCCATGAAGAATTTCATTTCACAATCTGTAAGACAGGCTCAGCCTGTCACAGTCAGGACTACACATGGTTCCGCTACCTACCAACACTCTTGAAGGGGCTTTGAGGACCAGAACACAGCGGCAGCGCAGCCTTCCTGCTGGGAGGAGGCCACCGCAACGTGACTCACACGATGAGATGTGCGCTTCCTTTCTAAGGTGAAACCTGCACGTCACTGTCTTTGACACTCAAACCAGAGCAACCGGAAGCTTTTCACCAGTAATCATCAATGACTAGGAAAAAAACGCTAAACCTACCTTTGAAACCTCTGGGTTCACGTAGCCTAAACGATGATGGTTTGTTCCAGGATTTACATACCACCATACCTGAAGGAAGCTATTTTAGGTTGAAACTGTTAAGACTGATGCTTGGGCAAAAACACTCATTTCATAATGATCTGCACAAACCTGAAGAAGCCCAAGACAGTTTGTGAGGTGGAGTTTCTGCGTTCTAGTACGTGGTAGAATAGTCACTTCTTCAAGATCATCTTCGAGGTGGCACCTAAGACTTTGGGCAGACCTGTGGACTCCAGCAACACTGCTCCCGAAGCCAGAGAAGCCTTCTGCTTTAGCTGTCATTATGGGGACAAAATTCACAAGCCAGCTCAGACCATCACAGAAAGCGTTTATTTACCACAGAGGAAACCAGGAGACGCCAGAGCCCATGCCCAGCAGCCTGGGCGGGGTGAGTAATCAGGGACAGGGGACAGCAGGCGGGAACCCCAGGAATCATATTTGGGCAGTCTCCGACCGGCAGGTCTGCTCAGGCTGGGGGACACTCTGGCTGGGCTCGCGTGTATAGCTCAGGGAGGTCAGCTTTGACAAGCAGGCTTCGTCCCGGACAAAGCCAAGGACAGCCAGAACCAAGGGCAACAGCTGCACAGACACCACCTTAAAATGGGAATCAAATTAGGCTTATGACATCAGAAGTGCATTTCACCCTGATTGGAAAACAAGAGGGAAAAGGGAGCACCGGGCCCTAGTGGATAGCCTGTCTTTGAGATAAAATGCTTTTAAAAGTTAAATATTGGCAGGCCCTTCCCCCTTGTTAATAGCAAGCAGCACACGATCTCCAAGCCAGCCTGACAAGCTACTGTTAACTTTGTTATCTGTTATTATTTGGATTTTGAACAAAATTGATGGAGTAGGAACCAGTAGAGGAATCCTGTTTGATCTGGAAATTTTCAGTGGAGAGTCCAAAAGGTCGAAGAACCAAGTTCCCAAGATCTTTTAGTTTACCTGCAATGTAAAAGAGAAAATTCAGATAAATATGGGGAACAACAGAAGCAGGAAGAGCCAACTAACTCTGCCTTACTATCTGACTAGAAGATATACAGAGCATCTCCCTGCAGTTAAAGAAACTCCTGCTTTTAAAACTGTGAAACCTTTAGTCCCCTCGGCAATGTGGTCACTTCAGTGCGACCCATCCCCACGCCTGTGCTTTTGGAGACGGTTGTGAGGGAGCCCTGCTGGTGCCCTCTGGGAAAGCGAAGCTTCCTGTCCAGACTGGCCACAACCAACCAAGGACACAGGCCCTGGGATGAGTGATGGCCGAACGGACTGCTGCTCCCGGGGGGCTGAAAGTACCCTGCCAGGCCCCAGCGCCTGACGCTGAGGGCAGGGGACCCTCTGAGTCTGTTCTTGGTGGAAAGCTGCAGCCTCCTGCTGAATCTGATCCCACTCGACAGACTGCTACGGAGCCTGGGTTCAGACTCAAGGAAAACCTTAGCTTCTACAAAATCATCATTTCTCGGGAGACGGGGGACTCTTGTTCATTTGCCAGCACTGCCCACCACAACAGTCCAGTCTCTTCTCCCCAGGATCCAGGCCTTACGCATTAATCACAGGTGGGTTCATGTCCATTAGCCAAAACTGAGACACATGGTATAACCAAGGATTTTTAGGCTGATTCTACATATATGAGTGCCACAGAGTCTGTATGTCTCAAGCTGGAGTTCTCAGGACTTTTGAGAGATTTACAGGGACTTATGGGGCAAAGGGATAGAATATTTGAAACTAAGAGTGTTTTGGAAAATGATGGCTGGGATAGGTGAATACACAGTTTTGACCCTTTCTGAACTGTTTTCTTGCAGGTCTGTTTCCAATGGAGAGGAGAATGGAGGTCAAAGGGAAAGAAATCCCTAATCGTTGGAGCTACAGGTTCCTTCCCCCCCTCTCACGTGTAGCAGCTTTATCCCTCTGAGGCCTCCCACCTTGAAGGAAAGCCCCGGTAAAGAACTTATAGACACACGGCCTTTACATGTCAAGGCCTTTCCCAATAATTCATGGAAAGAACTTTTGGTCTCAGTCTAAGATTTAGCTCCCAGAAGCTCACCATATTCTGAGGAAGCTCCCAGAACCCAGGCTGACCATTCTGCAGGCAGGCTTCCCAAGCCTAAGCTGAAAGGGCGCAGCCCATCCCTGAACATGGGTGGCGGCCACCCAGGGAGGGGCCACACCAAGCACAGAGAGGAGTCGGCGTCCTCGAGCAAGCGGGAGTGACCCAGAGCCCTGGCAGTCTGTCCTGGGGGTGAGGAAGGAGGACGGGGAAGACCGAATAAAATGTCACTGATGGCACAAGCTTTGGCTCTTCGGAGTGAGCCAAGTGAGACTGAATCTCAAGCGGTCTTTACCTTGCGCTGCTGGAGGGAGCAGCGCCGCCCCGCATGAGCCTCTGTTCGAGGGGCCTCTGTTCGAGGGGCCGCTGGGGCTGGCGACCGAGGCCGGGGCGCCCCCTGCACGGAGGGCCCGCGCGACGCCATCTCGCCGCACGGCGCCCACGGAGCGGCCCCTACTCTGCGGCGCGGCGGGAGCTACCGAGTCAAGCTGGCTCTCGGCCTTTGCGACGCGCTCAGTCTAGCGGCCAGACGGCCGCAGGAGCTGGGCGGCCGCGGGAGGCGTCCCAGGACAGCCTGCACGCCGCAGTGCTTCAGGGACCGGGGCTGATGGGGCGCGGCAGGGGCACAGACGGAAAGGGACAAGGAGGGCCTTCTGCAGCTTTTCCCTCTGCCTGACTGGCTGCAGACCCCGCCCGCCCCTCCTCGCTGCACTGACTCTGTGGAAGGCACTCTTCTCCCACGGTGGGCGGCGCGTCCCCGTCCATGACCCAGCACGGGAGGGGCAGACCAGGTACTGTGACAGCCAACTGTGGCTCCTCAGTGGCTTTGCTGGAACTTTCTTAGCACTGCGGTGCTGTGTGAGACTTCTGTCTCTCCTCCACAGGCACCTGACGGCTCTCCGCCCCACGCCCCCCTGCAGGTGCTTCCCCAGTCAGTCTCTTGTACTTCGAATCCCATCCTGGCTTCGGCTTCTCTGACCACCCAACCTACACACGAGGCTATGGGTCTTTGTCCTTCCGTTCTCAGCCTTTTTACCATTCCACAATAGTTTCACTCTCTTACCTCCAGAACAGACGAGAACAGAACATGGGAAGTTCTGCTTGCTCAATGACACAACAGACCGAAGTGCCTGAGACACTTACTAAAGACACACAGTGAAAAAGTCTGCGCCAGGGAAGACCTGAGGTTACCAACGGTCCTAAGTTCTCGTGTGTGGCATCTTGCTGTGTGGGGTAGGGACGCAGGGACCGGAGACGGCCACTGCCCCAGAAGAAGCTGCGAAGCGCTGGGGGAAGACCAGCCCTACACACGGAAGCCGGAGGTGCAGAGGTAAGCGGAGACGCAGTGTGCCAGGAGAGTTCGGAGGAGGACTTCTTGCCCGGGGGCAGGGAGGAGGGGAGATCCGGCGGAGCTTCTTGGGTAAGCGTGTGCACTGGGATCACCAGCCAAGGACAGGCAGGACTGCAGCCACCTGAGGCAGAGGGAGTGGGCGTGCAGGCAGACACGGGATGAATGAATGTATAAGAAGGGCGGGCAGTGTGTTCAGTGGGCTCAAAGGCAGGTGGAAGGGCACGTCCTGGCGGGTTCTTAGGCGCCAGGCCAGAGGTCTCTGGTTCCTGTGCCACAGGGAAGAATGAATCAGAAGAGGAGACCCTGGAGTGAGTGTAACGTCATGGGAAAGAAGCCATTTATTCCCTGAACAAACATGTGAATGTCTAATGCTGGGTAGAGCAGCTCTGAGGGGCACCTGGCTGGCTCAGTCAGCAGAGCACGCCCCTGGATCTCAGGGTTCTCAGTCTGAGCCCCATGCTGGGTGTAGAGATTACTTAAAAATGAAATCTTAAGGGACGCCTGGATGGCTCAGTCAGTTGGTTAAGCGTCCAACTCTTGATTTCGGCTCAGGTCATGATCTCAGGGGCGTGAGATTGAGCCCCACATCAGGCTCCAGGCTCGGTGTGGAGCCTGCTTAAGATTCTCTCTGTCCCTCGCCCTCCGCCCCTCTCCACCTCCTAAAAAAAGTACTACTAATAAAAAAATAAATAAAACCTTAAAAAAAAAAAGAAGCTCTGAAATCAGACTAAGGCCAGTGAGAACATAAGGGAACAGAGCAAAACATTACGGCAGAACCCACAAATTTTTGGTTTCTGAAAACTCATCTTTTGTTGTTTATGATAACAGCAGAGAAGCATCTTCAGTAGAGGTCATGCTTATGAAAACACAATCACACTGAGTTTTCCTGCTGCTGTTTAGAGTCGGGTTGGACACGCAGAGACTAATGCAGCCTCCTGGTCCCTAAGACAGAATCATTTGCCAAATTAGCCTATCTGCCACCTTTTCCACAGGCTGCCAAATTCGACACCTTCCCTATGTGGGCAGCACTCCATTAGGTCCCCTTATTGCCACTTGCAGCAGATCCGGCACTATCACTCAGCCAGAATGTGTCAACATGTCCTTACCTTAGGATCTCCTCTGTTAGCCTAGCCTGTAGGCAAAGAAGAGTCCAAAACTGCTTGTGCTCAGACAAGAATGTTTATAGGACGAGAGAACAACCCTTATCACTGGATCCAGAACTGATAAATATTAGTTTCTATGCCTCCAAGCAGCACTGTATCACAACAACCCAATGGACTCATTATGTGTAACTTCTCTTCGGAGCTGCTAACTGTGCAGCAGTCCATTTACCCCGAGGGGAGCCAGGGATGCCATTTGTTTTCGCATCCTTAAGATCCCTGGGGTTTGGGCCCTGTGGGATACAAGGGAATCCTGACACGGCATTCCCTCTTATGAGGCAGGCCCTAAGCCACAGAAGCGGCCTCTTGCTTTCCTCTGAGGAAAAGGCTTATCAAGAGACGGCACAGAATATGGAAGATAAAATTCACAGCCACATCAAATGCCTATATGAGCTCTTAGGTGAGCGGAGGCTGAGCTAAGCCTTACCAAAAACCGTCAAAGAAGCGGGAGTGATTCTCCTGAGAGGAGCTGAAGGAGTGACAACCAGGAAATGAGGCAGAAAGTAGGGCAGTGAAAATCTACACACTGATACTCCCTGAGGGAATAACCGCAGCAAGGAAGTGGTTCAGAGGCACTCATGTGGCCAGAATACGAAACACTGCATGTATAGTCTCTAATGAGTATTAGGCAGGAAGAGAAATATGAAAAAAACAAAACAAAACAAACCCTTGGCTTTCCAGGGTATCCACATGTATGGCTTCAGCAGTTTAAGAGTCAGTGACAATGTCAAGACTTTCTTGTGACCTTGGGTAAGGGAGCTGCTGATTCTAGAACCCTGTACTATGCAGAGCTGAGAAGCATGTAATGCACAGGGAGAGGCAAAAGAATACGTTGAATCTTTGCCAAGATAATGAATGAATTATTCCTAAGCTCCCTTCTATAGTTCTTGATCACGGCATCAGACAAGATGGTTTTCTTAAATCAGTTCACAAATGTGCGCTCATGAGGTTGCTAGTGGTCAGGAATGAACGCTGGAGAAACTTCAGGAATCAGGAGAGCAGAAATATGTTCCAAGACGGTGTAAGGAGGTGATGGTATGAGGGGAAGACCCGGGCCGGATGGTGAACAAGGCCCAGGTGTGTGCTGGAGCGGCCGGGCAGGAAGCAGCGCAGGTGTCCGGGAGAGGAAAGGATTACCGGGCTATGCCCAGTACCCCCGGTCTCTGGCTCCTTTCGGGGAGTCAGAGAGTTTCAAGAGGTGGCTCTAGGTTTTCCAGGTCAGGACAGGAACCTGGCAGCTCTTGGTTAAGGTAAGAAGAGCAGCATCTCATGGAACGGTTAGAACACAAGCTCTACCTGCTACTGGGATATAACCCCACCCGAGGACCTGGGTGGCAGCCCCTACCCACTTGGTAAATGGTGACAACCTACAGTGAGCTGACTTGATTTCTTCAGTGACAGCATGTCCAAATAAACACCAGAAATGGAACATGGCAAGGAATGGCTGGCCATAGAGAGCTGTCTGAGATCTCAAGTCTAGTGCATTCTGAAATGTCTGCTTTTTCTTTTTTCTCTGCTGCAGCTACAGCACGAGGGAAAGGCAAAACTCAGTGACATACTGCTTCTGCTCAGGAGGAACCTCTCAGAGCAGAGCGGCTGACCACTCCTGGCCGCATCCCTGCAGTGCACCCTCCATCCCCCCTTCTAGGTCCTCTCCTGAGCTGCCTCCACGCGGCCCCCACACAGCAGTCACACACCCACACAGCACTGGATCAACTCGAGTGTGCACCAGAGACACCTAGAGGGGTTGTCGGAACTCAGAGCACTGTGCTCCACCCCAATCTCTGATTTAGTAGGACGGGCATGGAGCCTGAAAATGTGCATTTTGAACGAGTTCTCATGTGAAGCTGGTCTGAGCAATGCATTCTGTGAACCAGCTCCAAAAGATAACTTGCTTTTGTAGCTGGCCAGTGGAATCTTGATCAGGAGCCTGATACTGAAAACTAATTGTGGACACCTGTATCTAGTGATTGGTGGGACAAGCTGCCTGGGCGGAGTGTCCCTCTTACATGATGTGAAAAAAGCCCACGTTACTTTTTGGAGAAAGCAAACAACTTTATCTTCCACCTCACAGTTCAATTCAACAAGATGACAAGATATCAAGGAAGATCTACAAACATATATGTACAGATTCTTAGCAATTCTACTTGTTTGAGATTTCATGGCTGGGCCAGGATATATATAGGACAAACCAATTTACAAACGATGATGACAAAAGTCTTCATCCCATTCTTTTCTATTTGCAACCAAGGCTTATTCAGAGATCTATTAGCATCATCATCTGGCCTCTAAGGACACAGCCCTCACGCTCACCTCACTGCCAGGATGAGGCTCACCTCAACGTGCACTGTGTATAGAACCTAACCCCAGGAAGGCACTCATCTGTCTCCCCTCTAAGGTTAAAGAGCCATGCTGCCCGAGATGCTCCTGAACGCAGAGCAATACACTAAACATCTGCCCTCAGTGTCCTCCAGCTGAGCAGAGAAGCTTCAGGGATTCTGAAAATGTCTTATCAGTTTTACCTTTGAAATTGCTTTTACTGTTTACCTATGTGGACAAAAATTTAATGTGAAATCAAAACCAGAAATAAATTAGATACAGATACTCATAAGGCTGTGCCTACCATCTAAATCCGATTTCAAATTTTTATGTTCCTCAAACTTGCCTGGTTATTCTGATTATAATAAATGCTATATATTTGAACTGATACAAATAAAATACCACTCTTTGCTTTCTATGTTGTGGTTTCATGTAAAATTTTTTTTCTTGCTTTTTTTACTAGCTGTTCTAATTTGGTGTAATCACGTAAGACTTTTTTAAAAAGTTCTCTGGGGCGCCTGGGTGGCTCAGTTGGTTGAGCGTCTGCTTTCGGCTCGGGTAGTGATCCCAGGGTTCTGGGATCGAGCCCCATGTCGGGCTCCCCGCTCAGCGGGGAGCCTGTTTCTCCCTCTCCTTCCTGCTCCTGCTCTCTCTTGCTTTCTCTGTCTCTCTCTCTCCAATAAATAAATAAAATCTTAAAAAATAAAAAAATAAAAAGAAGTTCTATTTAAAAAAAAGTGAAAAATCTCTAGATTTGAGCAAAGCCAAATAAATAGGGCATTGATCACTAACTAGTATTACCAGTCCCTTAAAAAAGCTCTCAGTCTCCTGGGGTGCTCTGTCCAGCACCACTGACCATACCCTAAGTCCTTTTAAACCTTAAATTTCCTGGCTTATTATGGCCATGAGGCTAAGCTTCCCAGAGAAAAGGACAAAAGGAAACAGTCAGTTGCTGACAACTTTCCTCAAATCTGGAGCCAACATGCCTGTTCTCTGTGATTAAGCAAGGACTGCAGCACTATGACTGATAGCCACTCTGGGTATCCACACTTGTTCTAATGATATTCTAAATGATAGGCTAGAAAGGGAGGAGCAGGTATGTTTAAGTATGTGCTACCCCCTTCATTATTCCAGTTGGGATTTTTTTTTTTCCCATGGAGGCAACTACGCGGCTCCTCTAACAAAAAGTCAACTTACTTGACTTGAAAAAGCAAGTCAAAGATTATTGAACAAACCTAAATAAAAGCTCCCCTTGTTAAATAATTACCTAACTTCATAAATGCCAATGACAAATGGTGTTGAACAGTTTTGTAAATCTTTAACTGCTGATATTTCAGCAGAAGCCAAGCATTTCCAGGGAAACCAGCACTAAAAATTGTGCAGTCCGCTGCAAAAAGCTTGCTCAGAACATCTAAGGGGTGGCATTGTTTTGCAGAGTGAGTAGCCTCCAAGGATCTCACAGCACGTGAAGCACAGTTATGTCATCTGTAACAGGGAGGGAAGAACTCCAGAAAGCTTTTATGGGGCTGAGATTCCATACAGAGAGTGGTTTCTCCCTTTTAGGCTCTCCGATGGTGGGGAACACCTAGAAGCAGTATCTTACTCGTGATCTTTATACTTAGGAAGAAGATAAAGGAGTCTAGCCATTCACACTGTCTGTGTAACGACAAACTGACATACTATTTACCAAACAACTTAAACTGTTTAAGTCTGATGAGAGGAGAATTCATTACAGAAGCAACCGAGAACGAATTCAACGTGAGTATTTCAAACGAAGAGGCCAATATAAGTAAAACCCAAAGCCCTGAAGACAGAAACTTCAGCTCATAGGAAGTTGGAGTGACTGAGGCAGCCAGGCAAGGAGAAATGAAGTTTTGATTCCATTTGGGATTGACAATGGCTGCAAGGTTCAGTTTATATCCATCCCTTTAGGGTTTCATATTGGCTCAAAAAAATGGACCCAGAGAACAACACCTAAGGCTCTTCTCCAAGTCCACCATGGCCATCCCGACATCATCTCTTTCAGCATGAAATACAGCTCAGCTAAGTACACATACTATCTTTTTTCTAAAACAAAAGTCATTGTTAGAATAGGTGGAAAATGCTCTTTTCCCTCTTCTTTGAAGAAAGAGCACCTCCAAAGTAATTTTTCTGCTCAAACATGGTGTCAAATTTAAATATGTAAATTAGGGAAAGAGTGTCTTTTGGAAAAACTGCGGAAGGCTCCAGAAGTCTCCCCAACTCTAAAAACAGTTCTCAGCAGGGGCCAGAGGGTTGTGGACTGTCTAAATTTAACGGCTTCTTCTCAGTCAGCTCTGCCAGCAGAGTGATCCTTTGGAAAATATGTTCTCCTTTTCTGGATATGACGCCGAAAGGCCATACATGGCTAAGCTCAATTTATTTTAAGATTTTTTCCTTTATGCCCATGTGATTGCAATATATTAAATTCAATTCACATGGTGGATTTAGAAAATACTCATAAGGAAGAACACAAAACATCTTGAGCAGGGAAGTTATCAGTCAGGTTATGAGCAGAATATGCTGGGCAGGTCTCTGTCCAAGAACCTTTACTCCCCTTAGTCAAGCAGACTATTCATGGGGGGCTTCTCTGATTCCAACTATAACATGCTTTCGCAGGTACGAGAACTAAACCATTAGTCCATCCTCCCTGCGCTCCACTCAGTCTTCTGTCTCCTCTCTACTTACTCCTAACTGCTGCCCTCTCGTGTCTTCTCAAACGCCAATGGGACTCTCTAGGCCATTTTCAAGACAAACGTTCCCTTGGTTCTGACACGGTTTTGACTTGCAGTAGCTGTATTCTAATGAAATTAAAAACTTAAGTCGTTTATTCAATGAAGAAACTCAACTGTTTTCATGTAATCAATGATCTGAAATAGAGGTTAGTGGGATCCCAGGTTGAATCATGTCTGCATTCCAGAAGGCAGGAACATTTCTCAGGAAAAACAAAATAGAAGTTTAGTTTTTCAAAAGCTGACATCCTCTCTAAGCCACTCTAACCCTTCTGGAGTCAAAGACAGCTCAGACCTCGCTATGGCTCACACAACAAACGATGGGCCCCAAAGCTATTTCTTTCTTTCTTTCTTTTTTTTTTTTTAAAGATTTTTATTTATTTATTTGACAGAGAGAGACAGCGAGAGAGGGAACACAAGCAGGAGGAGTGGGAGAGGGAGAAGCAGACTCCCCGCCGAGCAGGGAGCCCGACGCGGGACTCGATCCCGGGACTCCAGGATCATGACCTGAGCCGAAGGCAGTCGCTTAACCAACTGAGCCACCCAGGCGCCCCCCAAAGCTCTTTCTAACTCTTGTGTTCTCCTCCAGCAAATCCCAAATCCTGCTGTCCCTCACCCCCGCCTCTTAGCTACTAGGGTCATGGGAAAGTAAGGGAAGCAAACTTACCTAACATCTCTGCCTTTAGCCTTTCGTTACGTTCTTCAATCTGTTTAGGTAATCTCTGAGGGGAAAAGAGGAGAAACAAGGACTGGTGAAAAATCTTTTGGCTTTATGTTGAATTTGAGAAACAAGCTTAATGTGAGAGTCAAATCGGATGCTGTACATATATAAGATCCTATTAAATACAGAAAAAAACAAGTATTTGTGGGTGAGCTATACAAACGGGTTTTGTTTGGCTCACTGCTCTAGTCCCAGTTCTTGGCACAGTGGCCCAGGGAGGACCTCAATAAAAATTTGGTAAATACATAGATGAAAAAATTTCTGAAAGAATACATTCCAGATGTTTACATTGGTATATTTAGGTGGTGGGATTATGGGTTATATATTTTTAATTTTTTGGCTGACTTGTATTTTTTAATTTGAAGTCCTTTCTTAGTATAATCTAAGTTGTTGAGAAGGGGTCAGATCAATATTGGATGTCCCTAAATGAATCACCAACTCAGGGTTTTTCACAGTCTCAGCACTACTGATATTCTGGACTAGGTAATGCTTTGTTGTAAGGGCTGTCTTATGCATTGTAGGAGGTTTAGAGCCTTCTTGGCCACTAGATACCAAGAGTACCATTCCAGTCATGCCAATCAAAATGTCTCCAGACACTGCCAAATGTCCCTGGAAACCAAATCATCCCACTTGAAAACCAATGATCTAGATTAGAGTCTTGTATAGCTGCTTTTAGCTCTGTAATTGGCCCTAAGTACTCTGCAATTTTAGTAACAACCCAGTTATAATAATTCAAAATAAAACAAATTCGTTATGCATATAACAACTAACATAAAAGGCTCCCTTTTACAGAAGGTTTAAAACCAATGTGACAATAGCGGCTACCAAGAGTTTGGCTAAGATTTTAAGAACTCTATTCCCTTTCCTTGTGTCAAATTTAAGTCATCCTACCACCATTCAGAAATGTTAAAAGTCAGATAAAGGATTACAACCAATTTCAAACTGCTGATGTCTTTTAATGATCCAAACCAGTCTATCTCCCATTATTCCCCTTCTGGATAAATAAAAGATCAGTTATATTGAAGGAAGAGAGTACGAGTGGGAGGGGCAGAGACAGAGAGAGAATCTTTTTTTCTTTTTAAGATTTTATTTATTTAAGACAGAGAGAAAGAGAGAGAGAGAGAGACTGAGAGCAAGCATGAGCAGGGGGGAGGGGCAGAAGCAGGCTCCCCACTAAGCAGGGAGTCCGATCATAGGGCTCAATCCCAGGACTCCAGGGTCATGACCTGAGCCGAAAGCAGCTGCTTAACCGACTGAGCCACCCAGGCCGGAGAGAGAATCTTAAGCAGACTCCCTGCGGAACCCAACATGGGGCCTGATCTCGAGACCCTGAGATCATGACCCCAGCTGAAACCAAGAGTCGGATGCTCAGCTAACTGCACCACCCAACTGCCCCTGGAATTATTTTTAAGGGGAAAAAAAACAGTAACATTTAGCTAACTGACAACTGACATAAAAATATTATGTTTATTAGAACCAAGAGGATCTGTAGTGCCATGGACAAGAGTAAGAGTAATTTTAAGAAAGACAAGAAGGCTAATCTGGAATACATTTAATTGGAAGTATGCTGGCCATATGATAGTCAATAGAAACTTGGTGACTGAAAAGGATGGGCAGAAAACCAGAAGTTTATTACCTCTAATACTCAGACTCATTTTGGACTAAACTGTACAAGATTTCCATAGTCTAACAATGAAACTGAGTTCTCATTAACCCTACAGATTAAAGGTTTACACAGTTAACACTTAAAGAATGGAGATTAAATGGTACATGGTCACAGAGGGTCTGTGACCACCACTTCAAAGTTAGATCTTGCATATATTTTGATAAGTCCTTAAAAATATACAAATGGAAGGTAGTCAGGTCCCAGAGGATTATTTAAGATTCAATGAGTAGCAACACAGGGAACAGAACAAAAAATATTTTTCTAAAAATTAGGTTTACCATGCAAGCTTCTCTTGCTTGATGTACAGATGGATCTTTTTCTAAAATGGACTTATAGTCCTCCAGGGCTTCATCTAGCTTGTCCGTTTTCTCGTACAACTCTGCTCTCCTCAGTATTGCCTTGATATAGCTGGGGTTTAACTGAATTGCTGTAAAAAGAGAAGAAATCATTGTTACTATGAAGAAAAAGGGCCTGCACGTGCCCAGCTGTATTGTGTTTCTTTATTAACCATCCTCCAAGGGTCTAAAAGGAAGAGTCATTTGTCAAAGACTACACCTGGCACTGGCACACTTTCTCCGTAAAGGGCAAGGCAATACATAATTTCCGCTTTGCAGGACAGACCATCTCTCACAACTACTCAACCCTGCTACTGTAGCACAAAAGAAACCACAGACCATGTAGAAGAAAATAAAGATGGCTGTCCTCCAAGAAACCTTTGTTTATGGACATTGAACTTTGAATTTCATATAATTTTCCTATGTCACAAAATATTTCTTTTTTGATTTCCAACCATTTAAAAAATGTAAAACCATTCTTAGCTCGGGGGCTGTACACAAGCAGGTGGCAGGTTGAGTTTGGCTTGGTGGCTATAGTTTACGAAACCCAGGTCTACACCCAAAGTTCTGTTTTCACATACTTGCCCTTTGTCTAGTTCAGAACAGGCCAGAACACAGAGCCCTCATGCACAGTCCAAAAGTGACAGAATTTGAAGGTACAAATTAAAGAATTGAGGGAAAATAGTTTGGTGGCAGAGTCTGCTATCATTCTTTTTTCTAGGCCTCAACACCTGAGGTTATGCCTTGACTACTGAGGTTACATTTTTAGCTAAACCCTCACTGTTCCTTCAGATTTCCGTTCCAACACCTTTAGGTCACCGATGCATATCCTTTCCTTTATCCAGGAATGACTGTCCTTCTAAAAATCCTTTGCCCATGTTTTGGATCAACTATACTGCCTTTCTCTTATTCTTTTGAGTTGTTTCTTTTTCTGTTAGAAAGCAAGGTCATGGCTCCATAACTTTTTTCTTCAAGTAATATACTCAATTTTTATTCATTCATGTTTTCAGTAAATATTTCTTTAGTACCTAATATCTATACCTCATGCAGTGTCTCTCTGGAGTATAGTGGTAAACAAGACAGACAAAGTTCTCCTCCTCACAAAGCTTGAAGCTATTCTAGTAGGCAAGAGGAGACAGCATACAGGTATATAATTTCAGACAGTCCCAGTGCTATACAGAAAAATGAAACAAGGTAAGTAAATGCAAGTGAAAGGGGAAATAAGGTAACTTCAGACAGCAGTCAAAGACTATGAAAAGGGAATATTGGAGGGAGGCCAGCCACTTGAAAGGAGAAGTGTACCAGGAAGAGGGACCAACAAGAGTAAAGGCTCCAAAACAATAACAACCTTGGCATATTAGTGACTAGGCTCGGGGCTGGGGAAGGGGTAAGGCTGAAGATACAGGCAAGGACCAGAGCGTGGAGGCCTTGCTGGCCAGGGAAAGGAGCGTATACTTTTTCCTAAGTGTGATGAGAAGGCACAGGAACGGTTGCAAGCAGCCTAAAGACATCATCTGATTTAGAGCTTTAAAGGACTCCTCGGGCCGCAGTGTGGAGGGCAAGAATGAATGCAGTGAGGTGGCTGACAGCCTACTGAAGTGGTCCGGATGACAGAGACTGCTGGCTAAGCTGGTTGTTGTGGAGAGGGAGAGAAAAGGCCACATTAAATATATGTCTTTGAACTAGAGCCCGGAGGACTTGTTAATTAACTATGTGGAATGAAAGAAAGAGAATAAGCAAGTGAATGGATGGTAATGACATTTATAAGAATGAAAAAACCGAACTGCAAGTTCTTTGTGGGTATGTGGGTGAGGGGGCTGGGGAGGCCCCAGTCTGTTCTGGGCACCTCAGATCTTCAATGCTTACCAGACATCCAAGAATCTTGAGATGTCAAGTGTGCAATGGGATACGGGGGGTCCAGACAACAGGAAAGAGCTGAAGATATAAACTGTAACATATAGATGGCATTTAACGTTTCAGAACTGGATGAGATCATACAAGGAAAATTTATAGAGAGAAAAAAGAAGAGGGCTCCATGTGGGACTAACATCTAGCGACTTTAAAAATGTCAAGGCTGACATAGAAGCCAGCAAAACAGAGTAAGGAATAGCCAATGAAACAAGAAAAAAAATGAGGAATGATACACTGTATTAAATGCTTTGGGGAGATGAGTAAAGAGAGGATAGAGAAGCCACTATTAAGTTGAGCAAGATGAAGTGGTGGGTGATGTTTACAAGATGAGTTTCCAGTGTCACAGACAGAACAGAAGCCTAGTGGATGCGGAATCAGGAGAGAATGGGAGAAGACACAGTAGACACGGCAAGTACAGATTACTGTTGTGAAGAAGAGGATAAGAGGAATGGTACAGTAGTTTGAGGGGGGCTGGGTACTGGTTCAGGAGAAGGTTTTCTGAAGGAACCCAAATCCCTAACATTTCAACTTCACATGCAGTCAACCTCCCCTTAGGCTGGTACATCGTATTCTCTTAAAATATCCCCAACTGCAATATCATAATATCCACAGGAAAAGTTCTCCAGTGACCTCTATTACATCTTTTAAAAAACTCAACCCCTAATTTATATTTTCACCCAGATACTGCCTCCTTTTCAACTAGTGGATAATTTCTAACAATGCAAATACATACTGAAGAGAAAGAACTTGTCCCAAGATCACTTTATAAAAAAACCTCTAAAATCAACATAGCATCCTAAACATGTGATTTTCTTTCCCAGTCCATATAAAGAGAATGAACTTTAACTTTATGCCAAAGCTGAAGAGTCTAAGGTGAGTGGTATTAAATATTATTCCATGTGACTAGTGCTAACGAGCTCCAGTATGACCTCAGAAAGATGCTGTTAAGTCCTCTGCCAAGAAGGGTTATGAACTGTGTCTGGAGTACTGGAGTGAGGGGAGAAGGGACCTTAATACAAACAAACCATACTACTGTCAATGATTTTGCCTGTGGGTACAAGGTATGCAGTCCATAATGACTATGTAAAAGCACATGAGTATTGGTTTAAGCAAATCCCAAAACCAACCTCAAAAACACTTTCCTCCACTTCCTCTCATTTTCTTGGCAAGGCTCCTACACTTAGGGGTACAGCTGGAAATGAACTATGTTTCCTAGTGTATGCCTTACTAATCAGGCTTACCAGGCATTTTCTCATGATTTGGTTACAGAAAAAGAGGTCTGAACATCGGTAACTTGTTCCTAATTTAAACTTGAGCCACACGTCTCACATAAATTAAGGTTAAACACCTTCCTCCAAACAAAACAGCACATTCAGAATTAGTTCCAGCCCAACATATAATAGATCAAAAGTACTTTCCTAGATTCAAAGGTACTAACAGTTTCATTCAGATACCAAGAAATACCAACTATAAAGAAAGAAAGCCAACTGAGGTGATTAATTAATGTAAAGAAAAAAAAAAGGAGAGGAATTCATGCTGAGCATGAGTAGGACCAGATAACATAAAAGGTTCTTTCTAACTCTTCAATTCTGAGAAAATATTATCCAAAGATGGAAGAGTAGTAGGATGCAAGGAAAAGTGATTATGTGTGTTCTCCAAAACCAAGCTGGGCAGAAAGGCAAGACAGTGGTCTGGCCTATCAGGAAATCTCTGGATAAAAACCAAAACCAACCAACCAACCAACCAAAAACCCAAAGAGATCCTATGGCTGGCAGCATCTCCCTAAGTTGGTGGGATAAAAAGACCGTAATGGAACTCAGGTATCAGAGAGCAAAGTCTCGGTTCACTGTGTGGAACCTGAAAACATAATTAAAACGATGGCAAGTGGGTCTGGAAGAATTACTGCACGTAAAGAGAGTACCAATTCCCTAACAGAAGCTGCCCCTCCCTGCGGCTACACCCCCCCCCCCCCCCCCCCGCCAAACACACAGATCCAGACGCCCTCGCAGCACTTAAGATCTTCAATTTCAATCCCCAAGGAAAGTAATTTAGACACTACAGGAAGCAAATTCTGTTCCACGAGTTTCTGTTGCCAAGGCAGCTTTGAATTTTTCTTCACATATTTACTAATACAGGATAAACTGAGAGAACTATCCATTCATATGCATGTTTATGTGAAGATGACGACTACACAGCACCTCTAAGAACGCTGAACTATAAAGCTTCTTCTTTAAAAGTCCCAGGGTAAGGATATACACATATACAAGTATGGTTGACCCTTGAACAATGCGAGGGGGAGGGGGTGTTAGGGGCGCTGACCCCCAACCCCCACGCAGCCAAAAATCCACATATACCTTTTGACTCCCCCAAAACTTGATTACTAATAGCCTACTGTTGACCTGAAGCCTTACCAGTAACAAAGAGTTGATTAACACGTACTATGTATGTTCTGTGTATTATATACTGTATTCTTACAGTAATGGAAATTAGAGAAAAGAAAATGTTAAGAAAATCATAAGATTTTCCTAAAATATCCCCAACTGTATCCCCATACATTTAGAGTTCTTTGTTGTATTTATTCGGGGAAAAAAAAAAAATCCATGTATAAGTAGATCCATGTAGTTCAAACCCATGTTTTTCAAGGGTCAATTACATACATCTATTTGTCCTGCTGAGGTAATGCTCTTGTAGGTTAACATATAACAAGACTAAAAAGTTGTACCTTTGCTGCAGTCACTGATGGCCATCTCTTTCTTGTCCTAAAAGGAAATATAACATTAATATGTGTCACCCTAGTTCAATCTTAATGGCCCAAAGGCTCAATGACATAAGTTGATCATTAATAACTGCTTATGGAGATGCACAATGCTCTTTAAAGAAATCACATGAAAACATGCATATTACTTCCAAGCTAAAATTCCAAGTATGGTGACAGCTCTGATGTGAAAGCCTCCTAGAAACAAATTATTCAAGGAGTTTCTTCCTAACATCTTCAAAGACTATTGCAATTGACCTATTATATTTCCAAGGTACTTCACCATTAGAATGCTGATACTGAGGGGTGCCTGGGTGGCTCAGTCGTTAAACGTCTGCCTTTGGCTCAGGTCATGATCCCAGGGTCCTGGGATCGAGCCCCGCATCGGGCTCCCTACTCGGCGGGAAGCCTGCTTCTCCCTCTCCCACTCCCCCTGCTGTGTTCCTGCTCTCTCTGTCAAATAAATAAAATCTTTGAAAAGGAAAGAAAAGAGCGCTGATACTGAGAGAAAGTTATGATCAATAAGCAGGGCAAATGACTGAATATGAGTAACTGTTCATAACTCTCCTCCTTGGCTAGTTGTTATATTATCACACCCAAAGTGGTATCTTCTAGAAGGTATACAGATGGTCCATCATAGACACACAGTGTGGTTTGTCATTAGTCTCCATTATAAATCTTTTTTTTTTTTTTAAAGATTTTATTTATTTATTTGAGAGAGAAAGAGAGAGAGCAAGCAGGGGCAGGAGCAGAGGAAGAGGGAGATAATCTCCAACAGACTCTGAGCTTAGCTCTGAGCCCAATGCAGGGCTCAATCCCAGGACCCTGAAATTATGACCTGAGCTGAAACCAAGAGATGGACGCTTAACTGACTGAAACACCTAGGCGCCCCTTGGTTATAAATCTTAATTTATCCATTGATGAAACAAAAATAGAAAACAATTCATGAAATAAGATCTCTAATTTACCTTGCTCAATCTAGAAGCACGGCACAGGGAGAAGAACACTGGATGTCTAAAGAACTAGACTGTAATTCCAGCTCTGACGCTAACTTGCTATTTGGCCCCTCAAGCTCTAAAATGTCTATTTTCCTCAAATTAGAAGTTTTCTACAATATTACAGAAATGTTAATTCAAATAAATGTTCAACAGGGGTGCCTCAGTGCCTTAGTCGGTTGAGCATCCAACTACTGACTTCGGCTCAGGTCTATGATCTCAGGGTCATGAGATGGAGCCCTGCATTGGGCTTCATGCTCAGCAGGAGATCTACTCTTTGTGCTTTGGATATAAACAGCCATATTTAAACAAGGGGTATTGTTTTTTCCTCTGCCCCACCCCTCACATGCTGCACATAACGCTAATAAATAAATCTTTTTTAAAAAAGATTTTATTTTTTATTATTATTATTCTTTATTTATAAAGAGAGAGACAGTGAAAGAGGGAACACAAGCAGGGGGAGTGGGAGAGGGAGAAGCAGGCTTCCTGCCGAGCAGGGAGCCCAATGCAGGGCTCCATCCCAGGACCCCGGGATCATGCCCTGAGCTGAAGGAAGATGCTTGACGACTGAGTCACCCAGGCGCCCCATAAATAAATAAATCTTAAAAAAAAAAGAAAAAGAATAAATGTTCAATACTTCCCATAATGGCTACTGTAGAAAATACTAAATATTTTGAATAGTATTTTAGAGCAATGTCTATCAAACTGAGTTTCAGAATTCAGTCAAAATTCCAGGATGGCGAGTGACTATCATAATGAGTACAGGATTTCCTTTTGGGGTCATGAAAAAGTTCTGGAGCCAGAGTGGTGATGGCTGCATAATATTGTGAAAGTATTTAATGGTACTGAATCGTATAGTTTAAAACAGTTAAAATGGTGAATTTTAGGTCATTTGCATTTTACCCATAACAAACAAAAAAGGTTCCAGAGTCATCTGGGAGGCACTAACTGTATCATACCTCTTCCAATGTTCATCATTAACAATTCACATATTAAAAGCTCTATGAAGTCCTGTAGTAAAGAAATCTGTATAACTTTGGGTAAGTCAGTATTTTCCCAATTTACCATATTTCTATATATCTAAGACACACAATTTCATATTTTAAAGTTTCTGAAATAGAAGTAAATCTTTACAACTTATGTGTACACTTGTGGTGGTATTCTCTGTGCCCCTAAGAGACCACTAAGTTGCAGTGCATATTATCAATAATCAGCCTCTGCAGATCAAGGAATTATGGTATTTTACTGTGGAATCCTTTGTTTGAGGTCATAGTCTACTAACCCCTCAGGTATTATCTGCTGCTAAGAGTGTTAGTCTCCAAAGTGCCATGTATAAAAAAAATCAGAACCTATTTACCATCCTTTCATAACTTACATAAGATACACACACCACAATGTATATAAGATATAAGGACCGTTTTAAAAACTTAGGGCCTATACTTTTAGAGCTTTGTCTGCTCTTGTGTAGCCAAGCTTAGAGCTGAAACTCTGCCCTAACACCAGTTTGCCTTTTCTCCCCAGATGTGAAAGGTAAAGTTTGGTCAGGGTCACTCAGTCAGGGCTGCTGAGCCTGCATGTGCCTTTCAGAAATTTTTCTTAAAGCAATTAACCCATCACTTATTGAAAAACTCAGAATATGCTCCTTAAATCACTTCAGTGCTTTAATTCTGGAAGTTTTTATGTCTCTAACTATAGAATCTTCTTAAAATATTAAGAGTACAACTTAAAAGAATAAAACAAAACAAAACATGCACCAACAAACCTATCCTTCGTATAGGAAACAGTCACAGAACAATTCTCTTCTGAGTTCTCCTCAGATGTGACAGATAAAAGACCAGCAAGACCATATACATTTTCCTAATTTAAGAACTGGTCGATTACGCTAGCTCAACCCAATCAATAACTTGTTAACTGTGGAAACAAAGAATTCCAAATCCCAGCAGCCAAATGGACCTTTTCCTGAAATTGAAGATATCCTTTATCTCATTTCATAATGTCAGTTTCTAGTTTGAGAATGTGACAAGATTTCTACAAGAAGCAAAAGCAAAAGGTAAGATTTTTTCCAGCTAAATGTGAATTCAGATCAGTGGTAGAATATATTAATGAATATTGTTCTATGTAAACTTAAAACAATTGTTTTCTTTTTTTTTTTTTAAAGATTGTATTTATTTGACAGAGCGAGCGAGCCAGAGAGCTCAGGCGGGGAAATGGCAGAGGGAGAGGGAGGAGCAGGCTCCCCGCTGAGTGGGGATTGATCCCAGGACCCTGGCATCATGACCCGACCTGAAGGAAGATGCTTAACCGACTAAGCCCCTGTTTTATTTCTTCTAACACAAAATGTCCGTTTGTATATTTTAGAATTATTTCTTCTCACATTCCATATGAATCACTCTAAAAACACTTCACCTTAGAAACTGAATCCAATAATAAAACATACAAGTTTAAACATAAAAAAACAAACAAAAAAAACAAACCCTTTCCTCATGTCCAATTATTCAAGTATTCACCATGCCACCCCTTTAAAAAAAAACCTAGTCATCAAAAGTGACTTTGGTAGAGGCACTACAAAATTTCAGGCAACGAGAGAAAGTGATATAAATACCTGATATAAACAAACAAAAAAACCACTTAACCCAATTTCGACCTTGTTTTTTTTTAAAGATTTTTATTTATTTATTGACAGAGAGACACAGCCAGAGAGGGAACACAAACAGGGGGAGTGGGAGAGGGAGAAGCAGGCTTCCTGCTGAGCAGGGAGCCCAATGTGGGGCTCGATCCCATGACCAGGGATCATGACCTGAGCCAAAGGCAGACGCTTAACAGACTGAGCCACCCAGGTGCCCTTGACCTTGCTTTGTGGCTGCTTAAAGGTATGCTAAATAAACTACTCTTTGTGCTTTGGATATAAATAGCCATATTTAAACAAGCGGTACTTTTTTCCCCCCAAAACTTTCACATCATTTCAATCCACTGAAATTGACTATGTTGACTAAATAGGACTATGTTGACTAAGTAGACAAATCAACAACAAATCTAACTTTTATTTTTATTTATTTATTTCAAAAAATATTTTATTTATTTGAGAGAAAGAGACAGAGACAGGGTGCCTGTGGGCAAGCACAGGAAGGGGGGAGGGTGGGCATGGCAGAGGGAGAAGCAGGCTCTCTATGAGCTGGGAGCCCAGTGTGCTCAATCCCAGTAAATAAGGTTAAGGTATAGGCAGGGAGAAGTAGGGGGGCCCTGGCTGGGCTCTGAAACTATTCCTGGCAGGCAGAAGTGCTAAGCCAGAGTGAACAAGGAATAAGAAAACCGAACCACCTGGCCTCCGATGTTAGGGAGTACTTTTCTTTGGCGGCTACACTGTATCATAGAAAATGGCCAAACCTCAAAGAATTAAGTCATTAAGGATGCTATCAATAGTCCATGCTCAAACCAAGATGGCACAAGAAGCTCAAGGCCACAGGCTTCCTGGTCAGTTCTCAATAAAAGACTGCCACTAAAAGCCCTCAGTAGCAACCGTGTCAGGACCCCTCTCCCTCTAGAGAGCTGCTTCTTTGCTTTCTGCTCTCACCTTCACTTAATAAACTTTCACTTCATTTCACCATTTTGTGTCCGCGAGATTCGTTCTTTGACTCCTTGAGACAAGAACCCTGCGATCCTCTAACACCAGGATCCTGAGATCATGACCTAAGCCCAAGGCAGACACTTAACCAACTGAGCCACCCAGGTGCCGCCAAACCTAACTTTTAGTACCAACATGGTATAAAACCTATACAACTGCACATTAGCCTCCATTAACTCTGTTATACTCGGTTCTCAATTCTTTGGAAATACAAAATGCTCTTGAGACAGTCTCCGCTGAGAGTCGCCGCGGTTTCCCGCTTCAACAGTGCTTGGACGGAACCCGGCGCTCGTCCCCCACCCGGGCCGGCTGTTCAGAGCCAGCCCTCCGCCATCTCTTCGTCGCGCCCTCGGACCGCTCCAAGGCCCCCGCTGCCGCTCGCTGCC
Source organism: Zalophus californianus (assembly GCF_009762305.2). Lineage (NCBI taxonomy): Eukaryota > Metazoa > Chordata > Mammalia > Carnivora > Otariidae > Zalophus > Zalophus californianus. The sequence continues at coordinate 103,864,620 of NC_045599.1, forward strand.
GCCTTTTCTCAGCCGCCGCCATGACGACTGCGACCCCTCGCAGGTGCACCAGAACTACCACCAGGACTCGGAGGCCGCCATCAACCGCTAGATCAACCTGGAGCTCTACGCCTCCTACGTCTACCTGTCCATGTCTTACTACTTTGACCGCGACGATGTGGCTTTGAAGAACTTTGCCAAATATTTTCTTCACCAATCTCATGAGGAGAGGGAACATGCTGAGAAACTGATGAAGCTGCAGAACCAGCGAGGTGGCCGAATCTTCCTTCAGGATATCAAGAAACCAGACCGTGATGATTGGGAGAACGGGCTGAATGCAATGGAGTGTGCATTACATTTGGAAAAGAGCGTGAATCAGTCACTACTGGAACTGCACAAACTGGCCACTGATAAAAGTGACCCCCATTTGTGTGACTTCATTGAGACTCATTACCTGAATGAGCAGGTGAAATCCATCAAAGAATTGGGTGACCACGTAACCAACCTGCGCAAGATGGGGGCTCCCGAATCTGGCATGGCAGAGTATCTCTTTGACAAGCACACCTTGGGAAACAGTGGTAGTGAAAGCTAAGCCTTAGGCTGTCTTCCCATAGCCACAAGGGTGACTTCCCTGGTCACCAAGGCAGTGCATGCATGTTGGGGTTACCTTTACCTTTTCTATAAGTTGTACCAAAACATCTACTTAACTTCTTTCATTTGTACCATTCTTCAAATAAAGTAATTTGGTACCCCCCCCAAAAAAATGCTCTTGAACTTTCCCTGACACCCATTTTACATTTAGGGGCACCTCTCATCCCAACTGTTGGACATTTCTCCATGTGTCCACACTTTCGACAGAGAATCAGAATCCTAGCACTAAGCATTTCAAGTCCAGAGTTTTAATCGGTGTTTCCCTGTGCCTTTGAATCTTTATCGAGAATTCCAGAGACCTAAAATAAGCAGCTGCAGCTATTCTAGAACATGCACTACTTGGCTTTTTGCTTCATTAACCTGCCCTAGTTTGGTGGAGACTTTGTCAGCCTTCCTCCCATGAAAATGTTCAATCAGCCACTCTAATAAGGAATGTTCACAGTAATCTCAGATTTTTTTCTTTTTTTTAAAGATTTTATTTATTTATTTGACAGAGAGAAAGACAGCAAGAGAGGGAACACAAGCAGGGGGGAGTGGGAGAGGGAGAAGCAGGCTTCCCGTGGAGCAGGGACCCCAATGCGGGACTCCATCCCAGGACCCTGGGATCATGACCTGGGCCGAAGACAGACGCTTAACAACTGAGCCACCCAGGCACCCCATGACTCAGGGTTTTCAAAATACTTTTCTATCTTCCCTATGCCCTTTACATCAGGGAAATACATGTGTAGGAAAAGGGAGGCAGCAACTTTAAGCCCCTTTTCTTTTTTTTAAAGATTTTATTTTTAATGAATCTCTATACTCAACATGGGGCTCAAACTCACAACCCCAAGATCAAGAGTGGCAGCCCCTCTGCTAGTTTGAAACAGAAGCTACCCTATGAAAACACTGCAAGTTCATGTGCTTCTTAAAAAGAAAAGCTCAAAGATACATACCTGTTTCATCCTTGCAGCAGCTCTATTTGAAAACAGAATAGACCTGTCTTTCTGGAAGCAGGATGGGCACATCTGAAGGGCTTGACTATAAGAACTCTCAGCTTCTATATAATCTGAGGATAAAGTAAAAGATGAGAGGAGGTCATTAAGATTTTATTCCCAGTATTTATGTATTCCATAGTATCTCAGAATGTGTAGCTTTCCATTCACAAAACAAAGGTCTCAAGTAGAATGTTCTGTATGTTTAACTTTCATTTGGCTTATCAATTTAGTAAGGAATAATGAAGGGATTAGAGAACTGGACAGATGAAAGAGACTAAAGTCTAGGATTAATGGCTTGGGATAAAGACAAAAATTCTACGTATGTATTTTCATTAAAGATATTATGCTTTCATGGAGTCAACCTGGCCAAAACTGCTTCCCTGAAATGTCTGGAGAGACATTTTATGGAGCTAAGAGCAACAATGTAAAAATCAGTGGTTGACTAAACACCTTAAAAGAGAAAATGGTGATAAATTTATTTACTCATTGCCACACATAGAATTATGGTCAGGGTACTAAAAGCAAATTGCCCGTTCACTCCTTTCTCAGGTTTGAAATATTTAACAGAAAATACAAGAAATACGAATTCAAAATCAGAACCATTAGTACGTAGGAAAAAAAAGCGATGATTGCTAAACCAGATATAAGAAAAAAATTTTAAATCTAAAAAATAACTAGGGGAAAATGTTACTACTTCTAGTTTTCTAAAGCATATACATTTTGATATATATATATATTTTGTAAGATTTTATTTGTCAGAGAGAGAGAGCACAAGCAGGGAGGGGGGGCAGCCAGAGGGAGAAGCAGGGTCCCCGCTGAGCTAGGAGGCTGATGTGGGACTTGAACCCAGGACCCCAGGATCATGACCTGAGGTGAAGGCAGAGGCTTAACCGACTGAGCCTCTGTTAAGCCACCCAGGCGTCCCAATTTTGATATGTTTCTAAAGCATATACACTTTACATATGTGATAGAAGGCTATTATAAGATCAAACAGTTCCACCAAATTAACTGAATGAACCCAAATTATTCCTAAGCAAATGTTAAGAAACACAGAAGGACATGGAGAACATCTCTGTACTTAAGGCGGCAGAAGAAAAAGGTACATGAAAGACCAAAGTACAAGCAAAATACTTCCCTAGGCCATGTTGGAACCACTTGGGTCAGTTTTTACAGCATTGCTGCAAGTGAGTAAGGGGGATCCCTGCTTTTACATCAATGAAGCAAACAGCCTTTTAACATTCCAGGTTAGTTTTCCAAAGCATCAGCTGAGAAGTCTGCCCTCCTACCTCTGGTTCTATAGTGGATTACAGAAAAGAAAAAGTGTGCCTGTGCCAAGAGACACATGGTAACTGGTCACCATCAGGTGAGAATGATCTGGACCTGGTGAAAAATCAAATTCCAAGGTGTTGGGAAGCAACAATGTACTGTTAGCAGTTTAGGTTTGCTAATTGTTTCCAAATGTTTCTGGTGTTTCTTCACACTCCAAGACAGAATGAGGAATCAAGATGACCAGACATCAGTGCTGAGACAGGTGCCTTACCTCCTCTCTTAAACTGCACATTTCCCTCCTCCTTTAGTCTAGTGCTCTCTTCTCTTCTCTTCTGCAAGAGATCCGACAATTACATCATTTCCCACAATATAAGTGAATAAAAAGGTTAACTTTCATTAAGCTACTTAACAGGCAGCAACCTGACTTTTGTTTTTGTTTTTTTTCAACTGGACCTTTGAGAACTGGGTCAGTTTTATGTAAATCTCAAACAGATATAGAGAAACAAGTGGCCATCTGGCTAATCACACGCCTGAAGTTTAAAACACAAAACCTAGGTTTCCTATGTTTGTATCTTTCGCACAGAATAGTAATTCAGGTATCACTTAATTTCTATTTACTCAAAATGAAACTAAACATACACGCCCACTGGCATGTATGCCGCCATAAATTCAAATTCTGAATCTGCTACTTATTAAATGAATGATCTTGGGGCACCTGGGTGGCTCAGTCGTTAAGCATCTGCCTTCGGCTCAGGTCATGATCCCAGGGTCTTGGGATCGAGCCCCGCATCAGGCTCCCTGCTCAGCAGGAAGCCTGCTTCTCCCTCTGCCTGCTGCTCGCCCTGCTTGTGCTCTCTCTCTCTCTGACACATGAATAAATAAAATCTTTAAAAAAAATAAATGAATGATCTTGGACAAGTTCCAGATCTTTCTAAGCCTTGGTTATTTTTATCTAGAATATGAGGTTTTATAGTTTTATGAATTAATGTGATAATATATGTAAAGCTCCTAATACAGTGCCTGGTAAATAAGGGCTCAAGTATTACTTTTCTGTAAAATAAAAAAAGGAAGTGGTTTCTGTGGTTTCTGTGATGCAGAAGCTGGCCAGTGTGCTGGCAGAGCGCACCACAGGGAGCAAACTTCACCTGCAGGGTCAGGGCAGGCTACTCCTGGGAGGTTGGAAGAAAGCCAGATACGTCTCTCGTTTCTGAGCTTCTTCTAACAACTCAGACATTCACACAGATGGCCAAACACCCATCATACTCAAAGGCAGGCAGAATGAATGTTATTCTGCAGAGCCAAGATGGCACATGCTGAGTCCCTGTCTGCTCTCAGCCCTGAACGTCTTAGCAATATGGTCGGCACGAACAGAACTGGCACAAGTGACTGCCTGCCTCCTTTTGAAAGAGCTTCAAGAAAGAGAGAGAGAGAATCCAAAAATCTCTACCTTCGTTCTTGAAGCTTTTGACTAAATGAAAACTTCAAAGGAAGGAAATATAGTTAGCAGGGTGTTTCATGCACAGGAGAAGCCTGGAGCCTAAATAATCGGTACTCTTAAAATTAGGAACCAAAGTAAAAATACTACGTCTCTGTAGATTTGTAAATATGCTGTCGAGACAAGGGTGTTTCCCAAGTGCCTTATTACCATACTCTAGATGATGAATCTCAGTAAAGAAACTAAAAGGTAGGTATAAAATGAATCTTTTTTTTAAGATTTTTTAAAATTTATTTATTTGACAGAGGGATAGAGAGCACAAGCAGGCAGAGAGGCAAGCAGAGGGAGAGGGAGAAGCAGGCTCTCCGCTGAGCGAGGAGCCCAATGTGGGGCTCGATCCCAGGACCCTCGGATCATGACCTGAGCCAAAGGCAGCCGCTTAACCGACTGAGCCACCCAGGTGCCCCTAAAATGAATCTCATTTTTATTGTATCTACTATGTGCCAGATGTACAGCAGATACAGTAATTCATTTTTATTTTTTAGATAATGGGCTATTCTAAGGGAATACAAAAAGGTAACACGGGTGGTGGTGATGGGAATCAAAATAAAAGAACGTAGTTACGTTTACTCAGTACTATTTAGGACAGAGGTGCTTGGATCATAATGTTCTATGCTATCAGGATTTCTGGATGCAAGCAAAAAGACTATCTTAGGTAAAAAAAAATTTAGAGGGTCGACTCACTTTGAGGCTCACAGAATCACTGGGAAGCCTAAAACACAAGCTAAGAAAAAGGGCAGGACTCAAGGCAACTCTGTTAAGTCAAGAAGCAAGAAAGCACTAATTATCTTTTAGTGGAAGACTCTGGCCAAGACAGGGCTGTAATAGCAAATAAATTCTAACTATTTCCTTTTCTTTGCCCCAGTCGAGATTCAAAGTCTTGGTTACAAGCATCCAGTGAGAGCGCCTGGGTGTCAGACGGAGAAAGACTAATACCATATGATTCCACTCATAAGTGGAACCTAAACAAACAAACAAAAAACAAATGAATAAACAAACCAAAAGCAGAATCAGACCTATAAATACAGAGAACTGACAGCTGCCAGCAGGGAGGGGGCTGGGGGTTGGGCAAAATGAGTGAAGGGGAGAGGGAAATACAGGCTTTCAGTTACAGAATGCATAAGTCACGGGAATGAAAGGCACAGATAAGGAATATAGTCAATGACAGTATAATAGTGATATAGGGAGACAGATGGGAGCTACAATTCTGGTGAACATAACATAACATATAACCGTGTTGCATCACTATGTTGTACACCTCAACTAACGCAGCATAGTATGTCACCTAGACTCAAATAAAAAAAAGTGATTTTAGCCCCAAATAGCCAAAGCAACCCTGATAAAGAAAAACAAAGCTGGAGGCCCCAAGGTTTCAAACTATATTACAAAGCTATAGTAATTAAAATAGTGTGCATTATAGTAATTATAGTAATTAAAATTTATGTTAGCATAAAAACTGATGCATAGATAAATGGAACAGAATAGAGAGGCCAGAAATAAACCCATGAATGTGCCATCAATTAATTTATGATAAAAGAGCCAAGAATATACAATCGGGAAAGAATAGTCTCTTCAATAGATGGTGCTGGGAAAACTGGACAGCCACACTATAAAAGCAACTGGACCACTGTCTGATCCTGCACACAAAAATTAACTCAAAATGGATTAAAGACTTTAACATAAGAGCTGAAACCATAAAAAATTCTAGAAGAACACATAGGCAGTAAGCTCCTTGACCAGTCTTGTTGATGATTTTTCTGAACCTGACACCAAAAGCAAAGGCAACAAAAGCAAAAATAAACACATGGAGCCACATCAAACTGAAATCTTCTGCACAGCAAAGGAAACCATCAACAAAATGAAAAGGCAGCCTACTGAATAGGAGAAAATATTTGCAAATCATGTACCATATATATAAAGAACTCATACAACTTAACAGCAAAAAAACCAATCTCATTAAAAAATGGGCAGAGGGTGTGAACAGACATTTTTCCAAAGAAGACATACAGATGGCCGACAGTTACATGAAAAGATCTTCAATATCATTAATCATCAGGGAAGTGCAAATCAAAACCATGATGAAATACCACCTCACACTTGTTAGAATGGTTATTATAAAAAAGACAAGAAATAACAAGTGTTGGTGAGGATGTGGAAAAAAGGAAACTCCTGTGCACTGTTGGTGGGAATGTAAATTGGCACAGTCACTATGGAAAACTGCTTGGAGGTTCCTTAAAAAATTAAATAGGGGTGCCTGGGTGGCTCAGTTGGTTAAACATCTGACTCTTGATCTCAGTTCACGTCTTATTCTTAGGGTCATTGGGTTCAAGCCCACATTAGACTTCAGGCTGGGAATGGAGCCTATTTAAAAAAAAAAAATTAAAAAAGGAACTACCATATGACCCAGCTTCTGGGTATTCAGCTGAAGAAAATGAAAATACTAATTTGAAAAGATATATGCACCCTTATGCTCACTGCAGCATTATTTACAACAGCCAAGATATGGAAACAACCTAAGCATCTGTCCATGGATGAAGGGATAAAGAAATGGTGGTGTAGCCATCACTTTCAGCCTGCCTCTAGCTGCCGCCTATGCACCTAAATTTCAGCTGGTCTGCCTGAGACCCCCTGAACGCCAACCCTAGTCCCCTGCTTGCTCCCATTTCCAGTCCAACCAGATGAAAGAAACTATCATGAACCAAGAGAAACTCACCAAACTGTAAGCGCAAGTGTGCAGCGGTGGGAAAGGAAAAGCTCGATGAAAGAAGGTGGCTCAGAAAACAGCTACAGCAGATGATAAAGAACTTCAGTTCTCCTTAAAGAAGTTAGGGGTAAACAGTATCTCTGGTATTGAAGAAATGAATATGTTCACAAACCATGGAACACTGATCCACTTTAACAACCCAAAAGTTCAGGCAACCTGGGAAGTGAACGCATTCACCGTTCCAGGCCATGCTGAGACAGAAGCCGACAGAAATGCTACTGTCTTACACCAATTTGGTGAAGACAGTCTGACTAGTTTAAGAAGACTGGCTGAAGCTCGGTTCAAACAATCTACAGATGGAAAAGCACCACTTTTCCACTGGAGAGCATGAGGGTGATGAAGTTCCAGATCTTGTGGAGAATTCTGACGAAGCTGCAAAGAATGAAGCAAACTGAACAGAGCCAACTTTTTTTTTTTTTTTTTTTAAGATTCTATTTATTTATTTGACAGAGAGAGACACAGTGAGAGAGGGAACACAAGCAGGGGGAGTGGGAGAGGGAGAAGCAGGTTTCCGTGGAGCAGGGAGCCCCATGCGGGGCTCGATCCCAGGACCCCGGGATCATGACCTGAGCTGAAGGCAGACACTTAACCAACTGAGCCACCCAGGTGCCCTGGGAGCTGCTATTTTATATTATGACTGCTTTTTAAAATTTTGTTCATGGATCTGATAAATCTAGATCTCTAATATTTTTAAGCCCAAGCTCCTTGGACACTGCAGCTCTTTTCAGTTTTTGCTTCTATACAATTCATTCTTTGCAGCTAATTGAGGTGAAGAACCCTGGGAATAAACTTTGAAACAAGGTTAATAAAGTTCTTTGCCTAGTTAAAAAAAAATTGTGCTGTACACACACACACACACACACACACACACACACACACTCTCTGAATATTATTCAGCCATAAAGAGATGAAATCCTGTCATTTGCAATAACATGGATGGATCTTGAGGGCATTACCCTAAGTGAAATAAGTCAATAAAAGAAAGACAAATATCTTGTGATTTCTTTTATACGTGGATTCTAAACAACAAAACACGAAAAACCCCCACGCTCTTAGATACAAAGAACAGATTGGCCATTGCCAGAGGCAGGGTCAGGGAGTGGGAAGACATGGGTGAAAGGGGTATGAAAAAAATAATAAATATTAAAAATTATAAAACAATTTCAATTAAGGTAAACTTAAAACTCTGTAAGTAATAGCAAATTCATTGCCAATTTTAAATTCACACACACACATCATGAATAATTGACCAATAATGTTCTAATAGTGAAACGAAAAGTTAGTTTGACGTTAGAAGATATATTAATGCCAGGTAGCATATTACTAAAAGAGAAAATTACATAATCATACGAATAAATGCAATACAGGTCCTAAAGTATTTTAGAAAGGTTATTTCAAAAACAAAAATTCTTTAAAGAAGAACCACTAATCAAGTTACTAGGGTTTAGTATCTATCCTTTAAGAACTTTCGGTCTCCTCTATTTTAACTCTTTCAAGCTACTTTCCGACCTATAATCTGTTCTCCACAGCAAACTCATCAGGGATGTTTTATGAACACAGATGAAGCACTCAGACTGCCAGATCAGACTCGTGTGTGTATGTGTGTGTGTGTGTCTGTGTGTGTGTAAAGAGTTTAATCATTCTCTGGTAAATTTAGAACATTAAGATACCAGTAGGCAAAGCTTAGATCCACGGTATATCCAGAAGGAATTGCCGATAATGGCCAGCCTGAGCAGGCAGCCTGGGAAAAGCTCAGTGTCTTTTTTTTTCCATTTTTAATTTTTTAATTTAAGTGTAGTTCACATACCATGTTATATTAGTTTCAGGTGTATGAAGTAGTGATTTGACAAGTTTAAACGTTATGCTATGCTCAGTGTCTTTACAACTAGGACTAAAAGTTGAACTGGCAAAGGGAAGAGATCTGGAACATATTTCTCACACCAATTATTTGAAGGAAGGCATTTTATTTTTTTCGGCTGACAAATCACAACTCAGTGACCCATTAAGCAGTAAACACTGTAAAAGAGCTGCTGCTTCCACAGATTGTGAAAATTGAGGATTAATGCAATTATCAATATCATGCTGAACATCTCCTTGGCAACAGCTAAAAACAGCACTTTTAGGAGAAAGCTGCACTATCTCCCAGCTGTGCCAAGAGACTAACTTGATCCCAGTACAAAGACTAGGGTTTATGCTGCTGCTGGAACATTCTCTTTCTCCAAAAGATGGCATGCATACTGTGTAGCATTATTGGAATCCAAAGACAGATTTTGTAGGGAATAAGTTTTACTTAGCGTGTTAAATGCCAAGAGCATACACACATAAATGAGCTGGTAGTGCTGACATTCAGCAGCATTATCAGGTTCAAATTGTTCCAGGTTCTGGTCTAATGTGGTTAGGACCCCTCTCGTGTCTCCACAATGTTTTAAGTAATCTCTGTGCCCAACGTGGGGCTTGCCCTCACAACCCCAGAGATCAAGAATCACATTGTCTACTGACTGAGCCAGCCAGGCGCCCCTCCAACAATGTCTTTTAACACATTCCAGAGGCCTCACAGAGAAATAACTGCTCTAGAATTATATTTCCATAACAATGGAAATCAAAGAAATTTTAAAGCGCTCTTTACTTAGTACTCCTCCTCATCACTGAAAACTCAGGCAGAAATAGTGGCATTACTCTGCATTATAAATCATCACAAGAGCTGTCAAGGAAAACCCCAAAGAGACAATGCTCTTGATGAACAGAGTTTATTTTAACAGTTACTACCACAACTGCAAACTTTTCAGCCTGGAGTTCAAAATTAGATAACCGGTATCACTATAGCATTCTACTTCTTAAAGTGTGTAATCACATATACTAGCTCATTTGCTTTTGCAAGGCAATTCTGAGATGTAAGCATCAAATCTTACCCATTTTACAGGTAAGAAAATCACGATTCAGAAATCTCTTGGTTTCCTTTTTTTTTTTTTTTACACTACACCGAATTCTATTCCAATCTAGTCAACCTCCTCTCTCATTACCACCCAACTCAAGTTCCTCCTCTAGACAGTTTGATCTCTTTATGGTCTCTCCAACACCCACCACCTTATCCTTCATTCCATTCCTTTGTTAATGCATCCCCACCTTGGAATGCCTTTGTTTTTCTTCCGTAACTTCTTCCCAACTGCCCAAATCAAATTTTCCTGTTTTCAAAGTTCAGCACATAGCATATCTCCTCCTCAGAGACATCTTTCACTTCCTTCCTTGCACAATTTTTCTTTGATCACACTGTACATTAGTACCTCTAATTTGGGGATTCAATTGTCTCACATTATATATATTTAAAAAAAATGTGTGTCTACATATATATATATAATAAAAACATTGCAAATGTTTGGAATATTACTTAATGCTTAAATGGTTTCATGCGTATAAAACACTGTGCAGCCCTTAGACCTAGGCAAGAGGGGCCCCTGGCCAGGCCCTCGACTAACTGCACATTTCCTCCCATGGAGCCCTTTTAGACCATGCTCCAGGGTTTCCTGCCTGAGTCTCCCTAGCTCACTTCCAGGAGCTGCATGAGCCTTTGCCTGGGCCTGTCCTTCTAAGGGTGGACTTTGCTGCAAGTATATATTGTGTTCCAGGTGCAGTACTTTGTATTATGCCTGCTCCAGCCTTGGAATCAGCCATTTCTCCGAGTCCTGCATCCTTCTGGTGGGGAATGGTATTTAGAAACCAAAATCTGGATGCTAGTATGTTCCCTGTTACTAGCAAGTCACTACTTTTAGGCCCTCTCCATAAGAAATGCAGGAAATAGGGTGCCTGGGTGGCTCAGTCGTTAAGTGTCTGCCTTCGGCTCAGGTCATGATCCCAGGATCCTGGGATAGAGTTCCACACTGGGCTTCCAGCTCAGCGGGAGGCCTGCTTCTCCCTCTCCCACTCCCCTTGCTTGTGTTGTCTCTCTCGCTGTCTCTCTCTGTTGAAAAATAAAATCTTAAAAAAAAAAAGAAATGCAAGAAATACATCTTTAAAAAAGAAAAACACAAAAATCCCACGAGTCAAAAGAATACATACACATGACATCTTGTATGTAGTCATACAAGTGAACACCACTGGATTCTTCCTCACTTTTCCCACACTGAAAACCCTGGTTCCCAGTAATAACAATATATTTACTCATTTGCCCTATCCTAAAATGAACAAAAAAGTTCTGAAATTACTATATCAGTACATATAACTGACCTATTATGTAAAGTTCAAGATTTCTTTTTTTTTTAAAGATTTTATTTATTTATTTGACAGAGAGAGACAGTGAGAGAGGGAACACAAGCAGGGGGAGTGGGAGAGGGAGAAGCAGGCTTCCCGCAGAGCAGGGAGCCCAATGCGGGGCTCGATCCCAGGATCCTGGGATCATGACCTGAGCCGAAGGCAGATGCTTAATGACTGAACCACCTAGGTGCCCCTAAAGTTCAAGATTTCATTGCAGTTCTAACTTTAGAATATAACCTACTAAGGGTGAACAGCCAGAGTACTGTGTCCAAAGTTACTGGAATTATCTTCTCTATGTAATGAATATGATATAGTTATATTAATTTGTTTCAAAGTGTAATCCATTTTAAGGCCTAATTTTTCCCTCATCCTTTCTGGTTTATTTTAATACTTTAATGTGTAAAATACTTACACAGATCAAAACTCAATACTGGGTGCGACTTCAGATGTGGCAAAGTGAGGTTACAAAATCCTCTAACCTAAAAAGCAACTATAAATTGGACAAAATGATTAAAACTAACCATTCAGCGTCCTAAAAATTGACTAAAACCTTACAACAAAGTAACACTCATGAAAAATTATTGAGTTTTAGGAAACAACCATGAGATCTGTGGCTTATTTGCAAAGGACTGCTCCCCTTCTTCCTTCGATCATGTGACATCATGGATTGTGGTTGGAATACAGCAAGGTAGGCCATGAATAGCCAGCAGTTCCACTGTTTGAGGAGACTGAACTGATTCAAAGCAGAAGGTGAAATAATCCATGCCCAGTGGTGGTTTCAGTAATAAGTAGCAATCGGAGTGGCAAGCAAACAGGGAAGGTCAGAGGTTCTACTACTCTGTGGTTGCAGCCCTGGCTGGGCAAACAAGGGACCCATGGACCAGACAGAAATGTAACCGGTAGATAGAGATGGTCACAGAGATACTTGATAAGCTCTTCAAATACCCCTGATGGACTGGATATGGTGTGCATGCTTGGGAAGAATGAAGAGGGCCAAAGCTATTCACACACCCTTGCCCTATCAGGAGCCTGTGTACATGTGGTGAGGAGACACAAGACAGTCCAGCTAGGGCAGACTTGAAAATTCCCTAAAATTGTAATATATTTCTAAATCCACCGACAAATCAGTAGGTGGAAGCCTTATTGGCTTGAGATGTTTGAACATAATCTCTGACCAGTTATTGGCTGACCACTAAACTGTGCAAAAATAGAAGCAATCCCACGAAGGCCAGACTTAAAAATAAAAACAGGGACAAAAACAAAACCCACCTGAGCACAGCTGTCAGTGGCTACATACCCCAGGGGAAATAGATTATACAATTTAAGTCCAGGTAAATTACTAAACAAACAAGTTGACAAAAAAGCAACAACAAAAATAATGCAAGTGGGGGGTGGTGGTGGTGGGAAAGGGCCAGAATCCAGAGTTGCTACAGTATTACTTAAAACATCCAGTTTTTATTTTTTACTTTTTTAAAAATATTTTTATTTATTTGACAGAGAAAGACACAGAAAGACATACAAAGAGAGAAAAGTTTGATCTATAATCAGAAAAAAGTCAACAGAAACATCTGAACATCCACAGATTTTAGATCTAGCAAAGACGTGAAAACACCTATAAGTAAATATGTTCGAAGAACTAAAGGAAATTGTGTTTAAAGACTTAAATGAGAGCATAATGACAATGATTAAAAAAAGAGAACCATGATAAAGGGACAAAAATTATTTAAAACGAAGAAAAAGTTGAAAAGTCCAAAAACTGAAATGAAAAATTGATAGAAAGGAGATTTGAATTGGCATGAAAAATAAGTAACCTTGAAGTGAGAGCAACAGACATCCAATCTGAAGAACCGAGGGCAGAAAAAGGATGGGAAAAAACACATGTGATGGGAGTCCCAGAAGAGAAGAGAAAAAGGGACAGAATAAATATCTGAAGCCATAATGGCTGAAAATGTCAAAATTTTGATGAAAAGTGTTAACCTAAAGATCCAAGAAGCACAATGAACCCCAAGTACCAGAGATCCATATCTAGAGACACCAGAGTCAAACTGCTGAAAGACAAACACAAAGAGAAAATCTGAAAGCAACAGCAGGGAAACAACTTACCAGGTATAGGGGAACAGCAAAACTAATATTGTTACCTGATTCTCACCAGGAACAACTGAGGCCAGAGGCAGTGTGATGACATACTCAGAATGTTGAAAGAAAAAAAACTGTCAACCAAGAATTAGATATGCGGCAAAACCTTACCTCAAAATGAAGGCAAAATAAAGACATTCACAGATAAACACAGAATGTGCTTCTACCAAACCTGCCTTACAAGACATACTAAAGGGGGGGTGCCTGGGTGGCTCAATCGTTAAGTGTCTGCCTTTGGCTCAGGTCATGATCCCGGGGTCCTGGGATCGAGCCCCACATCGGGCTCCCTGCTCCACGGGAAGCCTGCTTCTCTCTCTCACACTCCCCCTGCTTGTGTTCCCTCTCTTGCTGTGTCTCTCCCTGTCAAATAAATAAATAAAATCTTTAAAAAAAATAAATAAAATAAACCTCTACCTTTATAGCAGCAACGTCCACAATAGCCAAACTATGGAAAGAACCCTGATGTCAATCGACAGATGAATGGATAAAAAAGGTGTGGTCTATAAATACAATGGAATACTACTCAGCTATCAAAAAACTGAAATCTTGCCATTTGCAACGGCATGGATGGACTAGAGGGTATTATGCTAAGCAAAATAAGTCAGAGAAAGATAATTATCATACTTACTCCTACGTGGAATTTAAGAAACAAAACAGAGGATCATAGGGGAAGAGAGGGAAAAATAAAACAAGACGAAATCAGAGAGGGAGACAAACCATAAGAGATTCTTAAGCATAGGAAACAAACTGAGGGTTACTAGAGGTGAGGGTGGTGGGGGGATGAGGTAACTGGGTGAGGGACATTAAGAAGGGCATGGGATATAATGAGCACTGGGTATTATATAAGACTGATGAATCACTGAACTCTACCTAGAAACTAATAATACATTGTATGTTGATTGAATTTAAATAAAAACAAAAAATTAAAATAAAAAAAAAGAACCTCTACCTCCCTGAATCAGGCACGTACACCACAGATCTTCGGTTGTTCTTCTATAGTTAATCCAAGGCCATTTTCCACTGAATTAGTAAAATGGGTTATTTGCAGATAGACAAATTCTTTTTTTTTTAAGTTGTTATTTATTTATTTGACAGAGAGAAAGAGATGGTGAGAGAGGGAACACAAGCAGGGGGAGTGGGAGAGGGAGAAGCAGGCTTCCCGTGGAGCAGGGAGCCTGATGCGGGGCTCGATCCCAGGACCCTGGGATCAGGACATGAGCAGAAGGCAGATGCTTAATGACTGAGCCACCCAGGCGCCCTGCAGATGGACAAATTAAATTCACAAATGTTTAAAATCTACCCTTTTCCTTCACAAATATAGGTATGTTCAGGATCTTTAATTTTATATTCTGTTTTCCAGGGAATGATTTTCTTGGATCACAGGGCAAAAGAATTTCACACAATATGGAGAACTGTACTTTCTTAAAGATAAAAGAACTTTGAAATATTAAATTGCAAAACACCATCACAACACATTTCTGTATTTCTAAATTAATCAATTCTCCAGTTATTTTTAAATTTCATTGCCACTGCGACCTTCCAATGGTGATCCAACCTGAGTGTAAATGTTTTTTTGTTTTTGTTTTGAAGTAGGCTCCATGCCCAGCAGGGAGCCCAATATGGGGCTTGAACTCATGACCCTAAGATCAAGACCTGAGGTGAGATCAAGTTGGATGCTTAACCTACTAAACCACCCAGGTGCCCCTAAATGTGGTTGTTTTGATTAATGATACCACTGTAAACTAAGTTAGGTTTTAACTGATAATCTGACAAAGCAGGTAGAAGGTAAGCATTTGGAAAAGGATACAAACTTAGTCTGAGTTGATATTAAAATTTAAATCATTGAGGCAAAGATGGACTTTTTAAAAATGGTGCTAGGACAACTTGGTAGTCATTTGGAAAAAGATAAAATTAGAATATATCTATACACTTTACACAAGAGTAAATTCCACGTAGACTGGAGATCTAAATGTATAAAGTGAAACCATACAAGTATTGGAAGAAAATATAGGTGATTTGCTCTTCAATCTCAGTGTGAGGCATGGCTTTCTGTGACTCAAAATCCTAGAACATTTAAATTGATACAACTTTAATCTTGGTGTAAACTGGCAAAAACGTCAGACAGAAGGTGCTCCCCCATTCCCTTATTAATCACGAAACCACCACCTTCACAATGCCAGCTAGGAATATTCCCTATACTTAAGATCAGTGAATAGAACAGAAATAAGTTAGAGCTTAGAAGTGTATAACCCTTCTATCATTAAATGACAAAAACCCGCACTGAATACTTTTAAAAAAATTCTCTTAATGATCCTGCAGTGATCATGTATTTAATAATAGACAACAGGGAGAAAACCAAGAGGTTAACATCAGGAAGTTAATTTCCGTATCATAAATCTATCAGCAGCTCTCTGCTTCCCCCTGCAGTTTTGTAAAGTAATTGCTACAAAATAAAACAAGTCAAGCACTGTAGCCAGAGATCAACCACACATAAGGGTCAAAAATGAGTGTTAAAAAAAAAAAAAAAAGCTACATACTTGCTAAAGGGCTGGAAAATGGAGGCACACAAACAAAACTTTTCTGCTATGCTCTTATCCAGGTGAGATGAAAAAGCTACACACTGAAAGGGCTGGGGACAGCGGTCCTTTTATCATTAAAAAGGAAACAAAAGCTTCAGTTTTGTTTTCTTTGATATAGAACGTGGATGCCTTACACATACAGACACATTTGTTCTCTCCACAAGTCACTTTTAGAAACCTCTAGGGAGTCTGGAGGGAGGATCTCTGGATTTAAGCTGTAGTTAGAACCTGACCTCTCATTAAGTCCTGTATTTTTTAGGAAAGATGACTGCTCTATGAGAAACTAACCTTAGAAATATTTCCTTCTTAGCTCAGAAAATTCTACTTCCCAAAACTCAATTTAATAGGACTAAATTTCCTTACTTTAGCACTGTTTAGATTCTGCCGAACAAGTCTGTTTTAGACCCCAAGCACAGATGAGGGTAAAAGAAAAATATCCCATTGATAAACTCTTCTTCTGATGTTAGATGCAGTCAGTATACTGGTTACACTTGTGTTTTGGAAGCTTGGTGGTGTGTCAGTCTGGCTTTCTGTCTCTCAAAGAGTGGCCACAGTTTCACCTATAACAAAATGACCTGGGGATGTTCATTAACAAAGCAGATTCCTGGCTGCCACCTCACATGTCTGTCCTATCAAGACACTTCTCAGGACTTTGCATGATTTAATATATTTCCTGGACTCTTAGGTACAATAAAGTTTGAGAACCATTGATCTACATAAAGTGATCTTCCTTAATAAACACATACATACAGTTCTACATAAAGTTCCTTCCTTAAGGAACACCGAATCTCACTTTAACTTTTTCATCAGCAAACAGTCTAAATTATCCCACTAAGGGATGCCTGGGTGGCTCAGTCAGTTGAATGTCTGACTCTTGATTTCGGCTCAGGTCATGATCTCAGGGTCGTGAGACTGAGACCCACATTTGGCTCTGTGCTCAGCAGAGTCCACTTGTCCCTTGCCCTCTACTCCTCCCCCTGCTCCCTGCCCTGCTCTCTAATAAATAAATAAATAAATAAAATCTTAAACAAACAACCCACTAACTTCCAAATGTTTTGGAGTAAACATTTTGGAAATATTATTCCTCTGACTTAAACTTGGATCAGAAATCTAAGGTCCCTTCCAATTCTTAAGTTCTAGGATTTTATTTGATCACTTGTCAATAGTGTTCATTAAACCCAAAACTAGTAAACGCTAAGAAATTAATAAATATGGCAACCTTAGTTCAAAAGGATGCCCATTAAAAATGAAATAAAAGGGAAACAAATCAGAAAGAGTTTTCTCATAAAGTTAACAGAATATGCAGGCCACTACAGAAAAGTCACTGAAAACTCTCTGGAAGCAACCAAGAGAATGCTCCCTGCAAACATGCTCACTGTTACAACAACCTTGGAAACAATTATGAAAATAATGCAAAAATCGTGGAAATCAAAAGGATTAAGTACTGTGGGAGTTAGGAAAAATGAGAGATAGGGAAAGAACTGATAAAGAACTTCTGCTCCAAACCAATACTTCAATAACGGTTCCTGGTTAAACATAAACAGTCTTGAAGGAAAGAACTACCCTTTATGCTTTCAGGGACTAAGGAAAATGTCTTAAAATCCCAGAACCTGCGCTCTGAGTACATGTTCACCAAGCAACAGACTTTTTTGTATCCTTTACTTAAATGGATCTACATGTGTACCTATTTGTAAATGAATACCATGTATAAAACTGGCAGGAGGCAGCAAACCCATTAAAATGACTAAATCTGCATTTTGGCTTACAAATAAACTTTTTCATTTACAGCAAGAATTAAATCACTAGAACCCTAATGAACTCAAAATCCCTCCGTCTTCTCCATATTTATAAACGGTATCACCATCCACCCACAGTAGCTGAAGCCAAGGAATCGTGCTATATACTACTTTCTCCCCTTGCATGGAATATTTCCCTCTCAGACTGTCACACATTTAACTCCTTTTTCCCTTCCAGTCTTTGCTGATATACAACCTCTCCAGAGAGGCCTTTCCTGACCAGCCAATCTAAAGGAGTCCTTCCCATCCTTCTAATCCTACCCCTTGTCACTTCATCTTATCATTTTGTTTATATTTATTTATTTTTCATTTTTTTAAATATCTCCCAGCTATGAGAGAAGAGAAATCCTCTCCTCTTATTTACCACTGTATTCTTAAGAGCCTCAAACAATGCCTGACACGTGGAAGAAATGCAGATATTTCTGGAGTAAATAAATGAATGAGATAAACAGTCTATAACTTGTAAGATCAATTACTGGCCCTCGCAGCAGAGATAATCATACCATTTATTCAACAGCTATTTGATGAAGGAAGATGATGTGCAAGGCCCCAAGAGCTCTAGAGGTCCTCCACTTTAATGAGCACGTAAGAATTACCTAGGGAGGGAGGGGTGCCCCGGTGGCTCAGTTGGTTAAGCGTCTGCCTTTGGCTCAGGTCATGATCCTGGAGTCCATGGATTGAGCCCTACCACTGGGCTCCCTGCTCAGCAGGGAGTCTGCTTCTCCCTCTGCCCCTCACTCCGATCATGCTCACTCTCTCTCAAATAAATAAAATCTTAAAAAAAATTACCTAGGGAACATACACATAAGGACTAAACTCCACTGCGACAAGCAGCCCACAAAAGGTGATTCTACTACAGGATCAATAGCACCACAATCCAGTACGTTCCACAGGTCTCCATACTATAAAGCACCTTTGCGTCTAATATTATAGCAACAATTCTCATGTGCTACCAGATTTGTCCTTTACCTCAACCACGCCTTTGAGAATCACCTATTTGCTTCACAGATCTAGTACATCTCAAATATTTGCTGAAATCCCATTCCTCTGGGTAGTCATGTCGACATTTAAGTTTTCACAAAAGGTTAAGATATACATACAGGGGCGCCTGGGTGGCTCAGTTGGTTAAGCGACTGCCTTCAGCTCAGGTCATGATCCCAGGGTCCTGGGATCGAGCCCTGCATCGGGGTCCCTGCTCGGTGGGAAGCCTGCTTCTCCCTCTCCCACTCCCCCTGCTTGTGTTCCCTCTCTCGCTGTCTCTCTCTCTGTCAATTAAATAAATAAAATCTTAAAAAAAAAAAGGATATACATACACATATACACAGTGCTTTCCTTAAGAGATTTTGCCTGTTTTTAAAAATCTTTACTGCCTTCCTCCTCCATTACTCTTCTTGTTTTTGCCCCCTCCCCTCCTCCTCTCCATTGCTCTTGATTTATGAGTTCTGCTGAGAACTGGAACTCTTTTTGAACCCGGATTATCTTCTCAGCACAGGGCAAGTCAAGTCAGCTTGAATAACAGGCTTTAGCTATTGATACTTGATTCTGCCTGAAGAGAAATATTTGTCAATATATAGATCCTATAATAGCATTTCTTTCTAAATTCTCAAAGGTCAGCTTTATATGCTGTTTGGTAAAAGTCCATGCTGGTGGTAAAGAATCAATTTTTATTTACTTATATTCTTAAAGTGGAGTAACTTGTGTTGTTTTAACGTGTGCTTACTCTATTAAAAAAAAGTGGGGAATGAGAAAAATAGGTGAAGGGGATTAAGAGGTAAAACTTCCAGTTATAAAATAAGTCACGGGGATGAAAAGTACGGCATAGGGAATACAGTCAATAATTATTAACTTTGTACGCTGACAGATAGTAAGCATTATCATGGTAAGAAATGAGTAATATATAGGATTGTCAAATGACTATATTGAACACCTGAAACTAATACAATACCGTATGTCAACTATACTTCAAAAAAGTGTATTAAATATAGGGGGGCGGAGCAAGATGGCGGAGGAGTAGGAGACCTAGATTTCATCTGGTCTCAGGAATTCAGCTGAATAGGGATCAAACCATTCTGAACACCTATGAACTCAACAGGAGATTGAAGAGGAGAGTAGCAACAACTCTCTGAACAGAGAAGCGACCACTTACTGGAAGGTAGGACGTGTGGAGAAGTGAATCCGAGGGGATATTCGGGAGGATAGACGGCGGGGGAGGGGCCTCCGCCGGCCGCTTCTGGCAAGTGATAGAGCCCCGGAGCACAAAATCGGAACTGTTAGAAGCCGGCTCCGCTGAGGGACGTCGCTGCAGTGGCTAAGCAGGGGGTGGAATCCTCCCGGGACAGTGTGGTCTCAGGACCCTTGGGGTCACAGAAAGACCGGGGGTACCTGAGTGCGCCAGAGCTCCCAGGTATCGGAGCGGGGAAGCCGGCTGCAGAGACGGAACCGAGGCGCGGGCTCTCAGTTCGGGGTTGCCATAAACTGTGATCCGCGGCCCAGTCGGGCTACTGCTCCTCCAGCAGGGACCCAACAAGCGGCAGAGCCGGGGAGACTCCCCTCCCTCCCCCGGGAGGAGCGGCACGGGAACGCACCGCAGGGATCTGCTGGGTTTGGAGACTCCACACGGGGTCGGTGCCAGAGATAGCAATGCTCGGTCACAGGCCGGGTGAGCGCGGAGAGCGGCCGGAGACCGGGGACAAGGGAGTGACTGCTTTTCTCTGTGGGCGCACTGAGGAGCGGGGGCCCCGAGTTCTCAGCTCCTCCGGGTGGAGATTGGGAGGCCACCATTTTTGCCCTGGTCCTCCAAGGCTGTACCGAGAGCTTGCAGGGAACAAAAGCTCCCGAGATCAAACCCGAGCAGCTTGCTTAGCCTGGACCAACAAGGGCGGGGCAATTCAGCCTCCGGCAAAGACATTTGGAAACCACAGCAACAGGCCCCTCCCCCAGAAGATCAGCACGAACAGCCAGCAAGCCAAGACCAAGTTTACCGATCAAGGAGAACGGGAGAACTCCAGCGCTAGGGGAATACTGCACATAGAATTCATGGCTTTTTTTTACCATGATTTATTAGTTCATCAAAGTTAATTTTTGTTAACTGTTTTTTTTTATTTTTCTTTTTCCCTTTTTCAACCAACATCTTATCAATCTCTTTAAAAAAAAATTGTTTTTTATTTTTCATTTTTAGAGTCATATTTTATCCCTTCATAGTAGTTACCCTTATTTTTGGCATATATATATAAGTTGTTCTCTCTTTAAAATTTTGAGATACAGTTTCTTCTAACAGATCAAAATATACCCTAAATCACTAGTGTATGGCTCTGTTCTAGTCTCCTGCCTGATCACATTCTCTCCCTTTTTTTTTTCTTTTTCTTAAATCTTCTTCTTTTTTCAAACAACTTCTTATCTTATCAAGTCCTTTTATAAAATCTTTTATAATTTTCATCTTTACAGTCATCTTCTATCCCTTCATCGTATCAACCCTTATTTTGTACATATATGTCTTTCTTCCTTTAAAATTTTAGGAGGCACTTTTTTCTAACAGACCAAAATACGCCCAAAATCTAGTGTGTGGCACTGATCTATGCACTAGCCTGATCATATTTGATCATATTCTGCTTTTTTTGTATTGTTCTATTTTTGTTTTTATCTTTTTTTTCCCTCTTTTTCTTTCTTTCCCTTTCTTTTCCCCTGGTTTCAGGTCTTTTCTGATTTGTATACAGTATATTTGCTGGGGATGTTGTTAACCTGTTAGCATTTTCTTCTCTCATTCATCTATTCTCCTCTGGACAAAATGACAAGACGAAAAAAATCACCTCAGCAAAAAGAACAAGAGGTAGTACCGTCAGCCAGGGACCTACTCAATACGGACATTAGTACGATGTCGGACCTAGAGTTCAGAATCATGACTTTAAAGATACTAGCTGGGCTTGAAAAAAGCGTGGAAGTTATTAGAGAAACCCTTTCTGGAGAAATAAATGAACTAAAATCTAACCAAGTCGAAATCAAAAAGGCTATTGATGAGGTGCAATCAAAAATGGGGGCACTAACTGCTAGGATAAATGAGGCAGAAGAGAGAATCAGCGATATAGAAGCCCAAATGATGGAAAATAAAGAGGCTGAGAAAAAGAGAGAGAAACAACTACAGGATCATGAGGGCAGAATTTGAGAGATAAGTGATACGATAAGATGAAACAACATTAGAATAATTGGGATCTCAGAAGAAGAAGAAAGAGAGAGAGGGGCAGAAGGTATATTGGAGCAAATAATAGCAGAGAACTTCCCTAATGTGGGGAAGGAAACAGGCATCAAAATCCAGGAGGTACAGAGAACCCCTCTCAAAATCAATAATAATAGGTCAACACCCCGACATCTAATAGTAAAACTTATGAGTCTCAGAGACAAAGAGAAAATCCTGAAAGCAGCTCGGGAGAAGAGATATGTAACCTACAATGGTAAAAATATTACATTGGCAACAGACCTATCCACAGAGACCTGGCAGGCCAGAAAGGACTGGCAAGATATCTTCAGAGCACTAAACGAGAAAAATCTGCAGCCAAGAATACTATATCCAGCTAGGCTGTCATTGAAAATAGAAGGAGAGATAAAAAGCTTCCAGAACAAACAAAAACTAAAGGAATTTGCAAACACATAACCAGCCCTCCAAGAAATATTGAAAGGGGTCCTCTAAGCAAAGAGAGAGCCTAAAAGCAGCAAAGATCAGAAAGGAACACAGACAACATACAGTAACAGTCACCTTACAGGCAATACAATGGCACTAAATTCATACCTTTCAATAGTTACCCTGAATGTAAATGGGCTAAATGCCCCAATCAAAAGACACAGGCTATCAGACTGGATTAAAAAACAAGACCCATCAATATGCTGTCTGCAAGAGACTCATTTTAGACCCAAAGACACCCCCAGATTGAAAGTGAGGGGGTGGAAAACCATTTACCATGCTAATGGACACCAAAAGAAAGCTGGGGTGGCAATCCTTATATCAGACAAACTAGATTTTAAAACAAAGACTGTAATAAGAGATGAGGAAGGACACTATATCCTACTTAAAGGGTCTATCCAACAAGAAGATCTAACAATTGTAAATATCTATGCCCCGAACATGGGAGCAGCCAATTATATAAGGCAATTAATAACAAAAGCAAAGAAACACATTGACAACAATACAATAATAGTGGGGGACTTTAACACCCCCCTGACTGAAATGGACAGATCATCTAAGCAAAAGATCAACAAGGAAATAAAGACTTTAAATGACACACTGGACCAAATGGACTTCACAGACATATTCAGAACATTCCATCCCAAAGCAACGGAATACACATTCTTCTCTAGTGCCCATGGAACATTCTCCAGAATTGATCACATCCTAGGTCACAAATCAGGTCTCAACCGGTACCAAAAGATTGGGATCATTCCCTGCATGTTTTCAGACCACAATGCTTTGAAACTAGAACTCAATCACAAGAGGAAAATCGGAAAGAACTCAAATACGTGGAGGCTAAAGAGCATCCTACTGAAGAATGAATGGGTCAACCAGGAAATTAAAGAAGAATTAAAAAAATTCATGGAAACCAATGAAAATGAAAACACAACTGTTCAAAATCTTTGGGATACAGCAAAGGCAGTCCTGAGAGGAAAGTATATAGCAATACAAGCCTTTCTCAAGAAACAAGAAAGGTCTCAAATACACAACCTAACCCTACACCTAAAGGAGCTGGAGAAAGAACAGCAAATAAAGCCTAAACCCAGCAGGAGAAGAGAAATCATAAAGATCAGAGCAGAAATCAATGAACTAGAAACCAAAAGAACAGTAGAACAGATCAACGAAACTAGGAGCTGGTTCTTTGAAAGAATTAATAAGATTGATAAACCCCTGGCCAGACTGATCAAAAAGAAAAATGACCCAAATCAACAAAATCATGAATGAAAGAGGAGAGATCACAACCCACACCAAAGAAATACAAACAATTATAAGAACATATTATGAGCAACTCTATGCCAGCAAATTAGATAACCTGGAAGAAATGGGTGCATTTCTAGAGATGTATCAACTACCAAAATTGAACCAGGAAGAAACAGAAAACCTGAACAGACCTATAACGACTAAGGAAATTGAAGCAGTCATCAAAAATCTCCCAAGAAACAAAAGCCCAGGGCCAGATGGCTTCCCAGGGGAATTCTATCAGACATTTAAAGAAGAATTAATACCTATTCTCCTGAAACTGTTCCAAAAAATAGAAATGGAAGGAAAACTTCCAAATTCATTTTATGAGGCCACCATTACCTTGATCCCAAAACCAGACAAAGACCCCATCAAAAAGGAGAATTACAGACCAATATCCTTGATGAACATGCATGCAAAAGTTCTCACCAAAATACTAGCCAATAGGATCCAACAGTACATTAAAAGGATTATTCACCATGACCAAGTGGGATTTATCCCTGGGCTGCAAGGCTGGTTCAACATCCGCAAATCAATCAACGTGATACAATACATTAACAAAAGAAAGAACAAGAATCATATGATCCTCTCAATAGATGCAGAAAAAGCATTTGACAAAGTACAGAATCCTTTCTTGATCAAAACTCTTCAGAGTATAGGGATAGAGGGTACATACCTCAATATCATAAAAGCCATCTACGAAAAACCTACAGCGAATATCATTCTCAATGGGGGAAAAGCTGAGAGCTTTTCCCCTAAGGTCAGGAACACGGCAGGGATGTCCACTCTCCCACCACTGCTATTCAACATAGTATTAGAAGTCCTAGCCACAGCAATCAGACAACAAAAAGAAATCAAAGGCATCCAAATTGGCAAAGAGGAAGTCAAACTCTCACTCTTTGCAGATGATATGATACTTTATGTGGAAAACCCAAAAGACTCCACCCCAAAACTGCTAGAACTCATACAGGAATTCAGTCAAGTAGCAGGCTATAAAATCAATGCACAGAAATCAGTGGCATTCCTATACACCAACAACAAGACAGAAGAGAGACAAATCAAGGAGTCGATCCCATTCACAATTGCACCCAAAACCATAAGATACCTAAGAATAAATTTAACCAAAGAGGCAAAGGATCTGTACTCAGAAAACTATAAAATACTCATGAAAGAAACTGAAGAAGACACAAAGAAATGGAAAAACGTTCCATGCTCATGGATTGGGAGAACCAACATTGTGAAGATGTCCATGCTACCTAGAGCAATCTACACATTCGATGCAATCCCCATCAAAATACCATCCACTTTTTTCAAAGAAATGGAACAAATAATCCTAAAATTTGTATGGAACCAGAAGAGACCCCGAATAGCCAGAGGAATATTGAAAAAGAAAAGCAAAGGTGGCGGCATCACAATTCCGGACTTCCAGCTCTATTACAAAGCTGTCATCATCAAGACAGTATGGTACTGGCACAAAAACAGACACATAGATCAATGGAACAGAATCGAGAGCCCAGAAATGGACCCTCAACTCTATGGTCAACTTATCTTTGACAAAGCAGGAAAGAATGTCCAATGGAAAAAAGACAGTCTCTTCAGCAAATGGTGTTGGGAAAATTGGACAGCCACATGCAGAAGAATGAAACTGGACCATTTCCTTACACCACACACAAAAATAGACTCCAAATGGTTGAAAGACCTAAACATGAGACAGGAGTCCATCAAAATCCTAAAGGAGAACACAGGTAGCAACCTCTTCGACCTCAGCCGCAGCAACTTCTTCCTAGAAACATCGCCAAAGGCACGGGAAGCAAGGGCAAAAATGAACTATTGGGATTTCATCAAGATAAAAAGCTTTTGCACAGCAAAAGAAACAGTCCACAAAACCAAAAGACAACCAACAGAATGGGAGAAAATATTTGCAAATGACATATCAGATAAAGGGCTAGTATCCAAAATCTATAAAGAACTTATCAAACTCAACACCCAAAGAACAAATAATCCAATCAAGAAATGGGCAGAAGACATGAACAGACATTTTTCCAAAGAAGACATCCAAATGGCCAACAGGCACATGAAAGAGTGCTCAACATCGCTCGGCATCAGGGAAATCCAAATCAAAACCTCAATGAGATACCACCTCACACCAGTCAGAATGGCTAAAATGAACAAGTCAGGGAACGACAGATGTTGGCGGGGATGTGGAGAAAGGGGAACCCTCCTACACTGTTGGTGGGAATGCAAGCTGGTGCAACCACTCTGGAAAACAGTACGGAGTTTCCTCAAACAGTTGAAATTAGAGCTACCATTCGATCCAGCAATTGCACTACTGGGTATTTACCACAAAGATACAAATGTAGGGACCCGAAGGGGTACGTGCACCCCAATGTTTATAGCAGCAATGTCCACAATAGCCAAACTGTGGAAAGAGCCAAGATGTCCATCGACAGATGAATGGATAAAGAAGATGTGGTATATATACACAATGGAATATTATGCAGCCATCAAAAGGAATGAGATCTTGCCATTTGCAACGACGTGGATGGAACTGGAGGGTGTTATGCTTAGTGAAATAAGTCAATCAGAGAAAGACATGTATCATATAACCTCACTGATATGAGGAATTCTTAATCTCAGGAACAAACTGAGGGTTACTGGAGTGGTTGGGGGTGGGAGGGATGGGATGGCTGGGTGATAGACATTGGGGAGGGTATGTGCTACGGTGCGCGCTGTGCATTGTGCAAGACTGTTGAATCACAGATCTGTACTTCTGAAACAAATAATGCAACATATTTTAAGAAAAAAGAAAAAGAAGAAGATAGCAGGAGAGGAAGAATGAAGGGGAGTAAGTCAGAGGGGGAGACGAACCATGAGAGATGATGGACTCTGAAAAACAAACTGAGGGTTCTAGAGGGGAGGAGGGTAGGGGGATGGGTTAGCCTGGTGATGGGTATTAAAGAGGGCACATTCTGCATGGAGCATTGGGTGTTATGCACAAACAATGAATCATGGAACACTACATCAAAAACAAATGATGTAATATATGGTGATTAACATAACAATAAAAAATTTTTTAAAAAGTGTATTAAATATAAATAAAAATTCCCCAATAATCACATCCCATATCAGTCCAAACTATTCTGTATGAACATATTTTCACCTAAGTTTTTAATTTAAAAGGAAACATCACTCTATAACCTGCTATAAAGGGAAAACACCTTGTGTGTCTCCTCTACTGTCAAAACTCACAGGAACACTTCTGTGAGCAGATACGTGGGAGTTTCCCCTACACCCAACAACTCCAACTCTACAGCAGACACCAGCTGCTGTCCTGCAACTTAACTCAATTTGAACACGATCCACCTGAATATAGTGTCAGATCCTATAAATTAAAGGCTCGGTGCCACAAGACTAGCCCCAACCCCACCCCTACTTCAGATGCCAACTGCAAGTCCAGGCTGTCACCTCTGCTTCTGAGGTATGGGCTATAAATTGGAAGTTCCCATGACCTCTTCCTCAGGTGCAATTAAATTGCTAAAGAGGCTCACAAAACTCAGGAAAACAGTTCACTTACTAGATTACCAGTTTATTCTAAAGACTGTAACTCTGGGAATAGGCAGCTGGAAGAGATGCATAGGACAAGGCACGTGGGAAGGGGCACTGAGCTTCCATGCCCTCTGGGTGTGTCACCCTCCTTGCACCTCCACAGGTTCACTCAATGTGGAAGTTCTCTGAACCCTTCTTTTGGGTTTTTAATGTAGGTTTCAGTACATAAGCACGATTGGTCAAATCACTGGCTCCAAGTGATTACCTCAACCTCCAGCCCCCCGTCCCCTCCCCAGAGGTGGGGGTGGGGTAGGGTGGCGCTGAAAGCTCCAAACTCTTGACAACCAGACCTCATCCTTGGGGACTTTCCAAAAATCACCTCGTGTGTGGTTGAAAGAGACTTGTTATAAATAACAAACTACACTCTTATCTCTTATTAGGCAATTCCAAGGGTTTTAGGACCTCTGTGCCAGGAACTGGACAAAAACCAAATACCTATCTCTTATTATAAGCCATAGTATCACACCTGTTTAATTCATTTAACATTACAGGCATTTTTTTCCATGTCAATATTAAGATTTCTTTCTTTTTAATGACTGCATAATATGCTGCTGCATAAAAATGGCAAAAATGTTTAAAGTAATACCCTTTGTTGAACATTATTTCTAATGTTCAAAATTATGAATGATGCTGCAACTCATCTTTATACATACATCTGTACACATCTCTAGTAACTTTCTTAAATGACTAAAGAGAATCAGAGGTTTAGCTGTGCTGTCCAATATGGAACGCACTAGCCACATGTGACTATTTAAATGAACTGAAATAAAAAATTTTAAAATTCAGTTCCTTAGCTCTACTAGTCACATTTCAAATGCTCCAGCTGATGACTATTAAAATGTGGTAGCCACTGTATTGAAGAGAGTAGATATAGAAAATTCCCATCATTGCAGAAGGTTCTATTGACAGCCCTGGTCTAAAGAAACATCCATATAAAAATTTGATATCCGTATCCCACAGAAATGACTTTAAACTCTTTAAACTAGTACATGCACTAGTACTTTAAAAAGCACTTTAAACTCTCAAAATTAGTACATGCACTCCTATGTCCTCTCATTGTTGACATCAGATAAATATGAAACAGTGTTTCAATTTGCACTTAAAGATTATTAGTGAGGGGGGCCTGAGTGGCTTAGTCAGTTAAGCCTCTGACTCTTGGTTTCAGCTCAGGTCATGATCTCAGAGTTGTGAGATCGAGCCCCATGTAGGGCTCCACGCTCAGCAAGGAGCTTGATGACTCTCTCCCTCTACCTCTCCCCCTGCTTGCATATGTGTTTGTGTGTGTACACGCGCACGCACTCTCTCCCCCCTAAATAAATAAATAAATAAATAAATAATTAGTGAGGCTGAAAGTCTTCACATTTTTGGCCATTTGTGTTTATTTTGTTGTTGTTGAATTATCTCAACTTTGTCTATTTTAAAAGAATCATAGGTATCTTGTGTTTCAGATGACCTATAAAACCAAAACGTATGTGTAGTGAAGAGACATTTCTTCATCCGTTTTGCTGGTTTCCTAATAATTTCATAAAGATATTTATCAAAACAGCATAAAACTACCTAAGAGAGTAGTACCACAATTAGGTAAAGGCAGTCTGTACTCTTCAGATGTTGTTTCCTTAGTGGAGTTAATATAACAGGGGCTAACACCACAGCACATTGTTTCTATGAGATATTGTTATTCTTATAAATTTTCAAATTAAGCTATGAAAACATAGGTTGATATACAAATATAAAATGTTTGTATTTGAAAAGTAATTATATTTACACAAAAGTCTGGAACAGAAAAAACCAACCTATCAGGAATCAGAACAGTGGGTTCCTGGGTTGGTAGGGGTGGAAAGATGGAAGGAGTGGTGAAGCACACAAAGGGAGTTTCTGGAATGATGGAGATGTTCTGGATCCTGATAAGGATGTTACACAGGTGCATATAGTCAAGACTCCCTGAACTGTACACAGAACTTAAACAGTTTCACTATATGTAAGTTACATCTGGTTTCTCTTCAGATCACATAAATCTTTCACCTTTTACATCTTAATTTTTAAAAGGAAGAAAAAAGTTTAAAAGGTTTTGTGCTAGTCAGAATATTCAACTTATAGGCAATAAAATTATTTAAAATATTTATAGAAGTTAAAATGTGATTCCTGGCCAGGAGACACAACGTTTTACTAAATTGGGGGATGGGAAGCAGAGCCAAACCACACAACTGTCAAACCAATGGCACTGTAGAAAATTCGGTATCAGGGCAAAAAAAAAAGATATATTAAGTATTAAGTATCAGAAAAGCATTGCTAACATTTTAACATAGACATTTAATCAACATTTCTAAAAAGTCTGCACCAGTAAAATGAAAGCTGAACCAAACATTCACTTTCTGGAAAATCATTTCACTAATTATCGAATAGTATACGATTTAATATTCTGAGCCATTTATGCTGAGGTAGTTTATGAAATTGGCTCATTTTTGCCTTTTATTCTTCTCTTCTGGTGGCACACATTAGTACAAAAGCTAATACATGCATGTTAAAACTAGTAGACTTGAAAATGAAAAATGCCTAAGGAGAGACAAGATTCTCCTCTCCATGTCACATTACCTCCCCACTCCCACTGTAACAATGCACATTAGTATCCCGCCCGTTACCCAAATAGCATAACCTGTTTAGTGAGTGAGTTCTTCAGAAGCCTAAGCTACAAATCTCATTCAAATTCTTTGCAGACAAGCTCAGATATTATGGTAACCCTTTAGATGACCTTGCTTATGAGATGAGAAGGAAGGATATGTGGGGGATACCAAGACTTATGTCTCCAAAAGTGAAGGCTTGCCCAGTTAAGAATGTGGCCCAGGGGCAAAGCAGCAGGAAAGTGTACATTTTATTAGTGTATCTGCTTTGTAGAAAGACAGCTACTTTTGTTATTAAATTTACATTATACTTTAGAATCAAACAGATCTGGGTTTGAGAATCAGTTCTGCCATTTATTAGATGTGTGATCTTGGGCCAGTTACTAAGTTCTGTTCTCTAGTGGGGAATGCTAACAGTATGTCTCATGGGTATGTTGTGTAGATTACATGAAAACACAAATAATTTTTTAAGCTCAGTGGCCGACACACTATAGGTGCTTAACAAATAATAACACTATCACACAATTCTGTTCCTCAAGAACGCTATGTAAATAACACAGGCCCCAGTCACTGCCCTCTGCAACCTAACTACCTAGGATATTCAGGTAGTCATTTATTGCTATCAAAGAATTAACACAAATAGGCAGCATACCATAATTCTAAAGTCTGACCAAAAAATGTCCCTTACAGGAATTTCAGCAGCCAACCATCAATAAGGTCATTTTTTTTTTTTTTTTTTAAAGGGGCGGGGGGTGCAGAGAGGGATGGAGAGAGAGAAAATCTTAAACAGGCTCCATGCCCTGTTTGGAGACTGATGTGGGGTGTGATCTCACGACCCTGAGATCATGACCTGAGCGGAAATCAAGAGTCGGACGCCTAACTACTGAGCCACTCAGGCACCCTGATAGGTCATTTTTTAAAAAAAGCTAAAAGGTATAAATAGGTTAGGAAAAAAATTATATAAGACAGACTTAAGAACTCAAAGTCGACCAAAGAAAAAAAAAAAAAAGGAAATGTTTGCTAAGCAGAGGCTGAATGTTTCCCTGCCATGCTACTGATTTATCTCAGCTCCATCATTACTGAAGCAAAAAGGACACAGACGGGCACGTTACTCTTTACCACAGATGACCCAATCTATGATACCGTTGCGGCCACATTTATTCAATTTAAAAAGCAGTTTATGTGGCAGATCGTGCACAATAAATATTTACCTGTTTCTCCTCAACTGGCATGTTTTTTTCCAGTTCTATTAGGTATTCTTCATCAAGTTCAGAGGAATTCACATTATCATCAGGTTTGTTCTCAACCTTGTCTGCTCCTGGCTCCTCCTTCTCAAATGAGGCACTAAGATCATGAAAACACTCCTCTTCTCCCTGGTCTTCCTGGGAATGAGCCGCAACATCCTTGAGCAGCTTGCTCTGGAGATGGTGATCTTTGGGACTGGAAACCGGAGGGGTAGCACACTCTGCTTCCTGTGGATCTGTAACTTTCAAACCATTGAAAAGATCCTCTGGAGCCCTACAGTTCTCTGACTTCTCCCCCATGCTGTATCAGTGAGGGAGGTGAAGCCAAAGCTCTGGGAAAAGAGAAAACATGTTAGGTAACGGTGCTTATACAGATATCCACCACTTTCCAAAAGTCCACCATACGCCACTTAGCTTTTAACAGAGACCTACGTTAGTATGGTAACAGTTTTCATAAAAGTGAACATCCCCTTCAGATTTCTTTCAATCAGTGAAAACAGGTAAATATTAATGTAGGTTTTTCATAAAAGCAAAGTAGTATAACTCCGCCTTTTGGAAAGGGGGTGTGTGTGTGGATAATCTTTGCTTTAGACCATTTCAGCTTAGGAAAGGCTTGACAGGAATGCTCAACTTTCGGATAGCAGGGCAAACCTGTATTTAAAAAAAAAAATCCTACCTATCACGCATGAACAAACTTCTGCATCAAAACACAAAACATACCCTAACTTCCTTTTGCTGAAATCCATTATTAAAAAATTGGTTATATAAGGCCATAAATAATGCCAAACATTTTACTGACTCCTTTCAGAATTTCATATTAGCAAAAAGAGAACGGTTTTAATGTGGCTCTTCCTCTTTCCACTGCTCGAATTTTGTCGGGGTAGCAAAAAACAGGATAAGCTAAAACAACGGCAAGAAAAATGAAACGGCCCTAATCTTTATTCGGAATTAATAGCCAGGTCGTAAATAAAAAAATGCGGGCCTGCCTTTCCAGCACCACCGTATGAAGCTCAAGGATAAGTTTCCGATGGAGCTCAAAACGCAATCGGTGCCAAAACAGTGATCGTCAGCTTCACCCAAATGTGTGCTATAGAACCAACGCAGGTTATAGTGGAAGGGGAATCCTGGCGCAGCTGGTCCTACACAGGACCTCCGTGGGGGTCAGACTCAGGCACTAAAAGAGTGGTTCTCAAACCTGGCTAGACAACATAATACTTGGGACGCTTTAGCAAGTACTGCTGTCCAGATCTTATTCTCCACAGTTTATGATTTATTGGTCTGGCCTAGGCCCAGGACACCTGTATTTTTAAAAAGGCATCCCAGGTGATTTTAATGTACAGCCAACTGAGAACCACGGCTGTAGAAGCTGAGTCAGACCGTCAGCAGCCCCGCCCCCTCACCCCTCTGGTCGCAGCAAAATCACGCCAACGACCCCTTGTGTTGCGACAAGGGTCCGAATTCGTCCCAGCTCGTCCCAAGAAAACTTCGAACAGCAAGATCTTAATACTAAGACTTCGCCTCCACAGCAATGTTTTGTTTCTCCCTGCCCCCAGATCTAGTGGAAGAACGCGAGTTTGAGTACCCAGGGTTAAGGCGGGGCCACCCTACGTTTCCCAACAGTTCATCCTCTAGCTGAGTCCCTCAGAGCCAAAACGGACAGTCCCAGGTAACTACTCACAGGTCCCCAGCTCCTCTAGTCTTCACCTTCCCAGTCTCCGGGATCTTCTATTTCCGCTCAGTCAAGTGCACTTCCCTCGGCACCAACCAATGGCGACGCCGTTGGCAAAGCATCCTGGGAAATGTAGTGGAACTCTCGGGGAGAGAGCGCGTCGCTGTCGCGTTGTGTGACGCCTTGTACGGACTGAAATGCGAGTGACGGTTGCCATCTTGGGTTACGGCGAGACTCCGCATTGCTTAGCACAGTAGAAAAAGAGGCTGTCTCCATGCTGTTACTTTTACTCCTTCACTCTGGCCTCTTATGCGAGCAATGTATAGAGGAATCCTGAAGCATAAACCTTGTCCAAAATAGTTTTCTCTCTAATGGTTCTCAAAGTGTGCCTTTCCAGGGGCCCATTACTAGATCAAAACAGTTTTCATAATAATACTAAGTTATTTGCCTTTCCCACACCCCTTTCATGAATACAATGTTTTCCAGAGGCTGTGTCATGTGATCGCGCAATGGATTGAGTGTAGGAACTATGAGAATCCAGCTGTCTTCTATTAAGCCAGATATTTGCATAAATGTAAAACAATGCTACTCTTCTCACTATACGGCTTTTTTGGTTTGGAAAATATAGTGATTTATAAAAAGAATATGTTGGCATATAATAGGTGTATTGTTGTCTTAAATTAATAAATATTAAATATTTTTCAGCTCTAACTTCCAATACAATACAATTTCTAATATTGATAAGTATAACCCACATAAACAAAAGCTTTTTGTGGTCTTATATTAAGAGAGTTAAGAGGTCCTGGAACCAAAAGCGAACTGTTGCCCAATGCATTCATTCAAGAAATGTTTATTGAATCTTTATTAGACTCCATTACATTCCCATGCTGGGAATACAGAACTGAAATATCTGTTAAGGCAGCCTGAAAGGTAATCAGCAATAACAGCAGAATAGTTTTCTGTAATTCACAGAACCTATTGGAGAGATAGCTGGGAGGGGCTTTTTTCAGGAAGGATATCAAACTTGTTTTTTGAATTTATGTCTAAATGAGGTTATGCACACTTGCATTTTCGTGTAAGTCAAAAGCTTTAACATACAAAAACAAAAATATGTATCAGAATTTTGGAAACTTTTAATATTTAAAATTTTTAAAATGCTGCAGGAACTTAAAAATTTTTCAGTACTTAGGCTTCTTATGACATTTAAGAAGTCTGGTTAGGTGCTAAGAGATACAAACTTCCAGTTATAAAATAAATAAGTCACAGAGATGAAAAGTACAGC
Source organism: Zalophus californianus (assembly GCF_009762305.2). Classification (NCBI taxonomy): domain Eukaryota; kingdom Metazoa; phylum Chordata; class Mammalia; order Carnivora; family Otariidae; genus Zalophus; species Zalophus californianus. The sequence goes on from NC_045599.1 coordinate 103,898,886, forward strand.
ATAGGGAATATAGCTAATAATATTGTAATAATTTTGTATGGTGACAGATAGTGACTACAGTTACATGGTGAGCACTGAGTAATGTACAGAATTGTCGAATCACTATATTGTACACCTGAAACTAATATAACATTGTATGTCAACTGTACTTCAATAAAAATAAAAAATAAGTTCTGTTAATTAAATTCTGGTGCAATAGAAAGGCTATGAATTTTGGAGCAAAATTAGTAAGTAAATAAATAAAATAAACTTGAGTTACAACGTCAGCTTTTTTACTTTACTAGCTGCCCAACTTTGAATGATAATTCTAGTAACAGTTATTGATTATGTGTTTATTAGGTGTCACATGCTGTGAAAAATGCTTTATGTGGATTATTTGAATTCTCATTCTGGCTCTGCCACTTGACTAGCTGTACGACTTTGATGTAAATAACTTAATGCTTCTAAACTTTGATATATAAATTTGCCCCAGATGTAGAAATTGGGTTGGGTAACGATGGTATTTTGGTAGAAAGTTTGGGAGAAAGAAATGATATAATTTAGAAGACAAGGTGCACAGGGCTTGACACATAGTGTTTAATGAATGTTAGAGACAATAATAATATGTGACAGACCTTGTGACAGTTGCTGGTTACAGGAAACCTAATAAGGCACTACCCCTTCCCTCCCCATTCTGGGGAGCTCACTGCCTATTGGGGGAGGGGAAGATTGGGGATAAGATAAAAGCACTACTGAGCTTGAAGGAAGAAGCAATTCATTCTCTTTTATTTATTTTTTTAAACCATGAAGAGCCAACGTCCAGTTGGCTCAGTTTGGTAAGTCTTCACTAATAAGATATTTGAGTTATGCTATAGAAAGAGCAATAGTTCATTAAGAGGGAAAAAACCAGGGAAGGCTGAGGGACATCATAAAAATCTCAGGAATATTTTTGGGAATGATATGTAGTTGGATGTTGCTGAGGTATCGGAGCACAAAGCAAGAAACAAATTTTTACAAATGGAAGTCCACCCATCAGATCCTGGAAACTTGGAAATTTTGTCTTTAGTGCTCATAGCCACTATGTAAAAGGAAAAGAAATGTTTTTCATCTAGAGGGCTGTTCTGTTGTTATTTTCCCAGGGCAGAGACCATGTCTGTCTTGTTTACAGTTTTAAGGGGTCAGTGAACATCCTGTTATCACATGGGTGACTGATTCTCTTTCAGGAATTTATAGCCAAAACACTGGGTAACTCGGGGCTCTGATGAGTTGTATAAAAAGATTTCGAGCCTTCTGGAATCATCTTATAGGATTATTGTAAGAAGTAAATGGTGTCATGTCTTATCTAAAACACAAGCAAAGTGCTCAAGATAGAAAAAAAATGCTTTAATATTAACAGCGCTTAGTATGGATGGTAAGTTCTCAGTAAACATTAGCGGTCATTGTATTACTATTATTAATGAAGTTCTCACAGTATTATCAATATTATGATCAATTACTAACAGTAATGGTAATTTGATTAATAGCATTACTCATGATAATCAATATTAATAGTGATAATATTTGTGAAGTTTTCATTTAAACCCCCCAGACAGAAGACTGAGCCCCTAAGTATGTTGAAAGAATGGAAGCTGCATATGAATGAATGAATAATGAATGAATGCTAGACGTCATACAAGACCCTGTGGTGTGTACAGGAGAATAGCAAAGGAATCATTTTCTCTTTGCTTTTCTTTCTGGAGCAGCTGGATGATTTCTTACTGGCATGGGATGATACAAGAGAAGGAGTCTTATACTCAAGATGGTCCTTTGGGTGACTGGCACGACAATGGGCTTACTGTCCAGTATGGTGGGTAAGAGTATAGGCTCTGGAGTCAGACTTCCTCGGTCTGAATCCCTACTCTGCCTCTTAACAGCTGTGTGATCTTGGACAAGTCACTGAACCTTGATATCCACCTCATAAGATTTCATGAAGCTTGTTTTCTTTATTTTAAAGAGTTTATTTATTTACTTATTTGAGAGAGAGAGAACGATCTGAGGAGCAGAGGGAGAGGGAGAAGCAGACTCCCTGCTGAGCGGGGAGCCCAACGCAGGGCTCAATCCAGGGACCCTGAGATCATGACCTGACCTGAAGACAGACACTTAACCCACTGAGCCACCCAGGCGGCCCGGTGTCATGCTTAAATGAAATAATGAACCTAAAGCACTTCCTACAGACCCTCGCACAAACTTTAACATAAACTAAATTGCTTTGTGGAGAATCTGCAGGCAGGGATGGAAATCACTCCTGCCTCCCCTGGTGAGTTATGTACACACACCATGTTAAACTTTTGGAAGGCTCTGTGCATCTGCCCTCTCTGGAGCTAGAGATTTAAATCTATGCTAGAGTGACTCAGTCTTTTCTGCGCCCAAAGTGGATATATTCATACCATGGGGCTTACTGAGTCCTGGCTTTAAAGATAAAGCTTTATCCTCTGGAATCCTCTAAGTCCTGAACTCTGTTCTCCATGTTCCCCCAGAGTTGGGGTGCACGGACTTGCCAAAGCAAGGTCCAGCATCCAGGAATAGCCAGGGATGCCAAAAGAATTCCTTGAGGATGAGAGGTATTACATAAAATACGTAATTAAGATGTAGATCCTGTATTCCTATAGTGTTTCCAAAAGATGCTGTTGCTTTTTATTTTTTCCCGGTTCCAGTCTTCAAATTGAGATTTCCGATAGGAGACATAGTCAAGAGCTAATGTTCTGTGCATTTAAATTGCTAGGTTTGTTCCTGTTTTCCCTTAGATGAGCATGTCTAATAGCAATACAGTGTGAGCCACATAGGTAACTTTCAACTTTCTAGTAGCAGCATTAAAAACAGTAAAAGAAGGAAATTAGTTTAAACAATATTTTCTTTAACCCAATGTGTCTAAAATGTTCTCATTTGAACATGTAATCGATATAAAAAATAAGAGAATATATTCTGTTTTTCATACTAAGTCTTTGGGATCATGTGAATATTTTACTGTCATAGCACATCTCAATTTGAACATTAGGCTTTCATTGAAAATGCTTGAACTTGTACTCAGATTTCGTAAAATTTACGGTTATGTAGATTCACAAATCCAAGTTTTTCAAATATACTTCCCAATGACTGAATCAAATATTAATCTTTAAATTTTATTAAAATTAAGTAAAATGAGAAATTTAAGTCCATGGTTGCACTAGCCACATTTCAAATGTTCAATAGCCACATGAAGCAAGTGTCTACTGTATTAGGCTCAGACTTTCCAGAACATTAGCTAACTAACATTCAGAGAGAACTTATATGTGTCAGGGGTTGCGCTCATTATTTTACATTTGTAATTATAGGTAATCCTTACAATGACTCTGGCCTCCTTCACTGTTGTTTCTTACAATCCCTTCACCATGCAGTAACCAGACTGATCTTCAAAAACATGAATCCTGGGGCGCCTGGCTGGCTCAATCAGTTAAGAGTCAAACTCTTGATTCTGGCTCGGGTCGTGATCTGAGGGTCACGAGATCCAGCCCGGCATTGGGCTCTGGGCTGGGCGAGGAGCCTGCTTGAGATTCTCTCTCCCTATGCTCCTCCCTGCCTGCTTGCATTCTCTCTCTCTCAAAACAAACAAACAAACATGAATCCTGTACAAGTCTTAACTGTTTGCATTGACTTTCCACTCTGGATTAGAATAAAATCCAAAATTCCTCATTGTGATTCTAAGGCCCATGAAATCTGGTCTCCACCGACCTGTCTGACCTCATTTTGTGCCACTGTCCCTTTTGGATACTATTCTACTTTCTGCTCCTAAAACACAACAGTGTTTGCCCCATCTCCAAACCTTTGTACTCAATATTCCCTCCGCCTAAAGACATTAAGAGCCCTTCCCGTGGTTTGCTCATTTTCATTCTCCAGGTCTTGCCTTAATATCACTTAAGTAGCTCACTCTATTACATCACCCTGTACATCTCTTTTATATCATTTATCATGTCTGTAACAATCTTGAGTATTTATTTACTCCAGTATTATAACTCCCTTTACTAGACCATCAGAACTACAAGAGATTTGGCTGTCTTTTTTGCTGTGTAATTCCTACAGCCTAGCACAGTCGCTGGCACTCAATAGGCAATCAGATATTGTATAAATGGATGACATATTATTATTATAAATAAGACTGAGGCTCAGAGAGGTTAAAACTTTTCCCCAAGGTCACCCAGCTAATACAACAGAACAAGAACATAAAGTTGGATCTAATCACAAAGTCTGTATTTTTCTAAAGAACAAAAGTGGTGGACAGATAGAATAAACTTAACTGCAAAATGGAGTGATTTTGAAGGTGATTTATTTCTATAAAAATATAAGTGGATATATACTTGGCAGGAAAAGTCAGTAGTTTTTTAGTGTCAAGCAAATGGCTCAGAGCCTGGTTAAAGACGAGGTCTTTAGTACTTGTGATGGATGGATGAAGGTCCCATATAAAATGGAGACTGACTGTCTTGGAGTGAGTCATCCAGAAAACTTCCAAAGCAAGTATCCTGCACCCACTTGCCTGACTGCCCAATACCCCCTTTGCCCTCAACCTTGGTCATTTGGACCCAGAGAGGGAATTTGTGCCCCAACCACAAATGGAATGACTGACCTCGTACATTTTTTCTCTTGGGACTCATCAGCTGGATCAAACAATTTTTTTCTGAGTTAGGAACCATACTTCCAAACTCATTTTGCTGTATTAAATGTCAATGGCCACCTTAAAGCATAAAACATTGTATTCATGATGTACAAATCTTTCCAAGTCCAGAGGGCCAATTTTGGTCCAGCAGGTGGCAAGGACAGTAGTCAGAAGGAAGAAGGGGACATTTGTTGAGTGCCAACCGAGTGTCAAGCACTTGCTGAACATTTTCCTCTGTCATTTCTCTCGTTGGATCCTCCCAGGCTCCCTTTGAAGGGGAAAGAACCTTTTCTCTCCCGAAAGGAGACCACTTCCTTTGTCATCCTCTGTTCAGATCAAGGCAGAGACAGTGGATATTTGGATAGCTAAGTAAAGTACAAATTCCTCAGCAAGAAGCTCAATCCCAGGATTCAGATTTCAGCTTGGAGGCCCCTGCTCTGGGGGCTCGCATTTTAAAGAGGATGCCTCTAGACTTACCCTACCACTCCAGTGACTCTCTGACAGCACTCCATTTCACAAATCATGGCATATTAAAAAAATTATTGTCGATTATTTTACTTACCTCTTATGTGTGTTTTTTTTTCTTTTTTCTAGAGAGAAAGTATAGCAGAGTTTTAGAGCAGAAGTTCGCAAACTTTTCTGTCAATGGCCAAGTAGTAAATATTTTAGACTCGGGGGCATACAATCTCTGCTGGACTGCTGTTGTCACGTGAAAGCAGCCATAGACACCATGTAAATGAATGAGAATATCTCTGTTCCAATAAAACTTTATTTACAAAAGCAGACATCAGGCTGGACTTGGCTGGAGGGCTATAGTCTGCCAACCTGTGTTTTAAAACACAGACTGTAGCATCACACTGGGCAAGACTGAATAGCAGCTCAGCCCCTGACTAGTCCTGTAAACTTGGACAAGCTCCTTAACCTCAATAAGGTTCTGATTCCCCCCAAAAAAACATGGGGATAATAATAGTATTTTCCTTCTAGGGTGATTGGGAAGCATACATAAATTAACTTATGTAAAGTACTTAGAACAGAGCCTGTCTTTAAGAATGTTCAATGTTATCAACGTTAGTCTTTATGTTTCACAGGGGCAGGGACCAAAAAGTAGGCAGCCAGGAAACACTTGTCAAGAAGTGAATGAATGAATGAATGATCTCCTATTAGCCTCAGGATGGAAAAAAACAGGATTTACTCTCTGTTGATTTTTTTTTTAAATAGGAAGTAGGTTTTTCTTTTTCTTTTTTAGTAGCATAAAAATTTTCCCCAAGTCTAACCTTTAGCTAGGTTCTCTACATAGCTCAGACCCCAGTATCAGACTAAAATTCTCTCAAAGCCAGAAGAAAATGCAGTCTCCCTTGTGCAAACCAAATATTCTCCCCAACAAAAACATCCCAGAGTATGTATTTCCATACATCCTTGGGAAAATTGATCAAAATACCAGCTTGCTTAGGAAGCATCTTTCTTGGCCAAGCTGCCCACCTCACAGTATCCTGTGTTTTTGAGTTCAAGACTGTGAAAGCCCTCAGTACTATCCCAAACATAATTTGAGGTCATTTCTAAGATATAATTTAACAAATAAGATATTTGTAGAGCTTTACTTTGCTATTTAAAACATTAATTATGGCCACCTTGGAAGGCTTCTTGGATGAATAAATACATAATAAGTATTCACAGATATTTTAATGGCACAGATTAGGAAGGAAACCAACTTTCCCAACTTCCCTGTTATTTGTCCAATTATCCCTATATTTAGAGATGACAAAGGAAATGACTGGTTGATCCATGACACTTCTAAACCATGGTATGTTGGCTCAAATTTTTCAAAAAGTCTAAGATAATTACAGCTATATGACCTATTGGTGAGATCTCATTTTGTCTCCTTGTGGTCTTCAGTAGCTTCAGCTAAGTGCACTTAAGGAGTCTTTCCCCAATTATTATTGAATTTTATACTAGTTCAATCTCAATTTGGCACCAGAATATATATGGCTAGAGCAGCACACTTATCCAGAAGTGATAGAAAAACATCAGCATCTCTGGAAAATAGGTCTAAAGTTGAATAATTTAACAACACTCAAGATTTACTTAGCATTTCAGAAGGGACCCTGTGTCTTGAACATGCATAAGCTTTGTATTTGAGTGTGCCTAATGTAATTATTTCGGTTCTCCTAGCAGCTCTGGGCTAGGCAAAGCATGTATTATTCCCATTCTACAGAAGACAAAACTGAGGGGGACTTGTTCAGGGTGCCCATGATAACTAGTGGGAGAGTTTCATTTACAGCCAGAAGGACACAGAAATATCATAGTTCAGGGGTTCTTCATCTCATTTGTTCTATGGACTCTTTTGGCAGCCTGCTGAATCCTATGGACCCCCTTTCAGAAAAATGTTTTTAAGTGCATAAGACAAAATACACAGGATTATGAACAAAATAAATTATATTGAAATACAGTGACTGAAATATTAAAAAATACATTTTGTGATATATATATTTGTTATATATGTATATAATTAACCTATGAAATATGGCAGGTATAATAACTACCATAATTTTGCAGGGGTGATGAGCATAAACAATATTTTAACATATCTAAAACAACTATAATATGCTATAAAATGTCTGTGATTTCTTTTGGTGAAGAAGTCTCAGATTCTGTTAATATTACTGTGGTCTGTTGCCTACAGTCATAATAAAAGGAGATGCTAGGGGCGCCTGGGTGGCTCAGTCGTTAAGCGTCTGCCTTTGGCTCCGGTCATGATCCCAGGGTCCTGGGATCGAGCCCCACATCGTGCTCCCTGCTCAGCGGGAAGCCTGCTTCTCCTCTCCCACTCCTCCTGCTTGTGTTCCCTCTCTCGCTGCGTCTCTGTCAAATAAATAAATAAAATCTTAAAAAAAAAAAAGGAGATGCTAAAATTCAACTAGAGGTCAGTGAAAATAAGAATGTACTATTTTTCCCCATTCAAATTCCTCACCCTCCCCCCCTGAATATTACCCATGGCCCTATAGGGGTCTGTAGACCTCAAGTAAGAACTCTTAACTCTAGTCCACTCCCTCATAAACAGATGAGGAAACTGAGGGCCAAGGAGGGAAAGAGATTTATCTGGAATGACTCAGCCATATACCAGCAGGGACTAAACTAGAACCTGGGATGAGGGCGCCTGGCTGCTCTGTCCATAGAGCATGCAATGCTTGATCTCAGGGTCATGAGTTCAAGCCCTACATTGGGCGTGGAACCTACTTTAAAAAAACAAGCAAACAAACAAAAAACTACAACCTAAGGGTTGGAAAGGCCTTCCTTACAGGGCTGTTATGAAGGATAAACACACAATAGTCATCTTGCAGAAAAGAGTGTCCATGTGACACAGCCGAAGCACACAGATGGGACTTTCTGGAAATCCCCTTAAAGGGGGAAGAGAGCCAGCCCTTTGCCCTTGTCCCTTTCCTCTTTGGGAGTGGAAGAGGTACATGATGGCCACATTAGAAGGATGGTACAGGCAAACACTAGAAGGGATGGGTCTTTCCCAGCAGTATGGGGCGGCCACACCATTCTTGGACTGCCTACCTCCAGACTTCCCACGTGGGAGAAAAACGCAATCTTCTGACTATTCAAGCCTCTGCTACTTGTGTTCTTTTATGCACAGCCAAACTTACTCCCTCACTGACACAATCCTCTTTCTGGCTGGGTGACGGAGCCTCTCCAAGCTCTCCTCTAGAAGAGCCCCATTCAAGGTTGCTTGGTGAGGGTTCAAGGCTGAGAGGACTTAAGGCAGTGCCTGGTCCAATTTCAAGTGCACAGAAAAAGACAGCTGTTATTACCATTACCGTTTCAGTGCCCCATGGTTCAGTGTGCTTTCTACCAGACTGGCTCTGAGCTTCCAAACCACACACAGCCTCACCAGCCCACCCTACCCTCCTGCCGTGGCTCTGCTACACAGGCCTCCAAGTCAGCCTTGATTTAATGCTTATCATGTCTCACTTGATGAAAAATGCTGACAGAGACAAAACACCTAATAATTAGTGGCTAACACACACAGACCTGGGACAATTAGGTGGTTTGTATAAATTCAGGGACTAAGGCAACTTCTCTCTATTCCTCAGGTTTCTTGCATCAGCCCTGAGAATGGTTTCGGCCAGCAGTACTGACTTCCCAGGAAGAACGTGGCGTGGGAAGTGATTGGAGAGGTTGTGGGGAGGTTGAGAAGGACCCTTCAACACCAAACGCCACCCCCGCCCTGCTCTGTGGCCACTGTGCTGTACCTTCTGCTCCCAAAGCTGGGGTCTGCGGGCAGTCAGGGCATGCGGAAGCCCATGGGCCTTAGGAGGGGCCAATGGGTAAAGATGCAGTTGGGGTTCCCAAAGATGCACTTGGCCTACAGACTTGTCACAGGACAGTGCTGTTTCCCCACTGGGTCCTTTTCCTTCCCTTTGCACTGATGGCGTGGGGACCAAGTGGGATGCTAATGCCTGCCAAAGCAGGCTTCCTTCTCTGTGGGGCCTAGAAGTGAGGCACGTGGCTCTCCACACTCTGCGCTGGTGGGGCCTCTGTAGATGTACTGGGGAGGCTAAAACTTGGCACCCCTTCCAATTAATATCCTTTTATTATCATTGTCTTTTCAAATAACACCATTTAGTGGAGTCTGGGTGGCTCAGTTGGTTAAGCGTCCAACTCTGGATTTGGGTCAGATCATGATCTCAGGATTGTGAGATTGAGCCCCACATTGGGCTCCATACTGGGCATGGAGCTTGCTTAAGAGTCTCTCTCCCTTCCCCTCAACACTCTCCCTCTCTCTTTCTCTCTCCCTCTCTAAAAAAATTAAAATTAAAAAAAAATTTAAAAAATAGTGCCACTTAAAAAATTCAGTAGAGGACCGGCTTAACTTGGAATCCCAGTGCCATTCCCCAGAAGTGACATTAACAACAGTGTGCTCTGTATCCTTCCAGAAGACTTCAATACACTGTTATGGACTGAATTATGTCCTCCCCGAATTCATATGCCGAAACTCTAACTCCCACTGTGACTGTATTTGGAGATAGGACCTCTAAGGAGGTAATAAAGCTTAAATGAGATTGCGAGGTGTGGCCTCACGCCAGTAGGACTGATGGCCTTAATAAGAAGAGGAAGAGACACAAGGGATGCATCCTCACTGAGAAAAGGCCATGTGAGGACACAGCAAAAAGGCAGCCCTCAGCAAGGCAAGGAGAGAGGCTTTGTAGAAACAGTGCAGATGTCTTGATCTTGAACTTTGAGCCTCCAGAACTGTGAGAAAATAAAGTTTTCTGTGATATTTTGTTATGGAAGCATGAGCTGACTAATATACTGACTTAATAATATACATACATGAGCAGGACAATTCATCAAAATATGAAACATGTGTTTAATCTCTATATTTTCCCCTTCCTCCTTTTATCAAGTAGGCAATGAGCTTTTGCAATTCCTTGGCCCAGGGGTGGCTAATGTGTACCTTCTCTTAAGAAGTTTTGTTTCCATTCCCATGAATACTGCATGAAAATACTTGTTTGCCCACATTTGCCCCAAAAGCAAATTGTCAAACTTTGCCCTGTAGATTTTATTCAGTGAGGATGAGGAAGAACTGATTTTCTATAAATAAAAATTCATAGACTCAGATAAATCACCCAGTAGTGCCCCCTTGCACTGGTAAAGCAGAATTAATGTTCCCAGAAAAAAATTCAGGAGAGCATCTTTCATTGTTCCACATACTTATTCTCTCTTTCAGTCTCTTTTGTGGTTGTTCTGAACTGGATAACTTTTGGGGATGCAGGTTAAAGGGTGCAAACTTAAGGTAATGAAACAAATCACCCACTCCTCAGAAACAGGCCAACACTATGCATTGTTTGGTTTCAGAATTTCAGCTACAGTGAGGTACCCATTGACTTTGTGAGCCTAACATCAATTATTTGCAGCATATTCTTGTTCTAGCCCACCCACATGGTTCAAAGGAATCAATCACTGTTTACCAGCAGGCACTTAGGAAGAAAAGAAATTCATTATTTTCTGGTGTGGACAAAAAGGAACAGCAAAAAATGGCATCAACTGTCTACCTTCCAATCTCCTGTCTCCTGACTTCAGGGCAGAAGATACGGAGGGATTGGGGTCCATTTTTTGGGGGAAGGGCTATTTTTCTGCTGGAGTTTTCTTACCCAGAGTTAGTGGCTTCTGCTGGATCAGTGTTCAGATCTTGGATCTCCCCTCTCCCATGTCTGGGAGAGCTGAGGACCGGGTTGGTTGTGAGGAATGGTGCCGATGACCATGATGACACAAAGGAGCAGTACAAGGATGTGACAAGGACCCCCATGCCTGAACTCCTCGTCTTGGCCCTCAGACTGGAGCCAGCTTCTAACTACCCATCTCTTCCACAGTTGTAAATAGGACTATTCTATCCTAGCAGCTGAGTTCATTTAGTGAGGGCTTTCTTTCAGCTGGGCTCCGCTAGGGTGTTGCCGAAAGCTATATTTTGATTTGTGACATATTTTGAGCCAAAATACAATCACTGTTTGAAGACCTATTTTTTACCTTTATTTTTAAAATGAGCAGAAGCATTTGTATGAGAATGTTCCCAAACACAGGCAGAACTAGAACATTAAGAAATATGCTCTATTCTGTGATTACCAACATTTTGTGGACTCTGACCAAACACGTACAGAGTTAGGTCTGTGTTAGCAAAGAGTGGATTTTTTTTTTTTTTTTTTTTTAAGGCTCCAAGAACCATCTTCTGGAACAGGAATGAGACCAGTTAGCTTTTATACTAATTCATCCCAGGGATGTTTTGGCATTTCTTCTAGAGTCCCCTTGCCCCCAGGAATCTACACAGCTAGTCGGCTACTGAACCCAGCTTTCTACTCAAAAATCCCAGGGCTTTCAAGGCATCAGTCTGAAGGAATTGGGAACCCCTCATAATGTTTTCTCTTATCTAGGAAGATTTTTCTAAAGGCTAAAGCACAGACAGTTGTTTTTGTTATAACTTAAAATGAACAGCCCTTTAGATCTTAGATGTAGAGATGCTATTCATTTGGGGGCTTCTTAGTAATCACACTGCTCAGAGCGTTCTTGGAATAGGAGGGAAGACAAGAAAAAATTTGAGTGCTTGCAGAGTTATCTTGACCTCACCTCTCATGGAGACCGATCCTGCCAGTGGCATCCTCTTGGGAAGATAACTAGGACTAGTAGTGTAAGCCCAACTCATGAAGACCTCTTTCTAGAAGATTCTTTCACATCTGGAGGAGGAGGTAGGATTTTGGAAGCAGCAAGATTGACCAGGCGTTCCGTTTGGCTGACTGCCATCCCTTCCCCTGCTGAGAACTTCTGTGATGGAGTCACAGCGCAGCTCCCCGTTACCTTCAGGGTCAGCTCGAAAAGCTTTGGACCAGAAGCCAGCTTCTGTCTGCTCAGCTTTAATTTCAAAACCACAGGCCTCCCTGGCTCACTCTCCTCATTCCATTACAGTGACACAGTGACAGGGTGGGGGTGAATGGGGGCTGCTACAATCTGAGTCTAAACCAGAACTCTGTCCATAGCCTATAATATCTCAAGGTCTGATGGGCATTAGTTCCTGAGAATTAAGAGCAGTAATTGAAGAGTGGACTTACCATCTCCCAAACTGCAGTCATTAGCATATCCACATCATGATTTTTGCCATTTCTGAGGTCCTCTATTATTTACATAAATTGAAACAAGATTTCATCCTTAATAAAATTTGTTTTAAAAGGAAAATTTTATGTCATCTGCATAGTTGAAACACTAGTGACATTTGCTCTAAAGAGAAGTTTTCAGTAAAACTGAATACGAAGAAAACAAAACAGTATTATTAAATTGGAGTTCTAGGGTTGCCTGCCGAAAGCTCTGCTAACTCTTTACTTTAAAAAAAAAATTAGGGGTGGAGGGGGGGAGATTGGCAAGTGGGAGAGGGGTGTTAAGGATTTATGAGCACTGAAGTGAGCCTTTCAATTTGATGTAATCAGAAGTAAAAGAGGCTGAAAAGAGAGCACTTTCTCATTCTATGGTTCAGTATTACAGCCCATTCAGTGTTTTGCTTAAATCATCATGAAGTGGACCCAGTACAAAGGACACCACCTGAGCAGTTATGGCATCTTAAAAAGTTAGGACCAGGAGGGCATAATGAGATCGACTTCCTTCTCGAATAGCTGAGGGGAGATGAGAATAGACAGTTTATCACTTCCGTTTTTCTCTACTGCAGACAATGTTGCAGTAAACACCCTGTACATCTTTGTGCACTTGTAGGACACTCTGTGGGTCAGAGGACTATGCGTGCTCTGCTGAAACCATGTTCACTTAAAATGTTTTAGACATTGCCAAGTTTGCCCTCCAAAATATCTGCACCACCTCACACCTCTGCCCCCCCAGCTCTGTATGCGGTTGCCTCTGTCTCTACATGCTCAATAGATGATCAATGGAAAAAAAATATTTCCTGCTGTGCTTTCAGGGGCCTCCAGAACCCAGGCCACTCTGCGTGTGTATTTTTCTAATGACACAGTAGCCAACCAGCGAGGCTGTGTTCTGGGCATCTCTCCCTCTAGGAATGCCTTCCCCTCCCCTCTGTTTGCCTTTTCAAATCCTTCGAGGTGGGCTGCAGGTCCCCTCCTCAGGTGCTCCTGCCTCAGCCTCTGCCTGGAGGCCTCTGTGCGGTCAAGGTTTATCCAACTGTGTGTTCCACCCCTTGTTCAACATCGCTTAATCTGGAGCTTTTTGGATTTTCCCACCAAAATATCCCCAACAGCAGGGTGAATGTATACCTGAGAAGCACAATTGCAAGTGGCTTAAGGGAGAGGAAAATATCTTTGAAGTCTCATTTTATCTTATAATTCTAGTTTTGTTTTTTTTTTAGATTTTATTTATTTATTTGACAGAGAGAGACACAGCGAGAGAGGAACACAAGCAGGGGCAGAGGGAGAGGGAGAAACAGGCTCCCCACAGAGCAGGGAGCCCAATGCGGGGCTTGATCCCAGGACCCTGGGACCACGACCTGAGCCAAAGGCAGGCGCTTAACAACTGAGCCACCCAGGCGTCCCTGTTTTTTTTTTTTTTTTTTTTTTTTTTAAGATTTTATTTATTTATTTGACACACAGAGACACAGAGAGAGCCCAAGCAGGGGGAGCGGCAGGCAGGGGGAGAAGCAGGTTCCCCACTGAGCAGGGAGCCCGATGATGCGGGGCTCCATCCCAGGACCCTGGGATCATGATCTGAGCCGAAGGCAGACGCTTAACTGACTAAGCCACCCAGGTGCCCCTAATTCTAGTTTTATATTACAAATGTTTTACATCTTGTCCCATCCAGTAAAATTGCTGCTCCAGGAGATGCCCCACGTTTATCCTCCCACGGTGTGGAGTCCCTGGCACATCTCTGTATAGCCCAGGTAGAAAAAAGCAGCCTGGGCTTTAGCCTCCTCCCTAGTCTGCAAACTCTCCAGGAAAGGGACTTGGATTTGGGCTTACCTCTCCCGCACAGCGCGGAAGTGCAGTAAATCAGTGTTACTTGCACTTCCTGCCTCTTTGACTTGTCTCCTCCTGGAGAGGGGAAGGATGAGTCATACAGAGACCCTCAGCATTGTAAAGGGCTGTGAGTATGGAGTCTCTAATCGCTTTTAGGGTGTGATGCCTGCAAAGATGTGAGTTAGTTTCCTATTATTGTTGTAACAAATCACTACAAACTTAGTGGCATAAACCAATAAAAATGTGTTCTCTCACATTTCTGGAGGCTGGGAGTCTGAAATTAGTTTCACTGGGTTAAAGTCAAGGTGTCAGCAGTTCCTTCTGGAAGCTCCAGAGGAGACTGTTTCCTTGTCCTGTCCAGCTTCCAAAGGCTGCCAGTGTCTTCCGGCTCCCCTTCTCTCATCTTCGAAGTCAGCTGCGCCGCAGCTTCAAACGTCTTTCTGTCCTAATTCAGATTTCCACAATGTCTGGCTAGCTGAAACACCAATGCGGGGCTCAGAGGAAGTGGGCAGGGCAGTGCAAGCTGAATTGCAAAGCAACTTCGTTCTTTTACACTCCGTCGCTTAGGTGCGGGGGACAGCAGGTGGCGCCGGGGTCCGCCTCAACGCCAAACTTGTCCCATTCGGAGCACCTGCTCAGGGAAGGGAGCGTGGAGCGGTCTCGGTCACTGCAGTGTCTAAAGAACTGTTTCCCAGTCTCTGCACGTACGGAGGAAGGACGCCTGGCTCAGGGCGGCGAGAAGCGGCCCCAGGAGGCTTCATCCTCTGCTGCGCCCGCAGGAGACTCGCGCACCCGGGTGAGCACTGCGCCCCCGCCCGGGGCCCAGCGATCGGAGCTCCAGACAGTGGCAGAAAACGCAGAAACCTAATGCCAAATATTATTGTGAGCCTGCAAAAGGAGGACACTGAAACCTCTTAGCGTGCTTTAAAGTATGAAAACAACTGCTGTTTGATATCTGGAAATGGGTTCCTGGAGCTTCTTACAACACGGCCATTTTGCCTCCAGGAGGCAGGGGTGGGGAGGTCAACGATCTTGGACTTCTGGGTCAGATGAGAGGCTTACTTTCTCGGAAGCCATCCTGGGTTTAAGGCAGATGGCAGGCATGTCACGCCTGGAAACCACCCCATCAGGGCTTAGGGAGAGAGAAATCGGCTCTTTCAACTCGGTATTTAAAGTGGGTCTCAGAAGACAGTAGACCCTACAGGGGATCTTGAGGGAGTAAAACCTAGTCCTGTTCCTTTTGGGGTGGTACTGAAGTACGGTGCTTCTCAAAATGACCACCTGGAACATTTGCTAAAAATGCAGATTGTTGGGCTTTACCTTCACCTGGTAAATCAGCTGGAGGAGGCTCGAGGTGAGCCTGTATTCTTAATAAGCCCCTGAGCGGTTCTTCTACTCTGAGTTTGAGAACCACAGTGCCAGCTCTTGATATCCAAAGTAGGCAAGTTTTGGTACAAGAGCCAGCCTCTGGGCACCCATCCCCTTCCAAAGTGACTAGCTCTAGTCCTGCCGGTGGCAGGGTACAGACTAGGTCAGGTGAGTATGAACAATCAATGTTTCTGTCTAGTCATCCCCACCTATTACACTTCAGATCTTCTTAAAAAGTCTTCCCAAGTATTTCTGACAGACTCTTGTGAAGCCCTTTCTCCTACCACCTCCCTAATAATTGCTTCCTGTAAGCTGCATGAAGGAGTGCCTGGAAGTGTAACCACCCAGCTCGATCTCGAGGCTCTCGCCCTTGGGGCTAAGGCCCGGCCCTCTCAAAGCTGCAAACCCTCAAGGGCCAGCTGGAGGTGTCTTCCCTTCAGATCTCACAGGGCCCCAGCCATGCTTTGTTCCAAGCAGAATGGCCCTGTTTCTAGCTCAGGGTCAGATTTTGTCACCAGGGCGCAGAGGCCGCATTGCCTGGGCTCCCAGGTGACCCAAAGCCCTCTGAGGGAAGAGCTTCTTCAGAGATTAGAAGTGGTGTGCTGGTAAGCTGCCTTCCAAACAAGAAAACCAAAGTCCTGATTTGTAGTGTTTGCCGAATTCTGCGGCATGAATATTCCCAGGGCAGCAGGCTTTAAGCTATACCAGTGTGATGTCCCTGAGTGCAAAGTTGGAAAGCCATGCCGATAATCGGCCCCATCGCTGTTAAAAGGCAAGTTTAGCTCATCACTACCTGAGACCTGGCCAGGGACCAGATACCAAGACATCATTCACTTGCGGAACAAACTTTTTAAAATTTAATTGAATTTTTTAAATAAAGATTTTATTTATTTATTTGAGAGAGAGAGTGAGCAGGGGCTGAAGGAGAAGCAGGCTCCCCGCTGAGCAGGGAGCCTGATATGGGACTCCATCCCAGGATCCTGAGACCAGGACCCGAGCCGAAGGCAGATGATTAACAGACTGAGCCACGCAGGTACCTCACTCAACAAATTTTTAATGAGTGTGGGCTGTGTGCCAATTACTACTCTCTGATTTGGGGATCCAGAAATAAATACAGTGGGTCACCTTCTTGCCTGGGTGGAGTTCACATTCTAATGGAGGAGACAGCCAATAAACAAGCAAGTAAATAAGTTAAGTAAGTAAGTAAGTAAATAAATAAATAAAATCAGTTCATGACAAGTGCTGTAGAAAAGGGAAAGCCAGGTAAGGAGCCACAGTGATCGGCGATCTGTTTTAGAACACGTGATCAGGGAAGGCCTCTCTGAGGTGATGACATCTGATCACCAAATGGAATTGGGGGGAAGCTGTTGTGGGAGAGAGACAAGAGATCAGTTGGGGACTTGTTAAGTTTGAGATGCCTGGGCTGGTGGCACAGTTTGGGAGTGGTCACCGTGTGGATAGAATTTAATGCCACAGGAGTGGGGGCAGTCACTGGGGAGTAAAGAGAAGGACCCAAGGACTGAGCTGTGGGGGGCTTCAGCACTTGAGGGGATGGGAAGAGAAGATTCTCTGCCGTTCAGAAGGAGAGTGGTCAGCAGGTTGCCAGCTGTGTGAAAGAAGTGCTTGAAAACAAAGAGGAGCAGGATCAGTTGTGTTGAATGCTTCCAAGAGGCGGGAAGATGAGGGCCAAGAAGAGACTTGGTTTTAGCAGCATCAGGGTCCTTCGTGACTCGACAAGCACGGTTCCCAGGGCGTGATGGGGATGAAAGCTGTTGCAATGGATGAGAGAGGGAATGGGGGGCACAGAGTGGAGACATGGATGGAAACACAAAGAGGGGATTTGTCAAGGGAAATAAAGAAGTAGTTTGGTAGCTGGAGGACATGGGATGGGGGTCAACAGAGAAAGAAAGGTAAAGACTGGAAAAAAGGGGATTATTGTCCCTCTGCCCCCAGATGCCCACCTACAAAATTGCCCTTCTTGCAGGCTTCTTTGGTTCTGTAAATGTCAATTTATGCAACTAGCTGCCTGGGAGGGTCACCGGACCGCCAGCGCAGCAGGCCCAATCAGACCATGAATCCCAGATTCGGTTTGCCTGGCATTCCTGCCTCATTCCCATCACCGAGGCTGAGCAGCTAGATGGTTCTGTCTAGTTCATCACCGTACCCTACGCATGCCTGGTTTGGAGGAGGCCCTCAGCAACGTATGGGGAACGGTGCTGAAAGAGCACCTGTCCCTCAGGGACCTTTGGAACGACACTGAAGCTCCAGCACAACTGTGCTGGGATATCTGGAGCTTGAACCTTGTGGTGGGGGAAGATCCTGAAAGAATCTCCCCGCAGGGGATTCCCAGTGGTGGTGGGGGGTGCGCAGAGAGAAGACCTGCCCAAGGGGTTCCCTTGGATGGGTCCCAGCCGGGTGCTGGCCCACTCCCGGGGCTCTCTGGGAAGCAGAGCGGTCTGGCTGGAGAAGCCCTGCAGAGTCTGCTCTGTCGGAGGGACCACCAGCTTCTGCCTTTGGAGCCCCTTCCTGAGAAATCTGCTGAGCCTGTCCTGGGATCAGGGAAGGAGGGAAGGAAGGAGGTTGCTTTAGCCCTGCCCGCTGCGGTAGTGCTTCCTTATCAAACCCGGCTCTGCAGAAGCTCAGGAGCAGTGGCCTTGAGCTGGATTAGTTGTGTGGTCTGGACCCCTCCACACCTGGCTGAGTCAGCATGCTCCGTCCTTCATATATGTGCACGCACACATGCAGAACATCTTCACGGCTGGATTCACCCGTTGGATGGGGATTGACCGGACATTCCGGTAGTGAATGACTGGATGACTGTTTGTGATGTTCATCCACATTTCTGCCCCACGCATCCTTTTCCTGACATTCAAGCAGGCAGCAGGTTTTGTGAGGCGTGGATGGGGGAAGCAGGAGAAGCATGCAGGGTTTCCTGGCTTTCTTTTCTAAAAGCCCAAGACCAGAGAGAGGGCAGAGGTCGGGGGAAGGAGAAGGGAGCTTGGAGAACCAGGAGGGTGAGAGGCCCTTCTTCGCACATACAAAGGAGGGTTCCTCAGGCTGGGCATGCGCAGAGCAAGATTGGTGGGCGCTTGATTCAAAGCCTGGCTCTGTCCCCTGGAAGCCACATTCTTCTGAACTACTTAAACTTCTCTAAGCCTAAAAATGAGACAATTATATTGCCTATGTCACTGACACATGTTCTTGTGACATTATGGCTTTAGTCCCAAGGTTCTGGATTGTTCGTGCTTGCTATGGGCTGACTTGTACCCCCCCACCTCAAATCATATGTTGAAGCCCTAACCTCCAGTACTTCAGAATGTGACTGTATTTGGACATAGGGTCTTTAAAGAGGTTAAATAATGTAAAATGAGGTTATTAGAGTAGGCCCTAACCCAATATGACTGGTGTCTTCATAAGAAGAGGACATTTGGACATAGTCATGCATGGAGGAAAGACCGTATGAGGACACAGGGAGCCAGAAATTTATTTCTCACAGTTCTGGAGGCTGAAAGTCTAAGATCAAGGTGTAAGCAGGGTTGATTTTCTCTGAGGCCCCTCTCCTTGGCTTGTAGATGGATGTCCTCTCCCTCTGGTAGTGTGTTATGGCAGGCCTGGCAAACTAATACAATACTGAATAAACTTTGGAGGTCCTGGAGGTTGGGGAGCACAAATCTGCCTCCCCTAATTTGGATGAGGAAAAAAATAAAACCATGTAGATGCATACAAAAGAATCTTATTCAGCCTTAAAAAAGAGAGAGAAATCCTGCCATTTGAGACAACATGGGTGAACCTGGAGGACATTGTGCTAAGTGAAATAAGCCAGACACAGAAAGACAAATACTGTATGATCTCACCTCTCTGTGGAATCTAACAAGCTGAAGTCATTAAAATGAAGAGTAAAATGGTGGTTGCCAGAAAGGGGGAGGAAAGGGAGATGTTGGTGAAAGGGTACAAGGTTCTAGATATGCAGGATGAGTAAGTTCTGGAGATCTAATCTATAGCATGGTAACTATAGTTAAAAAAACTGCATTGTATACTTGAAATTTGCTGAGAGTAGACCTTAAGTGTTCTTGACACATATACCTAAAAGGTAACTATGTGAGGTATGTTAATTAGCTTGAGTGTGGTAATCCCATTTCACAGTGTATACATGTATCAAAACATCAATTTGTACACCTTAAATACATATAATTTTTATTCGTTAATTATATCTCAATAAAGCTGGGGAAAAATAATCAAACCACAAAGCACATCCCTTCCTGGCCCAATTTCCTGTTCTATCCTATCATGCTCTGTCTCCTTGGCAAGTCAAGATCAGAAGGTGCCAGACCTCAAATCTTGCCCAGCATTTCATTAGCTCTGTCAAGAGAGAATGAACACATTTTGAGAACCAGTTAGGCACTAAGGGTAATGGTTATGAGCAGGGGCTCCAGGGTCAGACTGCCTAAGTAGAAATCTTTCCTTTCTAGTCATCCGTTACTGTGTAAGAAACTCGTGGTGGGAAACAGCCGTGGTGACTTATTGTTATCTGTTGCAATTCTGGGGGTTGATGGGGCTCAGTCGAGCAGCCCTCACTCAAGAATCACTTACAGGTCTGATGGTGGAGGCTGGCTGGGTGTTCAGTTGGCAGAGACATCTGCATTTGGCCTCAGCTTCCTCAGAGCAGCAGATGGGTTCCTCTGCTCCTGCTTGTTGCTCATCTCTACTTAGCCACGTCTTCAGATCCAGCTCAGAATGCCACTTCCTCCATGAAGCCTTTCTGATTCTGTGCAGATGGCATGAACTCTTTCTCCCTCAAATTCCCAAAGCCCTTTATTTATGTGGCTCCAATGACACTGAGTAATCACAATAGCCTTTTACTGAGCAATGACCAGGTGCCAGGCTCTGTACTAAACACACCACATGCCTTACTGAAACTGATCTTCACAACAACCCTCTGATGAAGGCTAGTTGGAAGAAAGGCAGGCAGGGACAAGCCTCCCCCCCTGCCACCCTGCCCCTGCCCTAAAAAGAAACCACCCTTCAAAGGATTTTACACCACCCTGGAAGGAGCCCTCCACTTTTTCCCATGTGATAGATGACAAAAACCTGACAGGGTGACAGGCACCTGGAGGGTTAATCAGATTACAACAGCCTGCCAACAAGCCTGTAAAAACCCCTAGACTTAGAAACTCTGGTGGCAACCCTCTGGGATCCCCTCCCTCTTCGGGAGCTCTGTACTATCACTTTACTATCACTCAATATACGTTGCTTTGCTGCCCAACACTCTTCATCTGGTCTACCTCTTCATTCTTTGAAGCGGTGAGACCAAGAACTGTGGGCACTAAAGGAGGAGAAATCCTGTAACACCTTGAAGACAGGTATGGTCATGCCTGTTTCACAGATCATGGAAACTGCCCCGCCGAGACAGTAGGTGATTTGCCCAAGTAGGCAAAACTAATCAATGGGTGAATCAGAATTCTCACCCGGTTCTGTCTGACTCTGTGGTTCTCATGCTTAACCCTTGTGCTACTGGAACTCTTTCTACCTCGTATATAAGGTTTTTGAGTTCAATGTCCTCTTCCAGACTGAAATTTTCATGAGAGCAAAGCTGGGTTTTCTTCTTTGTATCCTTGGCTCCCAACTTGTGTAGGTGCTCCACGATCATTTGGGGAATAAACGAGAGAACACACGGGTGAGTGAAGTAGGGTACAGGAGTCCCTGGAGTATATGGTGTAAGTGCTTGCTGGCCCCGGCGGCATTTGATGGAGACGGGAATATGCTTCCCACAGGGGCTGCACTGCACGTGAGGACAGTCACCAGATTTTAGTGCTGTCTTCTTCTCCCGAGCAGGCCTTTTATGAGGACGCCATTTCTCTGAATGAGGCCATTAGCAGGAACCAAAGCTGTTTGTCTTACTAATCCCGATAAAATTGTCACCCCAAACAGCTTGTCCCTGAGGATTGCGCCTTGTGGGAGGAGAAGAAAAGCTGGAGTCACAGATTGGCAGGGCTTAGTAGTTGTCTCTGGTTCGGTGTTCCTGATTGTCAGTCAGTAGACAGAGGCCGAGAAAGGAATGGGGACCTAGGACCTGGCGTTCAGACTCCCATTGCCACTGAGGGGTGTGTGAGAGCACTAACAACGGAAACACAGGGGGTGTCAGGCAGTGGGGACCCAGCTGACATTCTCCAGATGTCACTTCCTACAGGAGGCCTTCCCTGATCAGAACTTTCCCTTCCTCCATCATCAGGTTGGAGGCAGAAGCCCCTGCCATGAGCTCCCATAGCCCCCTGTTCTGCTCTTACAGCATGTCCATACTCATGCTAGGGACATTAGTTACTCATTCATTCAAAAATATTTGAAAACAAATATTTGAGCAACTGCCATGTGTCAGGCACCACTTTAGAGGCTGAGACTGTAATAGTGAACAAAACAGACAAAAATCTCCACCCCCCATGGAGTGTGCATTTCTAGTGTGTGTGTGGGGAGACAAACATATCAACAGGTGGAATATAGAACACACTAGGTAGTGACAAGTGCTATGGAGAAAAATAAAGTGTGGAGGATGCCCCAGCGCGGACCAGGTGGCAATGGCGGTGGGAAGGTCAGAGGAATCAGGTGACCCCTGAGAAGTGACACTGGAGCATAAGTGTGAAGGAGGTGAGGGAGGAATGGGCTCTAGGCAAAGGGACCAGAAGCGCAAAGGCCCTGAGTGGGGAGTTGGACTCCCCCAACCTGAGGAATAGCTGAGGCAGCCTGGCTGCAGGGAAGGGAGAGTAGGGGAGAGGAGCAGGGGAGAGGGGGAGGGAAGGGGAACAGATTATACCTCTGTCCCTGTCCCACCTCCCAACACCCATACTTTAGCAAATTAACATGCAAACCAAGGTTCTGACTCTAGCCACACCACCCAGGAGTTAAGTCACCCATTGCCTAGGGGAAGGTTTTCTAGGGAAAGCCAAAGAAAAGAGTGTCAAGTTCTTGGCTTTTAAGTTTCAGAAGGCCAGGTATAAGATGGGAAACTATAGAAGGATGCAAGTTCTCCACACTGACCCAGGCCTCCCTCCGTATCCTCCCCTGATTCTCAGCCAGGCTACATAAAGATTCCATGGGCTGGCAAGGTAGGGTGGAGATGGTCCTGAAGGGACCTTCTGAGAGGAGATGGGGCAGCCAGAGGCCACCAGGTCTGCTTCCAGGACCAGGTAGAAGTTAACCCCGAATCTGGGGTGAGGAGTGGTTGCTCTTCTACTCCTTGTCACCAAGAGGCTGACGGCAACCAGGACAACATCACTCCTCATCTGGAGGAGTGATGCTCAATGCTTTGCCCAAGTGCCATCCAACCCCTTTCCAAGAACCCAGGGCACTTAACCGTCACCGTCAAGCTCCAGACGGAAGATGGAGCCTGACACTCAGGGTCTCACCAAGTGAGGAAGGTTCTAGATCCCCGACTCTGGTTATATACTCCAATGGGATTGCCTGCTGCCTGCCCACCTCTCATCCCGGCTGAGCTCCATGAGGGCTGGGTCGAAGACGTTCTTCTTTCTGTGTGTACCTCTCTCTGGATTTGACTTCTTCTATATTTTCAGGGAGTCAAATCTGTTGAGAAGTTTATAACCTGGGTTTCATATGTCCGTTGGGAGATTTGGGGGGCAAGAATTGTAGGTGAAAGTTGGGCTGTTACACTCACTTCTTTCTGGTTTTCATCAGATTCTTAAAGGAGCTGCTGATGCAGGAAAAGTTGAGAATTGCTGGAATGGGGAATATATAATGTCACCCACAAGTACTAAAAATAGTGCCTACTCTGGGCCAAACTCATGTTTTGTTTCATCCCAAACTTGTGGGGTACGTGCTAACTATATTGTCAATTTACATGCAGGGCAATTGGCTGCAAGGGAGGTCAAGGCACCTGGATCAAGTAGTAGAGCTGAGCCTTGAACCCAAGTGTGTGTTCAGAGCAGCTCTGTGTGCCCCGCAGGCCCCTCCCCGCCGCCTGCCTTTGCTCCCCATCATAGGATGCACTAGCCCTAAGACATCCAGACGTCCCTCACGCACCCATTCTGGCTTTGTCACCCTGGAATGTTCTATAACTTCTATTAAATTTCATTTTCCTTTCAAATTTGGGCTGAACTCCTCTTTGAGTAAAGTGTTTGTTCATGCTGTAGGACACAAAATTCTTTTACTCTGTTATAAATCTGTCTTTCTTCTTCAAGGTGGACCCTGAGTCCTAAAACCCTGGACTTTAGTGAATGACACAGAATTTGTTTTCTTTGTCCATTTATTCAGATTTCCTAAACTTCATATGTCAAAGTAAAGCTTGAATAGGTAATACCTCTGCTAATAGCTATCGCTCATCAGATGTTTCCAAGTGACTGACATGGGGTTGATTTATACTCAGGAACTCATTTGATCTACCTCTGAGGTAGGTACTATTATTATTTTATAGTTAAGAAAACTGAGGTTTAGACCGGTAACATGAGCTGCTCAAGGTCACAGAGCTACTAAATGGCAGAGGTGGGCTTTGGACCCAGATCTGGAGAACTATTACCCCATTTTGCCAAGCCACTTCCCTCTTCACTTTGGTTGGCAGGTGTATTCCTGTGCATGTCTCAGTGGTGACAATGACCCAGGAGTGTTTGGGTGGCTGGATTCAGTAGGACTGCTTTGCTGCCAGTGGGGAGGTCAGAGTAGAGAAGACTTGTTTTCCCCAAGGGCTCTTGAATTCCAGGCCCTCTTTCAGTCTGACCACAGTGAGGTAACCTGAAGAGGTAGCATAATACAGACTCTGACTGGAGTCCGATCTGGAACCCAGCACCCTGTGAGGATGTGTACCACTGCTTGGCCACCTTTCCTTTTGGAAAAGGGCAGTAGGTTGCTGTTGCCTTCCTGTGTCTCCTGAGTGGCCTCCAAACACCAGTGATGTGTGAGGTCATCAGAACCAAGCAGCTCAGGAAATGCCTTTGGTGCCTATGGCTTCAGGTATCTGTGGTCCAAATTACAACTTGCGCCTGCCCAGTGAGCCACACTTCGGTGTTTATACCACAATTATCTCACTGAATCCTTTGGGATTCCTGATAGGCTGTGATGATCATGTCCACTTGATAGATGGGAAAACAGGCCAGAAGAGGCAGGGGGTGAACTGCTCAAGGTGATACAGAGCCAAGAGTTGAACCCAGGTCCTACTGACTCCAACTTGCTTGCACTAAACCAGTGATTTTCAGACCTCATTCTGTGGAACCCTCGGGTGCTTGCGGCAGGCCAGAGGGAGGGGCTGAGGAGGAGGGCAATCAAGGGGTTGAGGCTCTGTTGTCCCTTTCTTTCTTTACTCTGGTCCACAATTATGTCAGGAATCTGTGTAAGGCCTGTTTGAAAGATCTGTGTTGCTAACAAAATGTTTTCAGAGGACTGCTCCAAACTGCTCCTTCTTCCCTGGAAATTGGGTTCAGGCTCTTCTTTTCCTAGGACTCTTATCTGTATTGAGGCAAGAAGACATCTGCTCTCTACTGGAGGATGTACTCAACCCCAACATGGCAGCACAAGGGAGTATAAAAGGTACTGGACAGGGAGGCCTAGTTCTAGGGTCCTAGTCCTAGTTCAGTGTCACTTAGTCAAGTTATTTATCTCAGTCTCCCTATCTGTAAAGATGAGGGGATTGGTCTAGATAATTCTGAAAATTCAGTTTAGCTCAAATAACCTGTGGATCTGGGATATCATCACGCTTAGTTCATGGGATCTTAAACAGGGATGAGTCATTCGAAATTGTATAAAAATATTATATATATATATATATAGTGCATTTTTTTTCTGGAAGGAGAATGTACAGCTTTCATCAGAGTCTCAAAGGGGTCTCTGACACAGAACATCTAGCTTCTCAGGACTTTTTCTTTCTATTTTTTTTTTTTTAGACAGAACTGGTGGGAGATATTTCTCCTTTTGGGGGGGTTCAAGTTGTAAGAATGGTGTGAAAAAGCTATTTGCAGAAAGGAAATGAGGAAAGATAAGCAGAGCTAAAAGATGAAAGCTAAATGAAAGAGTTAGAGCCTTCTGAGCAAGCTGACAATCTTGTTTAAGCTCCTGGATGCAGCCATGCCTGATACCCCTACACTTTTCAGTTACATGAACTATTGCTCCTTTTCACTAAGCATTTTCTATTCAATCACCAATAGAAGAAATGATTGATGCACTAACATTATTAGAAAAGTCTCCTGCCATTTGAAAAAGTATGAAGCTCAGCAAAGGGAAAGCAAAGTGGGAAGAAAAGGGATTGAGGTGGATGTGTTCCTGTTACGCTTTTTTTGAATTTCAGGGAAGAAAAATGCTCCGTTTTGTTCCCCATCCTATATTTATATTTATAATAATAATTATTATTTTAGCAAATTGGAGGCTTTTAGAGACAGAAAATAACTTAGAATCAATACCATCATTACACAGATGGAAAACCAAATCCAGAAAGGGAATGTGACTCTCTTGAGGTCATGCAGTAAGTCAATGGGGGTTACCTTCTCCCAGGCATGCTCCTCCTCTCTGTGTGACTTTCCTCAGTGCTTCTTTCCCAGGCAGGCTCCTCAGTGAGCAGAGCTTATGAGGCTTTTTGTGCTCATGTATGTTGCTTGGTCACCTGGCTCCATATCCTATCCAGAAAATCCTTCAGTCTGGACTTCTTTATCAGGTTCCCTGGACCCAGGTAAATAATGGAGTGTTTGGCCTTGGGGTGCAGGGAGGAGGTGAAAGGAACCAATCCATCTCTCTGTCTGAGTCCCATCCCTCTCAAGTGACAGGCCTGCCTACTCTCCTGGCCACAGAGCCCCAGCTGGGATTGGGGTCCCTAGGACCAAGCCAGACATTGCCCCGTGTTGTCCACAGCAGAAGGATTAGATACTACTAACGGTCCAAAGCAGGCAAGCAGGATTTATGGGACCAATCCACCAGCTCACTTTCAGCCACAGGGTCAGATCTGTTTAGCCCTGGAGGGCAATAACGGCAAGGGTAGAAGGGGGGCCAAGGGGCCCCAGCACAACTATTGGCCACAGGACCGGGGAGACGGACGGGGGACAAACCTGAATGGGAAAAGGAAACTCCAGATCCTGCCCACCTCCCCGTTCACAAACTGCTCAAAGGCGCACAGGAGAAATGACCTTTAATGTCCAATTTGTTTCCAACCCCGCCCAAGTGCCATCATTAAGTGAAGTACAAGGAAGGGCTTGAGAGGTATGAAGTCACGAGACAAACAACGCCCCCGCTGCCTTCCGGGCGCACACTCGCTCTGGCCCCGCGCGGGCGGCCCCCCCCCACACACACATGCAGACCACACGGACACCGCACAGACACACGCACGTGTACCCACGGTTAAATACATGTACAAGGGACTCGTTTGGATATGTACAGAGAGAGAGAGAGACGGAAATCCCGGCCGGCGTCGGGTCCCCCAGGCTCTCAGCATGCTCGGCCCAGCTCTCCGCGCTGTACCTGGCACCCATGCCCCTGCCAGAAAAGCAGCTGCCCCCCTCCCCCCCCGGACCCTCCCCCACCCCGGGCCCGCGTCTCCAGGAGCCGACGTCCCCTCCCGCCCTCCCCCCCACGATGGTTTCCTCCCCCCCCTCGGGGGGGACCCTAAAACTGCACGGGCGCCAGGGGCATGTTGGTTTTGAAGCCCGGCTGCCCGTTGGCCACGTCGGTCGCGGCCTCGCAGCCGCCGTTGCTGGCGCCGCCGTCGTCCCCGGGGCTCTCGGGCTCGGCCAGGAGCTTGAAGGTGAAGAGCGGGCCCGAGTCGTGGCGGCCGCGGCGGCCGGGGGGCTCGGGCGCGGGCAGACTCAGGAGCGCGCCGGGCGCCTTCCACTCGGGGAAGGCGCACAGCTCGACGGACGGCGGCGCGCCGCGGCCCAGGTAGCCCGGGCTCGGCGAGGCCGAGGGCAGGGTCCGCTGGCTGCCGCTCAGGCAGCTGCCGCTGTCGTCCAGCGAGTCCTTGCGCGACTGCGAGCGCTCCAGCGAGCCGCCGCGCGTCCACGGCCGGTAGGTGTAGGCGCAGCCGCCCAGGCGACGGCGACGGCGGCGGCGGCGGCGGCCGCGGCACTGGCACCCGAGGATGCGCACGAAGGCGCGCTTGAACTCCTTGCTGGAGCACGGGTAGATGATGGGGTTGAGGCAGCTGTTGAAGTAGCCCAGCCAGAACACCACCTTGAACACGGCGTCGGGGGGCTTCAGGGTGGAGAACAGGGAGCCTGCAGCGGGGAGGGGGGTGGGTGGGCACAGGGGCAGAAAGACAGACGTCAGTTCGTGAGTAGTCGGGCCCTCTCCGCGCGCTCCGCCTAAACGCCGGGAACGCGCGGCACCCCCGCCGCCACGGCTCTGCCCAGGCCACCTTCTCTGCCCGGAGTGCTCTCCTTTCCATCTCACAGTGAGCGAATCCGACATTCCTTTTTAGGGCCAACCTCGATGACTTCCGCTTCACCCCTAAAACCTTTTCTGGTCTAGCTAACCAGCACCTAAGCTCCCATTTCTCTCGATTTCCCGGGACAACGCTTACCACTTTCTACCCCAGCGATAATCATCATCACCTGCATTCGCACAGCTCTTAGGTCGGAAGCATTGTGCTAGGCGCTTAGCTATATTATTTTGTCCTACAGAAAGGCCTTGAAGCAGACGCCGATTTATTTCCATAGTAAATATGAGAGGTATTAAAGACCTAAATGTGAAAGGTAAAACTTTAAAGGTAAAAGAAGACAACGTAAAGGACGATCTTTTTGATCTAGGGGGTGAAAGAAACACGACTTAACACTTCAAAAAGATAAACTGTGAGGCAAAGATGCGAGAAGATATTTCCAATGTTTAAGACTGCCAGGGCATCGATGTTTAGAATATATAAGGAACTCCTGTAAATCAACAAGAAAAAGAGCATTCCCAGTAGAAATGTGGGCAAAGAAAATGAACGGGCAATTTACAAAACAGGAAACCTCAGGGCTAACGAACATAGACCAAGATGCTCAAAATATTAGGGAGTCAAATAAATTACAATGAAAACCACAACAAGATACAACGTATCTGTTAGGCTGGCAAAAATCAGAAAGCTGGAGAGTGCTAGATGTAGGTAGGGTTGTGGGGACAGGGGGGAGCCTTCTGCATGGCTGGTGGGGGCACAGGCTGTGAAGCAGTTCTGGAGACTCTGGCCCCACTTGGTCTCATTAATTATATATACAGACTTCTTGACCTAGCAGTTCTGCTCCAGGGCATAGATCTCAAAGAACTTTCACACAGGTCCATAAGGGGACATGCATGAGTATATTCAGAGCAGTGCTGCTTATGGTGACAGAGAGTTGGAGAGAACCTAGGTGTCCCTCACTGGGAATTATGGAAAAGTAGACTGGGGTAGATGCCTAGCACAGCGATTATGTTGCACTTAGAGCCCTGGATGGCATGTCCATATGGCACTATGGAAAGATCTTAAAAACATCATTCTTTATGAACGAATAGGAAACAGAATGGAGATTTACAACATAATACTATTTAAGTAACACACCAAACAACCACACACATTTTGCAAAAAAACTTCAAATAATGTCAAACACAAAATAGTTGCCTAAGGGTGTAGGCAGAGGGAAATGGAAATAAAAGGAAATCAATCAATAAAATACAATGAGGTGCTATGATGGAGAAACATGATTAACTCACCCCTCTAATTTCAGAGCTAAAAATATTTTATGGCAAATTAAATTAAAAACAATTTCCATTTTAAATGTAAGGCAACTAAGACTTGGAGAGGGTAAATGACTTGCCCCAGGTTACACAGCATGTTGGTAGTATAGCTGGGATTTAAACTAAATTCTGTTTGAATACAAAATATGTTTTTATTTATTTATTTATTTATATTTATTTATTTTTCTTTTAAAAGATTTTATTTATTTATTTGACAGAGAGAGACACAGTGAGAGAGAGAGAGAGAGCACAAGCAGGGGGAGAGGGAGAGGGAGAAGCAGGCTTCCCGCGGAGCAGGGAGCCCGCCGCGGGGCTCGATACCAGGACCCCAGGATCATGACCTGAACCGAAGGCAGATGCTTAACGACTGAGCCACCCAGGCGCCCACAAAATATGTTTTTAAAATGCTATTTATAATACTCTTTGTGGAAAAATGAGAAAATACAAAAAAGCAAAAAGAAAAAAAAATATTTTGAAAGCACACATAACCCCGCAACACAGAGAGATCACATTTGGTGCATACACCTTCAGATTTTTTTTCCTGTTGTATATATACCTTTAAATGTTTTGATAAATGCAATTATACTTTATAGGACCTTCCTTCCTTCCTCTCTTCCTCTCTTCCTCCCTCCTTTCCTTCCTTCCTTCCTTTTTTGTTACTTCAAACCATGTCCCTGGGCTCCTGGTGCAGGGTTAAGCCAGGCAAGGGTTTAAACTTAGAAAGAGGGTTATCCAGGGACGCCTGGGTGACTCAGTGGATTAAGTGTCCGACTCTTGATTTCGGCTCAGGTCGTGATCTCAGGATCTTGAGATCAAGCCCCACGTTGGGCTCCATGCTCAGTGTGGAGTCGGCTTGAGAGTCTCTCTCTCTCTCTCTCCTTCTCCCTCTACCCCTGCCTCCTCTAAATAAACTCTTAAAAAAAAAAAAAAAGGAAAGAGGGCTACCCATGCATGAATGTAAGTGCTAATTATACAGGTACTGATTCTTTTCTTTTCTTTTCTAAGTTTCTTTAAGTAATCTCTCTACCCAACGTGGGGCTCAAACTCACAACCCTGACATCAAGAAGTGCATGCTGTACCGACTGAGCCAGCCAAGCAACCTGCTACACTGATTCTTTTTCCAACTCAGGGGGAAACGTGGGAGTGGGCTAGATTCTTGGTTGGCTTTGGGGAGGCAGATGAGGGTGCCACTTCGTGGTCTTATCTGCTACAAGGCCGGCACCATTAGGTTTTCATCCCACCCTCCCAGATACTCCTTTGGATTAAGACGCTGTATGGAAAGCTCCGGCTGAAGTGGACATTTGGCATGTGAACACTTAGGACCCATGACCAGATGAGTTGTCTCTGTCCATGGGGATGTTCTTGTTTCTGTCACTGAGTCTGAAGGGCATAGACACTGGTCTCGACAGATTCAAAACTGGAGAATAAATTTTGGGAGAAGTGGAGAGAAGGTGGAAAAGAGAGGAAACCTTGTGCATTACCCTGGAGGGTGAATGCTGATGGAGCGTGTATACAGGCAGGCACACTGCCCTAACAAGGACACTTAGGGTCCAGGGCTGGGGATGCATAGACAGTCATGCAAAAGTGAGGAGATCAAGAGTAGGGCAGCTTCCTGAAAACAGACTCGTAGCATTGCTTGCTAACCTCATTGAATTTGACAGTAAAATATAAATGGCTTCATGGGGATACATCCTTAGAGACTGGCTCTTTTAAAGGATACACTAACAGCCATAATGCCAATGGCTGATATTCTTCAGAACCACTGTTTATACTGTGTGTGTGCTCTGTACAGGTCTTGTGCTCAACCTTCATACCATCAGCCCATTTAATTATCACCATAATCCTTTGATGCATGTGCTATTGTCGGTCCCACTTTATGGATCGGGACACCAACATATGAGAGTAGTAGCTATTTCCATATTTATACATCTATCCGTTTGCTCATTCATTCATTCCACAAATACTGAGTTTCTGCTAAGTGCCAGGCAGGAGGCCAAGCTGCGGGGATACAGAGATGACTTGGGGTGTGGCCTCCGCCCTCAGGCAGCCCACAGACCAGTGGGGAGGCAGACGTGTTAACAGGTCATTGCAACAGAATACCTGTGGTACCACGAAAGCGGCATAAATGTTACTCTGTCCTCCTACGCCCACGTGGCATTTCTTTCTGGTTCTTCTTCACCTCCGTCATACTGGAAACCCCTTATCAAGGATAAAGATGGGCTGGATCTTTGCCTTTATTTTCTTACAAAGTATTCTTCAAGGACTATGGCTCTGAGAAGTATTCAGCCAAAAGTACGGGGATGATGCTGACTTTTTTCATAGCATTTATTTACAGCCACATTGTGAGTTTGGGCTCCCTGAGCTACTAGTTCTTCTGAGAAGGTCATTCTCTGCATTCCATTCTTTGCCTGCCTGTGTCATCATCCTTCTGCCGATTTAGGCAATGTGATCCCGTGGCTTGAATACAGGGTGTGGGATCACTCAGACCTAGTTTTGAGTCCCCTTTTTTGGTGTACTGGCTGTTGACTTTAGAAAAGTTAATTGGCCTCCATTTTCTCATCCATAAATTGGAGATAGTATCTGTCCCACAGGGTTATTTTGGACACAAGAAAATATCCATGTAAAATGGATAATAATTGACACGGGGATAATAAATAATAAATAGTGGCCATTTTCTAAAAATACTTTATATCCTGGCCCAGTCAGGAGCCTTCTCCAGGAACTCTGCTCTGATGAACCCCTCCCAACTCACATTGACTTCTTTATTTTTTATTCCACAGAAGGTATACAATCACATCTTATTCTGTTATTTTACTGTTTGCCTGTTAAAGTTGTAAAGCCATCCCAGGGCTGGCTGAGTCCTCGTTCACCACTCAGACTTTAAATTCCTTCTGGGCAAGGACTACCTCTTAATTTCTTTTCTTTCCCTCTCCAGATTTGTATATTTTTATTACAAAAATAACAGATGGAGGGATGAATAGAGGGAACACAGAGGATTTTTAGAGCAGTGAAACTACTCTATATGATGTTATAATGGCGGATACATGTTATTATACATTTGTCCAAACCCATAGCATGCATGTGTAACACCAAGAGTGAACCCTAATGTAAACTATGGACTTTGGGTGACAATGATGTGTCGTGAGGTTCATCCATTGTAACAAACGAACTACTCTGGTAGGGGCTGGTGATAATGGCAGAGGCTGTGCTTGTGTGGGGGCAGTGGGTGTGAGGGAAATCTCAGTACCTTTCTGTCAATTTGGGTGTGAATATAAAACTGCTCTAAAAAATAGTCTATTAAAAAACCTCACTTGGGGCCCCTTGCTAGCTCAGTTGGTAGAGCATACGATTCTTGATCTTAAGAGTTGTAAGTTTGAGCCCCACATTGGGTGTAGAGACTACTTAAAAATGAAATCTTAAAAAAATATATATATAGCAACCACCTCATTTACCTAAAATAAAGAGTGATAGATACTGATTTAAAAAAATTACATTACAAAAAATTCTACATAATATAAATTAAAAATTCTTCTCCATTCAGATAGAGGACCCAGAATTCACAGTTTTATTTTCATCCTTTTAGATTTTTTTTAATGGGGTCATACACGTACCTTTCCCCAAATTTCTTTCTTCACTTAGAATATGTATAAGACAGTGGTGTCTGGGTGGCATAGTCGGTTAAGTGTCTGACTCTTGGTTTCAGCTCAGTGGTAATCTCAGGATTGTGAGATCCAGACCCACGTCAGGCTCTGAGTTCAGCGCAGAGTCGGCTTGGGATTTTCTCTCCCTCTCCCTCTGCCCCTCCCTCCCGTGCGCTCACATACTCTCTCTCTCTCTAAAGTGAATAAATAAATCTGAAAAATATATTTATATTTAATTTAAATATATATATTATTTATATTTAATTTATGCACATGTATATGTATATAAAACATTTCCCCACATCAGAACATTACATCCTACGGTCTGGACATATACTAGTTTAACTTTCTCCAAACTTAATTCTTTTCTAATGATAGTTAAGTAGTGATTTCCAATTTTGGCTGTTACAAACTATAGTAATGAAAAGCCTTATGCGTTTTGCTTTTTGCATGTTTGAGTGTTTCTGTAGGATCTACTCCTACATGAGGAATCACTGAGTCAGTGGCACATTTAAGTGCTGACAGCTAGCCAAATTGCCTTCTGAGCTAGTTGTAACCAATTTACCTTCCCATTGGCTGTGTATGATTGTGATATTTTCTCTACAACTCTGGCTTTGGTCAGTCTTTAATCCTCACTTGTCTGAAAGCTGAATAATGGCTTTGCCCTCTTGTTCCCTTTGCATTCTGTTTTATTTTGTCCTCCTGCAGACCCCAGTATTACATGCCCACCCTGAGCAAACCCTCAGTGACCTCTGATAGGGAGTCTCTTTCCTTATTAGAATTGGACTCCTTAGGATAGAATCCAGGCTGTCTCACCAGCAGCCAAGTGACCTTGGGCAGGTTTTTACAGTGTCCTTAAGCCTCAGTTTTCTCATCAGTAAAATGGGGCTAATAATGGTACAATGCCTCTGGGTTATTTTGAGAATTAAGAAGATAAATCATGTAAAATCCTTATTAGCACTCAGGGTACCAGGAGCCTGCCACCCAATCAACTTTGCATGAACGCTAATTAACCAAATAATTCTTTTTTTTAAGATTATTTATTTATTTTTGTGAGGGAGAGAGAGAGAGCTCTAGTGGGAAGGGGCAGAGGGAGAGGAGAGAGAATCTGACGGAGTCTCTGCACTTAGAGCGGAGCTGGACTTGGGGCTCCATCTCATGAGCCTGAGATCACGACCTGAGCCAAAACCAAGAGTCAAATGCTTAACTGACTGCTCCACCCAAGCACCCCAACCAAATAATTCTTATTCTTGTCAATCACCGATTGGGCTGGAAATCTAATTACAGGAAATCTATATGTGGGACCTATGTTTGGTAACTCGATGTATCATTCTGAGTGAGTTGCTTTCCCTTCCTGGGCCTCACTTTCCCTCCTTTAGTTGACTGGTTTGATCGGGGTTCTCTCCCTGAAGCCAGAGATGGAAGCCCTGCCCGTCCTTGCTGGGACGTGCCCTCTTCTCTACACCTACCACAGGGGGGCAGTGTGTGTCAAAGGCTGGACCGGCGGCCTCTCGGATTCCAAGCATATTTCTGCCCCTTCTCTCCGCCCCTCCCCCCAGCCGCACAGAAGCTACTGGGCTGAGGGGTCTTGTTTGCTACACCAGGTGGTCCCGATGCAGCCAAGAAGCCGTAGCTAATTAGGGGAGGTGCTGAGCCTCTTTGGCGTGAAAGAGGATCAGTGATAGGGATCTTATCTCCTGGGCACCCAAACAGACCTTTGGGGACCCAAAAAGCTGTGAAGAGAGGGAAGCAAGGAAATGTGGTTCCAGGAAGCCTGCTCTCTCTGCTTTAGGTCAGGGCTGTGTCAGCCTTTCTGACAAGGCCACCAGCTCGTAGTGCATGTCCTTGAGCCTAGCGCCACTTCTCTTGCTCATGAAATGCTGTGATGTTCCTTGCCCTGCATCTTAGAATCCTGGCTTGACAGGGCCAGGAAACCTTCTTTAACAGAAGCTCAGTGAGGGTGAGGGTCTTGCTCAAGGTCACTCGGCTGGTGACTAGCAGAGAGACTGCCAGAATATGTTCAAGCATCATTCATGTGATTCAACAAACATTGATTGAGGCAGTGCAGGTCAGTGGTTAGGGACCTGTTCAGACGTCTTACGTAGGTAGATCTGGGTTCAAGTGCTGACTCTGGAGAAGCTACTTGAGCTCAGTGAGGCTCAGATTCCTGGAAAATGGGGACAGTGATAGTTCTTTTCTGTGTGGAGGAGACAAACTTGGGTTCGGTAAGTGCCGGGCATGTCAAAAGCACCCAATAAGCACAACTATTCTGACGGCTTCAAACACAGCCACTACTATTACTACCAACACTGTTGTTAACGCAGTATTACTGCTGCAAAGATGAGGAATGTGGCAAAGAGCACAGGATGTCCTGTGCTGACCGGGTGTGGGAACTCCCACCCTATGCTCTGTCCAACACAGACCCGAGGATGGGCACCCTATGGTTCTCAAACATGCTGAAATTGTATGCAATATTCACTCATTTTTCTGGGAAAGACTCTGTCTCAAGTCTGGAGCTCCCTCAGCACTAGTTACTCAATGCATTTCTTTAGATCAACTAACCTTTGGTGTCTAAACTAAACATTTTTTAGGAAGCTTTCTGTCACTATTTTTAAATTGACACCACTTGTTATAAATAGAATGTCATAGTAGAGAAAAATAAGATGAAAAAAATGATATTAGTATCTCTGGATTGCTCCAGACAGTGGTGGGCCTGAGGCCTGCTCTCTTTTTCAAAAAGGGAGATTAGCTGGGATTGCGGGGTATTAACTACTTGCTAAACTAAGAGGAATTCCACTTTGAGGAACTCAAGGGATTGAGGGAAAAGTGAACAGGGAAAAATTTTCTCACGGGAGAACCCAGCCTGGGGCACGTGGTAGCTGCTGAATAAATATTTGCTCAATGACCGACTGATCTACTGAGTATGTGATTCAGTTTCTTGTGCCATCTCTAGCTGTGATTTCTTTCTTTCTTTTTTTTTTTTAAAGATTTTATTTATTTATTTGACAGAGAGAGACACAGTGAGAGAGGGAACACAAGCAGAGGGGAGTGGGAGAGGGAGAAGCAGGCTTCCCGCGGAGCAGGGAGCCCGATGCGGGGCTCGATCCCAGGACCCCAGGATCATGACCCGAGCCGAAGGCAGGCGCTTAACGACTGAGCCACCCAGGCGCCCCTCTAGCTGTCATTTCAAGCTATCCTGCACAATAGCTCAAATCCCTAGTGAATTTGAGCAGAGGCCTAGGAGCAGCCCAGGAAACGCTGTGGCTCCTACTGAGGCCTTTTAATCCAATGGGACAACACATCATTGGAACACTTCTACCTGGGTGGGGAGTGTAGGAGGGGGAGCTGGGGGGGGGTACCTCCCAGAGGCTAGCAGATGGTGCAGTGAGCCCACCCATGCCACTGGGTTTTGCCTGCCTGAGGGCAAGGGCGATTTAGAGGGGTTGGGAAGTGTAAGGCTCAAACGCCAAGGCTGAGCGGGATCTACTCAGGGAGAAGTATTTCTTGGCTGGATGTGGTCCCAGTGGGTCACCCTTAAAATGTCATTCAACAAATCAGAGCAGGGAACACAAGGTCTCAACCCTCTGTGAGCCTCCAGTCTTCAAAACCACAGGGTGCGTTTGTGGAGTAGTGGCTACCATTTGACAAGCTTTTACTCTGTGCCAGTCACTGAGGAAATGCTTAATCTTCCTTTGCTTTCAACCGCCTGTATTCCCAAGCAGCCCAGCATGGCTGTGCCCGGCGCAGCGCTAGGGGGCGCCATTCCACACGGTCGTCTACAGCACTTCTAGGTGACTGTGGCCAACCTGCATGCGCCTCCTGGAGGCCATGACCATTACATTCTGGGGAATGGAAGGTAAGTCGCTGGATGTCACAGAGCCAGTGGGTGATAGAGTTAGAATTTGAATGCAAGCCGCCTTTGACAGAAGCTGTCAATCACCACCAAGATAGTACATGGGGAGACAAAATAAGCATGTGGATATGGATAAAGGACTGAAGGATACACATAGAAGGAGACGTCTACAGTGTTTATCCTTGGGTGGTAGAATCATGGGTGAATTTCCCCTCTGTGTGCTTTTCGGTGTTTTCCAAAATTTTCTCCATAAACTTGAATTACTTTTGTAATTGGGAAAAATCCAATGAATATTATTTAAAAAATAAGAAGTAAACCAAAAGATACGGTGCTTATTGGGTCCCTGTGATGTGTCAGCCAACTTCCCTAGACTCTATTTCATTTAATTCCTACAGTAGCCTGTGAGTAAAGTGGGATTATCCCTACTTTCCAGATGAAGAACTGGAGATACAGGTGGAAGTGGCACTTGTCCAAGGCCTTCATTAAACATTGATTGGAGGAATGACCAACAGGTGGCCTTGGAGATACCCCAGGGCATGGGGACCTAAAGCACCCACCAGGGGCTGGGTGGTTTGTAACATGCCCCCAGGCATTGACTTTCTGAGACTCTAGGATTATAGATTTGATTTGACCTATTTCACAGAATCAGACAAGCTGATGACCTCAGGGGAGCCAGTGGGTGGTAAACCCATTTTGATCAACTTGTAAATTGAGTGGAACTCCTTTTCAACACGGCTCTTATTAGGAGCACTTAGCTACACCTACAGCCAAGCCAAGTCTCCCCAGCTGAAACAGTTTGGCACAATAAAAACTCAAAAAATTTGAAATAGCTGCTAATCTTTCAGCACCAGTTTTATAAAGGAGGTTTCCTTGGACTTGGAAATTCCCTTTGAGGTTTTCCATTTTTATTTGCCACTTAACCCTGGAATGAGATCATAAAGTTGTCCAACAAATACAATATCTTTGGGGCCAAGAGACCCATGCTAAGTTTTAAAGCAAACGAGACAATAATAGTCACCAGAGCCACCATTTACAATGACCTAGGACCGGTTATTAGGTACTATATTTTACACACATTTGCTCATGCAATCCTTCTAGCAGCCTTGCTATTACTGTATCTCATTTTACAGATGAAACAACTGAAGTTTAAGAGATTAACAAAGTCACGTGTCTAGTAAGGATTAAAATCCAACTGTGAAGCCTGGGTTCTTATTCACTGTTTAATAATAAGAAAAAGAAGCTTCTATTCACTTCCTTAAGCACCAGGCAATTTCTCCCTCAACTGGGAACAATCTCTCTCTTTGCTGAATTGTCAAAGCACTTTATCTGAACCCACAAATACGGCATTTATCACTTTCTACCTTGAATTACAGTTGCTGAGGGCTATGCCTCATCACTTCTGATTAGACTGTGAGCTTCTAGAAAAGAGAGTTCATGTCTGATTTTTCTCTTTCCCTAGGGCCTAGCACAGTGCCTGACACATGACAGGCACTCAGCCAACATGTGTTACAGGAATGATAATAGTAATACAAGTAATAAAACTGAAATATGTTAGCCCCTGGCTACTCAAAGTGAGGTTCATGGATAAACAGCCTCCATATCACCTGGGTGCATGTTAGAAATGCAGAACCTCAGTGATCCATTGAATCAGGATCTGCTTTTTTAACCAGGTCCTGAGGTGAAAAGCATTGCTTTAGCTCATGTTACAATTTTACTTTTAAAATTGTTTTCCTGGGTATCTTGGAATTCACGGATGAGCAGTGGCTGGGCTGAAAGCCACCTCACCATGAGGTTGACACTCTTGCCCCAAACCCTCCAGTGGCTCCTATAGTTTATAGGATAAAGTTCAAACTGCTGAGCCTGGAATTTAAGACCTTCTCAACTTGGCTGCAATGGACCGAATCTTCACAACACATGAGTTGACTTTTCTGGCTCCTTTCCCTTTATTCACACTGTCCACTGGTCCGAGATGCCTTTCGCTCTCCCTTCCTCCTCTCCATCCTTTCCAGGCCTGGCTCAGATTCCTCCTACACACAACCACAGCCCACCCTACGTGGCTTCCTCGGAAGTGTAAAAGCATGAGGAGGGAATGAACAGTCCATGAAGACCTGCTAAGATCCAGGTGACCCGCACACCTTACCTAATTTCACCCTCCCCACAGGCAGGAGGAGAGGCGGGTTGTCTAATTCTCATTTCTCAATGACAGATGTGGAAATCAAGTCTCCAGGGGAATGGAATTCACCCAAGGTCACACAGCCATAAATGGCAGAGCTGGGATTCAGACCCAAATCTACCTGGTCCAAGTCTGGGCATTGCCTCTGAAACTCTTAGAACACCTCTGCGGTGGGGGAAATCTAGAATTGTCTTACATATATTTTATCTGGCCATTAAGATGCCAGGATCTAGAAACCAAGAGTTTTATGTCACTCTACTCCAGTGGTTCTTAACCTGCCAATACTGGTTATGCAGATAACTTAGCACCATCTAATTTGAGGGGCTCACAGACCCACTGAATCCCATCCATGGGTACCCAGGAGGTGCACCATCACCAGATTAAGAGTCTTTGCTATTTGCTGCACAGATTCCTATCATAACAATTGTTGGACTTAGCTGAGAGTCTATCTCACTTATTTACAAGATCCTGAAGGCCAGGGTCTATCTTACTCATCTTGGTTTCTCTAGCACCTAACACTGAGTTTGCCTTATAGTGAATGTGTAAAAACATTTGTTGAGCGTATAACCTCCTCTTCACGTGACTACGCCAGTTTCAGATTCATAGGAGGTGCTGAATAAATGGTTGTGGAGTGATTCCCTTGCTTATACCTTGCTTCCTTCCTTTTCTTTCTTTCTTTAAGTGGTAACCACATGCCAACACCCAGTTTAGTTCCCATCTCCTTCCTGGAAACTTCCCCGACTGCTCTAGTCCTCTTCTTTATTTCTCATCAGAACAGAGTCTGCAGCACATAGATTATTAATATGGGACGCCATTCTTAAGGGATGTGCCCCTTGTCTCCTTAGGCAGCATCAAACCTCCTTGAAGAGGGGGGTCTGTGCCCTATACTGGGCATGCAATCAGTGCCATCAATTACCCACTGACTAACTGATTGGCACATTTCATCTTCCAGGAGGGAAGCTACCTCCTGGTGTAGGCCCAGAGTTAAGAGCAGATGGGATGGAGTGGTTTCCACAGCACTTAAGGGCCCATCTTTGATACCGAACTGAGTGTGTTCCATGCTTTGACCTCACTGGAAATAGCAATTTCCCTGAAGAACGCTTTCAGAAACTGAGTATTAGTGGGACCTATGTGAAGGAAGCTATAAAACTTTATAAAGGGGCATAAAAAGGAGACATGTATAAATGGAGAGACATAGCTTGCTTTAGTACAGGAAGTCTCTATTCAAGAGAACTTCAGTTCTCCCCAGGTTAACCAGGAAATTCGAGACAACCTCATTAAAATGCCAACAGGACGGTTTTTTTGTTTGTTTGTTTTTTTTGGAGGGGGGGCACTAAATGATCCAAATATATAGAAGAATATAGAATATGGAAGAATAACCATGAAAAAAATAGAAGAATATATATATAGAATGAATGAATATATATAGAATGAATGAATATATATATAGAATGAATATATATAGAAGAATATGGAAGATGGAAGAATAACCATGAAAAAAAATAGCCAGTTTAATTGAAATAAATAAAGAACGGCGGTATTGGGAAGATGGGTAAACCCACTCCTACAGATATTAAAACCTACCATAAAATCACAGTAATGAAAAAAATACCAGGGATGCCTGGGTGGCTCAGTGGTTAAGTGTCTGCCTTTGGCTCAGGTCATGATCCCAGGGTCCTAGAACTGTGATCGATTGAGCCCCCTATTGGGCTCCCTGCTTAGTGAGAGGAGTCTTTTCTCCCTCTGCCTCTGCCCTTCCCCCCTGCCCGTGCCCACTCTCTCTTTCTCTCTCTCAAATAAATAAATAAAATCTTAAAAGAAAAAATACCAGAGCAGGAAGTGCAAGAAAAGGCAGATAGATCAATGAGATTATATACTTTAGAAAGAGAGCCAACTATCCATGAGAATTTATATGCCATTTCAATGTTTATGGGAAAGAAGAGATGATTCTCTAGGCAGTGTTGGGACACCAGGCTGGCTAGTTAGAAACAAATAAAACCAGATCCCTACTTTATTTCTTAATCAAAATAAACCCAGATGCATCCAAGATTTTAAGTAGAAGAATTATTAAAATATTAGAAGATGTAAGTGAATATTTTTATAATTTTGAAATAGGAAAGGACTTTTTAAGCATGACAGAAGTTCAGGATCTGTAAAGAAAAACATTGATGAGTTTGCCTAGACATTTCAATAAGGTTACAAACTTTGAAAAAGTTAAAGGAAGAATTGAGAGAAATATTTGTAATTCAAACAGTAGTAAAAGGAGTAATAATTCTAAGACACAAAGCTCTCTTTCAGATCAATCTCAGAAAAAATAACTCAGTAGAAAACAAAGCAAATCATTATGGATAAGCAAATAACAAAAATTAGTACAACAGACAGCCAATGAATTAGTGAACATGTAGTAAAATTCCTTTACAGAATAAATAAGGTAAATTAAACAACAGCAAAATATTTCAGGTCTATTAGTTTGGAAGATATTAAAATACTGCTTATGCTCAACTTGGCAAAGGCGTGTGAAACAGACCTTTTTGTATATTCTGGGTGGAGTGTAGATTTTGGGTGGAAAATTGGCATTGTCTAAAAAAACTAAAATGAGCATAGCTTTTGATCTAAGTACACTATGTCCAGGAATTTATCTTTCAGAAGAACTCTTAAAGGAGAGGAGAGAGAAAAGTACAAGGAGCTGCAGGAACGTCCCCTCCAAATAGGAAATTACCTAAATTTCTAACAATAGGGGATTTTGAAATGAGCCATGTATCATCACACAACGAAAAATCACACATTATTAAAACAGTGAGCTAAGTCTACAAGGAATGATATCCATGACAGAATTAATTAGAAAGAAGCAAGTTTCAGGAAACCATGCCTTCTATGATCTGTTTTTATAAAGAAACTCTGTGTGTGTGTGGGGGGGGAGGTGAGTGTGCATAGCATGTTCACAGAAAAAGCGATCTGGGTGAATATATACCAAATTGTTCTTGGTGGTTATTTCTGAGGGATGGGTTTATGGGAAGACTTTCACTTTGTATTTAGGATTATTTTTGCAGTGAACGAACATTGCTTTTGTCATGAAAGAGAGAGAGCAAGAGAGAAATTGAGAGGGAAGGGGGAGGGAGAGAGAAAGGTTGAGCATGTAGGGGAAGGAAACAGCCAAAGTACTGTGAGTAGCTGGCAGATCATCACCTTTCTGGGCTCCCATTTCTTCACGTAATGCAATGAGGGGGCTACCGGGCCCCCTCCTTCTCAGATTCTAAGCTGTGTGTTCCCTTGGTTTTAGAGGTGGAATGAAAATGAGGGGAAAAGGTACAGACATACACCTGCAGCCACAGCGTCTCTGAGCCCAGAACAAACAGGCCTCGCATACTTGCGCCTTCCTTCCGAGGCACACGTGAGCCGGCCGCCGGGCGGAGAGGCTCGGTGTGTTTGGATGAAAGGCTCCGTGAGAGAACAGGGACAATTACTGGCCTTGGGGAATCAGATGGTGAAATGGTGAGATTGGGCCACTTAGGCCATTAGGCTCCGTGCGAGGCTTTTCATCCCTTCCCTCAGCAGCTGTCTGCCGACTTCCCTGCCCTCCTCTCTCTGACTCATCCCTCTGTTCTGTCCTTTGGCTGGTGATAATCAAAACTGTTCCCTATTTCCAAACTGGTTTGCAGGCTCAGGTTGGGCCTGGGACCCATGGACAGCACATCGTCTCTTTTCCACTTGCATGGTCTGGGCTGGGACCTGTTCTTCCCTGCGGGGGGGCCTGCAGCCCTCAGAGCTTCTCAACCACAGAGTGAGTGATGATGCTACTCCGCTGTCTCCAGGCTGTCCTGTCTTTTCGCCAGAGCCCTCTCCTGCCTTTGTGCATCTCGAGAGCTAGGCACACGGCTGGCCTCGTGAATACTGTATAATAAAATGATTAGTCTTTGCCGCTGAATGCATGCCACTCTCCAGATTTTTGCAAAGCGGGACTTTATCTTGCTTCTCAATCTAGGTTCACAGGCATGCCACAAAACGACCCTGAAATTCCAGCCCTTTCTCAGAGCGCAAAGGCTCCTCACTGCTAGGAAACTTTCCAGGTAGAAGCGCCTGAAGGACGGAGAGCTGGCTGGGTTTGCTGAGGCCATGTGAGAATGTTTTCTGGGAATTTGTGTGAAGACAGGACTGGAGGGGTTCAACATTTACGGCCTGTGCTGTTTATATATGTGTACCCCAGGTGTTAGCTGGGAGCCTTCCTGCCCCTTGAAAGCGAGGTGGGATTATCTTGAGTGTCCCTTTTCCTTAACTATGTCAAGTCCAAAATCCTCCCTTCAAAGTCTCTGGATTCCTCGTGTGGGGCAGGGGGACCAACTTCATTCCCGTCTCGCCTGCTTCTTGGGCTCCATTTCCTTTGACAGCCTGCTCTGCTTATCTCACCTCAAGGCAGTGATCCCACAAGAGGAACATCACCCGCACCAACCATCTGAAGCACTGCTTAATGCTGGGCTCGCCTCCTTGCCCCTCCTGTGTTAGCTCTTCTTTTCCCAGATTGCTCCAAGAGTTCCAAATTCTTTGCTTTTTCTTTTCTTTCGTTCTTAAGGTGAGCATTTCTCTTCTCTCTTCCAGTTGTTTTGACATTGGCTTTGGGGAGGGCAGCAGGGAGGGAACAGTTGGGGACAGTGATTGAGGGAGACGGGTTTCAATTTCCACTTTCAGCTCTAATTAAGATATTTCCCAAAGGCGGGTCCTTTCTTCACAGAAAATCTAGATTTTCAGAGAACACAATTTTCTCCATCTCTTCCCATGTAAATAAATGCTCCACTCCGTTTG
This sequence comes from Zalophus californianus, assembly GCF_009762305.2. Taxonomy (NCBI): domain Eukaryota; kingdom Metazoa; phylum Chordata; class Mammalia; order Carnivora; family Otariidae; genus Zalophus; species Zalophus californianus. The sequence goes on from NC_045599.1 coordinate 103,942,486, forward strand.
ATGGAGATTTGTAGATCACTGCCCCTGCTTTGCTGCATTTCGTAGCAAGTCTTTACTGAGCACTTCCTAGGTGCCTGGAACTGGCTGAGAATTTAATCCAGGAGATTAACATGGACTGGGGAAGCAAGGAGATTTCAAGGATGATTTTATTCAGTCCCCCCCAAGCCACGAGGTGCCCATTTTATGGATGAAAGACTATAGCTTAGGGTGATTTAGGAAATTGCTCAAGATTACAGAGTGGTGGAGATGGAGTTCAATTCCAGGCCTGACACCAGAGCAACTGATGTTTCTGCTACCTCAGTGCTGATTCCCACAGACCGGAGACTCGTTATTTCCCCGGAACATTCGGTGTGAGGGTGCCTGGAAGAAAACCCAGAGGCGCTGGTTACACGGAAGCATGGAGAGACGTGTGTGGGTGATGGTTTGGGAAGGAGATGTTATTTGACTTTGCCACTTTCAGAGAACTTTCCTGCAAAAAACAATTCCCTCCTCACACGTTTTGAGGAGCCAGGAACTGGAAGGGCAAGGAGTCCTCTTTATGGGAGGGGTGCAGTGAGGTTGCAATGGCAACGAAGCAAGTGTGTTTTAGAGAGCTTGTAACTTAAGGGTACTTTGTCCTTGAGAGGAGGCGTGACTTCCTACACAGTGTCCTGATCATAGGGAAGGTGGAGAATGCATGCTGACTCTCATGATAGTTAGAAATGGACTCAATCCTTATGATGGTTCCAAAGAAAAGACAGAAGATGGTGGTGATCCGAATTTAGCCACAATGACAACAGGTTCCACCTACTGAGATCTTATAGGTGGCAAGCGCTGTATCTAACCCCTCATGTGCATTATTTCATTCAGTACCCAAAACAATTCAGTGTGGGACATACAGCTACTGTCCCCATTTTACAGGTGTTGAAATTGAGGCTTGGAAGAGAAGTAATTTGCTCAGAGTCACAGGGCTATGAGATAGTAGAGTTTTATTGCAACCCACAAGCTCTTGCTCTCCCCTCATATGCTGTTTTGACTGTGTGAGGAAGGCCACCAAGAAACTGAGGACTAAAAGAACATTTTAAAAAGTGGAGCAGATTCCTCAGGGGAGTGTGGGGTGCTGGGGGAAACAGAAGAGTCATGTTTGGGTGTGAATAGACTAGTTTTCAGATGACTCATCTTCCCTGCCAAATCCAGGAGGAACTGTAATTATTTAGAATTGAAAAGTCATCCTTCTGCCATATCCTGCCTTATAAAAAGTAAGTAAGTCCCAGGGGCCCAAGAAGGTGGGGGGAGAAAGGGATGTTTAAATCACAGATTCTTCCATCATCGGCAGAGGGGCAATGCCAAGAGCAAAAGTGAGAGACTAGGGCAATGTTTTCATAGGTTGGAGAAAAATAGATACAGCTCAAAAGATGGAATGAAGCCGTAAAAGGCAGAACAGTCCCTTTTTCCATCATGACTCTGCCCCATATTTCTGACAAAGATGTGGTGGTCTTGTGCAAAATGAGACCCCAGAGCTGGCCATGGCTGGGCGGCAAAGCTAGGGCAGTTCAGGTTCTAGGTTGAGAAGCTGCCTGCATTCTCTGTGTGTATCTCACAGTGCTTTGGCACTGCAACCTGTCCATCCAGATGGAGCTAAATTATCCACGAGGTCACCCAAAAGGGCAATTCACTTAAAGATGCTAATTCCTTTGTCCACCTCCTTCCCTCCAGGCTGCAACTGGATTTTCCCTCCCAATTCTGAAGATGTCACTGAACCTCAAGAGGACCATTATGGAAAATGGCCCCGTTACTTCCAGAAGCATGTGCTCAGGCCAAGGACGGCTCCCCGAAAAGCCTGCCTGGCCAAGTGGCATTCCCAGCAGATGGAAGGGCGAGGCCCTGGCTTTCATGTCCCTTCCCCTCCTGTCCTCACCAATTGCTTGCGACAGGAGCTGTTGGGGAGGGTCGGTGGAGGTCTGACTGATCTGGGATGAGGCTTTCCAATCCATAAAGGAGCAGAATGTGGGGGGCGATCATGAAAAACGGCAGCCTGGGAAGAAGCCCTTTTGGCAGCAGGATCCTGCGCTTGCTCTTTGGAGGCTGCCGAAATGCCTGGTGGAGGCGGGCCGGGGCTGGTCCCCCATCTGCTCTGAGCTCTTGCTGCTTCGCTGGAGGACAGCATGACCTCAGGAGAGAGTCTTGACCTGGGTACCTGCTTCCACCCCAACGTGGCAAATTGTCATGCCTGGGCATCTTACTGCAGCCTCTTCTGATCTGGGTTTGTATGCTGCAGGATTGTTTAAAAGAACCATCTGGTCAACCAGCATTTGACTGGGTCTATTCGTCCTGTGGGTTAGCTTGAGTTTCAATGCTGTTGATGTATCAATCCTCTAATAAGCACGGCAATTCTTAATGGTGTCCGTGAATCCCTGTAAAATAAGTGGTTATCTGATGGGCACATGTGCATTTTCTGTGTAGCTGCTTCATAAATTCTGTCAGATTTTCAGAGGATTCCATGTACCAAAAAAAGGATAAGAACCATTGATTTAAAGAAAATCGATGTCTCAGTCAGGAACTGGGTTGCACGCATGCTCTAAAGAGCACAGATCAACTACAGGGAGTCTGGGCTTCATTTCTCTAATGAAGAGTAAACGTTAATAGTGCCCTGTGTTGGTGACCAGGCAAACGGACGGGCATTTAGACTCTGATGGTGGGAGTATTAACTGGGATATGCCTGCTGGAGGGCAATTGGGTAACATGATGCAGAGAACTTACAATTTTATGTATTTAGTTACTCTGAAATTACAATTCTAGAAATTGTTCTTAAAGGGCACTGGCTCCAGAGTCATTGTCTATGTCACCGTGGGCAAGTTACTTAAGCTCTCTGGACCTCAGTTTCCTCATCTGTAAAATGGAGGTAATGTTATTTATCCATCTAGATAGTAATGCACATAAAACACTTAGTGCAATGCCTGAGACACAATAAATATCAGTGATTATTATTTAGATACTAGGATCTGATGTCACATTATTTATTGTAACTGGAAATTAGGAACAACCGCAAATATCCAACATAAGTGACTGGTTCCATGATCCATACAACTCAACTAGTAAAGATTAAATTAGTGAGTATCATTGAAAAAATGTTCATACTATATCAGAAGACAAAGCAGGTTACAAAATAGTTTGTATTATACCCATAGAAAAGTGGCTGAAAAAGTATGCATTAAATATTTCAGTGATTATGTTGGAAGGGTGGCTTTGTGAGAGCTTCTTTGGGTGGCTTTTATTGTCTTCTTTTTGGTTTTTTATGTCTTTTAAATTTTCTACAATGAGCATTAACTTCTTGCAATAAAGACAAAACTAATCTCAATAAAAATAACTTTTTTTTAAAGAAAGACTTTATTTATTAGAGAGAGAGAGAACAAGTGGTGGGGAGGGGCCAAGTGAGAGAGAGAGAGAGAGAGAGAGAGAGAGAAGCAGACTCCCTGCTGAGTAGGAAGTCTGATGCAGGCTTGATCCCAGGACCTGGAGATCATGACCTGAGCCAAGGCAGACGCTTAACCGACTGAGCCACCCAGGTGCCCCTCAAAGTGACTTTTTAAAAAAAGGATGACTAATCCGAGTTGAGAAACTGTGACCTTGAGTAGTCATTCCTGTGAGGGTTCCTTTCTTCAGGTCTGAGATGAAAGTTGTACCTCCTTTCTTTCTTAGGAGAGAGGCAACTCAGATGACAGGGCGAGGATGAGTGTGCTTTGTGAAGGGTGACACCTGGCGCTCCGGACCAGAGAAGCTCTCACAAAACAATCTGCCTTGTCATGCAGGACCCCCTAGGCCCAGCTCTCTGGACTTTGAAAACCTGCCTCCCGCTCTGGGCTAAAGTCCTGTATGATTTACTCTGGGGAACTTGGTATGGATTGAGGATGAAAGGTACAGTGACTTTCAGCTACAAAAATTAGTCTGCAGTCAGGATCCCAAGTTTAATCTCTGTGAAACCGATGGGCAAGTGTGGCCATGCTTACTAATTAGGCAACAGCAATGTAAATTGATCAAATCAATTCCCTTCGTGACGCAAAGCCTAAGAACCCAGGGACAGCTTGAGCTTGGAACAGCTTCCAGAAAGCCAGAGAACATGAATCGCTTTCCCAGAGATGTTAACATGGTTAATCTAGATTGCTTTGTTAATTGTCGGCTCCTTTTTCAATAATGGATGATATGGTGAGGCAGTGTGGCTCCCATGTCCCTCATGTGGCCAGGCTCTGGGTTGGGTGATGTAAATTGTGCTCATTCATTTCTTTCCTGGATTTACAGCAAGCATTAAACTTGATCAGGCTTAAAGAGCCCTTGCTTTCTGGAAAGAAGCAAAGTTAATAGCCAGGGTTCCCATTTCATTTACGAATAGCTTCACTGTTAATTTGAAAGTCAACGTATTAAAAAGGAATGTAAAAAGGAAACCATTAGAAGAAATGAGGCTTATTGCAGCAACCAAGTGTTGAGACCAGCATTTTCAATTTATTTGGTACAGATCAAAGGAAGAAAAGCAGGAGAGAAGCTGCTGTGGTGGAATGAAATGAGTGTGGAATACAGGAACAGAGAGAAAAGCTCAGCTCTTGTCACTTTTCAGCCCCAACAACTTGGGCCAATTATTTTACTTTCCCGAGCCTCGGTTTTCTTATTTATACAATGGGGACAATGATGCCATCTTCAAAGGGTTGGGCACGTTAAATAAGATAATATATTGAAGTGCTGCACTCGGTGCCAGGGACGTAATGAGTGCTCAGTAAATATTAGTTTTCTGTCGTGTCCTGTCCCCTGAACGAAGCCCTGAAATCCTGTCTTCATTCTACAGGACAAACTCATGTAGGTCTGCTGTCTATGCTACTGGACTTCCAGACTGTTCTTTTTGACAAGGCAACTGGCAGTCTTTCCAGAATTCGAACCATGTGATTCTTAAGAGGGGGCTTAACAGAACGTGGGACTGGGAATTCGTGTCAAATTTGAAAAAAGCATATTCAGTATTATACTCTAATATTTTATGTGAAACCCTGTTGTGTTCATAATACACAACACAAAATACAAAGCGTGAATCTTGGCTGGTGGTATATGAATCTCTAATTGCAGAGGGCATGCGACTTTCGGTTTAGATAAAGGGGGTCATGGGTTAAGCAAGACTGAGAAAATTTCATTCTGGCGAAACACACTTGGAACGCCAGCCAGTGACCGGAAGGGAGCATGCGGGGATCCCCCAGGTGAGGGTGTGCATAATCTTTTCTTTCTTGTTCTGGGTGCTGCTTACAGGGATGTGGTCACTTTGTGAAAGCAGATAGGATGTTACCCTTAGGACTGGTGCGCTTTCCTGTGTGTATGTCACACTTTGCTAAAAAATTTAAAGAAAAGTAAGTGAGACACCCTTGGCACACATTCAGTATGAGATGGGGCAAGCCCTAAAGATGTCTCAAGTCAACCGATTGAGGAAGGTGGGAAATTCTCTGTAAACCCTAGATTAACACTTGTTCTTAGATGGTCTAAGTTCTTCCTTTTTTCTTTTCTTTCTTTCTTTCTTTCTTTCTTTCTTTCTTTCTTTCTTTCTTTCTTTCTTTCTTTCTTTCTCTTTCTTTCTTCTTTCTTTCTTTTTTTTTAAGGATTTATTTATTTATTTGTGAGAGAGTGAGAGAGAGAGAGCACGTGAGCACCAGGGGAGGGGCAGAAGGAGAGGGAAAGAGAGAATCCTGAAGCCAACTGCCTGCTGAGTGTGGAGCCTGATTAGGGGCTTGATCCCAGGACCCTGAAATCATGACCTGAGCCCAAATCAAGAGTTGGCTGCTTAACTGACTGAGCCACCCCCATGCCCCTGGTCTAGATTTTTATATGTAAGAACATAGCACACTCCCAGGCTGCTTTCACCTCTCTCCTGGACCACTGCTACGGCCTCCCCAATGGCTTCCCTCTTGAACCTCTACAACCCATTCTCTCTTTATCCACATAAGTCTTTAAAAAACATAAACCTGATTATATTACTTCCCTTTCCAAAATCCTCCAGTGACTTTCTATTGCATGTAGTGAAAACACTGAGCTCTTTTTTTTTTTTAAAGATTTTATTTATTTATTTGAGAGTAAGAGAGCACGAACAGCGGGGAGGGGCAGCGGGAGAGGTAGAGCCACTGCGTGGCTCAGTTGGTTAAGCGACTGCCTTCTGCTCAGGTCATGATCCTGGAGTCCCAGGATTGAGTCCTGTATCGGGCTCCCTGCTCAGTGGGGAGTCTGCTTCTCCCTCTGACCCTATCCCCTCTTGTGTACTCTCTCTCTCAAATAAATAAATAAATAAATAAGTAAATAAATAAATAATCTTAAAAAATGAAAAAGACAGGGCAGATGGAATCTGAATCTAGAAGAATGAGCAGCATGCAGGACCCTGCCTATGGTCAGATACTAGAGAAATGAAAACACAGGAACACAACACTCAGGCCAGGAGACAGTGGCTGGTGAGAAAGCAGATTGCCAGGGCTCTCCCCTGGGACAAATGGGGCATCCCAAGTAAACTGGTATCTTTTGAAGTATTTTGTAAAAACAAACAAACAAACAAGCAAAAAAAAAAAAAAAAAAAAAACCCCACCAAAAACCTGTTCAAAAGGTTCAGAGGGAACAGGACCTGTGTGCTTTAAGAAGTTCACAAAGGTAAAAGTGGTCTCTATAAGATGCTGATGTAAATAAATGGGCAGATCTTGGGTGAAGAACCTCATTGAGTGATAAAATCTACTCATTTGTAAGGAAGAGAGAACCCAGAAAAATAAAACTGGGGAGCAAGAGTCACAGAGAGAGAGAATGAATGAAAATGAGAGCCAATTGTGGTAGGAAGTCAGCCACCCAGGTAATAATACAGTGATTGGAAGAAAATCATCACAGAAGTTTAGCTGCAAAATGAGAAAGTTTTCCATTGTGTTTGTTTTCATTTTATCTTTTTTTTTTCTTATGATCTAGGGAAGAAAAGATTGAAAAAAATGGGGAAAAGTCAAATGAAAAGCAAATCTCTTCTTTTCCCCAACCCCTGGGGGAAAAAAATCCCCTAAGTAGGTCACATGCAGCATCCTCAATCATCTCTGTGGGGGCCCAGGCTATAGGAAGCATGAAAGAATTTCAAGGCATTACCTAGATAGATCTGGTTAGTGAGAAATGATGACAGGTGACACAGAGAGGAAGTCATCCAACTAACAACTTTTAATCAGGTTGGAGCTAGGGAGTCAGGGACCTTTAGGTCTGGGGCTCTTTTGTCAGGGAAACCAGAGGAAGTAGCCCTGTGTGGATATTTTCAGGGGGGAGGTAAAGTTTAAAAGCCGTTTGTTCTCCCTAGGGGGAATAGAAGAGCTCAATTAACAAAGTATTTGATTATACTTAGGTAGTGTTTTTCTTTGAAACTTGCTCTTTATTATATTTCTCTTTCTCCCCCACAGACACAGAGATGATCTAAGTTATGCTTTTATTTCAATATAGAGGGCTTTAAAATTGTTAGTTACACACATAATAATGAATTCTTTTTCTTCGTAAAAATTAAGAACATATCTTTTGACCATTACCTCTAATTCTGAGCTCCTCCTTTAGAGGAAGTTCTTTGTTATGTTTTTGGTGCATCATCTTCTAGTTTTTTTTTTCTATGTATTTTCATACATATATACTCATAGAAAATAGAATGTTTGGAATTTTTGTATTTTTGGGATAACATTTCATACTACATGCACCACTATAAGACTTTCTTCCCTCTTCTCTGAGCAATTTGTTTGGAAGATGTTTCTTTTTTTTTTTTTAAGATTTTATTTATTTATTTGACACAGAGAGACACAGTGAGAGAGGGAATACAAGCAGGGGGAGTGGGAGAGGGAGAAGCAGGCTTCCCGTGGAGCAGGGAGCCCGATGTGGGGCTCGATCCCAGGACCCTGGGATCACCACCTGAGCCGAAGGCAGACGCTTAACGACTAAGCCACCTAGGCGCCCCTGGAAGATATTTCTTAATTAGTATACAGATTTAATTCATTCTTTCTAACTCTTGCATCAAAGTCCATTGTACAGATATGTCAGAGTTAATTCCTCACTTGCCTATTCATGGCCATTTAGGTTGTTTCCCAATAAGAATATATTTTTTTAAATAAATTTTTTCTTCTCTCTCTCTCTCTCTCTCTCTCTCTCTCTTTTTTACAGAGGCAGGGGAGGAGCAGAGGGAGAAGGGTAGAGAGAATCTTGAGCAGGCTCCACACACATGGGGCTCCATCTCACAACCCTGAGATCATGACTTGAGCCAAAATCAAGAGTCAGAGGCTTAACCAACTGCACCACCCAGGCACCCCATTTTTAAATAACAGTTTTATTGAGACATATCACATATCGTAAAATTCACCATCTTAAAGTATACAATTAGTGGTTTTTAGTGTGTTCAGGGAGCTGTACAAGCATCACCACTATCTAATTCCAGAACATTTTCATCACTCTTGAAAGAAACCCAGTACCCATTAGCAATCACTACCATCCCTCCTCCCCTCAGCCTCTAGCAACCACTATTTTCTTTCTGTGGATTTGCCTGTTCTGGACATTTCGTTTGGTGGCATCAGACAATATAGGACCTTTTTGTTTGGCTTCTTTCCTTCTCATACCCTTTTCAAGCTTCATCCATGTGGTAGCATGAGTCAGTACTTTTTTTTTTTTTTTTGCGCCAAATAGTATTCCATTGAATGCATATACGGAATTTGTTCATCCATTTTTCAGCTGATAGACATTTGGTTTATTTCCACTTTGGGGCTATTATGAACAATGTTTCTGTAAACAGTTGTGTACAAGTTTTTAGGTGAGCATATGTTTTCATTTCTCTTGGGTATGTATCAGGAGTGGGATTGCTGGGTCATAAGGCAGCTCTGGGTTTAACTTGTCGAGGAACTGCCAAACTTTTCCCAAAGTTGCTGCATCATTTTACATTGCCATGAATATATTTTGTTTTTCTTTTTCTTTTTTTCTTTTTTTTTAAAGATTTTATTTATTATTTGACAGAGAGAGAACACAAGTAGAGGGAGAAGCAGACTCCTGGGGAGCAGGGAGCCCGATGTGGGACTCGATCCCAGGAGCCTAACCGACTGAGCCACCCAGGCGTCCCTATATTTTGTTTTTAAACAAGAAAGAACATATTCATTGGGCAAATGGATGTGTTGATTAACTTGAGACATCATCAACCATGTGTGGAGCAAGCTGAGAAACACACTCAGTGCTGTCTGGTAGAACTTTCCGTAATGGTGAAGATATTCCAAATCTGCGCTGTTCCATGTGGCAGCCACCAGACACGTGTGGCTACTGAACTCTTGAAACGTGACTACTGTGACTGGGGAACTGAATTTTTAATTTTATTTAATTTTAACAAATTTAAATTTGATTTACCCCATGTGGCCAGGGACTACTGTGTTGGTCAGCCGAATACTTAATCTCTCCTGTCCGTAAAAACTCACAGTTCCCAAAAGAGTTGCCTTAATTTACCGGGAAAGTGACGTGCCTCCTGGTCTGAATCTCACAGCTCCAAACTAGCTCCTGTCACAGACATTACAGAGAATAAATTCGGAGACTATGATGCCTTCTGTTAGAACTGCACCACACTGAAATTCAGCTAACTCCCAAACTTTTTCAGGGACGTGTTTGGGAAATGGGCACTTTGTGTATCTCCTTTATGCTTTCAGCTCACTCAGTTTAAAGAACTGGCTTTATTGTTTTGTTTCTTACTACAAGAGGAATACATATTCACTGTAGAGAAGCATGAGAAGAAAAAAACGACCACAGGCAACTACTGTTAATATCTTGGTGTGTATGGGTGTGTGTGTGTGTGTGTGTGTGTGTGTGTGTGTGTGTGTGTGTGTGTGCGTGTGTCTACACAGAATTTGTTTTTATTTCAGCTTTGGGGACAGGGAACAGAAGTACCCCAGGAACCAGTCTTCCTCCTCACAGCTCCTGCGAGATTTCATCACTTACTGCATTCTCACTGTGTGCCAGGCCCGTGCTCCGTGGAATCAAAGTCTCATGGGGAAGCTGGACATCAAAAACCCATTCCAGCCCAGGGTGACCGGGGGCTGATGGCGGGGGCGGGGGGGCGGTGGCTGAGAGCAGAGAAAGCCCAGGAGAGAAGGAGCCTCTGCCTGGAGAGTTGTGGAAGTCTGCAAAGGGGAAGTGACATTTGAGCTGGACATTTGAATTGGAAGAATTTATAACATGGAAGAGAAGGAGAGGGGTGTTGCAGACAGAGGGAACAGCATGTGCAAAAGTGTAAGGGGGGATAAACTGGGCGAGTTCAGGGAAGGGAGACTGCTCCTGTTTGGTTGGAGGGGGTAATAGCATGGGTCACGTGTGTTTTATCCGCTTTAGTGTCGTCGAATTCTCCTATTTGCCTGACGAGATAAGTAAAATGTCATTCCCGTTTTTTATAGGCAGAGAGTGGAAGCTGAGGGAGACTAAGCCATTTGGCCAAGGTTGCACAGCTTGTGAGGGGCAGAGCTGGGATTCTGGTTTGTGGAGCCCAGATCTCAGTCTGGAGACACGAGGTAGGCTGGAGCCCAGTGGTGAAGAGACTTTCCCGCCATGTGCAGGAATTGAGAAGTTACCTCGATGGTAGTTCAGCACGATCCTGGCGTGACTGGATCTGTTTCAGGGAGATCATTGCGGCCGCAATGCCAGGACAGCTTTGGGGAGAGCTCTACCCACACTGTAAGCTGGTCAGCAATTTACCTGGGAGTGGAATCCCTCTCACCCCCCCCCCCCCCCACACACTGCTTCAGTGATCGGAGCCTCTGAGAATCCTGCACTTTTTGTCTCTGTCTCCCTCCCCCAGTCAAAATCTGTAGCAGCAGGCCCGAATTCTGTGTCTCTTCCAGACCTTGGGGGGGGGGGGGGCGGCAGAACCTAGCTCCTTGCCGGGGGAACTTCAACAAATCACTTCCCAGTTTCCTCTTCTGCAAAATGAAATTGTTGGAATTTCTGTGTTTAAATGCCCTTTGCATCTTTAAAACTGTCTCCTAAAAGCAGTGGGACCTATTAAGGGACTTCACTGTGGCTACACACCATGATTTTTGGAGAACTGAGATAGGTGGAGACTGGCTGCCCCCAGATTTTAAGCCTCTTAGCATTTCCTGCACGAGGCCAGAGATCTGGCTTTCTAGGCATCACTGAAGATGTAACAGAACCTTCTTTTGTTCGCAGACTAGGCCAATGGAAGCAAATAACCTAATTAGGACCTCACAAGCAGCTTGCCCAGTTAAAGCTAATTTAATTAAGGTCTTATTAGTTGTTATAACTACTTTTTAATGAAGCTTTATTACATTCAACTACGCAGATCCCAAGCAATTGTATTAAATGTTGGCAAATGACCCATTAGTCTTTGATTTCACTTCTTTTTTGCATGGCTCCCACCTATCCTGATATTCAGATGCCTGTGGTTGATTTGTTTTTTCTTCGAAGCCAGGTGCAACCTTGAAGGCATATTTCCCTTTTTTACCTAATTTCCCATTTCTCTGGGATTCCCTGTACACTGGAGGTGTATTCGAGTGATATGAAGGATGGAGAAAGACTCCCCATTGGCCTCCCATATTTCCTAATATTTCCACCATTAATCACTCCCAAATGGCACAATTTTGAAGACTAAGGTCCCCTCCTTGAAATGCCAATGGTATTGTGGAAACACAGGAAACCATTATTATGGATTAACATCTTACTGAAGATTAGCTCATAATATTAGCTAATTGGCCAATAAATGAGACTCAAGAAAATCAATCCTGGGAGTGAGTAGTTTTGATAGTTGTTAGTGTGTAGAGCAGGATGGGGAAAAAAACCAAGAGTTAGTTTCTACTATGTACCAGGCACTGGGCTAGATACTTCCACATTTATTATCCCCCATTTAATCCTCTTAAAACCTTGATATGAATGCATTATCATAACTGATCTAATAGACAAGAAACAGGGGCACAGAGAGGTTGAGTCAGTGTCAAAGTTGCACAGCTAGTGAGGGGGAGACTGGGGATTTGAAGTCCTAGGACATCAGGCAAAGGCTTGGAGAGGGTGGCCGTGCAGGGAGCCTTGGCCTCTAGCGGACAGTATCAGGACACTGGGGGTTAAACTAAGCACTTGGGGTTGGGGGGGTATTATCTGTGGGCAGGTAGACCCCAGGACAAGTGACTGAGCGGCACTAAAAAAAAAAACTGGCAGGGCTCACCATTTGACCCTGACAGGGCTGATGTGTTTGCGTTCTCTCTCTCTTCTTCATCAATGGGCAGTGTGCTAGCATCATTAAGAGCATGGGATTGGCCTCAGGCTGACGCAGACACAGAGGCCAGTTCCAGCTCTTTTCTGTAGGTACGAACCTGGGCAAGCTGTTTAAGCTCTCTCGGCCACGATTTTCTCATCTGGAAAAAGGGATACTGGTGTCTTCCTCATATTCCTGTCGTGAAAGTTACAGGCTGTGTGTCAGGCATCCAGCCCAAGGAGAGTGCCAGGGAGTAGCGGCTTCTCCACTTCTAAACTGATGAGCTGTGTGGCTACAGTGGGAGGGCCATGGGCAACAGGAAACGGACCCCTGGGGAAGGGGGGGATCCAGTCTGATTAGGTTCGTGGTTCTTAAACTTGAGTGCACACCAGAATCACCTGTGGGGCTCAGGAGACCCACCCCATCCCATCACCTGGGCTGCAACCCCAGTCTCTGATTCAGTAGGTCTGGGGTGGGGGCCAAGCATTGTCATCTCTAACAAGTTCCCTGGCAATGCTGGTGCTGTTGGACTGGGGACCACACTGGAAACTCACTGGATAAGGTCACTCGTATTGGGTGCTCTCTGACCAACACAGATGGTCTTTCCTATCCCTGGGATGGCCATGGGCATAATATTCTGAGTCCTCCAGAGTCTGGGATGAAGCAGAGAAGTAGAGCTCTTCCCCCTGTTTTTACCCTGCTTCTATGATGTTTTGAGCCACCGGGAGCCAGTCCTTGCAAACAGGGGCCAAAAATGTTCACTTAATTATGATGCCTTATTTATTTTTTGCCATGCCAGTCTCTGAGCCTGCTTAGGTTGAAGGGATATTTGTGGTTTAAATGAACCAATTTTGTGGCGGAATGTGCTGATACAATTTGTTCTTCACAGAGAGCAAGGAGGGGTTAGGCTCTAAGTAACAACTTCTAATTCATCTATTAGCCTCAAAATTTACACTTTTTTCAAAAGCTTATCACTGGCTTAACAGGACAGATATTCTCAGACATACAGAAGCAACAGTACTTGCCTTCTATTGTTCTTTTTACCAAGAAGATTCATCTCCCTGGATATCAGTGAGATAATGTATGCAAAAGTGTCCAGCATAATGTCTTATAAATAAAAAAAATATGATTTGCTATGTTCATTAAACAAATGTTTTTTGAGCCCTTAGAAAATAGTGACAGCATGCTTTTACATGAACGTTTCTCTACTTTGGCACTATTGACACCCTGGGCCAGATAGTTTTCTGTCCTATGCAGTGTGGGATGTTTAGCTATATCCCTGGCCTCTCCCACTAGATGCCAGTAACACACTCTAGTTGTGACAATGAAAAATGTCTCCTGACATTGCCAAATGTCCCATGGGGGCCAGGGGGGAGGGGGGGAATCATCCTTGGTAAAGAACCATTGCTTTACATGAGTAATCTTATTTCATCCTCACAAAGACCCAGTGGAGGATCTGTTAGTTGTCCCATTTTAGAGTAGAAAGGAGGAACAGAGAGGTCAAGCAATTTGCCAAAGGTCACCCAGTAAAGGAGCAGGAACAGAATTTGAACTTGGACTGACATAATCCAGAGTCTCAGTCTTGAACGCTCTTCTTGCTTCTAAGAGTACACATTTGAGAAAGAGGGTCTATTTAATCACATACATGTATCTTGGTGGTTGCTTCTGAGGAGAGAGGTGAACCAGGAGACAAGTGGGGGCTTTTAGATGTATTTGTAACATCTTATTTCTTAAAAGAAGAAAAAAGATACTTAGCCAATTCAGCAACATGTTAACATTTGTTAAATCTGGGTGGAGGAGTCATGGGTGTCTCTCTTATTTTTTGTACTTTTTGGAATGACTGAAATATCTCATAATTAAATATCAAAATAATTTTAAAAAGAACGAAACACGAGTAGAAATGTAAATATCTTCTGATATTTTCTGAGCATGTGACCATCACACTTGGTACTCTAGTTACTCAGTTTTTTATTCTTTTCCTCTTTCTTAGCAGAGGGATTCCCCCAGCGTTTTTTTTTTTTCCTAAAGATTTTATTTATTTGACAGAGAGAGACACAGCGAGAGAGGGAACACAAGCAGGGGGAGTGGGAGAGGGAGAAGCAGGCTTCCCATCGAGCAGGGAGCCTGATGTGGGGCTTGATCCCAGGACCCCGGGATCATGACCTGAGCCGAAGGCAGACGCTTAACGACTGAGCCACCCAGGCGCCCTCCCCCAGCCTTTTAATGTGCAGGAATCAATCGTATTTTTGTTTTCCCAAAAGGCATAGCTCCTTTACAGAATTTGTCATAATCGTGACAATGTTGACAGGACCTTATAAAATATCTCCTTCAAAGTGGATAGTGTGTTAGAGCCTTCACATACCTTAGTAGTTGATGTTTATGCAATATTTACTAGTGTTTGGCACCCAGCTGAGTCCTTTTCATCCTTCCTTTTTATTTCTCACAATCAATGAGCAGATGATTTTGGTCACATTTTACAGATGAATTAATTGAGGCTTAGAGAGATGAAGTGCAGAGCCAGGACTTCAGACCTGGGTTTGTCTGATTTCAATGCCTTCGTTCTTTCTAGTACTAGAAGCTGCCACTCAAACAGGAGTCACGAAGGACCATGAGGCTGTCCCGGAGAAGGGAAGGTACCAGCCCTCTCCACTGGATGAGGGGGTGAGATGGCAGCGGCAGAAGAATGGTGGCAGGAAAGTGTTTCCTGGTCACGTTCCGAGAATCCCTGGCTGGTCCCAAGCTCCTGGCTTAGCGTCTCCTTGATCTCTGGCCCTGTGGCAGTAGGTCAAAGTTCATCCCGTCTCTGTCTTGTCCTAGATGCTGGTTCCAACACCTCTAGATTTAGTACAGTCTGAAAATAACCCTGCCTCTCCTTCCAGATCAGCAGTTCAAGGCCAGTATTAAATTTCACCCCTGGCTGACCAGAGCCCATTGACTGCCTCTCGAAAAGCTTCCTTTCCCAGCCGAGTCTGCTCAATAGGCCATCTCCTTGCTTCTTGAGCAGTGCTCAATTCAATTTTCAGTTCATGAGGCTGGGATCTTCTAGAGCCAATTTAAATTTTGCAACTAAAATGTGGTGCATTTGCCACGCTCAGGTCTAAATATAGACTGACCACTGCATTCCCTGGATCTGCACAGGCTCCCATGGTAGGGGGTGGGGCAAGTTTGGATGCCCAGAGGAATCCTTCCTTACTAACTCATCCTCCAAATGCCTCAAATTCGTGTTTTCCTGGAGGGTGGGGGGGCAGTGTTTTCTTTTATATTGCTATAGATTTAAATCAGGAGCCCTGGAGCCTCGAACCACTGATGTGGACAGTGGTGGGCCTGGCAGCCTTGTGAAAGATCAAATCTGTTTACACACTGTGGGTGACTGCTTTTTGTTCTCACATCCTGGGTAAAAAACCACACATTCCAAGGCCACTGCCTGCTCTGGCCCCCCTGATGGATGGGGTGTTGCCTTTCAAGAGGGCAGCTTGCTAGCCCTGAATTTGGGAAGCGGACACCAAATTAGTTGGAAGGATTTGAAGCTTTCCAGCCATCTTATCACCTCTGAGGGGAAGCTGACTTGTCATGCGTATGCCTGAAACTTCTCCATTGGCAGTGAGAAGCTATCAGAGTAAAAAGCAGTTTCTTCAGCTGTGCTGAAACACACTTAGTGGGAGTGCAAATTGCTACACCCTTCCCAGAGGGTAATTTGATGATATATGTTTGATGTCTTTTACCTGAATCTACCTTTTTGATCTAACCATTCAAAGTGGACTTTATCCTAAGGAAATCCTAAAGAGCAGGTGCAAAAAATCCTAAAGGAAAAATGGATATAGAAGAATATTTGTCACAGCTGAAAACTCAAAATAAAGGCACATCAAGAGAGGATGGATTATTCTAAACATACAAAAAGATGCTTAGCCTCATTTCCCCCACATTTCCCCTATCAAGTTGGCAGAGATCAGAAAGCTTGATAACACACTGTTGGTAAATGTGTGGGCACTCTCAAATATCCATTATGGAAAGGCAAGTTGGTACAATCTCTATGGAGGATGATTTGGCAATATTTATAAAAATGTAAAAATTTACTCAGAGTAGTCCACTTCCAGGATTTTGTCTTATAGATGATGTAGAAAATAATGAAGTGTGTACAAGAATATTTACTATAGTGTTGTTTGTGATAACAAAAATTATGAAACAACCTAAATGTCCTTCCATAGAGGCCAACTGGGGGGGGGGGGAAGCAGCACAATGGAATACTATGCAGCTATTAAAAAGGATGAGGTTGCTGTACTTATATGGAAGTACTTGTACAGGAAGATCTGCAAGGTACATTATTAGTGAAAAAAAGCCCAAAGTGCCAAATAGTGTTTTTAGTATGTGATTTCCATTAAAAAGAACATATAAATATATTTCATAGAATATCTCTGAATGGCTACGTGGGAAATTGACAACAGCTGCCTCCAGGGAGGGGACGCAGATGGCTGGGGGCCAGTGAAGTGAGAGGGACATATATACTTCTCACTCTACACTTTGTGAATGTGATACCTTGTGTGTGTCTCACCTCCTTACATAAATTGATTGTCATAACTGGATTGGTTAAATACATTATGGTACCTTTCATTATGGAAGGCAATGCAGCATTAAAAAATGTGAAAAATAGGGCGCCTGGGTGGCTCAGTCGTTAAGCATCTGCCTTTGACTCAGGTCATGATCCCAGGGTCCTGGGATCGAGTCCCACATCGGGCTTCCTGCTCAGCGGGAAGACTGCTTCTCCCTCTCCCACTCGCCCTGCTTGTGTTCCTACTCTCACTGTCTCTCTCTGTCAAATAAATAAATAAAAAATCTTAAAAAAATGTGAAAAATAAATAAAAAAATCAAAAGATTCAGATTTATTGAAATGGCAAGAAGTCGACACTTGATGCTTAGTGACAAAAGCACTGGGTGATCCAATTTGTATGTACACACACAGACACACTCATATAGAAGATTCTGGAAAGTTCCATAGGAAAAACGTTAAAACATGATTATATGGAGAAGGATTATGGATGACCTTTGCTTTCTTTTTTTATATCTATCTTGCTGTTGTGTCTAAATTATTTTTCGCTACCAAGAGTGACAAAATTCTTCTCATTTTGAAAAAAAATACACAAAACCAAAAATCAACAAACAACTTGACAACATATTTTTGAACTGGGGCAGCGGGCAGAGCTATATCCAACAGAGAAAGGGGACAAAGTAATTTTCAAGTGTCCTAGAGCTGGTGATCACGTAATAGTACATATACACACACATACGCATATACATGTTTATCAAAAAAATATTAAATGTATGTAAAGTAAAATTAGATTAAAAATGACAAAGCACAATTTTTTTCTTTTTGGCCATTGATATTTTTTTCTCTTAAAATCATAAAAAAAATGAATAGCCCCATCATAACTCTACTGAAACTCAATTTATATTCTATCACATTTTCTCAATCACAAACAGAATATGTGCTTGTTGGAACACATGAAATAATTCAGAGGTATATAAAAAAGTTAATAATCCACTCTTTTTCCCTTCATTCTACCCCTGCAGGTGATTGAATTAATGGCTTTGAAAAATGGGATTACATGTTACTCTACGAGTTACTTTTTTAACTTAAATATCATGAACTACCCTCCTAAATAATAGATTAGTAGACATAGATCTAACCTATTTGTTGTTTTTAAGCTTTATTTATTTATTTTAGAGAGAGAGAGAGCACATGTGTGAGTGGGGGGAGGGGCACAGGGAGACAGAAAAGGAGAGAAGCTGACTCCCAACTGAGCCCGTGGGGCTTGATCTCACCACCCTGAGATCACGACCTCAGCTGAAATGAAGAGGAAGCGCTTAAGAAACTGAGCATCCAGGCGCCCCTAACCTATTTGTTTTAATGACACTTTACATTTTACTATATTTTAAATTTCTTATTTATGTAAAATTGAACACAATCAGGCTAAACCATTTAAAATACCAAACGTTCCTTGCCCCAGTGATTCCATTTCTAGGAATTTATCCTGAATATGTGGACACAGACATATATGCGAAAATATTCATTGCAACAGTGTTTGTAGTAGTAAAAGGCCAAACATAACCTAAGTGTCAATCAGTGGGGAAACTGGTAAGTACTATAGGATGCTCCATAAAATGGATTATGATATAGCCGTGGAAAGGAAAACAGTAACTCTATACATTGATATAGAACTATGTCCAAGAAACCCTGTTGAGTGTAAAACATAATCTTCACTATCTGATAGTTTTTACAAAATGATACCATTTGTAAAGGTAAACAGGGGACGCCTGGGTGGCTCATTTGGTTAAGTGTCTGCCTTCAGCTCAGGTCATGATCCTGGAGTCCTGGGATCCAGTCCGCATCTTGCTCCCTGTTCAGCAGGGAGTCTGCTTCTCCCTCTGACCACCGCCCTCCATGTTCTCTCTCCCAAATAAATAAATAAAATCTTAAAAAAAGAAGAAGTTAGTTGATAAAAAGTTGCTACAAATAGTTATGCAAAATAATTACAAAGCACGATGGCATAGTCCAAGTTCCCTGTGGTCCTAAGACTGCATTGTTTGAAAGAAAAATGTGTAGAGAACTTCACATCTTGAAGTACATCTTTATGTCATGTGGCAAGGTTCTTATTTGGGGCTGCGGGGTGGGGTCTGTGAACTTGGATGGGAAAAATCACTTTTTTTATTTTTAAACTAACCTTTGGCTGAAAGTTAGCATTTCCTTCAGTAGGAATGTGGGCAGCAAACCGTAGTAGAATTGGCAGGATTTGTCACCAATAGAAGTCAGATTTATGATATCATATTACATTTGTTGCAGATATCTTGAAATATTTGCACTTGTCACTACTTCAAAATTATAGTGGTTATTTATCTGACTTGCTGCTAGATCTTGTTTATTTAATATGTTAATAAAGAAGAACATTTTTTATTCTATCATAGATTTGTTTTTTTCAACATTGGAATAATCATTTCAACATAATTGTTTTCTTTGCAATCCTGTCTCTTATTTTATGTGTCTATAGTGAGAAGGGGCTTCATCAGGTTGCCAGAGGGGCCCAGGGAGCAAGAAAGTCCAAGAACCCTTGTGTTAAGGTAACTTCTGAAGGGTTGGGGATAAGAAGTCACAAATGGATGCTGTCAGGGTGTACTTACAAGCAGGGAGAGGGGCCCTACCACTTTCTCTTGATGCCAGGGGCGATTTATGGCCTGAATATATAAATTGGAGATGTAATTTTGTTGTTGTTGTTCCAGTTGGTGGAACTTCCTTCCCCCCACCAGCTGCCTCCCTGGATCTCTGCCCGGCTGTGCTGGTGGTGTGAGCCCTGGGGCCCATGCCTGCGAATGACAGTAAGCCCGGCTTGCCCTTGGTCGCATTTTAACCTCCTTCTGGGGCATAGCCAGTGTGCTGAGCTCAGCCTCTGAGCAATGCACGTCAGTCTGGCAAGAAACTCTATCTTAAAGAAGAATTTCAAAAATCATGCGAAGTTAAACCCCAAATGCATCCCAGCTTCAGGGGAGCAAGACGCTGTGAGCAGATACCCCTTGGAAAAAGTGAAATGGGGCTCTGTGAGGATTGGTCCCCTTGTGTGTACTAGAACATTCTGTTTCTGAACATTTGGCCTGAACTGTTCCTTGATGCAAGCTTATAGCACAATTTGTGTACTCACAACAGAGGGGTGCTTGGGGGCTCAAAGGGGGCTCAGATGTGCTGCTAGTGGGTGTGGTCAGATGTACTCTTGACAGAGTCCTAGGAACACAGGCCTGCCAGTGAGCATTCTACCCTGGGTTGACTCACGCTCTGTCATGCCAGGAGTGAAGGTGATGGATGGAGTGGAGGTGCCCCTCCCCGTACAGATATTCCAGTCTGAAGAGTCCTTCAGAGCTCACTCTCCCCTTTGCTCCCCAAATCTTATTATTTCAGCCTACCTCTTCTCTTGTCTCTGCATTCCAGAGATACGTGTCCTTCCGGTCACACCACTTCTCTTGGGTGAGATGGATCCATTCCTTCATTTACTAAGTATTTAAGGTCAGCCAGCCATGGTTTCAGACACTACCTCCATCACTTGTGGAACCAGGGTAAGTTAGCTGAATGAAGATCTAATAATTTCAAATCAACATTTACAGTGACTCCCTCTTGCCCACAAAGAATAGACATGTGAAGTTGCATCTTTCCTCCTGAAATTGTTGCTCACTTCGTTTTCATTCTTCTTCTTTCTCCCGATGTTTGAGGCTGTGGGTGCCAGATTCTCTCTTCTCCCCTCCCTCAGGCTCCTCAGTGATCCTGAGGCACTGTTGCACACTCTTCTGCAAACACTCTTACTCAGGGGTTTCACATACAGAGGTACTCGTATCACTCAAATTTTGAGTCATAAATTTGTTTTGAGAGTAAGGGGGGTTATGATAATAATTATCATCATCATCATCATCATCATCATCATGTTTTGGTAACAGACGTAATAGGGGTTGGGACATCTGGTAAAGCAATGCTGTATTACCCGACAAGCAGACCCAGTAAGTCTTTAGAGCAGTAGCAAACCTGTGACATGTCCACTTTTTTGGGAAGTAATTTGATATTAAAGAAATCAAAGTAGTCTTCATGGAATAAACCAGAATGTTGTGGGCCCAACATTTATCTTAGGGCCCCATATGTGTGTGTGCGTGTGTGTGCATGTATTTTAATTTAGAATTACACTGGAGATGGGAGAAGCATTCACTTCGCATTACCTTGGGCCTCTCTAAAGGCCTTAATCTGGCCCTGCTATGAAGTCCCCAGGTCTGGCCACATCCCTCCAAGAGGTGAGAGGACCTTGACAAGGGCCAGTAAGGTGAGGGGAAATGGGGTCGGTTGGACAAGGTCTCCACCCAGAGTGGGTGGAATGGTAACTTTTTAATAAAGAATGAAATCGCTGTCCAATTTTTAAGCTCCTGCCTGTGTCCACTCTGGTCTTCACCTATCCTATCTTACTTCATTGGCCCCATGACCAGGCCCAAATTGGCATTTGGTTTTAAGAAGCAGTCATGGCAATCTCCTTTCAATGTGCCTGTGATCGTTTCTGGGAATGAGATAAGTCATTTAACGCCTCTAAGCCCATTTCCTTATTTATAAAATGGGCAAGACCCTAATACCTGTCTGATGGGAAAATGGTAGATAAAGCCTGGAAAGCACTGTATGAATCAGAGCTGCAATTGGTATTTTTACTGAGAGTCTACTGGGTACATGTCTTTAGGCGTGGAGGATGAGATGAGCCAAACCTGGACGCTGTCCTCCAGAGGTCCACAGGCCGAGAGCGCTGCCAACGACATGCACATCACCCTAATCCCCATGGACAGATGTAGCGGGCATGATAAACATGGGCTAGAGGGAGGGGTCACTGCCAGGAAAGGCATGGGAACCAAGAAAGCTTCCATGAGAGAGGTGTCCACAGAACCGGGGTTTCACAGGTAGGCAGGATTGGGATATTCAGAGGGTACAGAAATTTCTAGTAGAGAGAAACAATCTGAGCAAATGCACAGGGGAAGGAAGATGCAAGGTGTATTTGGGAAACGACAGCGAACTCTATCTGAGTTATAGTACGCTCCTAAGTCTCCCGCTAAACTCACAGTGCTGCCGATTTACTCATTCAGTTAGCTTTTGTGAACACCTGTGTTAGGCAGAGAGGAAAGATGTGGTCACTGCTTATAAGACAGTCACAGTTTGTAGAGGATAGAGGTAAGTCGATCAGTCACCAGGTTGCTAGGGAGAGCCATCCCTGCCACGCCTGAGTGTGGATGAAGGGCACCTGCTTAGCCTCAGCATTCCTCTCTCTCTCTTTTAAAGATTTACTTATTTATTTTAGGGGGGGCACAGAGATAGATGGAAAGAGAGAGAGAGAGAGAGAGAGAGAGAGAGAAAGAGAAGCAGACTCCTTGCTGAGCACAGAGCCCCACGTGGGGCTCCATCCCAGGACCCTGAGATCATGACCTGAGCTGAAATCAAGAGTTGGTCACCTAACCAACTGAGCTACCCAGGTGCCCCACGGTTCCTCTCTTTATGGGAACTCTAAGGCCCTGGGAGGGACCACAGGAATTTTCCTCAGAGTTGTATGACTTTGTAGTTTTCAAAAGTAAGATCTATTAAGTGCAATTGATTAGGTTTCCACACCGACTTGCCTCTATCATATTTCCCCTCACATGGGTGTTAGTAAAGGGGCCATCAGCATTTTTGAGAGCTATTAAGAGTTGAGATATATTTCATTTGGGTTCTATTCAATAAATATATGTAGTTTGCAGACTTTTCTTTCTGTATAGCTTTGTCATCTCTAGCCAGTTACTGCAAGGTGGAAAATAGCTTCTGGAGATACTCCCTTGTTCATGATGCTGACTCACCTGGACTTGTGACATCAAGAGGTAGGGCCAGAGGCTGAGTCGTGATATGATAAGTCCTGTGGTGCTGGGACCACATGTATGTGGGTGGCAGAGGTGAATCATGGTCTGAAATATATCCAGCCAGAAACTAAACTCAACTGCCAAAAAGTCTTCCAAGTTTTATGTTTTCCTAAATTTGATAAAAGTCTTTTTTTAAAAATTTTATTTACTTACTTGAGAGAGAGAGACAATAGTAGGAGGAGCATAGGGAGAGAGATAAGCAGACTCTCTTGAGCGTGGAGCCTGATGTAGGCCTCAATCTCATGACCCCAAGACCATGACCTGAGCTGAAATCAAGAGTCAGATGCTTAAACACAGCTACCCAGGCACCCCAAATTTTATAAAAGTCTTAAAAAAGTATGTGAAATTACCAATCATAAGTTGGGAGGCTGCAAAATGTCTGAAGTGCCATAATAAAAGAGAAATTTTGAGTTATCTTGCTAGGGGAAAGACCCAATTATTTTTATATTTCTTTATGTTCTTGCCAGGACATGATGCCTCTAGGTCGCCAAATGACGGGCTGCCACTTGCCCTTCCTTTCCTCCTTCTCTGAATAGACTCTAGTTTCCCCCAACTCCTTTTTGGGGTTCCATAAGTTGTAGCTCAGAGCTCCACGCTTAAGAGTACTCCCAGGGATAACGCTTTAGCATTATCCGATTGCCCAGATGTGAATTCAGGTTCTATCCCTCATCAGCTGGGCGGCCTGAGGCCAATCACTCACCCTCTCTGATAAGCTTCAGTTTCCTTACCTGTAAAATGGGATCAATAACAGTGTGCATTTTGTAAGCCTTTGGAGAGGAGTCAATGAGAGAATGCACAGAAGCACGCCCCAGCCCTGGGTAGCCCAGGGAGCCTGGCACACGGCAAGACCTTATAAATGGGATCTCTTAGTATTATTATTATCAGACGTGATCCGGGAGCACAGTGACTGCGGAAACATCCTGCAGATGCCGGAGAAAGCAATTTCCCAGTGTGGCCCAGCAGCGATCAGTTATTTTTATGAGACACACACACACACACACACACACACACACACACATACACACACACACTCACTCACTCACTCAGGTAAAGGCATTTCTTGCATTACAGATCAGAACGGGCCCATCTGTGAGGGCGCTGCAGCTACACCCACACCCGTTGGCATTTCTGTGGCCTGTTTTGCCCTAGCGGGATTCAGTGCCTCCACAAATGGTCCCCCACCCTGTTGTACCCTTCACACATCATCCCTCCCCCTCCTGCCCTTCTGCCCCAGTCCCTTGAATGTCACTGCAAAGCTGAGGCTAGCTCATTATCCATGCCTTCCCTCCCTGATGCCCTCCTTCCCTCCTTTACTTCTCGCTTTCTCCCCCAAATATTTATTGTGTGTCACCACCAGGGTATCTTCCATGATGCCAGGACTTTAGGAGATCACAGTAAAATTTCAAAAACATTTTTGGTGGAAATAGACATAGGGCTACAACTTGTTATTCTGCCAAATAGGACATTAAACACACAATACATATAGGACTATGACTATCATCACTACTTATTACCACCATTCCATCAAAGAGATGCTATTTCAGTGTCCCAAAATAGAAAGGACAGTCATTTATATTGAATACATTTGGAAAAACACAGACTTTTTCTCATTTTTTTCCCTTATTTTGTCATGAGCCAGTAAAAATGTTACGTCCGTGGGCACCAGACCACAGACAAATGTTCAGAAAGTGCTGCAGTGACAACAGGAATGAGATAACAAGTGCTTACTGAGTGCCAAATGTGGAGTCTGATAGACTCTACCATTTACTAGCTGTTTGACCTTGGGCCAGTTACCAAACCTCCCTGATCTCTTGTTCCCTCACCTATAAACGCAGGGATGATGATGCTTGCTCTGCAGATGGGTTTGTGAGGATTATGGGCAATACATGGATTTCAGTGGTGAGCAGTGTACCCATTACCTTGAAGAGCTGTGTCTGCAGTACTCATTCTCTTCCTCTTCTCCGGGGAAGCTCTAGTTGAAAGAATTCACTTTCCTTCCTGCCAGCCTTCTGCCTTCCTCCACGTGAACTAGCCCAACGTGGGCAGGATTGGAGGTGCTTCTGGCTGCACTGGGGTAAGCATAAGCAAGTTTTCTCGGCTCTCCATGGGGCGCTTATTCCAGGGGTTCCCAGGCATGGGGAGGACTGGTGCTAGGCTGGCTGCATAGGTATCACCTGGGAACTTGTTAAAAATTGGGATTCTCCACCCCCTCTTGCGAAATTCTGATACATTCGGTCTGTGGTGCAGCCCAAGGATCTGTGCTTTTGGGAAGAGCCCTCTGCCAGATGTTTCTGATGAATAGCTAGCTGGTCAGTTGTTGGTCACGGCGCCCAGCTTTTGGGTTGGGACATTCTGTCTACTCGGAAGGGTGTCTGGCAGATCACTCCTAGCATGCTGTCCCGTGAACCCTGATGGCTGGGGTCTGAGGAAGGTCCTGGGAGGAATCCTCTGGGCTGTGTTTTGCTGGCCTCTCAACGAATTATACCTGTACCACCCAGAAACTTCAGAGTCATTCCAGACACATTTCTTGTTCTCACTACCCCTCCTAAATCATATAACCGACCCCTCCCCAAGTCCTTGAATCTGTCCATTTCTCTCCACCTTCACTGCCCCCAGCCAAGTCTAAATTACCATCAGCTCTCCCTGGGCCTGTGGCCTCCTAACCGCCATGCCTCGGACTCATGCTCCACACAGAGGCCTGATTCATTGTTTCAAGACATAACTCAGATGTTATCTCTTGTCTGCTTCAAATGCTTCAGTAGTGGCCAGTGTAGCTTAGGATAAAATCTTAAGTCCTTGATGGGGCCTAAAATCCCTGCATGGCCTGGCCTCTGCCCACACCTGTAGCCCTGACCTGCACCTGCAACCCCCCTCCTAGCCTTGCTACTTCCCCACCAGATCCTGCCTCAGGTCTCTCAGGCAGGCCCTTCCTTCTGCCCGGACCCTCTCCTTCTACCTGCAGCCTTCACTGAGTTAGCTCCTCCACACCATGTCACTCAGGAGCCCCTGTGATATGCTGGCTCTTGTTATTTACTTTTAATAGCATCTCACCCCTTTACTTTCAGGTTGTTTGTTACAATTTGTGGTCGTGTTTATTTGTGTGCATGTGATTTTCAAATGATCTGTGTTTCCCACTAGAACTAAATCCTCTGAGGACACGGAACATAGCTGTTTTGCTCACCACTGTATTTCTAGCACAATACCCAGACACAGTAGGCATCCAATACATATTTATTCAATGAATGAATGAATGAATGAGTCAAGACGTAGAGCTAGATTCTCAGATGGAGGGCAAGGTCCCTCTTTTTCCTCTGGCTGGGGTGATGAAAGGCCCAGCGTCGGGAGACCCACATCCTACACAGTGCCGGAGGTGTGGAGCAAATCTAGCCCTGAGCTAGAATGTGGATGACCTTCCCTGACATTTTCTGGGTGAGTCTTTTTGCAGGGGTGAGTGGGGAGCAGAAGAAAGACAGGGCTTTGTAACAGAAGTACAATACCCAGCTTTTGACAAGGTGGCTCTGGAGTTTCGGAGCACATTTGTTATGAGAGCAGATTGGAACCAGGGAACAAGAAGGCCAGACATCTCCTAGCTGCAGTCAGTGGAACAGCTATGTGCCTGTCTTGACAGACCAGGATTCAACCCCTGGCTCTATCATTTACTTGCTGTGTGACCTGGGGCAAGAAGACTAACCTCTCTGAGCTCCTGCGTATTCATCTTTAGAGAGGGAGCAATTATTCTCCCCTGTCAGGGCAGCTGTGAGGATTAATGAGATAATGTCTGCAAAGAGCCTAGAAGAATGTCTGGCACATAGTACCTGCTTCATAAAAATATGATCTCACGAGGCTGTAAACATCCTGCAGACAAAAGCCATGTAGCACATAGTAGGTGTGTTAGAAGTCTTTATTAATGAATTCATAAACGGTTGAATGTATTTTCCTTCAGAAGGACTTTCCTTTTCCAGGAAGGATTCCCTGTGTATAAAAATTTCTCCCTCACTCAAGCCAATTGCTTTCTTTGTGAGCACCTCAAATCCCTGTGTTTCAAAACCTCAGAGCTGAAGGGTTAGTCTGTGTATTTGTGGGGGTGGCCCTGTCCTGAGTCATCTCTGAGACCCTCACCCTCCCCTGTGCAGGAATTCATCAGCCCCGATTTGAATGAGAGGACTAGAGACACAAATCAGTGGAGAAGAGGGATTCCTATTTGGTCCCAGTACTATGAGAACACAACTGTTTCTTTGAAATTGACCTTCATTTATTTGGAGGGGAAAGCAGTTAGTTCAATAATGGCTTCCTGGTGCCTTTCAGCATTTTAAAAGACGGAAGAAAGATCTGGAGGGAGGCAAGGTTCCAGTGTTTTCTAAACAATGCACTAAACCCAGCTACCAGTTGGCTGCTCAGCACTCCCTGCTATCCGTGCACCGCCCCCCAACTCCAATCTATCCCCACAATGCAACGCACATTCTTCAGTAGCCCAGCCACTCCGAGACCCTGACCAGGTCTTCCCCAGGTGGGTAGGAGCCAGCCTTCACTCTAATGCCTGGCAGCGGAAGATTCCTTGGACATCTTGCATATGGCCCATTGAGTAGAAACGCTGCTGTATTATATTCCAATTATTTCCTGTCCCTCCATGGCCCAGTTCCAGGGGCTGAATAAAGAGGTCCTTGTTTGGTGGAGTCCATCCCTGCTCCCGAGTAAGTGAGAGCTGGTCCCTGGCCTGACTTGGTCTGAGGCCACAGGGGAGGAGGTAGGGAGGGTGTTACAGGTGGGGAGAGCTCCACAGGAGATGAGGGGCCCAGCCCCACAGGCAGCCCAACCCTGTTCCCAAAAATAAAAATAAGGGAGGAAGGAAAGCAAATGGGGCCCCTGCCCAGGACCATGCGGAGGGCATGGCTATTTTCCTTCCTTCCCAGGAGGGATCCCAACCCTTCTCTCCCACAGAGAAGACAAACACAGCTATGGAAATCTCATGCCATCCAGGCACCTGGAAGTCTGTCGCTAATTGGAAGTTCCTTCTACCTGCATTTCCCTGTTTGCCAATGACTATCTCCCCCTAGATCTGCTTTCTCTCCTTGTGAGCGAAAAGCAGTTAATGGAAAATTTTGAATTTGGAATCTTATTCAGACTCCAAAAGAGTTACTGTTCTACATCATGCTCCCATTGTTTGGGTGTTACTTGAATTCAGGGGAAGCAGAAAAACCCACATCTCCATTTTGCTGGGATGGTCTTCCTAAATGATTAAGAACATGCTAATTAAGCACCTAATCTGTTTGAAGCTCTTGAGTACCTTTCAAAGTCCATCCCAAAGCCAAGGCCTGGAGTCCGTATTTCTTACCTGCCAAGGCTTGGGCAACCAAGGGAGAGGATGCAGGCAGAGTAGCTTAGGGACAGCACCTGGGGACATCTCTGGGAGATGGTGGCAGGGCTATTCAGACAGGTTTCAAGGCAGAAACAAGAGGAGGAGAAACAAGCTCTGAGAGCAGGCCATGGAAGCCAAGGACCTGAGATATTCGGGGGTTATGGTCTCAGACAGTCATGAACAGAAAGGGAGGAAAAGCAGAGATAGGGTGAATGAGAAGAAGCTGAGGGTGAGTTTGAAGAGCAGGACCCACAGAGAAGCCACATCATCCTGCACCACCGAGTGCCTGGGGAAGGGCTAAGCTTTGCAGCATTTGAAACCTTGGGGTCCAGGAGGCTGGAGTCCGAAGGGAGCTGAGAGATCCTCTGGCCAGTGATTCTCAAAGCCTCGTCTGTGGACCACCCCCTCAGAATGACCTGGTGGGCTAAACATGAGGATTCCTGGAACCCATCCGATTTGCTGAATCAGATTACCTGTGGATTATGTTTAAGAAGCTGAATGTTTATCAAGTTCCACAGATGATTCTGATCTTTAATAAAGTTTGAGAGCCCTTGATTTAGTCCAACCCTCTTGTTCCCTGGAAGTGAGATCTGAAGTCCAGAGAGGTAAAGCAACAAGCCTAGGGTAACAGAGTGGACTGATGGCAAAGCTCACATGAGAACTCTATTGCCCTTGATCCCCAGGGCAGTGCTCTTTCCATTTCGGCATGCAGGCAGCCTCTTCACCTGTTTGGACCTGTTTCCATTGCCCCCTAAAGTGAAAGCTTGCATCTTTGATCCATTCCCTGCATCTTGCTGGGGCCTTCTCCTTCCTGAGGATGCTCTGGTCATAGCCTCTGCAGGCTGGGGGGGTGGGGGGGTGGGCAGAGGCAGAAGGAAGAAAGGAGAAAAACTCAGTTCTAAGCCTTTAATAATAGGTGTGGGATTGGCCAGTGAATAGAGAAGGAGAAACACAGTTATAACTGAGGGGCAATTGGGATTTGGTTTGTAGTACGAAGCTAACTTTCATTGAGCTTTTGCTGTTCACCAGACACTGCATTAAGTCCTTTCCATGCATTATTAGTGCAAACCCCATGAAGCAAATAGTAATTAGCCCTATTTTGCCGATGGAGAAACTGAGGCTCACAGACTGGTGGTCCATAGCTAAGGCATGACCAAATCACTTCCACATACAACCATGATCTTTATATAGCCCAAAGCAGTGTGAACTGTTACCCACTTTAACCCAACAAGGCTGCAAAAGGACCCTAAGACCTTGGGAAAAAAAGAAAGCTTCTCTGCAGTGAGATGTGACCACTCTGGGGGTGGGGTGGGGAGGTACAGCTTCAAACGCTTCCCACGTAACAGACTAAAAATATTTCTAAAAGGCATTAACTTGCAAGCCTGCCTCAGAAATGACAACATGGAGAGTAGGTTAAACACCTTTTTTCCTTTATCTTTTTTAAATGGAAACTCCTGATGTCAATTTGCTTTCTTTCCATTTACCCTTTTCTGGTGAAAGCAGTGTGTCTGCAGAATTTTAGTTATTTGAGGGATTTGCTTATGTTCGGTTCTAACGGAGCCCCGGGTGTCATTGCAGGCATATATGGTCCATGGCATGTGGCAGCCGTTACCTCTTCTGATATCATGGCACATGACTTTGGAATGATCGCCTCCCTCCATTCATTTTCTGGAGTGTCCCCCAGGGATGGGAGAGGAAACCACAGTAGATCAGTGCCTCAGAAAAGGGACAAGTGTTTCCCAAGCCATGTGGACAGCATGTCACGGTACCCTCCTCTAAGTTTACCTCCTAACCAGACCTTGTCTTCTTAGGAAAAATCAGGAAGCTTTTTGAACAACTTAGTGAGACCTCTAAACAAAAGAAGATGGACATATTTGTATAGGAGAGGAAGAACCCAATTTCATCCCAGCACGATTTGGTGTCTGGCAGCCTAAGGTGAGGGACCACTGTAATTTAAATCTGGGTATTCCATGAATCATCAGAGTTAGGAACATTTTCGGGTAAAAACTGAAAACATGTGACCCTCTCTTCCTTCTCTTTCAACTCTCAAGCTTTAGATAACTCAAAGGCTGACTGGGGCGACGTGGCTGTTAAAATGTTCTTCCTAACTCATAACGAAGGCAGTACACTGAGGTGAGAGCAAGCAGTGAAGGGAGGAGGGGAGGACGCAGCCTCTGCAAAGCTCATGGGGAGCGTGGGTCTCTGCAAGAGCCCTGGAAATGCTGAATGAAAACTGCCTTTCTGCGTACGAGCTGCCTGCCTGCTTCCCAAATGCCGCGACTGCGGTAACTACAAACTATTTTGTATGCTGCATTAGTGACGCTGCCTTAGCCGGCACATCATTACTACTGAGATAACGCTGGTGTGATGTTCAAGTCCAGTGTCCTTCTTAATTATTAAACCGACGCTGTTGAATGAGTCATTCCACGTACCAGATTTTCCTCCTGTCGTTCTATTTCAAGTGACTAGCACCTTACTTAGTTTGTTCCACTCACACCTGAGTTGGTTCTTAGCCAGCTTACCCAGTCTGCAAAGCCTTTGCAGAACAAACAGTATTCTCCACTCTCCAAACACACACAGACTGCATAAAAAAACAAAACCCACAAAAAACTTTACAGTAAGCTCAGCAGCAGACCGGAGATCTGAAAATACCCAGTTCCCCTCTGCCAGTCCCCAACTTACCAAGTGGTAGAGCGATGAAGAAGGGTAGCCAGCACAAGATGAACATACCGACCACAATGCCCAAGGTCTTGGCTGCTTTCTTTTCCCTGGAGAACTTAAAAAGTTTGACAGCTATGGAACTCCTGGGGTTGTGGCCCTTGGCCTTGGTACTGCTGAGGGTGTCCTCATGAAAGTTCTTGGAGTGGATCCTCAGAGTCAGCTCCTTGGAGTTGGACATCTCTTTCATGACTCCGGCCTCCAGGTTCTTGGTGGTCCTCTTGGCAACGATGTAGACGCGACAGTACATGACCAGAATGACTGCCAGAGGGATGTAGAAGGAGCCCAGGGAAGAGAAGAGGGCATAGAAGGGTTCTTCAGTGACCCCACATTCCTTGTCATCGTTGGGCGCTGGCTCCTTCCACCCAAGGAGGGGCCCGATGGAGATGACCGTGGACAAGACCCAGACACTGAGGAGCGCCAAGATGGCCTTCCTCCGGGTGACCAGCGTGGGGTACTGCAGGGAGTAGCGCACCCCAATGTAGCGATCGATGGAGATGGCGCACAGGCTCAGAATGGAGGCTGTGCAGCACAGGACATCCACGGCGGCCCAGATGTCACAGAAGATCCGTCCCAGCACCCAGTAGCCGAGCACCTCCAGGGTGGCCGAGAAGGGCAGCACGGTGAAGCTCAGCAGCAGGTCGGCAATGGCCAGGTTGACGATGAAGTAGTTGGTGGGCGTGCGCAGGTGACGGTTGCAGGCCACCGACAAGATGACGACGATGTTGCCCACGATGGCAAAGAGGATGAAGGCGCCCAGCACCAGGCCCACGGAGATGGCCCTGCTGACGTCCAGCTGGGGCAGTGTGGAGTTGCTCGAGGTCTGGTTGGGGCCAGTGAAGTTGGCATTTTTCAACTCGCCCCAGTGGGCAGGTGCTGATGTGTTGTGGCCGGTGTCCAGATCGGGATTCATTTTAGAGTCGGCCCTCCATAGCCTGGGGTGAGCGGGCTGGAAGGGCTGCGGCCAAGCTCCTCAGCTGCCCTGCAACTTTGCTTCGCCCGCGGTCTTCTTCCCAGAGGCGCCCTCCGGGCGAGGAGTCATCTCCCCTGCCCGGGGCAGCCCAGCCCGGCGGCGCGTCTCCTGCCTGCCTGCACCGAGCCTCCCGCTCGCCGGCTGTCAGAGGGAGGCGGCGGCGAGAGGGGCAGAGGCGGCAGCTCCAAGTTTAATGGTCCACGTCAGGCGCGCCGGGCCGGGCGGGCGGGCGGGGAGCGGCGGGGGAGGGGCGCGGGCAGGGGGCGCCCGGCTCGGCCCGGCCCGCGGCGCGTGTGCGGGCAGCGGCGCCCAGCCCAGCCAGCGCCGAGGAGGGTCTGCTTGTAATGAGCCGCCTCTGGGCTGACTGCACGGCGGTGACATCAGGCGGGGGAGCCCGGCGCCCTGACTCGGCGCGGCACTAGGGGGCAATGCGGGTCCAGCGAAGGCGCCCGCAGCCCCGACGTCGCCGCCCTGGGCAGCCCCGGGGGGCCGGACGCGCGCCCTCCCCACCGCCACCTCGCTGCCCCCCCCCCAACCGACGCAAGCCTCGGGCTAGGAAAGCGGTTAGGAGCAACCTGAGCGTAGGGACCCCCGTCCCCCACCCTGAGGTGGCCCGCTGGGATTCTTACCCCTTCTAGTCTCCCTTCAGTCTCAGAAGTGGCGTGGGGTGTTTGCCGCTAATGGGGGGCGTCTGGAGTCAGCACCCAGATTTAGGGGGATATGCAACTTGTGTGGAGCCTAAAAGGATTGCAAGGTTAGGCCGGTGAGAGGGATTTGAGTCAGATGTGAGACATTCCCCACCCCTTCCCGCCTTTACCTCCTGGTGAAACCTCTCTGGTCTGGTAATAAAGTCCAGAGGCTTCTCTTCATTCGTTTATTCACTCACTCACTCACTCACTCACTCACTCACTCACTCACTCACTCACTTATTCATTCAACAAATTGTTAACGAGTCCCCACTGCCTGCACTGGGGGCATAGCAATTGAACCAAGGAGACAAAGACCCCTGCCCTCCAGGAGCTTACACTCTACTGGGAGGAGACAGATAATAAATAAGCCAATTATGAGGTGTGTCCTATCCTGACAGGTGTAACAGAAAATAAAGCAAGGAGGGGGAAATGGAATGGGGTGTGTGTGTGTGTGTGTGTGTGTGTGTGTGTGTGTGTGTGTGTGTATGTGTGCTGTGGGGAGCGGTATTTGAAATTTTAAATGTCACTGAAATGATAAGTTTGAGTCAAGACCTGAAAGAAATGAGGGACGAGTTACTAGGCTATATGGGGTGAGGGGGGTGGTGGTGGTGGCTGCGGAAGAGACCTCCAGGCATTTGGGGAAGGGACTTGCAAAATCTGGATTATTTATTGATTTTTTTCCTTTTCTGTCTGATATTCATGTTGGACATTCAGTTATAGGGACATGCTCCTAAAGGTGGGCATATGGTACTTAGGAGAGAAGATATGGGCTGAGGGAGAGCCTTATGGTAGTTGACATTTATTCAACACTTATTATGTCCCAAACAGTGCGCTAAATACATTTTGCATTTTCTCATAATTCTAAGAAAGAAGGGCTATTCTCATCATCATTTCCATTTTGTGGATGGGACAAGGTACAGCGAAGTTTAACTCTTTGCCCAAGTCCACATAGCCATCATGGAGAGAAGCTAGGAACTTGATCCAACTGCAGGTCTATCTAAAGTTGAGCACTGAGCAGCTGTGTCACACTTTTCTCCTGGAAGCACTGGAGGGGGTGGATTTTTCCCCCCAGATTTATTGAGATATAACTGACATAATAACTTTGTATGAGTTTAAGGCATACAATGTGCTGATTTGATATATATTGCAAAATGATTACCATCATAGTGTTAGCAAACATCTTCATCATGTCACATAAATATCATTTCTTTTCTGTGGTGAGAACATTTAAGATCTACTCTTAGCAACTTTCAAGTATATAATACAGTATTATTAACTATAATTACCATGCTGTACATTAGATCCCCAGAACTTATTTATCTTATAACTGGAAGTTTGTACTCTTTGATCAACATCTTCCCATTCCACTGTCCCCAATCTCTGGCTTTTAGATTCCACATATAAGCTATATCATATAGTATTTCTCTCTCTTTATCTTACTTCACTTAGCAAAATGCCCTCAAGTTTCATCCATGTTGTAGCAAGTGGCAGGATTTCCTTCTTTCTCTTGGCTGAATAATATTCCATCGTATATGTATACTATATCTTTTTCATCCATCCACCAATTGATGGACACTTAGGCTGTTTCCATATCTTGGCTCTCGTGAACAATGCTGCAATGAACATGGATGTGCAGATATCTTTTTGATATCGTATTTTCATTGGCTCTGGCTATATAACCAGAAGTGGAATTGCTGGATCATATGGTAGTTCTGTTTTTAATTTTTGGGAGGAACCTCCATACTGTGTTCCAAAGTGACTCTCCCAATTTACATTTGAGGAAGGGAGTGGATTGATTGTTGAAGAGGGAACTGTCTTCCAAGTAGTAAATTTTTGGGACCTGAGTGACTAGTGCTAGGAAAGAATTCACATTTATTGAGCTTCTACTGAGAGCCAAGCATTTACTCATTTTCTTTTATTCTTCACAACAATGCTTTGAGAGGGGCGTAACCACTGTCCATTGACAGATGAGAAGACCGTGGTTCCAAGAGAGTTAGTACATTCCTGAGATCATGTGGCTGTTAGACTTGTGGCAGACCAACGTAGTGACAGCTGCAGATTGAAAGGTAAAGCTTGATGCCTTCTTTTCCTCTGGTCCAGAAGCTGGCATCTAGGGCTTCCCACTGTCTGCCCTTGATAAACACTATAACCTGGGGTTATAGGGGTGGGGAACCAGGAAGTCACTCAGGGTGATTTACATTTAAACTCCTCAACCTAGAGGTAGGTTCTTAACCTCTTTTTTATTATATAAACATATAATACAAAATATAAATACATTTTGTAGATAATATAAAATATAATACATATAATATAAAATATAAATACATGGTTATCACACACCTATCTAAGGTTTTAATCTAAGGCATTAATCTTCTCCCACCAAAATGCAGAGATTCCCAAATGCACAAAATACACAATTTCAAGGGTTCCTCGAGATTAAGAAATGTGTGATAGAGACAACCCTGAAAACAGATTTGTTTCCCCTGCTTCAGTTAAATTTGCTTAAGTTGTATCTGAAGATTTTAAAATAAGAGATTCACAGGTTTATAGCGATTTAACTCTTCAAGAGCTATCAGAAATTTCATTTGCCCATTCTCCCATTTTGGAGGTGGTCTAGGAGGTAGAGGGAAGTGGTAAACTCCCATAGATAGTCATGTGTGGAATTGGTTATCAAACTCCATTTCCCCAGACCCCAGAGCAGTGCTCTTTCCTCTGCCCAAAGGGAAGCCACACACAATAGCCACTCATGACTTGGTTCAGGTATCAGAATGTGGAAGAGATTATTGAGGTTCAAAATCCATGTAGATTTCAGATATATTGTCATTTACTGGTATCTTTCAGATCAAAAGGTTCAAAATCCATGTAGATTTCAGATATATTGTCATTTACTGGTATCTTTCACAAAGGCAAAACAAACATCCCACCATAAGGCAAACAGGTATTAGCCTTAATAGCAGCCATGTACCAGGACCCCACTAAGCAACCTTTGCTAATGGTCCTTTCCTTGCTGCTCCTCCCTTCCCTTCACTGGATATGCCTCTTAACCCCTCTGGCTGATATTTGACCCATGGAATTGACCATTTGTTTAGGTGTCATGAGGATACAGACGATATTTCATTTTCTCGGTACTCCCTGGGGCAAAGCCAAGCATAGAGCTCTGACTCACTCGAGGCTTGGGGAAGAAGAACCTTTTCATTATCCATCTGATTACATTAGAAACCTCTGATGTTGCAAACTCCCATTCTGTGAGCCCTCTAGGAGAAGCTGTCACTGAGTTTGACCTGTGCGGAGACCAGGGCTATGGGAAGTTCTGAGATCAGCTTAGAGACTCGATAGGGGGAGGTCTCTCACCCGCTAACTCTATCTCTATCTTTCACCCTTGGGCAACAGAACTAATCTATAGAGCTCTCTCAACCAGCCTCACACAGGAACATCTTCTCTATGTAAGGCACCATGCTAGGTGCTGTGGGCAAATCAAAGATGAATTAAATCAAGCAAGCGATGACCTAGCCCTGAGCTAGGGTCTGTGAGAGAGGATGACGATGGTGAAGCAGCCTTCAGAGAGTACCTGCTATGTGCCAGGCACTGTGCTATGCACTCCATGAGCATTCACTCAAAGTTTCACAACAGTGCAAGGTAAGAATTGTCTCCCTTTTACAAATGAGGAAACTGAAGTCCAGAGAGGTTCATTCACTGAGTAAGCAGCATTGGTATTCGAAGCATTGTTGTCTGGTTCCAAAGCTTGTATCCTTCTCTCTGCAGCAGACTGAGATTAAAAAAAAAAAAAAAAAAGTGACAGAAGGTTCAGTGTTAGCCCTGAAGGAAATTACAGCAGAAAACAGAATGTGATCAGGGTCCTGAGCAAAGCAGAGGTCGGCGGGGGGATGGCAAGGCAGAGCTGTCCAGGAGAGTGGGCTCTGCAGAGGGACTCCTTAGGTCAGGCTTCCTTGCCTTCCAGACCAGGACTTGCTCTCCTGAGGATTTGAGAGCCGGCTTGGATTCTAATCCTGCTTCCCTTGCTTTTTTTTTTTTTTTTTAAGATTTTATTTCTTTATTTGACAGAGAGAGAGCAAGAGAGCACAAGCAGGGGGAGTGGCAGAGGGAGTGGGAGAAGCAGGCTCCCTGCTGATTATGGAGCCCAGTGATGCAGGGGGCTCTATCCCAGTACCCCAGGATCATGACCTGAGCCCAAGGCAGATGCTTAACTGACTGAGCCACCCAGGCGCCCCTGTTTCCCTCATTTAATAGCTATTAATGTGACCTTGGGCAAGATAATAAAGTGAACTCTAGCATCAAACAGACCTGGGTTATGTCCCAGTTCCACTAATTTATCAGCTGTGTGTCCTTGGGCAAGTCACTTAATCACTCTCAGCCCCAGTTTCCTCATCTGTGAAATGAAGATCTTCACAGTCCCTAACTCAGATTGGGCTGAGGTGAGGATTAAATGTGATAATGTGTGTAAAGTGCCTAGGACAGAATCATAGTAATAGTATCAGCCAAGAGTTACTAAGGGCTTACTAGGTGCTAGGCATTGTGCCCCAAATGCCTTATATACAGTATCTGATTTAATCCTGATAATAATATTGTGAGGTGGATGCTATTATGATTGACACTTTATAGATAAGGAAACTGAGTCTCAGAGTGGTTGCCCAATGCTGCAGGGCTAGCAGGTGACGGAGCTGGAATACAATGCACCCAGTGAAGGAGACTACACGTGAAAAAGAACTGGACATGTGAGGCATCTGCTTCATGAGGTAGACTGAGGACTCGGGGATGTGAAGGAGAATTTTTTCCCTTGATGTAGCCCAGATGGGAGAGATGAGAAGCCCCCTTTCTCCTGGGCAGGGGACGCTGGCTACAGCAGAGGCATTTCCTCTGCCTCCAAAGGCAGCAGGTCAGAGGGTCCCAGGACTGAGAGATTTCAGCTCCCTCGGGGCAAACCTGTCCTCTCTGGTAATTACAATTTGTCAATCTTTGGTATGGGCTCCCCGGCCCAGAACTTCTGGTAGCACAGCATTTCCCGGTAAGGTAGAGAGAGCTCTGTAGCAGTCCTTTTTGCAGCAGGCTGGTGATGATTAATTGCCAAGTCATCCAGGGGCTGAATTTATGGCACATGCTCCGGGAGAACCCGGGAACCCTGAATTGGGGGCTGGGGTGCGAATGCACAAGGTGCCAGAACGTGGAGTGTGAAAACCCGCTGACTCTGGAACCGGGGAACTGGTCCCTTCTTCCTTATGCCCCAGCAGCAACTCTGGTGGGACAAGGTAAACAGGTTGCCGATGCCAACCCGCGGTGTTGCAGACCCGAGGGCCAAGGGGAGTGTGTGTTGTTTTCTCAAATGACTCTGGTTGTCCCTTTATGGCTGTGAGCTTTGCCCATCATTTTGCCCAAGAATCTGTGGTGGTCCCAAGATTTCTCTAGAAAGAGCCTTCAGGTTGTGATCTGGTTTGAAGGTGGGTGGCTGTGTTTGCACTGTGCTCTCCACAAGACCCATGCCATTGTCCATAACAAAGACCTAGGGCAGGGAGCTGTTGGAGGTTTTACTGGGGCTAAAGCTCTCCCAAGATGCCTGTGTATTGCCACTGCCAGGATTTACTTTCCAACCACATTTGCTAAAACCGTCAAAGGTTAACGTACAACATCACAAAACAAAATTTATGGCAATAGGCTCCTTACAGCTGACTTTCAAGTCACTGGCCCCTCTGGCTCTTCTGTTATAGTCAGGATCACCCACTTCTGAGATGTCAGAGTCAGAAGGACCCTAGAGAGCATCTAGTTCAGGGGTCAGCAAACTCTAGCCGGTGAAACAAACCTGGCGTGTACCTTTTTTTGTAAATAAAGTTTTATTGGAACACAGCCAGGCTCATTCGCTTATGTTTTGTCTTGTGGGTACTTTCATGCTACAGTGACTGAGCTGAGTAGCTGCAATAGGACGGTCTGTCCTGCAAAACATAAAATATTTACTCTGACCCTTTATAGAAAATGTTTGTTGACCCTTGATGTAGTTCAATACTGTTATTTTACCTGTGGGAACACAAAGGCCCAAAAAGGAGAAGGGATTTGCCAAAGGCAGAGCCAGGGTTAGTAGCCCAGAGATTTGACCCCATCCCCATGACTGTTTTTTACCACTGGTTTTTTGTTTTGTTTTGTTTTTTGCCTCTGTGCAGTCTGGCACAGGCTCTGAGTTTGAATGTCAGCGATAGTTGATGAGATGTGTGACCTTGGGTGAGCTACGGAACCTCT
Organism: Zalophus californianus; assembly: GCF_009762305.2. NCBI lineage: Eukaryota > Metazoa > Chordata > Mammalia > Carnivora > Otariidae > Zalophus > Zalophus californianus. The sequence goes on from NC_045599.1 coordinate 103,981,125, forward strand.
TTCAGTCTCCATTTTTTTCACCTGAGGCCTGCAGATAATACATCCTATTTTTTGAGATAAGGCCCATACTGGGTCGTTGTGAGCATTAAGGGAGCTGTAGTCTGTAACCCTTAGGATGGGACCTGGCTCATAAAAAACACAATCAAAAACATGTATTATTATTACTGATGTCCTTTGTGATTTTACATGTGTTAATCTTACCCCCCCGCCCCCCACATTTCATAAAGAAAACGGCTACCCCTTACCACTGGTTCTTTACCCCTTACCACTGGTTCTTTTTAGCTCTTTAGTTCTTTAGCTTTTTCAAGGTCCTGGACCTTGTTGAGGATCTACTGAGTGCTGTGGACACATTGCTTTACTCCACTCTTTTCCTGAATTCCTTATAGGAGCTTCCTCAATGCCAAGTTCCTGACAGGACCCCTTGCTCAGTTAATCTGCAGACTGTTACTTCTTATTTTTGTTTGCTGAGCCTCTCTCCCCTCGATGTAACCTCTTTCACCCTTGGGCAACAGAACGAATCCAGTGTTTTCCCTTTCATCATGGAGCAACACTTGAACTGAGTAAAGTGAGTAGACGCTGGCCTTATCCTGTCTTCCTGGAGCTCACGGTCTAAGATGAATAATGGAAATATGCATCTGAGGATGCATAGAGAGCTGTGTCTGACCTGGAACATGAATGTGAGTTAAATAAGGAAACAAATAAATACATGACATAGGTCTCAAATTTCTCCTTCCTTCCTCTTCCTCTTCTGTGCTCTCTGAACCAAACCATTCAACCTTTTTTGGGGGCTTTTCACTTGCTATGGCCACCAAGTTCAGAAAGGTCTAAAGGAAGTGGTGGGAACCTTTTTCCTTGGGGCATCTAAAAATTATATCTGGTATTAGAACCCAACTTTGGAGAGGACAGACCGGGCCCCTGGGGAGCAAGGTGAGGAAGTGATGTCAGAGGACAATTTCTGCATTCTCATTTCCATTCTCTGACAGAGATGACAGCGAAGGGCCCTAGGGTGAGGGTGGGCATGCTTGGGAAAGGAGTGTGGCATCCCCGTGGGTCCTGTGGGCATGGCAAAGGAGGGAGGAGTGTGAGAAAGAGGCAGTTTTCTTTGCCTATCTCTGCCATGCTTTGAAGAATGCCGGGACCGGAAATGCCCAGTGTTTCTCAGCTATTTATTGGACACCAACCCGACAAATTTGGAAGGTTGCCTCAGGAGTCCTGAAAAGATGAAGGGAGAACGAGGAGGAGCCTTGTTTTTCTTTTTCTTTTCTTTTTTTTTTCCTTGCTTTTTGTGGGACTTCCCTGGTAAGTGCTTGTGGGTAGGGGATATGGGGAAGATCTTGTGGAAACGTCTAGACAGGAGCACCTGATAAAATGGCTATTAGCCACATGGTATGAATTGCAAGTTTTTGGAGGGGCTTCCAAATATCTCCTACCCCTTTGGAGTGCTCTCCATTTAAAGGTAAGCATTGCCTTCTTCCCATGGCCCTATTTTAATTAACTGTGAGTACAGTTCTGCACCAAGCATGTGCCAAGCTAATTCACAGGCATCATCTTACTTAATTCTCTAAACAGAACTTTTGGGGCAGATGTTGTTGGCTCCAATTTACTGATGAGAAAACTGAGGATAAGAGACATCAATAAACTTGCTAAAGGTGGCCCAGAGACGAGATTAGAGCAGAAGCAGTTTGACTCAAAGTTGATGCTTTTCATCTCCCAGATAACCCAAATTTGGCTGCAGGCTGACCTCACTGCTAAACCAAATTACAGGAATTTCTGGGCAAACCTCGGTGGGTTGGGGACAGAGATCTAGAGAGGCAGAAGTCATTTTGGACTGTGTGCTACCACACAATGCAAACATGAGTCCTTCTCTGGAATTGGATCCAAAGACTACATCTCTCCTGCTAACTTGTCCTCGGGAGCCTCAAGTGAGCTCAGGCTTGAGTCTCAATTCTTCCAAATGGAAGGGTGGGAGACCTGATCCAATAATTGTCTTTAAGTACTGCAAAGGTTATGTTTTTGATTCCATGATGGCAACCAACTGCTAGATTGAGAGAGAGAGAGAGAGAGAGAGAGAACGCAAGTGCATATATAGACTCCAAAGAGCATGAGAGATGCCGTCTGGACCTTAGGAAGTAGCTTATTAAGCCTCAGATCAAATTCTAGTTCCTGCCACTTCCTAGCTTTGTGACCTTGGGCAGTTATTTATTTAAGCTTTCAACTGTTTATCTGTAAAATGGGGATTTTAATAGTATTTACCCCATCAAGTTGTTATAAGGATTAAATGAGAATTTGGCGCCTAGAAAGCTCCCAGTAAATATTAGTTATTGTTGATATTTTGTATCATCTTAAAAACACACACCAGATTTCTCAGTATCTGGAGTATTTAGGTATAGATTTTCCTAGCTGATCTCTCAGTGATACTTTCAACCCTTCACTTGCCAATTGATGTAACTGATTCCTTTTTTTTTCTTCTCATACAAATAGCCCTGAAAAAACATTGGCTGGAAGAATAACAATCATGGGGCACCTGGGTGGCTCAGTCGTTAAGTGTCTGCCTTCAGCTCAGGTCATGATCCCAGGGTCCTGGGGTCGAGCCCTGCATGGGGCTCCCTGCTCCGTGGGAAGCCTGCTTCTCCCTCTCCCACTCCCCCTGCTTGTATTCCCTCTCTCACTGTGTCTCTCTCTGTCAAATAAATAAAATCTTTAAAAAAAAAAAGAATAACAATCATATAAGCAACAGTAGCTACCACTTGTTGAGAAATTACTGTGTGCTAGGCGTGTGTTATGGGCTTTACATGCCCCAGCTCATTTTAACACAAGAATCCTATCAGGTAGGGGGAAATATCTATCTGGCCTTTGAGATGCAACTTCTGAAAGTGACTCTATCACATCCAGAGCCCAGGGTTTGGTGGAAGTATTTCTTCATGCAGAGAACTCCTAGCGTTGTTGGAGACCGAGCCAGAGTGGGTACTGGTGGGCTCCGGGAGTGGGGTGTGGTAGGCTGTTGGCCCCATGAGCTTGCTGTGCAGAAGGAAAAGGGACCAGCGTGGTCCTGCAGGCAGGGCCATGGGCTCTTGGCCTATAATTCTTGGCTACTGGTACAATTAGTGTCAACAGGAATTTTCCTTGTGTATCAGAAGGAAGAGGCTCACAGACTATAAACCATCACATCAGAGGCTGACCATTCATGCCCTAGAAAGGCAGGGACCCATATGAATCTCCTCCTGCCCCTGATATTGTGGAAAGGACCCGATCCACGAGAAGGGGAAGAAGAGAAGGTGGGGAAAAGGGCAGGGAACAAACTCCAGTGAATACAGATCTTCAATTAAATTCCAGAGTTTGAATGAAGCAGTGAAAAGAAAAAAAAAAGGTATTCAGTCTAGAGCTGTTTTCTCTCAAGTTAAGCTGGAAAACTTGTCCCGAAACAGCTGGAGCAGCTCCAGGTATAAAAGTTCAGTCGTTTATTGTCACCTGAAAACTTTAGAATGTTCTTTTGCTCAGCCTAGGGGACTGCCAACTTTACCCCTTCCAGGTGCTGCTCTGTTGGAAGCCTAGGGATTTAGAAAAGAAGAAGTATGGAGCCACTGAGCAGGCAAAAGTTTGCTTAGACAGCCAGTGATGCTCAAGCTTTACTGGGCGTGAGGCAGCTAGAATGAGCCTTCAAATGCAGATTCCTGGGTCCCAGCCCCAGAGATTTTGATCCAGTAGGTTTGAAGTGAGGTCCAGGATGAATAAAGAGCATTTCTTCCCCTCAAGGATCTTTATGGGGAGGTGGGTCATAAACAAGCCTTTAATAACAGTGTGGCAATAAGTAACACTTCAAGCATCTTCAGTATCTAGTTATTTGTCATGCAAATGATGGTAACCACAAGTGTTACTAGTGTAAATTAGACTGTGTGTGTATTGCACTTTCTATTGGGGCTGACACATAGTAGGTCCACTCTGTAATGTCAATTCTTCCTTCTAAGGGTAGGAAGCCTTTTCCATGGCTGAGTAAGTTAGCTGGTCTCTGCTGAGGAGGGATGCTCTCTTTAGGGCTCTGGGGAGTATATTCAACTTGTGAAGACATTTTTTCAACTCCATAAATGTACCCATTTGCATTCAGGATGGATATCTATTTAGAAACAATTATTCTCTTTGTGTTCAAGCTGGTCCCCTTGAACCCAGCTGATTTGCTCGCTGGGCGTATACAGAAGGGAGGCATTCAGAATAAGCTGGAAGGTGCTTGGAGAGGTTGTGTGGCCCTTCCCTCATTTTACAGATGGGGAAACCAAGGCCAAACAAATGACGTGACCATGGTCACTTAGAGCTAGAACCAGGACTGAGTCCTCTGATGTCTAGCCCAAGAATCTCAAAAAGAAATATACTTAAAATAACTATATATTATTTGCATTATTTAATCACTACACAGAAGGAAATAGCTTTTGAAGAAATTAGCAAAGTAAATTGTTCCTCTGGTAAAGCTATGGAAAGGTACAGAGAACAAAAGGGAAATCGCCCTTTATTCCACTATCCAGAGAGAACATCACTGTAAATGTTTTGGCAAATGGTTTCTAGACTTTCCACTCACACATGCACACGCATGTGCAATTGTGCACACGCACACATGCTTGCACGTGCACACACACAAGTGCATCTTGTTTGGGCCCCAAGCCTCTGTTCAACTTCCCCTGGTCCCCACAGCTGTCCCCCGAGTTCCCCACCTCCCAGACCCAGGCTGACCATCCCCTGTGGCTCTAGGGGTGGAGACCTTGACCCCATCAGAGCCAGTGAGAGCTCAAAGACCCTTTTGGCAAGGGATCTGAAGATGAGGGGATGAAGTTTTGGAGTAAGGTGTGGGGGTGTTCCAGCCATCATGTGACCACAGTGAGGGCGCCTGTCTGGTGTGTGGACATGAATGGAACTCAGTGATGTCATCTGCCCTCACTCACTCCCACAGGAGTCACAAGAATAATTCCCATGTAGCTAGTAGGCTGTTACCAATGGATCCAATTCTTCTTCTTTTTTTTTTTAAGATTTTATTTATTTATTTTGACAGAGAGAGAGAGACAGTGAGAGAGGGAAGACAAGCAGAAGGGAATGGAAGAGGGAGAAGCAGGCTTCCCGCTGAGCAGAGAGCCTGATGTGGGGCTCGATCCCAGGACCCTGGGATCATGACCTGAGCTGAAGGCAGACGCTTAATGACTGAGCCACCCAGGCGCCCCTGGATCCAATTCTTAGTAGGGCCTTTGAACGAGTCACTTGATCTCTCTGTGCCCAATTTCTGCCCCTGTAAAATGGGATAATACTTGGGAGATTACAGTGAGGATAATATACTACCACTAGTGCTACCACTAGCAATAATAATGATTAAATTTACAGCTGCCTCTATTAATTGTTTGCTGTGGTCAGGACTTAGGCCAAGCAGTTTAATATATTGTTCCATTTAATCTTCACACCTGCAGAGAATGGAAGGGGGATCTGCTGTGTGTGATTGCTTGTGTGGCAGTGAGGGACTGAGGTGCGGGACCAGACACCAGCTGGCCTGGTTCCTGTCACAGTCATTTTGCTGATGGATCCTTTCTGCTTCTTTGAACATTGGTAGGGGGATCTCGGAGCTTTTCCAGGGGTCTTGGCTGGGGGCCACCTCTGCCCTCTGCAGGGGGCAGGACATTGGTTCCAGACTAGAGACTGGGAAGTGCCCGCTGGGCTGTTGCCGAGAGGGTTGGGACACTGGCCAGAGCCCTCTCTGTCTCTGCAGCATCCCCCTTCCTGGCCGTGTCCCAGTGTTCCCTAGGTAACCACAGGGGACGCAGCACAGATTTATGGCCCTGCCGTTCCCGAGCAAGTACCTGATGTGTTCTGTCCGAAAGCGATGGTGTCTGGCTCCCAGATGACTCATCGGGAGGGGAAGAGACACGTGTGGGTGGCACAGAAGGAAGGAAAACCCCCACTCTCACCTTCCACAAGCAGAGAGACTGAGAGGAATTGCTCCATCACACAGACTGTTTAAAAGGCGACGTTCAAGGCTCCCATTGTATAGATGGGGACACTGAGGCCCTATTCCATCTGCTCCTTTATTGATTTCACGAACGTTGGTTGAGCTTGGTGCCAGCCTATGTTAGATCGTGTGGGGAATACAAACATGGAAAAAGCCCAGACTCTGCCATCCAGGATGCTATCGACTAGGCAAGGCGGATAAGCTGTGGAATGGGGAATTGTCACCAGGGTGAGATGTTAAAGTGTGGAAGGGCCTCAAGAGTCAGCCTGCCAGTCGTTTGTATTTAAATATGTTCACGTGTTCTTTGGGGCTGGGGACAAGGGACTCTGCCCCCGTGTTTGCGGGCGGGCTGGGATTGCCTCCCCACCTCCTATCAGAGCCAAGGCACCTGCTGCAGCTCTCCACCTGGCCGCATAGCGGTCCCAAAAAGAAACCAGTGTGTCTCTCTCACCACCAGCACCCCCACACTTCTCAAGGGAGACTCCGGCAACATCTCCCCTGACCAGATGAAGTCCTAGCGGCAGCACTATAAGAACAGAACACATTTTGGATGTTATTATAAGAACTAAGTGTCAACACAAAAATCATATTGCCAGTCCAAAAAAAAAAAAGTAGGTTCAATTTCACTTCATTCTTTTAGCATCTACTAGATACTAAGGAAAGCCGAGATAAACACGAAATCCCTCAAGAAGCTTCTAGAAAAGTTTTGGAATTTTTTACAAGGTAACATCTGGATGATTTTAAGACAGTTGAATGTTACAGAGCTGAAATTACATTTTACAGCAGGTTCATCAGTTCATGTGGGTATTTAGCAAGTCTTTATTCATTTTTAAAGTATTGTTCCTACCGGTATTCTATTTGGCCTGTTTGGCTGGTGCTGGAGACAGGAGGGGATGCACCTGCTGAGAAGTCCCCTCACTTTTCCCTCTCAGGAAGGCGAGCACGCTGCTCTAAGGCAGAAGGGAGAAAAATAAGATTTGACTGGGTTATTGTAGAGAGTGAACCATCTTTGGTCTCCACTCCTTGGGAGCTTGTTGGAAAAGCACACACGGTTTACATAGTAAATAAATCTACATTAATGTGCTTACTTTAAAAATAATGTCAGTACATCCAAATGTGGGTTTTCTCCTTTAGAGTAGTAACCTCAGCAGGCAATACACTTGTTTCAATAATCCAATTAAAACTATTTTTTCCTCCTCTCTCAATATTGTTCTCAAACCAATGCACATTCTTGCGTCCATCATGGCGGAGTCAAACACTCATTATCTGAGAGCAGATGTGATTTTTAGAATTGATAGTCCTAAGAAGGTACTTAGCTCTGTGCTGTTTTATAAGGCTGGGGCTGACCCCCCATCCTCCAGGCTACAGTTCCCAGGGTCCCTTGCTATCTCCCTTGCTTCCAGCTGGGTTTGGTCAGTAGGGGGCATGGCAGCAAGGAGAGAAATAGGGAAGTTAGGACATCTCTCTCTCTGTCTTTCTCGGGTAAAGTTTCATTACCTCATGGCTCCTGCACCACCAGACAGATCCAATAGTATAAATATATAAATATATTTGTATATATATTATACACACACGTATCAATGGCTTGCTAGTTGCCAGCATGAACTTGCTATAAAATACAATAGAAAAAAGATCTCGATCACAATAGTAACGGAACATGTAATACCCAGAAGTAACTTTAACAAGAAATGTATAAGACCTCTATGGAGAAAATGACAAAACCTCAGTGAGCAGCATGAAAGAGGACTTGAATAAATGGAATGATATATTATGCGCCTGGAAGTATTATAATGATGTCAATGTCCCACAGTTTAATCTATTAATTTAAGGCAATCACATAAAAAAGATATCAATGAGATTTGGAGGGAACTTAACAAATGATTCCAAAGTGCTTTTGGAAGAATAAATGCTTAAGAATAGCCAAGAAAATTTGGAAAAAGGAAGGTTATGTGCAGGGAATTGCCCTACTGGATTAAAATGCTTGACAATGTGACTGGCAGAGGGTTAGGCTGGCAGATCATCAGAATAGAATAGATAATCTAAAACCAGGTCCAACTATGCATAAAAATTAATATGTAATAAAGGTGACATTTCTATTTTTCACAAATGGTGTCAAATTTGAATATTTGGAAAAAATAAAGCTAGAGCCTTACTTGTCACCTTAAATAAATTATACACTCCAGATAAATTAGAGATTTAAATGTAAATATCTAAATCATAAAAATATTAGAAGAAAGTATAGGTACATGTTTTTAGCTCTTTAGGGTTAGGGAAATTCTTTTTAACAGTCAACACCAGAAATCATAAAAGAAACAAGTCCGAATACAAACAAAATTATGAAACTTATAACAAAACTTCCTACATTATCAAGTTAAAACACAAAGGATATATTAAAAACATGTTCAACTTATATGAATCATAAATAATGAATATTCTAGATATTTAAAAAAATCCTTATGAATCAACTAGGAAAAAATGAATAACATCCAAATAAAAAATGTGAAAAGAACATGAATGGATAAATCTTAAGTAAAATACATGGATGATCAATAATCATATACAAATTTGTGTAGCAATAAATGTAAATTACACAACGATGTCTAATTTTTACCTTTTGGGCAGATAGAAAGGAATAAAACTAAATCTGAAAAGCCTGGAAAGGCTGAGGGAAAATTGATCATCTCATACAGTGTTGGTAGGTGTGTAAATCGGCACATTTCTCAAGGGTGTTCGATAACAGGTGTCAAAAGACTTGAAAACGTGTATTCTTTAACATAGTAATTCCACTGCTTGGAATTTACCTTAAGGTAACTAGCAAACACATGCACAAAGATCTGTTTATCACAGTTTTGATATGAAATCAAATTGACACACACACACTCACACTTAGTTGGAAGCATCCTAAATGTCCACTAATAGGGAATTGTTTAAAGCATTCGGAGAAGGCAATGCAGCCATTTAAAGGACAGTGATGGAAAGTCATGATGTAGTATATTTTTAATGAATAGTCTTTCCAGAAAATATTGAAAGTGAAAAAAAAAAACAGGATGCCATCTCTATGAATAGTTAAAGTCTGCTTTTACAACACATATACATATGTGCAGATGATTTAAAAAGACGTGATAAACATATATACAAATATATTAGCTGGGATTATATCTGAGTAGGTGGAGGGAGTTTAGGTGGTTTCATAATTTCCCCTATTTCCTAAAGGCTTTCCCCTCTTTTTTAAACAATAGACATGTAATCAACTGTCCTTCTTTCCTAAAAAAAAAAAAAAAAATTGGAAGGACAGAGTCAATTGGATCCAAATCTGGAATCAAGATGGGAGGCTTTTTTATTTAGGGCTCCCTTAAAGTTGTACTTATCCATTTGACCCATTTTGTTTCTTTAGCTAGAAATACTCTTTCCAAGCTGCCTCCCCCCTAATAATCCCAATTTTCTCCACTTATTAAAATCTCACTCAGCCTTTGGGGCTTGGCTAAGTCCCTGTAGGAACACCCCACCCCTCACCTGGTCCCTGGCCTTGCAGGCAGACTTGCTTTTTCCTTCCTCCCACCACACCTTGGACACGGCTCTAGCACAGTCCACACCTGCAGCTGGGTGTGGTAGTTTCTGGGGAATTTCTTGTCTTATCCCTCCATCCCCCTCTTTGTAGGAGAATCAAAATGGAGTTTTACTGGCTGGGATGAAATGGGGGAAGCCCTATCTGACAGCCTGGAAGGCATCAACTTGGAAAGGGACACAAATGCTTGGGCGCCTGGGTGGCTCAGTTGGTTAAGCGACTGCCTTTGGCTCGGGTCATGATCCTGGAGTCCCGGGATCGAGTCCCACATCGGGCTCCCTGCTCGGCGGGGAGTCTGCTTCTCCCTCTGACCCTCCCCCCTCTCATGTGCTCTCTCTCTCTCTCTCACTCTCGCTCTCTCAAATAAATAAATAAATAACATCTTTAAAAAACAAAACAAAACAGCAAAACAAAAAAACCCCAAATGCTTACAACCATGAAAGTCCAAATGCAGGAATTTGGGGGGGGGGGACCAAACCTGGCCAGCTGGATAGACTTAAACTGGAACCAGACATCAGACCTATCAGGCCCACGTATTTGTAAGGACCCTTTGTTCTAGCTCATAGAAAACCAGCTGCAGCTAACTTAAGCAAAAACAGGAATTTATTATAAGTTAGTTGAGTATAATAAACAATTCAAAACCTGGCACGTTACCTGGGCTTCAGTAGCCAATGGAACCAAGGGTTGGAGACCCTTTGGATAAATCTTCATACACTGTTTCTTTTCACAGGATGAAACCTCTTTTCCTCTGGTCCACGGGATGAGAAACACAACCACAAAAAAATTCTCATTTTTACATCTTAGAATGTAGGCAGCCACAAAAAGCCTGACTCCTTTCCACTTTGTCCCCAAACTTCCACAGAAGGGCTCAGACAAGTCTGCTTAGGTCAGGGACTCGCCTCTGGGCCAGTTGGCTGTTCCTGGGCATGGGTTCAGTGGTTGGCTTAGGTTGGGCAGGTGTCTAGCCCTGGGCCATCAACCTTTGCCAAGGGAAAGGGGGGTGTCACATTCTTCCGGGATAACTTCCATGGTGGCCATATAGATGAGGGAAGGGACAGTTCTTAGGAAAGAGGTGCCTCACAGGTATTCATCAGAGCACATAATGATCCACAATAGGATGGAGGAAAGAAAAGCTGGGAGGGTTTGCCTAGAAAACCACTTAACGCTTGAAAACTGTTCTTAAGAGCCAGCAGGAGTGCAATGTTTAGATGGATTGGGCATCTGCCTTATTTTTTCCTTCTAAATTATAAGTACTCTGAGGCCCTGGATGTTTTGTGGTTGTTTCTCATCTCCCAGCACTTGTCATAATCCCTTACACCTAATGCGTGGTCAATGAAGTTTTGTTGTAATTTTGATCTACAGTGTTCTCACTGGGGGTTTTGCAAACTGTATCTGTACAACTTCAGAAAAGAGTACTGGAAGTGTTTTTGACATTAAGAAATAAATCCACAGCCACTCTCCCCAGTTAGCTGCTTTGATGAGAGCACTCACTTGGAAGGGGAAGGCTTGGTAAGCATGGTAATAACTTGTTTCATTTCCCCAGTTCCGTTGTGTGTGTGCGATGTGCGTGGGAGAAGCACGTAGATGGAGTTCGGAATGCATATTGAGCATCTTATAGTGTCATGCAGACGTCCCATTTCTGTTGGGCTCTTGTCAGTGATACCAAGACCAGTTTTGGCCAGAATTAAGAGGGTGCAGAATTCACTCTTTAGATTCATGAATTCAGACATTTTCAGCTAGGATTCCCAGTGGGAAGTCTGTACCAGAATACTTAAGCACGAAAAATTTATTGGTTTATGTCAGAGAATGGCTGGCTTCAGGTGAAGCTTGATAGAGGGCTCAAACAGTACCAGAATACAATTTCTTTTTTTTTTTTAATTTGTTCTTTCACAGGGGTCTGTTTTTAAAAAAAAGATTTATTTATTTATTTTAGAGAGAGAGAGAGAGAGCGGGGAGGGGCAGAAGGAGAGGGAGAGAATCTCAAGCAGATTCCCCACTGAGCATGGAGCTCAACTTGGGGCTCGATCCCACGACCCTGAGATCATGACCTGAACCGAAATCAAGAGGCGGACAGACATGTCCCAAGGGTCTATTTTTAAACAAGGTTTCCCTTCATGTTCCCACAAATTACACCAACACTTCTTGGGGCTACATCCTTCCAGGGTTACATCAGTAGAAAAGATGAAGCCCACTTCTGTGCTAGTTTAAAAAATTCTCTGGACTTGAGTCTCATGGCCCCATTTGGGTTATGGGTCCAACTCTGAACCATCACTGTGGCTGGGGTTTATGGGGTGGATGAGATGCACTGCTTGGTTTAGTTTAGTAATGTGCTCACAACTGCAGTAAAGCTTAAAAGTTGAGAGTGGGGCGGTCAGCTCCTCCAAACAAAATTGGGCTATGATGTCACAAGAGGAGGAGATCCTGGGTTGCAAAATCAGCAGTGAAGTTTACAACATACATATTTGGCAGGAATTTCAGGGACCCTGTACTCTAAACAGCTCATTTCATAACTTATAAAACTGAAATCCAGAAAAGAAAAAGAGCTTACCCCTGGACACAAAACAAATTGAGAGCAGAGCCAAGGGTTCTTAAATTCCCATTTGGAGCTCTTTGCACTAAAGCACCTACCCTTTAAGGACCCATCTCTACAGCCCAGGTCATCATCTCCTACCTCAATTTTCATTTCCATGAGGGCTAATAGGGGCAGGGCTGCCAGGTACGGTTGCGCAGGTTACGGGCTGCACAATTCCAGGGGTTCCATTTACATAAAAATCTATATAAATGGCGCCCTCTAGAGTTGTGCAGAGCACAACCTGATGGGCATACATAGGGGTCCTGCACAGGAGAATAGATATGGAATCTGTTCTTTCTCAGGGACGGCAAACACTTGTCCCATGTAGTGACGCTTCTCCCTCCAGTATCCATGACAGGCATTGCCTGTCAATCATGTCACTCTTTCCCACTAAACTCAGACTTAATCACAGAATCTTTTTCAACCCAACCCTCGAGGTCCCCACCAGTTTTCAATTGTAGCTGGCACTTGAGATAATATCTATTTGCCTTTCTGTTCTAAAATGAGTAGCTCAAATCTGTCTTCAGAACGGTCCCCCTCCCCAGCCTCTACCTTAGTTTCTATTCATTGATATTAGCATCAGTTAGGAAATTTCCCCCCAGAATAAGCAGTCAATACTGCCATGATAATTTCAAAGAGTGTTTTAAGGATTAAATGAGATAATACAAGCAAAGTTCTTAGATAGTGATGGGCATCTTGCAAAGAGTTAATAATTAGTAGTTTAAAATAATAATAAAATATTTAAAAATCACTCTGTTGGAATCCATAAACATATGTCTGATGTACTAACAGTCCCTAATGCTTATATTCTTAATCTAATCCCTAGGTTATGAAAATAAGTCAGAGGTATAAATAACTGAGTATTATTGAGAATTAGATGTTTATCAGAGTTTTAGTTGTTACACACACACACACACACACACACACCCCTTCTGGGAATCAGGTTCCATGATCCAGTGGCTTTTAAAATCCAGGGATAATTTTGTGTCCTTAGGTCTTACGGCTATCTCATGAGTCAGTCTCTCTTTTCTCTCTCTCTCCCCAAACCTTTTATCTTTCTGTCTGTCTCTGTCTTTCTCTCTTGCCTGTTTTCAGAGGAAAGCAGTGAGCTTGCAGGGCTGTGTTTATGCCAGAGGCCAGAAGGGGCCGTCCTTCAGTGGTTCTCCCCAGCAATCCAGAAGCAGCGAAACAATTTCGGCAGGGTCACCGAGTCCAGGACCACTGGTTTGAGTGGGATCATAGGCAGAGCCAGCAGAGATACCACAGACCAGTCTTGCCCAGGGCTTCTCTGCCTGTGGTTTGCCAGCCTTACCAGTCTGAGCAAGGAGAGGGGGAGTGAGCAGGAAGGGTCAGTGGATGTTATTAGCTTGATGGCACTGGAGTCAGGAGCCATGCCAGCCCCGGAGTTCTCGGGCATACCAGGCTCTGGCAGAAACATTTCTTTTCAGGCTCCAGTGTCCCTTGTCCTTATCTTGATATTGGGCCTTTTATAAGTGGACCAGGGAGAGAGAGCCAAACTCTTAAGCTGCCTGCTTAGATCAGAGTGACAGAGAATGTTGCTGCAGGAGAGGACTTTGAAGATCATGTGATCCAGACTCATCATTGTAAAGATGAAGGCATTGGGAATCTGGAAGCAAAATCTTGACTCCAATATTCACCAACAGAGATAGTCCTGGGCTCTTTAGAAGACTCAGATGGGACAATTTGGTGGAGGATTATGTGTTGGCACTTGACCTTGAAGAGAGGTGGATAGGGATCTCAGGTGCCTTGGAAGGACATTGAAGGAAACATGTTTTGGGCAGAAAAATTTTTAAAAATCTGCTTCAGTGACAACCTGCTTTATTCATGCATGGGCCTGGTCCAAGACATTGCCAAATAAGCCAGTGGGAGAGGCAGAGGAGTCCAGGGAAGTCTCCCTGAGAGTCCCAGAAGCTGCATGCCCACCCCAGCTCTGCCACCTCCTTGCTGTGTGACTTTGCATCAGTGGCTTGACTGGCTGAGCCTTGATTTCTACTTCAGTTGCATGGGGACAATAAAGCCATTGCCAACTGGCCATAAAGGGTTGCTGGGGAGTAAAAAAAAAAAAAGGAAGGAAATGAAAGCAATTTCCAAATTGCCCCAATTCCAATTGCTTCAAATTGCCCATATCAGGTAAATAATTATTTGGGACTTGGACAGATTCTTCTGTGGAACTCTTTCATTATCACAGAAAGGAATTCTTGGATTCTGATGGACCAGGCACTGAGATAAGTGTTTACCCACGATCTCATTGAATATGTGCAACAGTCCTGCATCTTTCCATCGTGGTGACTAAGAGAAATAAGGTGCTTTTTCTGCCCTGTGCTGGGCAGTGCTCCCTGTCCTTGAGAATTTTGTCGAGGGGGTGGTTACATTTGAGATCCCAGTGGAGCGAGGCTGATGAGTGTATTACCCTGAGATGATCACATCATAAAACCAGAATAGATTTGACAGAGGACTTAATGTGCTCTTCAATATGCATTTGGTTTCACATCATATTATGTTTCCAAATCCCGCAAAATAAGGGACTCGTGGTGTCCCTACCTTTCCTCCCCACCCTTCCACACCCACATTCACTGAACAATAAATCGTCAGATGTGTCCTCTCTTCCCTGAGCACACACCTTCCATCTGAGTCAGAAGGAACACTTGAGAATTCCAGGAACACATTTAATCACTTAGAATTGGTCGGTGTCATCAGCCTCTGGGGAACTGATGCGCGATCTGGGAATTATAGTGAGCGTTCTTGTGGAAACATGTCGCTAAAAAGGTGCCTCCTTTCAGGCTCAGGTTTGGTTTCAGATCCAAGGCTTTTAAGGTTTTACGTTTCTCTACACTGATCTTGAGTAACTGAATTGGAAAGTGTTCTCTCTTATTCCTTTGCCTATCGGTGCTTGTTTGCTTATTTATTTACTTAAGCAGAAGAACGCCCCGTTTAAAATGCATCCAATTCTAGAAAATGGAATTTAAAATCTTAGTTCTGCTAAATCTCCAAGTCACAGGAGTGTCATTTATTGATTCCACAAATCTTTATGGAGATCCATGTGTGTGCTAAGCCCTGTGCTGGGTAGTGGGGTACCAGAATCACGGGTGGACACCCAGCCATCTCTTTGTCCATTATCCATTCGTTGCTTCAACAAAGATTTACTGAACACCTCCTGTGGGTATCAGGCACTGTACTATGTTGAACAAGGCAGCAATGTTCCCTGGTTCATGGATCTTACAGTCTTCTGGGAGCATTAAAACCTGGGCTGTGCTTTCTAGGTGCTCATCGTTTGGTGGGTGAGGAGGACACACGCAGGACACCCGCCAGCTGCCGGGTCAGGATTTTAGTGCAGTGGTGGTGGAGCAGAGTGCTCTGGAATGCCAAAGGGAGGACGGGGATGACATTAGGGAAGGCTGGGACTGTCAAAGCTGAGTGCGAGCTTTGGAGGCCTGAGACCTGCATTCGAATTCCACCTTTGCCTCTGGTCATTGTGTGACCTTGGCCTCCCCTTGTCTTGGTGTCCTCTTCTGTGGAATGAGGGTAGCAGTGGCATCTCCCCCAGGGTTTGAAGGTGCCACAAGGCTCTGTGGGGACAGCACTTGGTACGGTGCCTGGTGGCAAGCTTTCTTCTCCGGAGCCCATTCTGGACGTGTCCCTGGAAGGTGAAGGTGCCCATTGGTCCTGAGATGCGGTGGGCTGGTGAAATGGGTCCAGTTAGTCGTTGCTGCCATGCTGGTCTAGAAGGGCGGTGCTGGGCAAGAGGAAGAGAATCGGCTTGAAGCTGGGCCCGCTTGTTGGCCTAGGTTGGCATTTCTCAAAGTATGAGGAACACAGATGATGTTTAGGTGGTGCCGAGGCAAATACTGAACGATGTTAAGAGCTATGTATTTTATGTGCACTACAAAGATACTATTTTTCCATTTTTGGTGGTTCTATAATGCTTCCTTTAAAAATAAATGTATGTAGTTTAAAACAACTGATATGATTAAAAGGAGAAGCTTAAGGACTAGCAGGGTGTATGGGAATGTGGTAAAGCCATGCTTGGTACTTGCTTGTGCGGGTTTGGGGAATGCTGGCCTAGAATGAGGCTCTTGATGGTACCAGTTCTCCCATTCCTGGTCTGTGAAAGGGAAGTGACAACATTGCCTCTCAGGGAGCAAGAAGGTGACATGAGGGTGTGTGGGGGGAAGGCTGTGCAGGGGGCCTCGGGTGAATACCCACCTTACCCGAGCTGCTCTGTTCCTACCTCACTCCGGATTGCATTTCCCTCTTTGATTGTCTTCATCGCCTGTATCACTATTTAAAATCATCTTGTTTACACTCCTCCTCCATAATTCCGAAAATCCAAATGCCCTGAAAATAGAACGTTAAAAAAAATTGGTTTGGAACTCATCTGTTTGTTTTTGATATAAACTTGCAGTTTTTATAGCAAAACCTGACCTGAACTGATGTAGAACTATCTTTCTCCTTAACTTATCCTTAATTTGTGGAATAATTCATCCAAGGCCACACAGTTAATAAGTGGCAGAGCTGGGACTGAAATCCAGGCCTGGCTGGTCCCTCCAGCATCTTTTCTATGTAGCCTGGGCCTCTTGAGCTTCTCCACTTCCCTCCTTTGAGTTGTCTCTGCAGATCACCAGGATGGAAACTCTTATATCCACCTGCTGAGCCCTGTGGCCTGAGATGAACCTCTGGACATGTGGCACCAGCCCCTTGGGTCACAGAGGACATGTGTTACCGGGATGGGGTTCTATGGCTTTGTGGTTAATGTGTCAGGCTTTAGAATCCCACGGAGCTAGTTTTAGTCCTAGCTCTAATAGCACATACCTCAAAGGACATAAGCTCCAGGACACCATGGTACAGACTCAAGAACATGTGCTTGATTAATCAGTTTGGTTAAATGAATTAAATAATATCTATGAAAGTCAGAGTTCCGTGACTGGCACAAACTAAGCACTTGCAAAGGATAGCCGCTATTTTCATTTACCACTGGGAGTCCGTTTCGAGTTTCAGTATCAATAACTCAAGCTTTTTGACGAGTGCAAGTGACTCCTATTTGACGAGCTCAAGCCAGGGTAGAAACCCACAGTGACCAAAATCAGGGCCTAGAAGCTCTATGTTTTGAGCAGCCCAGACTTTGTACCCAGTTCTGACTTCCGTGACACCACTTTGCCCTTGTAAGGGCTGGCCTACAGCTGAAGGATGGAGGGAGCAGGGCCATGGGAGAGTGTTAGGGAACATTCTCAGCACTGGATCACTGATGCTTTGCCTGAGGGCTAAAAACGCAGTCAGTGTATCTGGTGCCTTTCCACCTGCCAATGATCCAGCTCCTGCCAGTTTGGGAACACTAACTCAGGTCTGTGAGGGCCCCCTCTAGTCATGTAAGCCGCCATCTTACCTGGCTTCCTCTCCCACCTCCACAAGCTTGCTCATATACCACATGTTTTATGCCGAGGCGTCAGCTCCAGAGGGGTTGGGTCTTCATGAAGAGAGCTGGAGAAGTGTAGCATGAGTGATTTTCGAGCCACGCTTGTACTTAACATTGTGTAGTTTTGGTTACTTCCCTTTTTTCATCAGAAAAGTGCATCTCGGAGTTTATTGATTAAATGAGTCTATGCAAGCAAAAGCACAATGTGAACTTGAAAGCAGTTTGGAGCTCTGAGGCGTTATTGAAATTAGTATCTTTGGGTTCACGTGTATGACAGGGAGCCTTGTTAAAATGACATTTGCATTTATTTGTTTTTCTTTAGAAAAAGGATTCAGAAGACTATCTGGGACTCACTGAATGTAGTCTCCCTCTTAGAAGGTGGATGGATATAGGGCGTTCTGTACTCATGGTGGGTATAGCCGGTGCAGAGTGAGTTGTTGCATGATCCAAGGAGAAGGAGTCCAGAGAGACCTTCTCAACCTGGGAATTACTAAAGGTGGCTGGGGCAGAAACTATGTTCCCAAGATGGCCACACCAATGTATGTCTTATTCCACAAGCTTATCCGACAACATGACAGGGACACTCCTGAGAGGTGGGGTCTCTGTTCCCTTGCCACAGAACAGGATGGATCTTTGTAACTGCCTTGCCCCACAGAATGTGGTGGAAGTGATGCCCGGTGACTTCCAAGTTTAGATTGTAGAAGGCAACGCAAACTGGCTCTTGGAATCCAGCTACCATGTTGAGGAAAGCCTGAACCATGGAGAGGCCATGCAATCTATGGCCCCAGCTAGACTCCAGCCTACAGCCAGCTTCTATCAGCAAACTTTTGAGTGAATGAGCCCTCAGGTGAATGAGGCCTCCAGTCTGAGTTTTCTAGCTGAGGCCCCAAAACATTGTGAAACAGAAATAAACCATTCCTACTGTGCCCTGAATTTATTCCTGGTCCCAGAAACCATGAAAGGCAATAAATGACTATTGTTGTTTTAAGTCGTGAGGTTTGGAGTTGATTTATGATGCAGCAGTAGATGACTAATTAAATAGATGATGATTTGGAATAGGAGGAGCAGGGCAAGTATCCTACCCTTGGGAGATCCTTGGCTAATACTGCAAGGAGGCTGGAGGTTCTGAAACTGCAAGGGAACAGAGGTCAATCATTCCTTCCTTTTTTTTTTTTTTTTTTTTTAAGGTGTGCACTTTATTGAACGGGTCTCAAGTCAGTGTACAGGAAAGCCCCGGCTGCCTCCATGCCTCAGCCCCTCTCCCAGGGAGACCAAAAGCCTTCATAAATCTTAAATTGGAGGGGACAAAAAAAGGGGGGCCATGATGGCAGACCATTCAAAATAAAACAAAAAGAACAAGTATTAAGGTGAAGATTAAAAACAATTTGGACTACATAATTTACACAAAAGCAATTCTATCACCCTCCCCTCTGTGGACTTGGGCGAGGACTGGCCCTTCTCCTCAGTGGCTTTTGGGAAGGCAAGGGACTTCCTGTAACAATGCATCTCACAATATTTGGAATGACTATTAAAAAAAAAAAACAATGTACAATCAAAGTCCCCGGCCACATTGTAGAACTTTGGGGATGCTCGCTCCAACCAACTGCTGTCACCTTCACCGTTCCAGTTTTTAAATCCTGAGTCAAGCGCCAAAAAAAAAAAACAAACCCAAAAAATCCAAAAACAAAAAGACAATTCAAAAACCAAATAAAGCCATGCCAATCTCAACTCGTTTTCTGCGCAAGTTAGGTTTTGTCAAGAAAGTGTGTAACGCGACTAAAGTAACAGTCCGCCTAGAAGCATTTGCAGTGGACGATGGAGGGGCCGGACCCGTCGTACTCCTGCTTGCTGATCCGCATCTGCTGGAGGGTGGACAGCGAGGCCAGGATGGAGCCTCCGGTCCACACAGAGTACTTGCGCTCAGGGGGGGCGATGATCTTGATCTTCACTGTGCTGGGCGCCCGGGCGGTGATCTCCTTCTGCATCCTGTCGGCGATGCCGGGGTACATGGTGGTCCCCCCCCGGACAGCACTGTGTTGGCGTAGAGGTCCTTGCAGATGTCGACGTCACACTTCATGATGGAGTTGAAGGTCGTTTCGTGGATGCCACAGGATTCCATGCCCAGGAAGGAAGGCTGGAAGAGCGCCTCCGGGCAACGGAACCGCTCGTTGCCGTCGGGCAGCTCGTAGCTCTTCTCCAGGGAGGAGGAGGAGGCCGCAGTGGCCATCTCCTGCTCGAAGTCCAGGGCCACATAACACAGCTTCTCCTTGATGTCACGCATGATTTCCCGCTCGGCGGTGGTGGTGAAACTGTAGCCACGCTCTGTGAGGATCTTCATGAGGTAGTTTGTCAGGTCCCGGCCAGCCAGGTCCAGACGCGGGATGGCGTGGGGCAGCGCGTACCCCTCGTAGATGGGCACAGTGTGGGTGACCCCGTCCCCGGAGTCCATCACGATGCCAGTGGTACGGCCAGAGGCGTACAGGGACAGCACGGCCTGAATGGCCACGTACGTGGCCGGGGTGTTGAAGGTCTCGAACATGATCTGGGTCATCTTCTCACAGTTGGCCTTGGGGTTCAGGGGGGCCTCGGTCAGCAGCACGGGGTGCTCCTCGGGGGCCACGCGCAGCTCGTTGTAGAAGGTGTGGTGCCAGATCTTCTCCATGTCGTCCCAGTTGGTGACGATACCGTGCTCGATGGGGTACTTGAGGGTCAGGATGCCCCGCTTGCTCTGGGCCTCGTCACCCATGTAGGAGTCCTTCTGGCCCATGCCCACCATCACGCCCTGGTGCCGGGGGCGCCCCACGGTGGAAGGGACGACGGCCCGGGGGACATCGTCGCCTGCGAAGCCGGCTTTGCACATGCCGGAGCCGTTGTCGGCCACGAGCGCAGCGATATCATCATCCATGGCGATCTGGGGGCGGTGTAAACCAGTGGTGGCAGCGGCGGAGCGGCGAGGGTGAGGGGCCTGTGCTCGCGGGGTGGACGTGGTCTTGGCGGTCGAGGTCAATCATTTCTGACCGTAGTTGGTCTGGGAGAGGGCAGAAGATGCAACAGAGACAAGAGCTTCCCGGATGGAATGTTTCTGTGGGAGAGGCAGGCAGATGACCCTATCTCTACCATTGAGTTTTGAGTTGACCCTCGAGACAAGGTTCTCTTCTGCAAGGTCATCATGGCTGGAGATAGCATACTCTTACCCCTCTGGATGCCGGAGGCTGGAAGCTTATCCCAGCTCCTCAGGACTTATGGAAGGTTTAAGGACAGAGCCTACTTACCCGCCATTACCTATTTCTCTTGGATATTGCAGGAGATAAAATTCCCTAAAACCCTTGGGCAACCATAAGTTTTAGACTCAAGATATAAATTCTCTGGTCACAAAATGATGAAGGAGTTTCTGCTAGTCAAGGTTCTTGATTGCAAACAATGGGCAAGAATTCTAGATGATTTAAGCAGAAAATGAAATTATTGAAAAGATTTGGGAGTTCTCAAAATCCCTGAGAAGGGTAGGGAATAAGGGCTAGATCACATGATAGAATGAGTTCAGCAAGGACACAGTTGCCACAGCCATTGGAACCTGGATGTCCCTGAACCCCAGATGCAGCTACTATTATGGCCCTTGGAACACAGATAAAGCTACTTCTCCATCAGGATGGAACCTCCCTGTCTCTACTTTGGGTTACTGGCACTCAATTCCAAGTCTAAGAGCAAATGAACCTGACTGGTGGATCCTGGGTCATGTGCCGCCTCCTAGCTGCAGGGGAAGCTGGGAAATCAAGGATCTAGCTGGGAAATCAATTTATCTTTGTACAATGAAGAATTCCCCCCACATAGAAAGAGGCTTCAGGGCGCCTGGGTGGCTCAGTTGGTTAAGCAACTGCCTTCGGCTCAGGTCATGGATCCTGGAGTCTCAGGATCGAGTCCCATATTGGGCTCCTTGCTCCTCAGGGAGTCTGCTTCTCCCTCTGACCCTCCCCTCTCATGTGCTCTCTCTCTCTCTCTCAAATAAATAAATAAAATCTTTAAAAAAAAAAAGAAAGAGGCTTCAGGTACTGAGCAAACAAAAAATTACAAAGGTCCACTACTGAGTTCTAGGCTTGTTATTAAGGATATATTAGTGTGTCACTGTGTGTTTGTGGGGGAGAAGGAGAGCAGACCTTGAATTTGAGAACTATGGGGAAGTTGCTGGTGAGAGCATTACATTTGGAAAATGTGATGTGCTGGTTATCTGCCTACTTATTCTCAGCACCATTCTTGCCCTTCAGTGTTCTACTCTGCACAGGACCTGGACCCCTGCAAACCTAGTCTCCCTTGGTAGGTTTAGCCAATGTGAAACCCTAGTAGGAAGTTGGAAGGTGGAAAGAGGTGGGAAGGCATGTTCTCTCTCTCACCACTTCCCATGGAATCTTTGGGAGTGACTGTATCCTTTGCGGTTCAGCCACAACAGCTCAGCACTGGTCTGGGAGAGCCCTCCTTGCTGGTCCCAGGACTGCCCCCGTGGCCCCTCCTTGGGGGTTCTACCACCCTTTCTGGCACCCCCAGTGGTGCAGTCCTAGTGCATTCCCGGGCTTGGATAAGAACATGTTCTCGTCTCTGTCTCAGCCCTTGTAGAAGGAGCTGCTTTCTCTAGGCTCCTGGGTTCTGCCTTACCTCCCTTTCTCTTTTTCTTCTTTTAGCACTTCCCAGACTTCATAACTAGCTCCCTGGGTCGAATCCCCTGTATTTGGAATACTAATAGGCTTCCTGTTTCCTCACTGGATTCTGACTGATGCACATGGTAATTTGGTAAAAACAATATGCCTGACATTTATAATATTCTCAATATCAAAGAGCTTTAATGTTTGGAATGCTGCCATTTCTTGCCTTTTCCATCTGGTAAACACATATGCACCATTCAAAACTTTCTTCAGACTTCAGTTCTCCAGGACGCTTTCCCTGATACCATCCCCACCCTCTGCTCCCTAAGCCCCAAGGGACCAAATACAGGACCACTCTCTCTTAAGTAATTATGTGACAATAGTGTGCATTGATGTTGACAGCGACAAGCATGAAGATTAGACGTACATGTTTGTAGGATAATGCTTCCATAGCTTTTCTTGGGCAAGAGTGTTGATATTTAAGTCTGGAAATCTGGTCTAGATTCCATTAGTAGCTAACTGCAACCTCGGGCAAGTCAGTTGACTTCTCTGGGCTGCAGTTTCCCCTTTTGAAATATGAGTGGGTTCAACTAGGAGAGTGATTTCCAAATGTTTTTTGTGTGTAAGTTTTAAGTAATGCTATGTGGAAACCCAATACGTAAAACAGAAATAAATGCTCTGACTGAAGTTAGGAGTGGGCATTCCCAGTGCTCCTCTATCCCCAGAACTTTGGTAGTACCTCTGTCACACCTCTAGGGCTCCAAGGAGCAGAATTGTAACTCTGCACTGGATCACTTTGTTTATATATTTTAGCTTTACACATACAGCTATGTGTAAAGTAGATGAACTGAAGCCAATTAAGGATGATGCTCATGCATTGTTCATATGATATTTGCACACGGCCTTATTTCTACCAATAGATTTGGGGAACCTGAGTACAAATCTTTCCTGTAATCATATCAAATAAGAGATGTATATTTTTGCCACTGGAAAACCACATCACATTCAATGGTAGATGTAAATGGAATCCTGGGGAAATATTTGAATATGGATGCTCCAAATCTTTTTACCATGAACCTGATAAGATCATTGTACTAGCTTTGAATACTGAGGCTCAGTTACCCTATAACCAACATTCCTTCTTGAAACTAACCGTATCTGTGTTGGTTCACCTTTTCCAACCCTGTATGTAGCCTAACTAATTGGCTCTACTGAGCTGAGGTGGGTATTCACCATCAACATAGCTTGATACCTTAGGAAACATCTTTGTAGCCAGCCACAATAGAGACAGTTGAGTGTTTGGATAAAGTTCAAGTACACTGACTTGTGCTTTCTTTATGGAGGGAAGAATCATAGGGGCATGGGCCAGAATAGAAGCAGATATTTTGAATAAGGCTGGGATCTATCTGGAGTTGTCCTTAAGAAGGAGAAACTTTGACCATGGGAATTAACACATGTTCTCTATTCAATTTTTCATCCTTATCATCATTATCTTTGCAGCCAACATCATTATCTTCAAAGGCATTGAACATTTACTATGTGTCAGGAATAATGCTCAGCACATCTAATTCCTACAACCATCTTTTTTTTTTTTAAGATTTTATTTATTTATTCATGAGAGACAGAGAGAGAGAGAGAGGCAGAGGGAGAAGTAGGCTCCCAAGGAGCAGGGAGCCCGATGCGGGACTCGATCCCAGGACCCTGGGATCATGACCTGAGCTGAAGGCAGACGCTTAACCATCTGAGCCACCCAGGCGCCCTCCTACAACCATCTTACCCTTGTTGTTTATAGATGAGAAAACTGAGGTTTAGACAAATTCTATTACTCACTCTTTTTGCATTCATCAGCTAACAAGTAACTGAACTTGGAGTCAAACCCACATCTGCTTAATTACAAGACCATGCTCATAAATGACATGCTACTGCCTTCCCACTTCCAGAACTGCACAATGCAAGGGTAAGCTCCCCATGCCTGTTTGTCTTTTAGCATGACGAAATTGCCATCACTAGCCTGTCCCCTCGCACCACAAGGCCTGCGAAACCCCTATGGGAAACCTCCTGGTGACTTATCCTCGACTTAAAGCGGCTTCAAGCATTTGCCTTCCTTCCATGCCTGCAACTGCTGGGTATTGTTGAGCTGTCACCTGGCTTGGGGGACCTGCTGAATCAAGACTGAAACCAATTAACATAGGAAACTTGCCAAATCATCCTCCACACCCCCAGCAGACAGCCTAATTTCCTTGCTGATGAGAACTTCTCACTGGCAATGATCTTGTCCCTGCCATGGGGGATTTTCCAGGAGAATCACATGTCTCTCTTCAATGGCTGCAGAAAGTCAATTAATGAGCTAAAAAGGCAGAAATGAAGAAAAAGGTGGCAAGGAGATGAGCATAGAGAGCCAGAGAATGTGGCCAATGATTACAGAGAAGGCCAGTCATTTAAGCCAGACTGTGGGTTCCATGAGAAAGATGCCTTGGTTTAATGGTGATGGGAGAGACCACACTGACTCCTGATCTCTGAAATCATCACCATCCACATGAGCACTGAAAGAGCACTAGACCTCCATTTCAATCCCTGAGTGATACTGACATATGGTACTTCCAGAGCAAGTTTTTCCCTTTTCTGGGTCGTATGGCATAGAGGTTAAAAGTGCAGGCCCTGGGCTTTAATTTTGAATCTAGTCTCCACCCCTTACCAACTGATTTTGAGCACATTATTTAATCTCTCCAAGACTTTGTTTTCTCAACTGTAGAATGGGTTAGTGATAATATTCATCTCACAGGTCTGCCACAAGGATAGAGGGAAATAATTCTTGCAGAGTAGTAAGGGCAGTGGCTGGCACATCGTAAGAATTCTCTGACTTAGGATGGTTTTGGCTGCAAGTAACTGAACTTCTGGCTCAGAGAGGCTTTAAAAGGAAGCGTGATAGCTCATGTAACCACAAGTTCAGGGAGAGGATGTCTTCAAAGTTGGTTAAATTAGTTCTTTGGTGATGTCCTCAAGAACCTGGTTCCTTCTATATTTCTGTTTTGTGATCCTGAGTTTTGGCTCCACAATCAAGCTGGTAATAGAATGGCTACTATGCAGATGTGTCAGTGTCCTAGGGAAGAAAAAGATCTGCCTTTCCCATGACTCTATGTGAAACAAAAGATTTTTTTTTTTCAATCCTATCAGCAAACTTCTGTTTATGTCTCATTGGGTCACATGTCTGTTCTGACCAATCACTGTAAGAAGCATTTAACCAATGGAATCACCTGGGAGTTAAGGGGTATAGTCAGCTTCCCCTGAGGCTGCATGGAGGGAGGTTGTATGGCTGAACAAAATTGAGGTTCTGTTAGGAAAGAAGAAGGGAGATGTGGATACTGGCTAGGCATCTGACCGAAATCTCCATAATCGATAAATTTCACTATCATTTTTATTATTACCATCTTTATCATCAGTTTCTGCTTTAGACTACTTGCTAGCTATCCCAGTCTCTTTTGCATTCTGAGAATCATGACTCTGATCTTACCATGTCAGTAAGTTTGGTCTCTGCCTCTTCTGATGAGAAGGCAACTGAAATGTAACATTTCTGCTTCCAGCGTTCATTCTCCAACCAGAAACACCTCAAGCCAAACACTCCAGGTATCCAGAACTACTAAGAAGGAGCCAAAGGAAATTGATTTCAAGATCCCAGCATCTGTCACTCACAACAGTGAGTTGTGTAACTGAGCCAATGACATAGTTGATTATGTGCCAAAGCCTTTTTCTACTTTAGGAACACGCCTGGGAATCCTTCCTCTCTTTAAGATGGCAAGCCCACCTCAAATAGAGTTCTGGATTGAAGGGTGGTAGATTTGAACATTTCTAGCTCATTGAGGTAGCTCTTCTATGTTTTGTGGTCACAGATTGGGTGGCTAACACATTTTTTTTTTTCTTTTTTAAAGAAAGACCCATGTGGATGGCTTGGTGAAAAATTACTCCCATTTTGGAGAAACAACCCAAAACATAATGACATATCAAATATTCCTCAGTTACATGGGACAACCAAATTTTTTTTAGCTCCTTCACCCCACAGCACAGTTCAGTTCCATATGCATAATTGAATTGATTTTTTTCTTTTTAATTTAATTTATTCTTGGATTTGGTCACAAAGAAGGCTGCTTGTTGAGCAGATGGCATAGACCATTTCTGTGTGTTACAAGTGGTCAGTTCAATCAACCATCATCAACCCCTCATCTGCTAGTCAATTGGCCTGAGTCAACCAGAAAATGATGTGTTTGGTTCTGAGGGTAGACATGGGTCTATTGCCTCATAGTTTAGATAACATTTTTCCTCCAAGGGTCAGGTCAGACCCTGCTCTCTGATGTCATACTCCCAGGCAAATGGCAGAAATTCAGTACCACGGGAGTGTTCTCAATGATCAGCCAGGAAATCTCCAGAATCTGGCAGAGTGAATTATGGTTCATTGAGTAAGATGTTCATCACCCTCTTCTTAGAAATAAATTCCCTTTGCTTTATCAGAGAATCATGAACACTTAGTGCTAGAAATGACTTTGGAGGTTATGTGTTTAAATGTTTTTGCTGCACAGTCCATGGGGTGGGCCTAATTTGTGTCTGCTGCAGGGACTCTGATACAGAGATTCTGTTTGTGTAAAGTCCCCATAGGCCTCTTAGGAGAGCCAGTGATGGAATATGTTGGAGGTGACTGCTCTAGGCTAAAATTCTTGAAATGAGATAGGGAACAAGGGTTGCCCCTTAACTCTTGAATTGACGCTAAGTTTGAGTCCAGTTCTTTTTTTTTTTAAGACTTTATTTATTTATTTGAGAGATAGAGAGCATGAGAGAGAGAGAGAGAGAGAGCAAGCACAAGCAGGGGGAGGGGCAGAGAGAGAGGGAGAAGCAGACACCCTGCTGAGCAGGGAGCCCAAGGTAGGACTCGATCCCAGGACCTTGGGATCATGACCTGGGCCAAAGGCAGACACCTAACCAACTGAGCCACCCAAGCGCCCCTTCAGTCCAGTTCTTGAATGGCCTGTCAAAGAAAGGGGATAATTTTGGATGTGATACATTTTACATCTTGCCCTCTATCCTTGCCCCAAAAGACCTCTCCCAAGTTCCCAGAAGAGAAAACATGGTAAGAAATTATATGTATGAGTCAAAGAAAAGAATCATAACCCCAGGCTGCAAGGTACTGAGAACATAAGGAGACTCTGCTTAGGAGTCTGATTAAGAGTTTGCTTTTATGATTCCTGGAGTGGTGGAGGCATGATGAGAACAAAATCTGGGAAAGTGGAGAAAGAGTACAGCCACTCGTGCGCTAGAGAGTGTGTGACTGATTGATCAATGCTATTATGACTTGGCTCAAGGGGAGCAGTAAATATAACGGCCCAGAAGGCCTGGCACCAGCAGCTGCACATGAGAACTTTAGTGGTCACTAAGGAGGTAGTCACGTGAACTGAGCTCATCTATGTGTCTCCTTCCTCCAGGACCTTACATGTTGGGAAGCTTGGTTGACCTTCATTCATTCCAGTCATGGTGCCTTGACATTGTTGTTTGGAAAACTCTTCAACGTTTTCCCTCAGTCTCTCTTGCAAGCTAGTTAGAGTTGGTTCTGTTGATTGCAGTTCAATTACCCTCACTGTTACAGGGTCCCTTTATGAATTAACTAATTGCAAAATAGACAGACACCAGAGGAGTGAGTTTGGCCATTTAGGGGGGTTGAGCCCTGAAGCTGTCAGCTCATCACTGTCCTGCTACTCGAACACTGCCAAGCACAGCTGTATGTTCGGGCTATTGGGCAATGGAAATGTGTCAGTAGTGAATGCTTGGCGCTTCACTGCAGGTGGAAGACACAGATGGTTAGCTGTCATGATACTTAGTCTTGTCAAAAATCATTGCTCTCTTTCTTGTCTCAGTATGACCTGTGCCAACAGAAAGAGGGCTCTGGGAGTCAGCACAGCTAGGGACTAGTCCAGCTCAGGCTCTAGCTAGCTGTGTGACCATAAGCCAGTCATTGTACCTCTCTGCAGTCAGTCTCCTCACCTGTGAAAGAGTGAAATAACGCACAGCAACCCAGCATACAATACTAAGAGCAGCAGAATGGGTCCGGTTCCCAGAAGGATGCTGGTGGGCCAAGTGGTGGTGCTGGTGGTGGAAATCTGCCTACTTAGGCTTTCCTGTTACCTTCTCTTTTGGTTCTTGAGGTACTTGTGGGGAACTCTAGAGGTCTGAGGAACACATTGATGACAAGATCACTAAATGATTTCTAAGGAACTTTCCAGTCTACAATTCAATTTATTTTAATTATTATTATTAGAAAACAGTCACATTCCCATTTCCTCCAGCCCTTCATTAACCATAGTCCTCATCACTCCACACACTATACCTTTTCTGTGTGTACAGGGAAAGGGGAAAAATGGGCTGTTTATCTGTTTAGTGCTTGCTGATTAGATCTTCTCTATTTGTGAAGATGGTCCTGATTACTGACGATATGCCATGGAGCCACCAACAAATCTGGTAGAACATTCTCCTGCTGGAAGGAACCTTCCAGGTCACTTATGGCCACCTGTCAGGCTTTTCAGGGCTCCATGGTCCTGAAATAAACTTACAGAAGCACAATAAGTTCTGAAAGCTCCTAGTCCTTAGAGCCCATGTTTGGATGTGCTAAGGATAAAATACTTCTCTGAGAGCATCCTCAGAGATGCTTATCCTCTGAGAACGTTTCAGATCAATTTATAATACTGGTACGTAAAGGCGTACAAGAAATGTCGGCATTTCTATTCACTCATAGTCCTTTCCTATAGAATCTTCCCTCCCCTTCTCTCCTTGGAAAATCAGCTAACGAGGTGCTGAAGGATCTGTGTTTGTATTAGGTGATCCCTCCCTGATGCCTGCCAACCATTTCTGATTGGTTTAGAAGTGGCCATTTGACTCAGGTATAACCAAAAAGCTCCCCTCTACTGCGACACAGAGTCCTTGTCATTTAGCTGTTGATGGACATGGAGCTGTATGGGAATATGGCTCTGGGACAGCTGCCATGTTGGGCCATAAGCAATAGAGGAAACAAGGATGCCAAGAAGAGAAGATAACATATACACAAAGAGAAGGTAGACAGCAGACAACACAAGGGAGGAGAGGGAGAGAGGAGAGGGAGGGAGGAAGGGGGGGAGAGAGAGAGAGAGAGAGAGAGAGAGAGAATTTTCTGATATTCTCAGTCCACAAGGCTGCTTAACCTTCCTACATTTAGTTTTTCTTTAGCATCCCTTGGATCCTTCCATCAAACCTGAACTGTTACTTGAACTAGCCACAATAGGCTCTGTTCTTGGCAATCAGGCAACCCTTAATTAAGACAAAAGACTTAATGAAACAAGTCATGGCACCATCTACCCTGAAAGAGCTTGTTCATCTCTTTATTCACTCAACTGATATTTACTTAACCTCAATGTGCCAACACTGTGGATAACAGCATGAAGGATACAGTGATGAACAAATATTTAGGGACTGAAAATGATTTCAAGTGTGAAATGGCTGAAAGGTCCAGCTTGGTGAGGAGACAGCGTGTTGACTGTCATCCTTTATTTGAAGGGAAGTGATAGGAAGAGGAATTAGACTTGCTTTGTTAGCCCCAGAGGGCATAAGAGAGTTGATGGACAGAGATGAGATGGGGCAGATTGGGCCTGAGCATAGGACAGAATTTTGTAGCAATTTGGCACTGTTTAAAGATGAAACAGATTGTCTTGAGAGTTGAGTTTCTCCTACTACTGGGCCAAATGACCAGTGTTTGGGGATTTTGTGGGATAGTTGCAAACACTGGAGGAAGGTTTAGATTGTGTAACTTCTAAGATTCTGCCCCAGAGCGCTAGATTATAATTTTACCTTGGACCTTTAGGTTTGCATGATTTCAGGCAAATTATTTAACTTCTCTGGAGCTGGTCCTCATCTGTGAAAATTAGGATAGGAAACTCTCTGGCTCTGTGGTTGTGAGGAATAAATTATACGGCACTTAGTAAATCCCTGGCACAGAGAAGGGACTCAGTAAATGAGTGTTTTCTTGATTCTTCTCTGTGACAGGTGACAGGTGAGGCTTTTCTTTTCTTGAAACGCCGCTTTCCCCACTGCTGCTGCCACTTCGGGGACGTTCTTTGCTTTAAGCACCTGTATAGCTCATGAAGGCAATATAGCTTATGTCGTATTCTTGCTTAGCAGAGGGCTGTGCACAAAGGGGGCCTTTGTATATACTAGTGGATGGGACTCAATACGGAGTCTTAGCTAACGGCCCCCAAGCTGAAACTTTCACGAGGATGCATTTCTTCTCTACCCTTTAAAATTAAACACTGAGTCACAAGTAGACACTCGTCCCCAAAGAATTGCATGCATGTGTGCACGCAGACTGCACCTAATAAATGCACAAGGCGTGCAGACAGACATGACCGTGTCCATCCACACTCACAGAGAGGCACTGACCTTCACTTCCCCCTCCCCCCAATCAAGAAGATAGAGGAATCCGCCTGTGGGATGAGTCACAGAGGCGCTTTGGATGAAAGTTAGAATTCAGCATCCCCGGGGAATCTTTATTTATAGCCTCAACTGCTGGAGAGGGGGCTGAAATCATTCCTGAGGAGCTTCAGCGATGGAGAGTGATAAGATAACCAAAAGATGTCGTTCCCACCACCGAGCTCTGTTAGAGGCAGGCGCCTGTTGCCGCTGAGCCGAGAAGCGCTGTGTCACTCCAGGGCTCCTGTCCACAGGGAGGAATTGAACTGCCTGCCTTCTAGTTGGTCCATCGGCCGCTGCTGGGCCCCTTTCCCCAGTGCACAAGCAATCTCGATGCTAATCCTAGCAAATCCCCCCAGCTCCAAACAAACAGAAACCTCTGTGGGCTTGCAGAGGTCACTGATCACAGAGGATGCATTTTAGATTCGTAATGATACAGTCTAATCCACTGGCGCAATGGTCCTGCCTCTGTCAACAGTGTGGTTTCTGTAATGAGCAGAGCAAGAAGCGTGGGGAAAATGCAACGTTGGATCCAACCTGCCTTCCCGAGGGAGGGGGTGGAAAGAGGCAGCTGGCTCTTTGCTGGGCATTGAGGGACAGTCTGGTGGGGGGTAAGGGTGGGGCAGAGAGTGTCTCATGTACTGTTGCACTCCTAGCCCCCAGCACACTGCCTGACATAGAGGCAGTCCCTAGATCTTAGTTGAAAATGGATACACGCATGACCTCTTTAATTTCCCAGTGTATGAGAGCCCCAGTTATAGTTCTTGGGTAAGATTTGTGCTTGAGAGGAAAGAATATTTTCTAGAGAGCTGGGAAGACCAGGGCTCTAATCCTGCCTCTTCTAAAAGACCTTGGGCAAGTCACCTAATCTCTCTAAGCCTCAGTTTGCTCATGTGTAAGATGGGGACTCATGAATACCTATTATGTTTTGGATGCTATGCTAAGTATTAGAGAGAGTGCAAGTATGTTACTTCACTATGGTTTATGCTACCTGGGAGGAATGGATATCAAGTTATTATCAGCCAATATAACACTTGAATTGAATTAATTGGTTAGATTGTACCAGGTAGGAAACAATACCCACCCTACCCCACCAAGACTGCCTGGGATGGTTTTTTTTTTTTTTTTTTTTTTTAAGATTTTGTGTTATTTATTTATTTATTTGAGAGAGAGAGAGAGAGAGAGAGGGTGGGCCTTCGAGCATGAGTTGGGGGGGAGGGGCAGAGGGAGAGGGAGAGAGAGAGAGACTCTCTCAAGCAGAGCCTATGCTGAGTGTGGAGCCTGACAAGCAGGGCTTGATCTTAGGACCCTGAGATCATGAAGATCATGACCTGATCTGAAACCAATAATCAGATGCTCAACCCCAACTGAGACACCTAGGTGCCCCTGGGACGGCCTGTTCTGTTGGACCCTTATTTCCAAGCCCTGCTCTGAGTGTGAGTTTTCCTCAGCTCCCACTGTTCTCCTTTGGCTCATTCATGCTCCTGGACCTCTGCTCCTAGCTGAGGCGAGAGATCCCTTGGACCGGACACCAGCTGCCCAGTGCAGACTCTGTGCTCTGCCTCACATGCTTTTCCTCTTGGCCCTTGACCCTCACTTGTCTCCTGGCCCTGAATGGTTTAGGTATAAGCTCCTGCTCTTCTTCGAACTCTACTGCTGGTCCGAACCTTTCCAACATGTCAGGGCTGCCGGAGACTGGCCTGGCGTTTGGTCCTGTCAGTTTCCACCTCTGATTCTTCGGGTTGGTTCAGCCCTGGAGTCCTGAAGGGACCAAGCTGAAGAGCCCTGAACCTACCTTTCAAAGAGAGAGAGCACCAAATCCAGCACTTGAGCTTTGAAGTAATGCCAGGGGAGGTCAGAGGGCGAGGGAAAACAGGATGTGAGTCCGGGGAGAGCAGGAAAAGTCAGGAAGTGGAGGACAATCACCTTAATGGTATAATGTCTATCCTTACTCTTGCAATAAAGAATGGTTACTGCAACCACCATTAAAACATCATTTCCTAGACTGACAGAATAATGTAATGATTATTAAAAGCTCAGTCTTTTGAACCAGACAGATCTGAGCTTGAAACCTGGCCTTATTTCTTGCTAGCCTGGGCGAGTTGCACCCTCTTTCTGAGCTTTGTGTTCCTCACCTGTAAGATGGGGTCCGAAATGGTCCCTGCCTCATAGACTTGTTGAGAGCATTAAATGAGACACTGGATATAAAGTGCTTAGCACAGGGCCTGCGGCACAGTACACCGTCAATAAAATGGTGGTTATGATGACTGAGATTTGTTCTTGTGACCCCTGCTTTACTGGCTGCTCAGGGTCATCAGGAGGACCCCATAAGATAAAGAATTGAACATGTTTAGAAGAAGACTGGAGGGCTCGATGTCCACAAAGAGTATTAAAATAATTATCTTCTTTCTTGGTTTTTGAAATTTGCTAAATGATTGGACATAGATTGGGTGCCTCACAGCCAGAGGGTGTGAAGGACTCCCCCAGACCCGGTTCCTGTATGACATTTTGATCTGGTGCAGTGGGATGGAAGGGGCTTCAACTGCATCTTCCTACCATCCCGGGGCCTTCTGGGCTATCAACATTGCTCAGGCTTTCAAGCTTAGCAGAGTGGGCTATAAGTGGGGAGGACCAAGAGCTAAAGCTTTATTTGCCAACCATTTCTCAGAGCCTCTGGCTCTGAGGCTGCCTGGGACTGAGTGATCCAAGGAGGTGACAGAGGACCAAGCAACAAGCCCTGATTTATGACCCAAGGTTCCCATTCTAGAAGCCACATCATTAGTCCCTTTGGGAAAGAGCTTTAACCAGCTGAACTGCCTTTCCAGCTGCAGGATTGAGTCCCAGGCCTGCTCCCAAGGGCTACTCCTTTTTATGTACCCCTTAGGGGGAAGAAAACCTGTAGAGCAAAATTCTGGGACTGGGTCTGTATGGGAACCTGCCCTCTTACTGGCCAGGCAAACGCAGTGGAAGATAGGGGTGGTAGAGTTCATAATATATGCTGGGCATACATAGAGTCCAGAAGAAGGGACAAATAGTCTTTTACTTTGTGTTCCAGTCTTTTTTTTAAAGATTCATTTATTTATTTGACAGAGAGAGATAGTGAGAGAGGGAACACAAGCAGGAGGAGTGGGAGAGGGAGAAGCAAGCTTCCTGCTGAGCAGGGAGCCCGATGTGGGCCTCAATCCCAGGACCCTGGGATCATGACCTGAGCCGAAGGCAGACGCTTAATGACTGAGCCACCCAGGTGCCCTTATATTCCAGTCTTATCTTACAACCTCTACAGACACCACAGTGGCTAATGGTGCTCCACCACATTTCAGTTTTTCCCTAGCATCCCAGTTGATATGGGACCATTATAGTAGAATTTTGGGATACCCCATGTGGCCACACCTTTCACCAGTGGTAGGTATTACAAATACCTACCATTCTCCCCATCTTCCTTTCTAGCATAACTGTGTGGGCAACAATGTGCTAAAGTGGACCCCTCCACTAGATCCAGGCATGAGCCATGTTTGGTCTCACTCAAACGTGACATTTCTAGTCCCATTTGCTAATGATTGGTTTAGGTGTGGTCATGTGGATTAGCTCTAGCCAATGGGACCGGAGGCAAAGTCTCCTGTAACCATCTAAAAAGATTTTGCTTTTTGATAAGAGAGAGACATGTGAGGAGAAACTGTGGTCTCTCTTTTCTTTCTTTTGTATGTCATTGGGTGAAGATGTGGTGCTTGAAGCTGTGACAACTATCTTGCCACCATGAGGGAAAAGCCAAGAGCACAGGGCGTTGAAATTGGTGAGCCACTGATCTAACCCTGAATCTAACTGCCAACTTGAAGATTTTCTGTTAAAGTATTAAAAGTCCTTATTGTTTAAACACATTTAGTCAGATATTGTTACGTGTATCAGAAAGCATTCAGGGAAACCTCTCTTCATTTGACTCTCTCTTTCCTCTCCCTTCCGTGCCTTAACCTAAGGGACTCAAACTTGGCTGCCTGCAGGGACCAGCGTGGAAATACAGAAAGGTGAACCTGGAGTGGTATTAGAGAAGCAAACTGGTGAGTGAGTGCTTCTTATAAAGGGGCTGGTGCTGGCCATACAGGAATGCTGGCGTGGTGTGGCTAGATGTTTTTACTGTTCAAGACAAACTGGAAAACTGCATTTTTATATGGAATCTCTCAATTTTATATGTGCATTTACATTTTAAAGAAAGATACTGTATGGAGCAAACCAACACATCTGAGTACTCGGTATAGTCCAGAAGTCACACATTTGTGCCATGACAGTTCATCCCAAAGTACCATCTCTTCCTAGCTTGATCACAAGTGTGGCCTGTCAATGACTTCTTTCAGATTTTGTGTTGGGTGGGGCTGTGGCTGTGGGCTTGGGTGATACAGGGATGGGAAATGAAGGATGGGGGAAGGAAGGATGAAGGTGACAACTGTGGCCTGCTATTAAGGTGGAACATCTATAAGACAACAAACTTTTACCTTGTGGGTCAAACCTTTTCCTCACTTAGATCCTGAGTGTGATTTTTACAGAAAGGATTACTGTCACTCCACCAAGTCCCATTACCAGTGGTCCCCTTTTCTTATTCGAACATCACTGTTGTTCAGGTTCTAAAAATGGAATTGAGGAGAGTCTATACCACCAAGTAGCTAGAGGGCCAGAAAGTTGGATGCTGCCTCCTAGAAGACTGCGATCCACAGGACTTGGTGAGTGCTGTGGAGACACACATTCTGTCTGGGAACAAGCCTTCTCAGGCCCATTTAGTCCAATAAGTGCACTGTTCTTTTTATTTATTTATTTATTTTTTAATTTTTAAAGAGTTTATTTATTTATTTGAGAGAGAAAGAATGAGACAGAGAGAGCATGAGAGGGGGGAGGGTCAGAGGGAGAAACAGACTCCCCGCCGAGCAGGGAGTCCGATGCGGGACTCGATACCAGGACTCCAGGATCATGACCTGAGCTGAAGATAGTTGCTTAACCAACTGAGCCACCCAGGCACCCTGTACTGTTCTTTTTAGCAAAATAAAAATATCCCGTGGAAAATCCAAGGACACTGTCTGCAGAGAGAGGCTTGCACCGAAAGATCATTCCCCTTCCATGCTAAGAGCATTTTGGTGGGTGGGTAAATACAAACACAGCGCCCTAGGGAAGGCCTGGATGGCTGTGGACATTTTAGATCTTTGCTAAACTCACTTTCCATGGACCTGCTCCTCAAGGGCAAGTTGAGTCCTGGCCCCTGTGTGACCCAAGTAGGTTGTTTAATTTAAGTCCACAGGCTGTAAAATTGGAAATCTTCATGTTTGCCTTTAGGTCATCAAATTAAAAAGTTTTTGGAGTGCCTTAGTTGAAAGGCATCAGAGAAGAGCTAACATGAACTTCATGCACTGTACTGTGTAGAGCCCAATGATGCCCTCTCGATGACAAGGGAGGATGAGTCACCACCAGCTTCAGGGATTGAGAAGAAATGTCAATGAAGCCATGAATAATAGGTGCTGTACTGACACTTAAGAAGGCTAAGGACAAGAATTAGTTGGCAGGGAAGAAAACAGTATGCGGGGGAGGCCAGCCCCAATCCTGCAGAGCCCCTGTAGCTCATTGCCGTTTGATTGAATACCCAACAAAATAGGGAATTTCTTTCATTTTAAAGGAAAAAATGTGGATGTGTTGGAGAGAGGGGTCCCTTTTCAAGGGCAGAGAGGTGGACTTGATGGCTTCTGGAAGCCCCTTCAGGCTCCAGGCCTTTATCATAACCGAGGGGGCTGGCAGTCAGAAATCAGTGAATTCAATCCCTTCTCCAAACATCCCGGGCTCTTCAGAAGGAAATTCTGCAGAAGGGCAGAGCCCAACCTTGGCTACTTCTAGGTAGACCCCAACATCCCAGGAGTGCTTAAGGAATGTTAGGATGCATTTCAATCTTTGCCATCAAGACAGTAATGGTTCAGAAGACAGTTTCTGCCCTCTGCATAAGGAATAGGAAGTGAGGTTAAAGAGTTGATGATTGTGTTTCCACAGACCTTCTGATTAAATACTTTGCTGGTGTTTCATCCTAGGTGGACCAGCAAAGGATGATCACCAAGAAAATGACCAAATACCTTGCCATCTGATAGTATCTCCACTTGCTTGTCAGTTTAAAGCAGCCAGAAACATCTCAGTAAGGGCGTGTAGACTGTCTCAGAGGAGAGAAGGTGATACCACCCCACTGCTTCCACTTTGATGGACGTTGCTGCATCATCAACTAGTATGTGCAGATTGAGGGGTGTGGGCCAAGATGAGAATGTTAGTAACAGCAAAGCCTGTTGTAGGTTGGGTTCTCTAGAAGCAGACGTGAGACGGGGTTTGGTGTTAGGGATTAACACCTGTGGAAAGGAGATGCCTGGGCAGCTGGAGAGGCTGAACCGTGATTCTTGTTCCCATTGTCCTGTAGTAGGCCAAAAGGACCGAGCCTTTATCTGTCACTGGATATGCGCTCTGGGGAAGGGTACAGTCTTTTTTTTTTTAAAGATTTTATTTATTCATTTGAGTGAGAGAATATGAGAGAAAGAGAGCACATGAGAGGGGGAGGGTCAGAGGAAGAAGCAGACTCCCTGCCGAGCGGGGAGTCCGATGCGGGACTCGACCCCAGGACTCCAGGATCATGACCTGAGCCGAAGGCAGTCGCTTAACCAACTGAGCCACCCAGGTGCCCCGGAAGGGTACAGTCTTGAGCAAAGTGGCTCTCGGGCAGCTCAGCTGAGAGCACCTGCAGCAGGGGGCATGGTGAATTCTTCCTTGAATGGAGATCTGTGTCCTTCACAAAATCCAAATCTCAAACCCAGAGAAGGTCCTCTTACAGATGTGATAGCCATGAAACAGCCCCTTAGAACCCCACGTTATCTCCTGACCAAGGCGTTTGGACAAAGCAACTGAAATGTCCGTGATGGTGGTGAGAATGATGATAGCAAGAACTCAGGCTTTGGATTTGGATGGACCCGGATTCAAAGTCCATGTGAAAACTTAACCAGATGTGTGACTCTGGGAAATTAATAACCTTCACTGAACTCCATGTCCTATTCTGTAAAGTGAGGATAATAATATAAGCTGGTCCTGGGCTTACTTGTCTTCAGGTCCATACTTTCCCTTACTTCCTCAGTTCCGGGTCAAAGGAGCAGATCTCTGCAAGCTGCGGTTCCCAGGCTCCTGTGTTGCTTGCTGGCTTCTACTTGGGTTTGGCCAATGGTGGGATGTCTCGGGGCAAGAAGTCAGGACATTTCTCCCTTCTCCATCAGCTTCAAGTAGTATCTCTGGCAACAGCTGTGTCTCCACAGAGGGGAGCTAGAATTAACATGATCACACTTTAAGGGCTACGTGTACAGGTTTTAACAATGTTGATGAGCCAGTGTCTTAATAAAGATTATTTTAGTTGATTAACCATCACTCATATAAAGGATGGGAATTTTGGTTAGGACATGGAAAAGCCTATGATGGAAGTATGTCAAGGCTTGTACTGCAGGGACGTGATGAGCAAATAAACTAGAGTGAGGAGAGCTTCAGGGTGTCAGGTAGCGGCAGTGAGGCAGAGGAGGGGACCCTACAGTAGAAGGTGTTTAAATAGTTGTGGAAGTAAAAACTGTCAGCGTCACAGCTCTGCAAAAAATTAGACCCTCAAAGATGTTTGAAATGAACATTCAAAGCCTGTCAAAATAGAGCTTCAACCCACTTTCATTACTCTTTCTTGAATCTTGTAGTGGGTTGAATGGTGCCCCCCAAGTTTTAACCCCAGGTACCTAGACAAGTGACCTTACTTGGAAATGAGTTCTTTGAAGATGTTAATTAAGAGTCTCAAGATGAGATCATGTTGGATTTCGAGTGAGCCCTAAATCCAATGACTGCTGTCCTTTTTAGAGAAGGGAGAGGGAGGTTTGAGACACAAAGATACAGGGAAGATGGCCAAAGACAGAGGTAGAGATTGGAGCTGTTTCATCACAAGTCAAGGAATGTGGGAACCACCAGAGTCTGGAAGAGGCAAAGAACGAAATATCCCCTATAGCCTCCAGGGGGAGTGAGGTCCTGTGGACACCTTGATTTGGACTTCTGGCTTCCAGAACTGTGAGAGAATAAATTTCTGTTGTTTTAAGTCACTTGATTTGTGGTGGTTTGTTATGGGAGCCCTAGGAAACTAATACAGACCCAACTTTACGGCAGTAGTGTTTCACTGAGCTATTTCTTGGGAGCCCAGCTCTTTGCTGACTTCAGGTTATGTTACATTGGACATGCATCATATTTCTATTTCATGCATGCACATTTAACCATGTGGCAAAACTAACAAGAGATAGGCTAATTGATAGATTGACAGAGGCAGAGAGAGTATGTTAATAGTCAAGCTATCGCCAGTTCTGCCCACTTTCCACACAGTAAGTGGTGAGTGCCCTCCCGGGAGGATGCAGACAGCATGGCAATGACTGCTCCTTCTCTTCTCTCCCTTGGACCTCACACGATGTGTGCGCTCCGTATTTCAGAACTCCCATTTTTCATACATCATGGTACCTCAAAGCAAACTCATAGACTCACTTGATGCTCAGCTGAAGCAACCGAAATTTATTTCAGGACTAGAAAAAACACTGGCGGTATTGGATTTCTTGACACATAGTATGCAATTCTCCAACCTGGTCCCTGCTGACCATCATCTAGTCGTGATTGTTTTTTTCCTGCCTTATTCATGATTTTAGAACCCAAACGCTGAGTGAAATTTAATTCCTTTGAATTCGCTTTGCTTAGAATTTCCTAGTATGCTTCAACATGTCACCTTTTCCAAAAATTTTCCCTTCATCTCCTCATTTGTGTTGAATTTCTAGAGTCTTCAACTTCGATAATATTTCCTTCTATCTTGTTGATGTATCTTTGCTTATGGGAACTTGTGCACATACCAGCCTCCCTGACACAAGTTCCTTGAGGCTGGGGACTACATATCATTGAATCCCCCATAGTTAAATAGATGGATGGGTGGATGGATGGATAGGTGGATTGATGGATACATTGATGAGTTTATAGATTTCAGAGAAAAATCAAATGGAAACTAGTAGCTAAAGTGAAGAAAACCTGTCTACACTTACACTGCCTAATGTGAGGCTTGATGCACAAATTGAGACTCAGATCGACAGGTGACTCCATACCCTTGCAGCTAGCTGGCTTCATTTCTCTGTTGACTTAAAATAAAGCCAGGCATCAGGGCCCCCTTTAAAACACCGGTGCTGGGACACATCTGTATCACAACTCAGCTTAAATGTCAGTTCCTCAAAGAACGCTTCCCTGCACCTTCCAATCTAAATGAGTCCTTCTGTCCTCTGTCATACGCTGTCATGGCATCTTCTTTCCCCCTTCATAGTGAATGTCATAGTCTAAAGCTGTATTTATATTTTTTGTGACTTTTAGTTTAATATATTTTATATCCTCCCACCTCCTGGCCGACTTTAAACTCAAGAAAGGTAGGATTCATGTGTTTCTTAACCCTGGTGACCTAATGTCTAGCTCAGTGCTTGACGTATACTACCACTGCTACGAATGTCTAACATGAATCAACTGTGTGTCGTGTGTCAAACACTGTTCAAAAGTGCTTTACATAAATCATTTCCTTTCATCTTCAGAGCATAAGCATGAACTTTTATTATTCCCATATTATAGGTGAGGAAACAGAGAGTGAGAATGTGGTGTTGAGATTTAAACCCAGCCATGCTGGTCCCAAAGTGAGGACCAGTCACTAAATATTTGTCAGATAAATAAATGAATCATGATAAATAGTACTGTGTATTGAGGCACTCTGGGACTCAGAACTGGGAGGACATGTATATATTTTCTGGGCTAACCTCCTAGCCCTGCAGTAATATCTGCACTAGCTATTTTGTTAGTTCTTCAGATCCTTCTGCAACATTTCTGGCAATGGAGACTCACTAACTTTTCTGATGGGACGACTAACCATTGGGATGCTCTTCCTTACATGACACTGAAATCCACTTCCATGGTATTTCTACCTGTGGATACTTGTTCTACCCTCAGCAGTTTAAAAGAATTTTAGTCCTTCCCACATAGCACTGAGAAGAGTTTCCAATTAGATGACAGCTTCTGTCCCAGCAATAGCTCCAACTTCTTGCTAAACCATAGCGTATTGGTATCCCAATTAAACTGTGGTGTCCGTATCCGGATACAAGGTTTCTCAGGCATGGATAGTGCAGGGTGGAGTATGGTAGGATTATTCATCTCTGTATCCACGGGGACTGATGTGCTGCTTGTTGAACTGAAATGGAGAGATTTCATAGTGGTAATAAAAATCCTTTTATTTTATAGCTGAAAAGTCACAAAACAGTTCTGCATGTTTGATTTTAGCTGATTTTCTCTACAGCATGACTTTTGACCTGCATTACTTTTTGATCAGATGTTTTAGGACATTAGAGCTACAAGCAGTGTGAGAAGTACTCTGAGGCCCAGAAAGACTGAGTGGCTTGCATAGGGTCAAGCTAGTAATAAAATTAGGATTCTTCCTAAAATTGGTACTTTCTGGAAACTATGTCCTTACCATGATCTCCTATATACTTGCTGGGTTTCCCTACCTCTGGTTCTTTTCAATATGTTAACTGTGGTCAAAATTGTGTTGGCAGTGAACTTCCTGTCATTGGAGGCGTGCAAACTGATAATTAGATGACTTTTGGGCAAGGATATTATACCTACAATAGTTGAGACATCTAATGAATATGAGTTAAATAATCTTTCAGTCTCATAGTTCTATGCCACCAATAGACTGCCTAGGGGTCAGGTAGAGTTTTAGGCATAAAGCTTTGAAGAGTTCTGTCAACCAAATCATTTCTGAGTATAGCCACAAAGCTTCTCACCTAAACTGGTAGAAGCCAAGATTATCATTCTTCAAGACTAAAACACCACCAGAAATATACAACTCTTCAACACTGATTATCAACAACTTGTGGAAATTCCCCAAGACCTTTTGTCCAAATCCTGCTCGTTCACTCCCAGCTTGACTTCTGTCCACTCTGAGTAGTCTTTCTCAATCCTGTCAACTCAAATGAGACTTTCCCTCCCACATACCACCCTGGCACTTGGTATCTTTCCTGTAAAACTTATTAAAGTCTGCCTTATATTATGTATGCTTTCTTGTTTCATTTTAGCGATCAGTATGGATTTATGTATTTGCCCTCCATTTATTATTATTGTTAGCCATGCAAACCAAGCACTTTACACGTTCTGCCTTGTGTGTATGTGTGTCTGTGTGTTGCCTTATTTACAGTGCATCTTGGCAGTGACCCTGTGAAGTAGGTGTTATAACATCACCATTTTATGGATGAGGAAACTGAACCTTAGTTGTCATTTTCCTAAGATTACATGGTAAGTTTGTGCCAGAGCTCAGCTCTTTGAGGGCAGAGGCCATGATTCTTTATTCTCCCCAGTCCCTAGCATAGTTTTTTGTATACCCTAGATGTTTAATAATTTTTTTCTGTTGCTTATTGCTGCAGACCCAGAAAATATTATGCCACACTCAGAATATGAAAAGCATGTGGTACCAGAGAATCAAAGGCAGGTGGGTATGCTGGGCATTGGACTGAGGTAGAAGCAGTCCTCAGGCTGAGCCAGGAGAGCACTGAGGAGCTATATTATGATAGGAACTCTGCCACTTTTCATCATGTGGCCATAGGAATTATCGAAAACAGTGGGCAATGGTCTACATCTTTGATTTTAGTTTTGGGTGAAATGAGAGGTAGAACATTATTGTTGTCTTAGCAGTTGATCTGAGAATTCTTTCTGAGGAGAGATTCACCTCAGTGGGGGGAAAAATCCCCTTATTAGGCCCACTTAGAGTAGAAGCTGACATTCTGGGTATATCTAGCTATGTCTAAGCAAAGAGGGGAAGGAAGAGGGAAATAAGAGATGGAGAGGGAGGGAGGGAAAGAACCAGCAAGATGGTGAATTAGCTGTGCTGGGTTGTGCATGATATAAGTACTCTCCGGAACTGTCTGATCTTCAGTAAATTCTTGAAAAGCTTGGCAAATCGTTGGCACAAAATAGATTTCTCTTTGAAAATGGGGAAAAGACTGTGCCTCGGGGCTCGGTGGTAGAATGGTGACAGTGAACCAAACAGGAAGATTCTCAATACCAGGAAAAGGCAAAGATCTTGAGGAAGGTTTAAGGCTTTCCCGTGCTGTGGAACCGGGGGTTCAAGGCAACATTACCAAGATCTCAAGAGTTTGGAAGGGGGTAACTGCCTGTCACTTGGTAACATAGCCACAAGTGGTCATATGACTGGTTTGAAATCAATTGAACAGGGAGTAAATAGACATACTTTGAGGACTAACCCAATGCCAGACACTGTGCTAGGTTGAACATCTCATGACTGATTGGGAGAAATTGTGACCTTGACCGATGGGAATGCTTCCCTCTTCTGTTCTGCTGAGAATTCTTTCTCAGTTTTGCTCACTCCCAAAGTAATT
This sequence comes from Zalophus californianus, assembly GCF_009762305.2. Lineage (NCBI taxonomy): Eukaryota > Metazoa > Chordata > Mammalia > Carnivora > Otariidae > Zalophus > Zalophus californianus. The sequence goes on from NC_045599.1 coordinate 104,024,246, forward strand.
AACTCATATTATAGGAACGAATTCATGACTGAACACATACTTGTCCTTGCTACTTCTGTGAAGCTTGAATGACTTAATGAGTATGAAAGAAATTAAAAAAAAAAAACCCAAATTTGCTCCTTTATTAGGAACCCCATCACATCTAGCTGCCACATTGGAAATTATAAAGCTAACCCAATTTAAGGCATTCATGTTTGAGAGTTAGCTGTATGGGTTACCTCTGCTGGGAACTATTTGTTTTTTTTTGTATGTGGGTTTGGGAAAGAGTGTTATATTTTACAAAGGGAATTTAATTAACCTGTAGGAATTATGGACAGCAGTGACTGGCATACTGAAAAAGAGATTTTTCGATAAAGGGCTTGCTTGACATCTTTAAGCAGGAAATAAAATCTGCCAGCTTCAAACATCCCCACAAATTTCACCACTACAGCATCTTTTCTAAGACTCCTGGGAAAATGCAGTACGGTTGTGACAGGCTACATCTTTAAGTTAGTCTCCATTTAAAACGAAGAGAAGCAGGGCGCCGGGGTGGCTCAGTCGTTAAGCATCTGCCTTCGGCTTGGGTCATGATCCCAGGGTCCTGGGATCCAGCCCCGCATCGGGCTCCTGGTTCATTGGGGAGTCTGCTTCTCCCTCTCCCTCTGCCTCTCCCTCTGCCTCTCCCCCTGCTCATGCTCTCTCTCTCTATCTCGGTGTCTCAAATGAATAAATAAAATCCTAAAAAAAAAAAAAAAAATGAAGAGAAACAAGAGGCCAGAAACAAGCGACCAAGCCACAGAGCGATTATGGGAATTAGTGAGCAGTGTGGGCTACGGAACGTATGAGTTACGTTTTTCTTTGGGTTTCATGCAAAAACTTCTCTCATTTCAAGTTGCATCTGCTTTGCACAAGTGATTTTTTTTTTCCCAGAGCACCATGAATGATTTATGACTTTCTGACGTTGCATCCCACAAGATTACATAAGGAACAGAGAAAAACAAGTGATTGAGCCAAACTTAAAAAAAATATCAAACATGTGCAAAAAGTAGATTTTATCTTGGCTTCAGTCAGATAACAGCTTTCTACTCACCAAAAGTGCTCCCTTGGTCCAAAGAGTACCCCATCTAGGTGAGGATCCGCCTGATTTCATTTCACCGTTGCCCGCACACAACCATCAACTTCGTTTGGCCCCAGTGATGTCCTGGAATGTCCCATGGCCCCAATTCCTCCTGTCTCCCCCAAAGTGAACTTTTCAGTTGGATTGCACAAATGGTCTCATTAGTTTGGTTAATGATTGGACAAAAACACTGATGGGAGTAATATCTACCAGACTTGTCATTTTTAAAACCATAGGATAATAGAATTGCAACATTGACAGGGGCCCGGGACCATCTACTTCTAGCTGTTTGATAAACTTAAGACAGAGAACTGAAGTGACATACCCAAAGCCACATGGCGAGATCGCCTCAGGCAGAGAGATAGAATTCTACCTCAGGGTAGAGTAGTTTGTGTGTATGTACAAGACACTCTCATCTCCTTATTTAAGTGGATGTGTTAACATTGGGTATTATTTTTCAACTACAGGGAATTCGGAGGTTATCTGATGGAATGTCTGTGGCTGACTGTGTTTATTGAGCCAGAGCCAATCTAGAAAAGGTGGCAAGAGCTCTCAAGGCCAGGGCTGGTGTTCAGGGTTCGAGAACGGGGTAGCAGGCTGGAGGGGGTGAGGTGGTTCCCTGGAGTAGTCAGAAGTAACCACATCACGGGATGAGGGTTTGTCTGGAAACTGGAGGTCTGGGTCAGTGGGCCTATATGCAGTTCCCGGTTTAAGGGGTAAGTAGAAGATGACAGAAGACGAGGCCAGTGTGAGGAGTCCGGGAGTGATTGAGGGCGAGGATGGGTGGCCAGGGGGAGGGCTGTGGTTGAGCAGGAGAGCCTGCTCAGGTGGGGTGGGGCCAGCTGCTGGCTTCTGGGAGCAGGACTGGGCCATGCCATTTCAAGTTGAAAGGCAGGGATTGAAAATCCACTACTCTCCCCTAGGAGAAAAACAAGTTACAGAACAGTGTGTAGAGTGTGACTCCGGATACGTGTCAATCTGTCTCAAATGGAGGAATGGAGAGTACCAGGCAGTTTCCTGGTTAAGAGCACAGACTTAGGAGTCAAAATTCCCGAATTTGCTTTTACCAGCTTTTACCAGTGTGATTCTGGGCAAGTCATTTAACCCCTCTATGCCCAATAACAGAATAAAACCTACTTTATTAAATTTGTTAAGAAGGTCTGAGGTAATGGACGCATAAGGCACTCAGCACAGAGTCCGGTACATAGCAAAGGTATAAAAAAATGGTCATTACATATATAGTTTTACTCTTGATTTCTGGAATAAGGTCTACTTGGATTTGAAACCCAGCTCTGTCACTTATTAGCTGTGTGCCCTTGGGCAGGTCACAACCTCTCTGAGCCTCAGTTCCCAATCTGTAAAATGGGGATAAATACTGGCCACATTGTGGGGATGTTGTAAGAATTAAATGAGATAATATATAAAAGGCTCAGCCCCAGGTACTCAAAGGGAGGTAGTTCTGGGGGACTGGAAACACCAGGATGAGGTGAAAATATTGGATGTTGGAGCCAGAGACGTGGAAGGGAAAGATGCTCATAAAAATGTTGGCAGTGATTTTTATTTTGTTCATTCTTAGTGTCCGTGTTGTTTGAAGAAAAAAAAGTGTGTTTACAGTGAGCCTGCTTATGGAAAGGCAAGAATGGCTAGTAAATAACAAAATTTAAATAAACAAAGATAAAGCCTACCACTTGCGTTGCAATGCTCTAGTGCTAATGATAAGCAGATGAAGCCAAAGAAAGGCAAGCTCAAACTGATGGCCCGCGACTTCCCTTAGGTGGAATCACTGTGGCTGTTTTGGATCAAAATAACCTCTTTTTTCTAAATCCCCTCATCAGGCTAAGTTTTTTTAGGGTGTCGATGTGATTGTAGCCGGTAGCAGAGATATCCTAATTTTTAGTCAATCAGTGTACTGACTTACAGACTTTTAGACCTGGACATAATTTCAGCCTTGCTACGAAGCAAGTGCCTGATGGACCTCTCCCTTCCTCGGGCCACGGGGAGGGATCAGAAAGGGAGACAAACCATGAGAGACTCCGGACTCCGGGATACAAACTGAGGGTTGCTGGAGGGGAGGTGGGTGGGGGTCTGGGTAACCGGGTGATGGGCATTAAGGAGGGCACGTAATGTGATGAACACTGGGGGTTATACGCAACTAATGAATCATTGAACATTACATCAAAATTTAAAAATATATGTTGGCTAATCGAATTTAAATTAAAAAAAAAAAAACCCACAAGACGTCACTAGAAAAAAAACCCCAAGCAAACCTCCCAGAGGGGCAGCTGCAGTGGTGTTCACAGTGGCTGCCAAATGTTGCCTGCTCTCCGTCACTCCTAATTTGGAACTCTGAACCCTATCGTCCCCCATCTAGCAACCTCAGCCTCTATCAGGAATGCAGTTTGCCCAATATGCTTATGTTTGCATCGTTTGGAAGATCTCTGAAGGTCTGAAAATGGGCATTTAAATAAAATCCCAAGCTTTCCATCAGAGGGGAGGTTCATTCACATATTCATACAATCCTTTATTCAACAAACATTTGATGAGCATTTATGGGCCAGGTACAGAGCTATATATCAATCAGTCAATAGAAAAGAAAAGAAAAAGCAGGGCTAAAGGAAAAATGTAGATGATCTTTCAAATTAGGATGGGAAAAAGGGCTCTGGACTAGGAGTTAGGAAAAACTAGTATTTTAGTTGCAGATGTTCTATTAAATAGCCCTGAGATCTTAGGCATGCCATTTCTCCTTCCTTGGATCTCAGATTTTCCTCTGTGAAAATGAAGAGTTTGGGCAAGTTGCCCTGGTTGGAATGATCCATTGAGGGTTTTTTTTTTTTTTTTTGAGATTAGAATGATAAGGGGTTCACAATGAACCATTCCTTCTTATTTCTTTTCTCATCAGCAGAAGGAAGGTCTGGGTGCTCCAGAGAGACTAAGGAAGAGGGATTTCCCACTTGCATTCATAAATCCAGGATGTGGCCTTTGCTGCCCACCTGGTTTTTGGACTGCTGTTTCAAGACTGCAAGGCAGGTGGCTGAGCTGGGAGTTCTCAGTGTTGGCAACAAGAGACCTAGACCAGAGGGGTAGGTGCTATGCATGGATCCAAACTTTGCCACAGGAAATCCAAAAGCTCCTGGAGACCAGTGCTGAAATCTTTCCTTCCACATCTCGATTTCTTTCTCTCTGTCCAAACTGTGAGTTCGTTCCAGTTTAGTGGCCTCAAACTTGGCTTTCTAGCATGAAATTTGTGTTGTTCAGTTCTTCAGGATTTTTGCTCCCGGCTACCCCCTCAAGATGTGTTTACTTGGCATGCTTTCCCAGGGAAGAGGGGACCAAATTTTGCACGGGAGTGTAGAGTCTGCCTGTCCAAGGTCACAGTGGTTCTGGTGGCGGTGGAAAGCAGATTTGACAATGGCAACAATGGTACCCCCACCCCCCCCCCCGCCCCCCAAGGTTTGGTCCTGAGTGAGGGGACGGGAATGACAATGGACTTAATCACTGTGCTCTTGGAGATAGTTGAGGTGTCTCGACTTTGCAACAGATCATTCTCTCTCCTCCCACCCTCAGTCTTGGAAGAGCATCCCAGCCCTTAGCAAGGGTTTCCCAGGTGCTTCCAGGGGAGGCTCCTGTTGAGACTGAGCCAGGGCTCAGGGTAGTGCCCACCCCAATGACCAACTCTTTTGGACTGCCTTTGGCTTCTGGTACTAACTCATGGTGTCACCAGAGACACGGCACGTCAACTGTCCCATCTGTAAAGTGAGGAGGATAAATTAAATCAGGGTTTCCCTCCGTGTTCCTCACAGCTGGCTGTGTGTGGTGGGAGGAGGCAATGGGGATTTGGTCCTTAAATCAAGCAACTCCTCTTTAATCTTTTTTACGTCCTGAACTCTGCCCATAAGATTTCTTCTGAAGAAAGTGTTCTCTTTGAAAAAAAAGAAAAAGGTTTCGTAAAACCAATAGAATAAATGTATTCATTTGTGCAACTTTGTTTTTGAGCACCAGTTGTGTTCTGGGCACTGCTATGGGCACTGGGGGGGTGTCCAACTGTACCAGCTGTTGTCAGGGCCCTGCTCCTACCCGCCAGGGCTCATCCTTCCCTTGCTCCCCAGGTTCTTACTGCAGGTACCTGTGACTCTGCCTCAGGGCTGTCTTGGGCTGCAGCAGCACGCTCAGCCGGCGAGCAGGGCCGCGTGGGGATTGATACTGCAGGAGTAGTCTTCAATTCACAGATGGGGGTTGGTGGAAAATACTCCTTGGTGGGGGCAACTTGGAGGCATGCTCTCCATCTTTTCCCAGAGGTCCCCATTGGGAATATGACTCAGTCGTTTGTTAACACATCTTGTTTTGGCTGCCTTCCCTTGCATCTTACTTTCCCAATCCCCTATGCGTGCTTCCTGGGATCGCTTTCCAAATGAACCATTGCCCTTGAGTCCTTGACTCAGGGTCTGCCCTGGGAAAAAGGGGATATTCCAACCTGTCCTTGTGAGGCTTTCAATTATGCGTGTGTGTGTGTGTGTGTGTATTGTTTGTTAGATGATAATGAAAGTCCTTGTAGCTCTAGTTTAGTCAAGGAAGCAGAGCCCAAGACCTGAAGCTGCCTTTGATCAGGGTAAGCCCCCATCAGCCTTTAACCAACCTCCTGATTAAGTTGCCAAATATTTACTGAGTGCCAACTGCAAACCTGTCCCATACTGGGCTCTGGGACAGTGAGCTAAGCATTGGATGGAAAAAGAAAACTTTAAGACCTCTCCTTTAAGATCCACTGGAATTCTCTAGATTTAGAGAAAGAAGAGCTGTTCCTACCCTGGTAAGAGAAGAAAAGACTAACCCATGAACTAGTTTGAGAATAAAAGCAACAACAGATAAAGGTTGGGTTGTATGACACTTCACAGGTACAAGCTAGATAAAGCATTATTATGAATATTAATCACATACACATGTGTGTACACACACACACGCACTACTTCCTAAAACTAAAGAGTAAGTGCGCCAGTGGCAAATGAGTACCTGACTTAGCCTTTGGAGGCAGAGGGGCTTGGTTCCTTAAGAAGGCTGGTGTGCAGAATGCATCTGGTTAGGGGCAGGGGACCCTCTCCAGTGGGCAGACCACAGAAGTTAGGGGGTGTTGTGTTACAAAGTGCAGTGTCAGCAGCAGAATGGTCTTGAACTGTCTGCTTCTAGGTCTTCTCCGTAACTGCAAGTGAAACTCCCCTGGGAGAGGATGTAGCCAGCTCCAAATGGCCTTGTTTCCCCTTGAGCTCCATGGGGGCTTGGACCTTCATTACACATAGGCTGTTATGTTTGACCCTCTCCTCCAGCAATCCCCTTGGTTCACTGTGCTAGACGGTGAAGTCGTATGTCTCATCAGCCCGGGCAGGGCTGCAAAACTGTGATGTGAGAAACTTTGCTAAGTTGCAAGAGAATAGGAAGGCTATGGTGCCTGGCACTCAAACAATTGATCTATTTGTTTGAATAAAACGGGTCAATTCATTTAGGGCGCCTGGGTGGCTCAGATGGTTAAGCATCTGCCTTCGGCTCAGGTCATGATCCTGGGATCGAGTCCCCACATCGGGTTCCCTGCTCAGCAAAGAGCCTGCTTCTCTCTCTGCCTGCTACTCGCCCTGCTTGTACTCTCCCTCTCTCTCTCTCTCTGGCAAATAAATAAATAAAATCTTTAACACCCCCCCCCCCCAAATGGGTCAATTCATTTAAAGAAAACCAAGCCAACGTGCCTGTTGTTTGGCACGGTGAAGATGAGACCACTGTCTGGAAGAGAAAGTTCTCATCTTTCACCAGCCTAATTTTGGCTCTGTCCCTATCTTGTGGTCTTATGCTGTTTGCTTAATTCTCTCTGTACTTCTTTCCTTAGCTATATAATGGGAATAATAATACCTCATAAGGTTCTTGAGAGATTCAAATGAGAAAACATGTGCAAAATGTTTGGCATAGGGTCTGGCTCAGACACTCAGTGGCTCTGAGGATGGGCATGACAACGGAATGATCATGATTTAATGGTGTTCCTGGGGGCTAGATGCTGTGCATGTCCACAGCTCTTCTACTTTGGGATTCCATGCTTTCCCTTTTCTCACTTCCTCATTTCTTTGCTATCTCTTTAAATTTGCTTGGTTTTCACCAGTTTGAAAAGAAAAGCCAAAGCAAAGCAACAGAGGGTGATAATCACAGGCACTAGGCATATATGCCTAAGTGAGAGTCCCTTCTCTTTAGATGTGAGATAATGTCTTTTTAACCATGTCTCAAAGGGAAAGGAGCATATTTGACTGAATGTGACTTTGATTGGATTAAGGACAGAATAGTTGCATTGGGGATATTATTATCTAATAACTAATAATTCAGACTAATTATTATTGATGCTTAACAAATAGTTGGAGACATAAAAGCCAGTCCATGTCTGTTACACAGTCCCAAAGTATCCTTGGGCAAGTCACTTTTCTCTGGGTCTCAGCTTTTCCCTTTGTATCATGAAGAGGTTGAATTACTTTTACTGGAGAAAACTTCATCCAGCAAAATCCTACAAGGAGCTCCAATATAAAAAATTAGATCAAAGTGGAGCTATTCTGGTTGGAGAGCTCTTGGGTGGCCTAGAGCTGTAGCAATTGGGGATTCTCTTCGTCTCCCAAAAGATCTTCTTTTGTACTCACCATACCTTCTGCTCCAAGGGAATAAACCCTTCTGTCCTCAAGTCTTAATTAAATGGTGCTTCCACCTTTAACAGCCTCAAATCCCTCAGATCCCAGTGAGAAAGGAACTAGATCAAAGATGGAATTGCAGAGTGGCTGTCCACGTACACGTGCTGCCTACCACGGTTGGACGGCTCTGTCTGAGAGAACCACTGTTGCTCAGCACCTTGCAAATGTCGCCTCCTTTAATCCTAACACATTCTCTTGAAAGTAGCTACTGTTGTTATTCCCATTTTACTCCTGGGAAAGCTGAGAGTCAGAGATAAGTAAGTGGCCCAATGTGACAGAGCTAGGATCTGAACCAGATCTGTCTGTCTCCAGAGCCCACGTTCTTAACCATTTATCCACCTTCCAGCCACTGGTGTCAAGGAGAGATTCTTAGCAGGCTCAAGGATGACTGCTCTATTTTATTATCTTGCTCACTTCTTGAAACCACAGTTACCGTAATTGTTTAGAAGTGGCTGCCAGATGTAATTTTTGGTAATGAATCTATGTAAACTTGCATGTTATGAATGTAAATAATTCACACCCTGAATGAGCTTGTTTGTTGGAGTGCCCTCTGTATCAGCACTGAGACCCTGGAAGAATTGTTACATGTCTACCCTGGGAGACAGACTGTAGGATGAGTTTCTTGATGACCTGGTCATCCTTGGGCTGGACAGGGAAGGTTGCTTCCTTGGGCTGGACAGGGAAGGTTGCTTTCTCCTTTGGCTGCCGCCTTAGCTTTTTCCAGTTCTTAGCCAAGTTCAGGAACTCCTCCCCATCAGTCACCCAATCAGCCTGGAGTCAAACTCCTGGCTGTCCAGGCACCTGTTAATCAGGATGACTCAAGCCAAGAGCTAAGCCAACAGCCGTCTTGACACGTTAAATGATGCAGACAGCCCAAGAAACATGTTGGCTCTGCGCTGTCCTTCTGACTCATCATCCTCTACGTGACTTGACTCTTCTGTGCCCCTCTCCCACTTCTGGGGTGTTTTTCACTTTACAAAACACTTTAAAATTCATTGTTTCATCTGATCCCCAAGTCACCTCTAGGAACTAGATAATCTTGGCTCCCATGTCTAGATGTGGAACCAAGACCCAGTGGGATTCCATAACTTGCCCCAAATTGCATGGCTACTAATTAGCAGAGCAGTGACTCAGATCCAGACTTTCTGTTGCTAAATGATGTATCTTAGTTTTGACTCAGGCTATGGGATTTAAAATTCTCTCTATTCCCTAGTCTGACCTCTGCCTTCATAAGCCCCACTTGTTCTATCCCCGATTACATTACATGGGTTGGTAATTTCTGCTTCGGACCCTAGTCATTATTCCTTAAAGACTATGCAATGACTCCATTTGTCTTGCAGTTCATTCCTTCATTTTTGTCATTCATTCATAAACATTTATTAAGCACCTACTGTGTACCAGGCACTGTGTTCGGGGGGACTATAAGGAAGCACAAGCAGTGCTCGGGGCCAAGCCTGCTTCCTCTGAGGTTACTCATTCAATCCCCATCCTCATCCAGACCATGACCTCTGCCATATTGGATGCCACTGGCTAAGTTCTTTTTTCTCTTTCCTTCATTGTTTTCTTCTCCTTCATCCATGCCTTAAGAGTTGGTCCAAAACAAACAAACAAACAAACCAACAAAAACCCAGGAGGAGGGCCTGAGCTGAGAAATGCAGATCTAGAGCACTCTGGTGAGGGCCTGCCTGGAGTGTGGCCTATGCAGTCATGGCTCATGCTTTGTGCGTGAAGCTCAGGAGGGAATGAGGCTGCCTAGGGAGAGGACACAGAGCAGAGGAGCCTGCAGGCTGGATCTGCTGCTCAGATGTTTGTGTTGAGCCTACAATGAATTTTAGAAAAAAAGCAAATTAGTCACCAACACTTAAAAATCAGAAATCATTTCATAAAAACCTAGATTCCTGGCCTCTCTTTAATGTTGAAAAGATCTGCCAATACTGGGCCTGCACCAGAGAGCAACAGGTAATGAGAGTTGAGTTGCTATGCCCCGTTAGAGAGGCGCATCCTTTTCAGGTCTCATTGTCCCCAGACAATGGGGACATTCTCTCACTTCTGTGACCTGCCTGGCCCCTGAAGACGTCTGAGTTTGTGATCCTGGCAGAGCAATGGGTAAGCAGTATGCCTGGGGGACACTCACATTCATTGGATGATGTACTCCTAGGGAGATTCCTTTTTCTGGTTTTACCTCAAACTCCTCACCTTTGCTCCAGGTTCTATTCATAGAATGTGAGTTTGATCTTCCTAAAGTGAAGGAAGGACCTCTTCAGAGGCGGAGAAGTTCAGGACGTTGTTCATTGCAGTGGGTGTGGGTGGAGGTGGTTATTCCTTCTTACTGATGGAATGAAGCCTAGACCCTTGTCTCTAGAGCACTGGCAAGTAGTCAATGCCAAACAAAGTTGGAAATTAAAATACCCCCGCCCCCCTCCGCCCCCAGCCAATCCTGCCTACTAAAGAGAAAGAATAAGGAGGGTTGGGAGTTCACTGTTCAGTTTTAGAGCCCGTAACCACTCAGACCAGGGCTGGGAAGCAATTTGTTTTTTGCTCTCCCATACCACCGACTGACCTTCCTCCTGTGATGTAATCTTGTTATGCAGCAGTTACACTAGACCACGTAAATTCAGCCTTTGTTCTCCAACAAGACAAACACTCCCTTGCCTGCCCTTTTTGCTTTTATAGAAAAAAAAATCATTACAGTATTTTCTACCTTAGAGTGAATATGCTTTTATGAGGAAAACAAAAAAATTAGGAACCCAAAGCCATATTGTACACGTGATCCACTGAAAACAGTATTTTGGGTTCTGAGTTGTTTTTGCATCCTGCCTGAATTCTCTGAAAACTCTGAAAATTATATTATTCCCATTTATTTATTTATGCAAAGTGGCTCGTCACAGCGGAGGCTTTCCATAAATAGCAGCCCCCGTTGTAGGGCTTCTAAGGTGCCTTCTAATTTGTTCTTTTGTAAGATACTATCAACTTAGTGACCTGAATGTCGTGTGTTGGGCGAAACATGTGGCTGGGAGCTAGGGTTCTGTTCTAGAAGCAAGTTCTGAGGCTAGTTTGCTGTGTGACCTCAGGCGAGTCCCTTTTCCTCTGGGCTTCAAGTCTTCACTGGTAAAATGAATGGATTGGACCGGATCAGCCTTCCTGAGATGCCATTGTTCCAGTACCACTTTCTGTGGTTTTCTTACAACGCCATCTGTCTGTTGTATTGTTAATATAAGTACATCCCTTTTACAAATACATTTTACATAGTTTCAGTCAGATACCATAAGCTGCCAAATAATGGGAGCTCACATTGGCTGAGTGCTCGGGGCCAAGCCTGCTTCCTCTGAGGTTACTCATTCAATCCCCATGGTAACTCTGTGAAACAGGGACTGTTATTATTCCCATTATACAGATAAAGAAACTGAGCCACAGAAAGGCTGGTTAACTTGCCTATGGTTCCGGAGTCAGCGTGTGCCTTAGCTGGGATTTGAACCCAAGCAGGTTGTGCCACGTTGCCTGTCGGTGTGGAGCAGCTCTCTGTCAGAAAAGGGAGAGTAGCTTGCGTCAGAGGGTGTTAGTGTTCTGAAGGAGAGTTTCTCACGGATGTGATCGGAAGGAGTAAAAGAGAATCAGAAGGGGACACTTTGCTCACCAAGTGATTCCATGTCCTCTCCTCCTTAACTTGTCCTGTGCGTCTGTCATTTCGAATGTCTACCTGACCGAAAAAGTCCTATTCTGTGATTCTCTTGCTCTGTACCTAACCCGTTATCTTGCTCCTTTTCAATGGTTGAAAATCACGTTTTGCCCCTAGTTATTTTTCTTAAACTAAATTTTAGAAGAAAGGCACAAAATGGGATTTTTCACGCAAGACAACGAGACAGCCGCCCTCCGTTAGGAACACAAAGGGAATCTGAGATTAGCTGTAATCAGCCAAGTCCCCATAATGTTGCAATAATGACTTGGAGTATCTGTTAATAGCAGCTAACAAACCCTGGAGGGCCAGCCTGGCTCCCTGGCGATTGTCATTCCCATCACTCAACAGCTCTGTCTTTCATCCTGGGTTCCTGGGTGATGCAGGGCGGTGGCTGGTGACAGAGGGTGGGGGTGGAAGGAGGGGGTGGGCGGCAGGCAGGGATGGAGACCGTTGCCTCAGGACCATCTCTGGAGTGAAAGTGGCACTGAGTTGGGACTGCAAGGCTGACTCATAGCAGGCCCGGGGCCAGAGTCATGAAAAGTTGCTTCAAACATTTGTGCAAAGCACCTCCCTGATGGGCGATAAAGGGCCCCCATAAATGTGACACATTCTCCATTGTCTAAGGGATGTTGAGTGTGGCTGGCAGGTGGAAGGGGCTGCAAATTCCTGTCAGAAATCCGACTCCCTCGCACTGGCTGAGCCCTCCCTCACACACTGGGTGGCTGTCACAGCATCTGAGGAAAGGGGTCAGCTGGCGGTGGGGTAACGGGCTGATTTCGTAGGACAGGGGCGGCGGGCTGGTTCTTACTCATGCCGTAATAATCATACCGGGAATGGGTATGGAGCCCATGCTGTGGACGAGGCATTGAGCTAATGCTCAACATGCATGATCACCTCTAATCCTCTCAGTAACTCTCTGGGGTCAGTACTATTATTAGTCCCATACTACAGATGGGAAAACAGAGCCTTGGAGCAGTGAAGTAACTAGTAGGTGGCGAAGCCGGGATTTGAAGCCAGGCAGTCTGGCGTTAGAGCCAAAGCTTTTAAGCGCTGTGACATGCAAAAGGAAGGGGGTTACTGCCCAGATCCTGGGCAGCTCACAGAATGGAAGGGAGAGGAATGTCGGGCAGGACAGGAACCAGGGCAGATGGGGGACTATCTCTTTAGGCCACTGCCATTGAATGACTCAATCCAACCAGCCTTCGGGAGTGCACGATACATCGGCCACTGATTTCAGCTCTGTGATTTGGAGGAGCAGCTGGTTACAGAATGTGCTGTGTTTTATTACTCTCTGCTCTGGGCTCAACTGTGGAGGTACAAAGTCTATGGGCTGTGTGACCTTGGAAAAAGTATTTAACCTCTCTGGGCCTTAGTTTCCTTATCTGTAAAACGGGGGCAAAAATGGTACCTATCACATAGAGATGTTGTGGAGACTAAATGAGTAAATATTTGCCAAGCATTTGGAATAGTCCTTGACACTCAGCTAGCAGCACGGAGTGGTTGTCAGTAGAGAAAGGGTGGTGGCTGATGGGACCCTGATAGCTGTGGGTTCTGGACACTCGCAGGGGCCCATCTCTTCCTTAGTAATGTTGTCAGCTCACACTAAGGGAAGAGACCACTTTGCGTGCATCCTCATCTAGAGAACCTGGTGACTCAAAGTGTGGTCCATGGACCAGTGGCAGTATCACCCACGAGCTTGTTTGAAATACAGAAACTCAGGCCTCAACCTAGACTGGATCAGTCTCTGCACTTACCCAGACCCCCAGGTGAGTCATGGACACAGTCAAGTTTGAGAAACACAGCTTTAGAAACTTTAAAAGTAAATAAAAGAAGGAAAAAGCCTAAAATCTTCTTCTCTTTGTTGGAGATGCAGTCCTAAGTATACACTTTTGGTTTCCTAAGCTAGAACCTTCAGGATAATAATAATTCACATGTTCGTAGCACTTTACAATCTGACAAAATTTTACCCACTTTTTGCTTGCTCTGCAGCACCACCCTGTGAGGCACACAGAGTAGCTGAGAATATTATCTCCGTTTCACAGATGTGAAAACTGAGGCTTAGGGCCTCAGGTGACTTTCCAGAGTTGTCCTGCTACCAAATGTCAGAGCCAGGAGCCAAGCCCAGCTACTCTGATGTGGCACTTTGGGGCTGGTTGTGGCTAACACCCCATTCGTCAATGAGGAGAGCACAGTTGCGGGTTCTTTCTCCTTCTCGATTACCCAGACACAGTCTATCCCCCAGTCTCTGGACTTTGTTCCGTCAGGATGCTGGGATTCAGCCTCTTGGTGCGATTTCCCTGGTTCCAGCCTCAGCCAAGCTCTTGTGATAATAACGACAGTATTAGTTAGAGCACATTGAGACTTCCTGTGCTAAGATCTTTCCTTGTGTTATTCAACTTATCCTATTCTCCCAGCCACCCTATGAGGTGGTACTGTTATTATCACCATCTTACCACGGAGATGAAACTCAGGCTCCAAGTGAGAAAGTATCCAAGATCCAACGATAGCAGGTAATGGGAACCGAGATTTGCCTGTGAGGAGTTGGTCACACCTGTTTGCTCACACCTGTTGGTCACACCGAGATTTGCCTGTGAGGAGTTGGTCACACCTGCCAACAGCCGGCTCTCCACACCTTTGTGGCACGGCCCCTGGCTTCCTGTCCTTCCTCCTGCTTTTCCCAGGCAGCCTTTTCCTGAATACTCTGTTCCAATGAAGCTCCCTTCTTTTTGCATTTCACAGCACTCAGAGAAATGCATTATACTTTGTTGTGAATTACTCATTTAATTTTTTTTCGTTATTTTCACAAGAGTGTGAGCCCCGTGGAGGCAGAGGCCACATCTTCTTGGTCACAGCTGTTGTCCCAGCACAGTGACCAGAGTCGGTGCTCAGGTAATGTTTGTTGAATGAACATTGCTCATGGCCTGAGTTCGATTTCTTCACCTAGGCAGTGATCATATAAGGAGAGTACCCATAACTCCTTTTGTATCCCTCACCTCCCCAGCACAGAAAATAGTTCTGGAACAGGGTAGATGGTTACCATTTATTGATACGAAGCCATGTGCTCTCCTGAGTTATTCACTTATTCTCTGAGCATTCACTGAGGGCTGACGCAGGTGCTGGTGTTTAGTCTTCTGGGTTCTTATCTCTGTCTGCAACAAGGTGAGGTGAGGCTCTTATAATCACCTCACTTATCATGGTCAGGATCCTGGTGGAGATTTCTGGCCCTGAAAGGCCAATAGTAAGGAGAGGCTCTACCTCAGATGCTGTCATGGACAGAGCTGGTGGTTCCATGAAATCAGTGGCTCGGCTGACCACAGCCTGAGTCCGGGCTCCTATGCCAGGCAGGGGCCCGAGGGAGGCCAGAGCATGCCCCTTCCCAGCCCCTTGGCAGACACCAGTGCCAATGAACTTGGAGGCACGAGCCAACTGAGCGGCTGCCACAGATCAGCTAAGGACATAAGTCAGCCTAGCCTCCTGTGGTTTGCCCAAGAGCTGGTGCCAGACTGGGAGCTGGGCAGATCTTCCGAGGAGGGCTGGGAGCTGCCAGAGAGAACAGCTGCGCTTAGGTGAGAGCTTTCTGGATGAGGATGCCCAGGCTTCTGGGCATGTGACTAACCCTTTCATCTTCAGGGCACGGTCTCACAGTCCACCCCTTGGTTCATCTTCTAATTGCTCAGAGGCCATAGCTTATTGGGGAAGACTCTCCTCACTGGGAGCATTTCAGGCAGGCAGGGGCCTTCTGTGCTATTCCATGGGGTGAGAAGATCCTTCTGGTTGAATGCTTGTGAAGGGGCCGGCCTGTGGTCTGTCCCACCTCACGGCCCGATGCTGGGAGCCCTAGTCCCACCCACCAACCACCACTCGCCCTTTGAAAGAGTCCTGTTCTTGCCTTCCCTGGAGTAAACCCAGCTGAACTTGCAAGGAGGTGAAAGCAATTCTATCACAAAGGTCTCAGAAGAGTGCCTTAAAACAGTGCAAGGGGCAGAGGCGGGTTGTGACAGTCTTGCGGGTGGGGGGAGGGACTCTCCTAAAGGGGGCTTTGGGAAATGTGCCTCCAGATGCCCCACCTCCTGCCTCTCGGCCTTTTTAGTACCCCCCCCCGGCCCTCTCCAAATCCCTCTCTTTCCTCAGACCCTTACCCCCCCCTCCCCTTCCACTGAAGCGCCCAGCCCCAGTGATCAGAAACTTCCTGCAAATGACAGTTGGCTCAGGCTCAGGCAGGAAGTGGGGGTGTGGATGGCAGTGAAGTGATTTGTGAGGCAAGATGATTTATTGGAAATTAATTTGTTTCTGAGCTTCCTCAGTTCTCTTCTTCCTCTTCATGTTGAGCAGGTAGTTTGGCCCTTTAGGGCTTCTTGCTTCAGGGCTTCCTGTCAACAGAAGCAGCCTGCAGCCCACAGCTCATCTGCCTCTCGGGAAGAGACCCCATTAGGTCGGTGACCTTGGTGGAAAAGGGAGGACATGAGCGATTCTCCTAGGGCCCGACAGGGAAGAGAGGTCTGCGGCAGGGGCAGACGGGGTGGGGGGGCTAGCGGGCAGGAGACTCATCCGCTGGGCACAAGTGGTGCTCTGCGCTCTGTGTGGACAGCCTTCAGGCCGTGCCGACCGGGATGCTCCCTAAAGACATAAGGACACCTCGTGGGGGATGGCAACCTGGTGCGCCCAGAAAAGCAGGAGCCCTGGGATGGCAGACCTGGATGGCTGCGGAGTTCTGCGCCCCACACAGAGTGCCAAGAGCAAGCGGGGCTGCCGTGCTTCAAGGGGTCAGTGCAGGGGTGGATCTTGAAGACATCCGCAGAGGTTACAGACCCTTTCTCTGGTCCTGGAGCATCACAGCATTGTACTGTTTTTATTACCTTGGGGGTAGAGGGGAGAGGGGGGCTCTCATATGCTATTCCTCCATCTACAGTCTGGAAGATTGAGGGCTCCGAGGAGGAAATAAACTGATTTTAAAAACATAAAGAAGGTGATATTTCTTTTAAACTTGCATCCGAGACCTGCAATTTGTACTTGCTTTCTTGATTCCAGGATGCAGACACATCTTTCCTGCGACAGTTTTCCGTTACAACTTGCACAATCCTCTACTTCTTTGACGTTTCCATTTATTCATTCAGTCCATAAATATTAATGGAGGGTCTACTATTTGTTAGGTACTGAGTTAAGTGTGGAGGATACAGTGATGTGCAAAGCTGGTCTTGACTCCCCATGGACCTTAACGTCTCACAATGGAGAATATATCTACATATTGTATATGATATTTGTCAGACACTTCTACAAGTATACACACACACATTATACACCTGGATGAAGATGGAAAGGAAAGGACATGCGGCTCCAAGGGTGAACAGTAAAGGATCTGATACAGTCTGGAGCGGGCTGGAAGGGGAGGCAGGGGTTAAGAAAAACGGAAAGTGATGTTTGAGCTGAGTTTCCAGACTAGATGAGGGTGTGTGTGTGTGTGAATGCATGTGCCAATGTGAGCATGCATGCATGTGTATGTGTTCGCACATGTGTACATGTAGTTGCACGGATGGGGGTATTTCAAGGAAAGGGAAGATCTTTCTAGGAGGCCCTAACATGGGGGAAGGAGCCCAGTGCATTTAAGGAACTAAAGTCGGTGTGGCTTCCAGGTGGGGCCTGGAAGGGAGTGAGGTGCAAGGTTACCTAAGGCCTCAGGGATCAGATTGTGCAGTTTGGCCTTCGTTTTAGGAGTAATGGGAGGCCCCTGAAGGTTTTCAAGCCTGGAGGCAGTAGGATCTGATTTGCATTGTAAAAAGATGATTTGGCCTGTTGTGTTCAGCAGGGATGATAAGAAGGGAAGAGCGGAGGCAGAGAGACCAGGACTTTACAAGGAGGTAGATCTAGCTGTCATTATGGTGGAAGGAAGGGGTTTAAAACATTAGTGAGTGAAAAACAAAACGAAAACAAGTTGTAGAAACGTATGATTCTATTTGTAATTTTATTTTAATTTTTAAAAAAGATTTTATTTATTTATTTGAGAGACAGCAGCGAGAGAGAGCAGAGAGAGAGAGAGAGAGAGAGAGAGAGAGAGAATGAGTGGGGGAAGGGGCAAAGGGAGAAACAGACTCCCCTGGGGCCCCTGGGACAATGCCCTGAGCGGAAGGCAGATGCTTAAGGAACTGAGCCACCCAGGCGCCCTTTATTTGTAGAAAAGAATATGCATATG
Organism: Zalophus californianus; assembly: GCF_009762305.2. Taxonomy (NCBI): domain Eukaryota; kingdom Metazoa; phylum Chordata; class Mammalia; order Carnivora; family Otariidae; genus Zalophus; species Zalophus californianus. Next base: position 104,041,909 of record NC_045599.1, read on the forward strand.
TGTGTTTGTGTGCCCTGCCTGTGTCATTCACACGGTAGAAGTTTGTGCGAGCAGAGCTGGTTTCCAGCCCGGTGCTACTGTTGACTCTTCGTTATAGAAAGGAAAGCTCCCTGGCCTTGGGACCCACCAGCTTGGACTACTGCCCCGAAGTATTGACTTTGGGCATGTCCCTTAGCTTCTCTGAACCTCAGTTTTCTCAGCTGTACAAGGAAGGTGTTGGGCCAGCTGAACTCTAGAAATGAATTCCTTCGACTTCTGGGTTCTTGTAAGTCCGGGCGGCAGGAAAGGGCCGAGAGGCGGGGAGGCCGCGTGCGTTATGCAGGCAAGTCGCGGAACCCTAGCTCTGTTGCAGCACTGCGGAGTTAGGGCGACATTCTAGAGGAGAGGCAGCAAGAGTGGGGAGAGTGAGAGCATCTCACAGGGCAGCCTGCTTGGAGGGGTGGGCAGCTGGCTCGGCTGTGGTTTGCCTACTGCCTGGATCAAAAGTGCCCTCTCTCCTGGCCTGTTCCGGGAAGCTCCTTCCTGGTAAATCTGAAATCCACTTACCCAGGACTGGTGCTGGTTCTGCATCGAGCTATTTCCTTCCTGCATCCCACGAACTCTGACGAAGTAATTATACTAGCTGAAATGAACAAAGGCGACCAGAGGAAGGGAGGACTCCAGGCCTAGGCAATTTTAAAAGGGAGAGTCTCCGAGGCACCCCTGCCCCTTCCATCACCTGATCGGGGTGAGGGTGCATGTTGCACTGGGCCCAGGCTGCAGGGCAGCCGTGGAGAAGGCCTGCTGAGTGGCACAATGGCTCTTTAAACTTCTGCTTGAACAGGGCCTCCATCATGTCTGCTCACATTCCACCGTCCAAAGCAAGCCGTGCGACCAAGCCTAACATTAACAGGGCAGCGAAATACACCCTTCCCGTGGGAGGGCACTGAAAGTCACAGGGCAAGGATGAAGATGTTGAATCTTCTTGCCGGAGATCCTGGGGAACAACAGTACAATCCACCACACGCTAGATGATACTGCGGCCCCTTCTGCTCCAGCTGTGGCCTTTCTAGTCTTCTCCTAGCTTTAGTATTCCTGGTTTTCTCCTAGAATGCAACTTTGGAACACTGATTTTTAATGGAACTTAATGAAAAAGAAAATAAGCTCCACTTGTTGGCAGTTGGCGGCACAATTCTAGAACGCGTTTTTGCATAGACAGTGATGAGCAATTGGATTAAGGAGTGGTTGCTGTGATTCAGGCTGGTTCTCTAAGAATCACGCCAGATATGTTTCAGCTGGTTTCAGAGGTGTTCTGAGACTGGTGGCTCTGGGCAGTGACATTCACAGTGGCTGGGTTTTGGCAGAACTTTGGTAGCATCTTTTTTGGAGGGGATGAGATATGTGACAAGGATGGTTCCCTTTTTTTGGCTGGGTGAGCCACTGTACCTGGCAAGGAAGAATAAAGAGGTTGCTGGTTTGCCTCAGAGTTTTGCACCCAGGCTCCCCTCATCGAGCAATGTTTGTGTTGAACAATTGCTTATCATATCTGTCCCTGATCTTAACCTGGGAAGGGTAATGAACACATGGTGTGTTGGAATTGGGATCCCCAAATCATCACAGGTGAGAATCTTGGGTAAAACCCACAGGATGAAATTGAACAGGAGTAAATACTAGGTACAGCATTGAGATTTCAAGAATCAATTACATAAATAGAATATTAGGAAGGTGAGACCTGATAATTGTCCTTCTGCTAAAAGATTATAAATCCTGGAAGTTTGGTTGAGAATAAGTTTTCTTTTTTTTTAAAGATTTTATTTATTTACTTATTTGACAGACAGACACAGTGAGAGAGGGAACACAAGCAGGGGGAGTGGGAGAGGGAGAAGCAGGCCTCCCGCCGAGCAGGGAGCCCGATGTGGGGCTCGATCCCAGGACCCTGGGATCATGACCTGAGCTGAAGGCAGACGCTTAACCGACTGAGCCACCCAGGCACCCTGAGAATAAGTTTTCTATGAGCTCCTTTAAAATGACTGCTAAAAATCTGGCATGCCTAATTTGAGATTTTATTTATAGAAGTATAGTGAAGTCGGATCTCAAATCTATGGACTTGGATGGGGCAGCACAATTACAGAGGGAGAGAGGGAAGTGGGAGAAGGTAAGAAAAACAGAGAGAGAAAGAGAAAGATGAGAGTGAGAAACTTAAATTGTGCAGAAGCTTTGCTGGCCTGCCACTCCCTGAGTTTGTGTGCCTCCATTGAGTAAGAGCTGGGATGGGTTCCGTTTTCCTTTCTAGTTTCATTTCCTTTGTGTGCTTCCCTATGTTAAGTCTGACTCTGCTCTCTACAGGTACCTCGTACAATACCACATGTTCAAGTGCAAGTGGCTCCCCAGGTGCCAGCAAGTGATTTGTGATCAAAGAGCGATGATCTGTTCTAGCATTGGCGGAAAACTGTAGGTGTTGGATTTCTTGAGAGGTGATAATGCTATTCTCCAAAGTGATACCTCTTTTGAAGGGTAATTTAGGTGGCACTCAGGTTTTGCTCACTTTTTACGTGAACTGATTCCACTCTAGTGTCAGGATGGATGGATATGATGGCTTTGCTCTAACTCAAGAGGGCTGTTGACAAGTCAGAGCTCACAAGGAGGAGGGTGAAATGTCATTGGAACAGTTGAGGGAACTGGAATGTTTTGCCTCTAGAATAGAAGCTTCAGAGGATTATGAAAACCATCTTTGAGTATCTGAAGGGCCGTAACATGCCTGGATATGCTCCTTCTGTATCCTTGCAGGAATAGAGTCAGAGACAGCCTGTGGCAGGTATACATGACCTGATGTAGGGACGATTTTTCTAACAGTTGCGCACAAAAAGTGGAGTAGGTCACCCTCCCAAGGTAGTGAGCTCCCTGTCCCCTGAGGGAAACTAGCAGGAACTGAATAACCCAATGGAGAACGTGTCTGAGATGTTTACAGGAGGTCTTGGTTTTGTCAGCAAGCTTCCATTCCCCCTTCTTCTGGCTATTGTACCTGAGTTTCCTCTAAGAACTCCTGATAAAAAGTCCACTCCTACTCCATGTGTTTTGAGTGAAACGATGTTGACTCCATCGTTAGCCCCAGGGATGAGCCTGTGGGATTCAGGTCTGGCACCTCAGCCTTCTGGCTGCTGTGACTGGCTAGGGTGGGCACGGGACCTACTTCTGGCTAAAGAGAACTTTGAGCAAGAAGCATGGGTCTTTTCTATTGGGTGTGAAGCGGGGGAAGTAGGAGGCAGGAAAGGGTAGCCCTCTTGATACCATGACGAGCTTGAGAACGGAGAAATCAGGAAGGGCAGTAGAGCCAAGGGCTGGAGAGGGACCGTGTTCTGAGCGCCGTGATGCCCTGCCTGACGTTAGCAGTCCTTCAGGACCTATCAGTTAGGGGAGCCAATACATCCCATTCTGTGGGTAGACGGTTTGAGTAGGGTTTTCCATAGCTCACAATCAAAGAGCCCTTGATAGCTCTGATATGTGCCGTGAGGTCATGGTCTATGATTCTTCATGTGCTGAGTGACAATGTTGTTCACCCATCTATCTCTCAGACATATCAGTGGAGGAACTAAATGCCCTCACGATCCTCATGAGTAAGAAACACATCGCAAGTGGTAGAAAACTCCTGAGCACAGAGCTGGAGCCAATTTCTCTTAAATGCTTCTGGATGCATCTCCTCTTATGCTAGTGTAGTGAAAACAGAAAAGGAGAGCATTCGATTTTCATGTCCTTGGGTGTTGCCAAAGCCGCTTCAAATGCTTAGTTCATAGTTACTAACTAAACCGGAACTGGGCCACGTATTAGTCCCTGGGTGCTGAGGGTGGTAGAAGCAGTGACCATGAAGTGCGTGGTGGGAATTGCAGGGACGTAATGAGCTTGGATATGACAAGAGCAGGGGGTGCAAAGATTATGGAGTCATCTAAACGCAGCGTTGAGAAAGATACCTGCACGGACTCCAGGCCTATAGGACTTGATAGTGTGGTTTCTGTGCAGTTGGGGACCTTGGGGTGCCCCTAGTGGCTTCTCATTCCAAGCTCCCTTCTTTCTCCCTCCTCACTGAAAAGAAAGACCAATTCAGAGTGGTTGTGCATTCATTCAATAGACAATATGGATACAGGCCGAGACTTCCAGGTGCTGGGAATACTGCAAAGAACAAGCCAAGTCCCTGTCCTCATGGAGTGTACATTCTGTGGGGAGAGACCTGTATTTAAGCAAATAATATGCAACATCCCTCCAGTTAGTGTATTAGTATCCTGTTGCTTCTGTACCAAATTACCACATTATTTTGTAGCTTAAGAAAACACACATTTATTATCTTATAGTTCTGGAGGTCAGAAATCTGATTTGGGTGTTACTGGGTTAAAATCAAAGTATTGGCAGAAGTGTGTTCCCCTGGAGGCTCTAGGGGAGAACCTGTTTCCTCACCGTTTCCAGGTTGTAGAGGCTCCTCAAACTCCTTGGCCCATTCCTTCCATGTTTGGCTCAGACCTCCGCTTCTGCCCTCATGCCTCCTTCTCTGACTCCGAGCCTCCAGCCTCCCTCTTATGAGGATCCTTGTGATCACACCGGGCCCACTTGGATACTCTGGGATCATATCCCCATTTCAAGGTTCTCCATCACACCTGCCAAATCCCTTTCGTCCCATAAAGTGACATATTCAGAGGCTCCAGGCTTTAGGATGTGTCCTTTTGGGGGCCACTCTTCAGCCTACCACAGGTTGTTGGAGGCGTTCTGAAGAAAATTAAAGCAAGGTGAAGGAAGAGAGAACCGGGTGGGGAGAAGGCTTTCTGGGGCGGTAACATCTGTGCGGAAACATGAAGAAATGCAGGTGTGAGCCGTGGACAAGCCAAGAGGAAAGGCTTCCCGCCAGAGGGACGGGTGAGGGCCAAGCCTCTGAGGAGGGAACGAGCGGGGCTGCCTGAAGGGCAGAAAGAAGGGCTGAGTGCTGCAGCCCAGGAAACAGGAGAGGGGCAACAAGGAGGTGAACGAGGCAGGCTGGCCCTGGTGGGTGGGCGAGTTGTTCCCGTTGAGTTTAGATTTTATTCCAGATGTGATGAGAAAGGGTTGGAAGCTCTGGTCAAGGAAACGGCACACACACAATCTGACTTACTGCTGGAGGAGACCCTTCTGGCTGTGGTGTGAACAGGCACCGGGGGGTTAAGGCAGGGGTGGAGGCAGAGAAAGGAGTTGAGGCTCCTGCGCTTGTCCTCTGGGGTTGGGTCGGGGCACTGAAAGTGGTCAGATTTGGGCTGCCTCTTGCTGCGAGAGCCAGTAGGACTTGCCCGTAGATTGCTTGCAGAGTGTGAGGGAAAGAGATGTGTCAGGGATGACAGATTTTTGGCTTGAGAACCCGGGTGAGTGGGGCGCCATTTGGGCTACAAAAAGCACAGCGGGGAGAAGCAATTTTTTAAAGAAAAAAATTGGGAGTCAGGGCAGGAAATCAAGAATTCTGCTTTGGACATTTTAAGTTTGAAATGCCTAAAAGGCATTAAGAGGCGGTGTGGAGTGAGAAGTTAGATAATCCAAATTTGCAGTTGGGAGGAAATGCTGGAGCAGGAGACCAAGTTTGGGAGTGAACACATGGCTGGTATTTCAAGCCACAGGCCCGGGTGAGACCATCCAGGGAGTGAGGAGAGAAGCTGGAGAGAAGAGGAAGCAGAGCTGAACTCCGGGGATCTTTCAACAGTGAGGTCAGAAGGGTGCAGTGGTAATCGAAATAGTGAAGTGGGTACAGAGTTGATTAGAACACCCAGGGGAGGGTGGGGGCCCAGACGCCTAGTGATAATAAAAGGAGGGGTAGTTTACTGTGCCAAATCCTGCCGGAGGTTCAAGGAACAATTGCTAGCAGGCGCTAAGGATTTGCAACCCATGGAGTTGGTGACATGGAGCTGTCTAGACCCCTCTGGGGGAGATGTTTCTGCAGAATGGAGAGTAGGAAGCCTGGATGAAGGGGGTGACAAAGACGATGCATGAGGAGGGGTTGAAGGTAGAGGGAGAGACAACTTTTCCAGGAGGTTTGCTCTGGGGCAAACAGGAAGGACGGTGGTCGCTCGCGGGGAATGAGGGTGCCAAGGAGATGGGAGATATTGCAACGAGGCTGCAGGCCTAGGGACTGGTCCAGTGAAGAAGGGAAGCCTGATTCCAGAGGAGCACACAGGGAGACAGTTGTCAGCAAAGTCCCTGAACAGGAGAGAAGCAATGGGGTCCCCTGCATTGGCCTTAGCTGGGTGATCAGTGGAGATGGGAGATTTGTGGCCTGAATGTTAAAGACTAGTCAGCTTTGTCCGTGTCTTCTTTTCTAGTCACAGCCAGCTGCTTGGGGTGGCAGGAAGTTGGGTTGATTCAGGGCTGGGATTTTGCCAGGAGGCTATGCAGGGGGCTAAGGGTGTCTGCAGGGAGTGACAGCAGTGATCAGAGGGAGGGCAGGGGGGAAGTGAGGAGCCTGAGGTTTGGAGCCAGGTGTGATCCCCCCCGCCCCCAATATGAATGCAGCTCAGAGTTGTGCAAACTTCCTGAGGAGTCTCTGAACGTCTGCCTTTCTTCTGGCCCTGCTCCCTTCCTCCCTAACGGCCCGTACACCCAGCCCGAGGGGGGTTGTGTTTCTCAGTGATAGGGAAACACCTGGTGCCTGTTAAAAAGGCAGACCTCTGGGTCCTATCCATGACTTACTTAGTTCAAATCTTTGGGGACAGACCCAGTGTTTACATCTGAAGCAAAGGCCCCAGAGCTCCCAGTTTCCCCGGGGTTGAGAACCAATGCCTTGGGAGCTTCACTTTGTGTTTAAAAGTAACCTTCACTTAATTCTTGGCTCGTCATTTTAACGACTTGATCTGGAGAAACTGCCAAGAAATATGTATGTATGTATGTATGTATGTATGTATGTATTTTTACTACTCTTCCTTCTAATTAACACTGCACTTTCTTCTCTTTTTAAATTTCACATCTCTCTTGAAAATTTGTCACTGAGCACTACATTTTCAGTGGAAATTCCTGAAAGATGCTAATATTTGGGATCTGGAGGTTCCTGGGGTGTGGTGTGTTTGGCTAAGAAAGCAGAGCTTTGTGGACTCATGGAGAAACTCAAAGGACATTTTCTTTTCTCCTTGAAAATTTATTTCCCAACAGGAAAGCCATCTGTTTTTCCGGTACCACCCTCAGTTCCACAATATAGGAAAGCTTGTTTGCCCCTTCCTTTTGGCCATGAACTCATACCATTTGGCTTCACAGAGGTATTCATTATACTCAGAAAGTTATTTCACATAAGATGTAAAATGTTAAAATAAGGGCCAGCAGGGAACATGTTCAAATAAATTTGTTCCTCTTGTCAAGGGGTCAATATTAGTTGCTGTGAGAATCACATCTTTGCTCCATTGGTGGCCAAGCTACCCTGGTCTGCTTTCAATTTCTTTTTTAGACCAGCCTCTTTGCATATGCCCCAGGACCTTTGCAGATGCCATTTCCTCTGTCTGTAAGTCTCCTCCCTCAATTCACAGGGCTGGTTCCTTTTCATTCTTTAAACCTCTATTTAAATATCACCTCCTCAGAGAGGCCTCTCTGACTACCACATCTACTAGAGGTCTTTGGATCACTGCCACCTCCTCCATTTCTTATCTCAGCTCCATATTTGTTTCCTTTATTGCTCTTGTTACAGTTTGTAATTATTATTTCTTTACTTAATCATCATCTATATCCTCCAAAAGATTGCAGTCAGTAAGAAAGCAGGACCTAGTCTGCTTTGTCCCTCATTTTGTCCCCAGGGCCTGGCACATCATAAGTCTTTAATTTATTGATTGATTAATTTAAATATGCCCAGTACAGGGAGTGGTGTGATTAAAATACATTCAGGTTCATATTCTTTCTGTACCAGTTAGGATGAGGTTCAGCAGAAAGTGACAGAAAACTAAAATAACAGAGACTTGAACAAGGTGGGACTTTCCTTCTCTGGTATGATGGTTCCATGGCAATCTGGATCTTGAATTCCTTCAAGCATTTAGCTGCTAAGGCTATGGGGATGGCCCTTGGACTCAAGGTCCAAGATGACAGCTACAGCTCTAGCTATCACATCCACATTTGAGGCAGAAGTTTAGAAGAAGAGGTGAAACATAAAGAAACATAAAGGACCCAGGCCAGCCACCTTTCAAGAAAGTTTCCCAGAAGCTGTTATCACAACATTTCTCCTTTCCTTTCACGGGCGGGTACTTAGTCACATGACCATACCTATCTGCAAGGGAGCCTGGGAAATGTAGTCCTTCTGAGGCGCACATTTCTGCTCTAAATAAAACTGGAGGTTTTGTTAATAAGGATGATAAACAATATAGATACCTGGGTAGGCAACTCTCAGTCCCTGACCTATGTCTCCTGCTCACAAAACTTCTATGGCTCCCTAGTACTTATGTCAGGAGTTCTTAGCCAGGGTTGTATATCAGAAACATTTTGGAAACCTTTCCAAAAAATAGACACTTCGGTTTCACCTTCTGAGATTCGGTAGATCTGGGGAGGGTTTTGTTTTTGGAGCTTGAGAGGGTTCATCGTATTTTTTCTCAACTTCATTGCAAGCCCAAATTCTGGACCATTTGAGGAAACGCAAGAATCAGGCAAATGAGGATCAAAAACTTGCCTTTCTTCTTGATGAGGCTGTTTGGAGAATGCAGCTTTTAGCTGTACTGACCAATGGGCTTTTTAGTACTTCCATTGCTGGATTAGGCAGAATTACCTGGCTGAAAGTGGAGTAGGACCACCACGTGCTTCTTTGTGGAGAGGACCTTTGCCTCTGATGCCATGGTGGGAGCAGGCAGGTGCACAGGCACTGAGCCACCCACACCCATTTCCCCTCCAAAACCCACTGATCAGATGAATTGTGCCTATTTCCCATCCCCTTCCAGGGAGGTCTGAATAAGGACTGATGCAAGAGACCAGGAGGGTTGCTGTGGCAAAGCTGAGGAGTGGGGAACAATATAAAAGCCCCTAAGCTGCATCATAAAGCTCAAATTCCCTGGGAAAGCATCTGAGCACTTATGTGATCTGCCTAGGTCCCATGTTTCCAGCTTTCTCTTTTCTTTCTTCATGTTCCCTCTGCTCCGGCATTTTCTTACCCCAGTGCCTTTGTTCAAGCTACCTTCCTGCCTGGAGGGCCCTTCCTTTTTACCTCTGCATGTTGGACTCCAATCTCCTTCAGAGTCCAGAGCTAACGCCATATTCTCCAGGAGGTCCCCATCAACCCCATAACACCGAAGCTACCCCTCCTTGCTCCTTGTTCCCATGGCATCTTGCTCTGCCACATATATCATTGTCTTGTTATTTACACATGCATCTGTGACAGACATTGCTAATTGCCTAGTGGGAAAATGATAAGAGGGGGCTCATATGAAAAAAGTTAGGACAGCTGGAGAGCTGGGAGGTGGGGAAGGTGAACGAAGGACCCCCTTTGGTGCAGCCTGGTGGCTTCCCCCTTCAGACCAGACATGTGGGGCTCTCTGGTCAGCATCAACCTCACAGCTCCCTGCATTGTTCATACTGGGTCCTCACATAATTACATTACCTGCATGGCCCTTGTAGGTGTTTGGCCTTGTGATCTGTGTTCTCCAGCCTCCCTGGGGCATGGCTGAGCCCACCTTGCCTGCAGTACCTCCAGAGATAGAGAAATGCTCTCCTCTAGGTAAGCCCATGGCCTTGCAAACACCACCATCAATCTTCCTCTAACTTGCACCCAGGGGCCCCAGTCCCATCTCTTGGGGTCACACAGAATACACTGCCTGACTCTTTCATATGACAGTTCTTCTGACATCCAAAGTCAGACATGTCACCATTGTTTCAATGTCCTCTCAATGATAAGCACTCACTATCAGTTGCTTTATGAATGATGTTAATAAAGTTATGACTGATTGTTAAATGCTAGCTATGAGCATCTAACAGATGAAGTAGGCCTGGGCCAGCTAAGGGAAATCAGAGTGTCAGAATTTTATGGGCATTTTAGAAATCATTAGCCCAGGGATGACAGACAGCTTCATGTGTTCATTGATAAATGGAGAGAGGCTGCTTGGAGCATGGTGCTGGCTCTCTGGCACATCTGGGCTCACTGGGAAAGGATTCTAGGATGGATTAGTAATGCCTGCCAGGAAGAAGAAGAAGGGGATGGTGGAGGGATGTCAGTCATTTGTCATCTCTGATTTTACCCAACTTCAAAGGCCCAGAGAAGCCCAGAGACGTGGAGTAAGGTACTACATGGGATCTAAAATTTCTGACTTCCGTTCTTTCTTGAATTTTCTTCCTTCTGACTAAGCTGCCTCACTGCTGTTGGTGTCTTCCAGGGCAATTCAGAGGCCAGTGACATGTTCACTAAGACGTTAGTGGGACTTTTCTTGTTGTTCCCTCATTTTCTTACCTATTGGCTAACTCATTACTTCTTCCAAAGGCTGCTTTAGATGTTCATCTGCCTATGCATCTCTTTTTCTAGTTAAGTAAAAAAGAATCATTTGGCTTCTTCCGTTGCCATTCTTTTTGGAAAAGCACAATAATCAGTCTCTAATGAGCTTCTGACTCTGAACCGAGGTATAATAATTTCGGTGACTCTTCAGCTTCCGTTGATGGAAATATATTTATTTTAGAAGCTGATGACCTGTGGGAAAAGACTATTATTCTAAATATCATGATGAGGTCATGGGAGCTGATGGAGGGTTTGGGGAGAGGGGGAGGAGAGGGGAGAGATCCAGTGAAAATTAGAATTGCATACGAATGAAAATAGACTGCTTTCTATTCTGAGCAAGAGATCCTGGTTTTGTGATTCTTTAGGGGTGTTGAAGCAAAATGTACATAGATGGGAGAAGTTTCTTGAGGCTGGTTGAGCCCTTTGTCTGGAGTTCCATTAGATGACATCCCTCACGGTAGCTGAGGTCAGCCTGAGGTTCCAGGATGGAAGACTTATAGGAGTGGAGAATGGGATGGTCAGTTGTCATGCTTCACATTTTGTAGCATCTTAGACTTGTTCCTGTACTGAAATTTTACTTTCTATTATATAAAAACTAGATAGCAAAAAACAAACTAATAAACAAACATAAGTGCATAGTCACCTATAATACCATCCCTCAGTCATTACCACTAACATATATACACACCCCCATATATATAGTATGTATACACATGTATTTTATATATATATAATACACACAAACATGCACATATCTATTTTGTAAGATGGGGATCTTAGTAGACATAGTCTTCTTTAATCTAATTTTTTACTGTATAGTATGTTGTGATCATCTTCCTTAGTCAATAAATGCAAATCTGTGATGTTGTATTGTACATTCATTGATTGCCTTCTAAACAACTATTCCTACCTTCTCATTCTTAAAAGTAGAATTTAATGTAGAATTTCGGGGCACCTGGGTGGCTCAGGTGGTTAAGCATCTGCCTTCGGCTCAGGTCGAGATCTCACAGTCCTGGGATGGAGCCCCATGTCAGGCTCTGTCCTTGGTGGGGAGCCTGCTTCTCCCTCTGCCTCTGCTGCTCCCCCTGCTTGTGCTCTCTCTCTCTCTCCCTCTCAAATGAATAAATAAAATCTTAAAAAAAATAAATAAAAGAATGTAGAATTTCCAAGCCAAGTGGTTTAGGTGAGTCATCCTACCCTAAGCTCCAGAATGGACATTGATTAGATTGTACCAGTCAGCTTATCTTATTACCCAGACTTTGGCAATTGGTTCAAAGATGGGCACTTGACCCAACAGGAGACATTTGCTGGGGACTTATGAGATAGAAAGTTTCCCTCTTTCATGGAGGCTTCTGGAATTGATGTTTTCTTTTACCTCAGGTGGTGTTACGTAAGAAGGTGGGACTAGAAATCCAGTGGTCATTATTACTACCAGGAGGGGTGCTAGCCGACGTGGAGGCTGTACAGAACAAAGTTGAGAGTATGGCAGAAAACATCAATCCAGACTCCCTCAGGAACCTCTGGATCAAACCAGGCCCCAGGGTCATGCCACTTCTCGACTTTTCAGTTAAATGAGTCAATAACTCAAGCTTGTTTGAGTCATATTACTGACAACCCAAAGCATCCCAAATTATACATTCATTGAAAAAAATTGTATGGTATTCTATTACATGGATGTGTCCAAAGCATTTTCATGCTAATTAGCCGATTCGGTTTTTAAGCAGTCTTATGAAGTCAACAAGTATCTGTTTGGCAAGTGTAGAACTAAGGCACAGAGGGGACAACTGACGTCTCCAAGGTCACACAGCCAGATAGTGGCAGAAGCAGGCTTCCTGACTTCTTGAGCAGAGCCTTCAATAATCAGTTATACCTCAAGGCAGAAAGATTATGGACCAGTGAATAAAATAATTCTAAAGGATAGGACCGCATTGTTAGGCTGACAATTAGGATGTAAAAGTGACCCATCATGTGAATCAGTTGTAGCCTGGATTGGAAAGCTAGGGATGTAAGGTATGAAACGGTTTAGCGGTTAGAGCCGTGGTTCTGAAACTGCAGGCTGGGGACCCCTGGGGATCCCCAAGATACTTTCTAGAGGTTTGTGAGGTCAAAACTATTTTCATGATAATGCTAAAATGACATTTTCTCTTCCAGTCTCATTCTCTCGTAAGTGCAGAGTGTGGTTTTCTAGAGCCTGCATGACAACGTGACATGCAGCAGACCAAAGCAGAGGGAAATAGGAGAATCCAGCTGTCGTCTTTTAGGCCAGACAATTAAAGAGATTTACAGAAATGTCAAACAGTGTCACTCTTCTTGCTAACTTTCTTGTTGTTGTTTGGAAAATACAGCTATTTTTTTTTTAAACGTGTTAGTTAACATGTAATGTTTTTGTTATTTTTGAAAATGAATTTATAAATAAACAATTTAACTTTTTTAGATTTCATTTAGAATACAGTAGCTATGGATAGACATAACCTACATAGACAGAAGCTCTTTGGGTCCTCAATATTTTTTTAAAAGATTTATTTATTTAATTGAGATAGAGAGCACAGGGAGAGGGGCAGAAGGAGAGAGAGCCTTTTATTTTTTTAAGATTTTATTTATTTATTTGACAGAGAGAGACACAGCGAGAGAGGGAACACAAGCAGGGGGAGTGGGAGAGGGAGAAGCAGGCTTCCCGCGGAGCAGGGAGCCCGATGCAGGGCTCGATCCCAGGACCCTGGGATCATGACCTGAGCCGAAGGCAGACGCTTAACGACTGAGCCACCCAGGCGCCCAAGAAAGAGAGTCTTAAGCAGACTCTGCTGAGCACGGAGCCCGAAGCAGGGCTTGATCCCAAGACCCTGAGATCAGGACCTGAGCCAAAACCAAGAGTCAGATACTCAACCGACTGCGCCAGCAGGTGCCCTGGGTCCTCAGTATTCTGAGTGTATAGAACCTCTGCTCCAATCTCTAACTTTATGAGAACATAGTTTGAGGGCTGTTGGATTAAAGGACAGATATAATTTCAACTAAACTTCTTTCAGATGACTCATTCAGGCAAATCTATTATCCTGTTGGCTTCTGACACCTAGACCCCGGGTACAAAATACAATGTGAACTAGAGATTTAACCTCTGTGGGGAATAGGATTGGTGTGGCTTAAACCAACTTGTACAACTTTGGCCCAAAGTTCCTTTTGGGATCAAAATGAATCATTTTGTCTACTTTAATCAAATCTGTCAGAAAGTGACTAGCTCTGTTCATTAGTCTGTAGACATGCAAAATCACTAGTTTTGTGTATTGAGAGGCATCGCTTACAATGATACAGCACCTATCAGTCAGGGTTTCTGGTAGCAAGCAATAGAAGCTGACTCTGGCTAGTTGGGCGGAGAAGTTGTTTATCAAAAGGATATTAGGAAGTCTCAGAATTGTTAGGAGCAATGGATAACCAGGCTCGAGGCTAAGCTCCCAGGAGCAATGAATATAACACTCTATAGAGCTGCAATGATGGGGACCACTGCACCTGCTCTTGTCACATCAAGCCCTTGAAGGAACATGTGGCACATCTCAGCCATGCAAACACTGTCACCCCAAAAGTCAGACCCAATCGCTACCACTCTTGCCAGCAAAATAGATCTCTTGGAAAGTCTCTTCCCTTGAGTTGCTCTCTTCGGAATCTAAGTTTATAGAATTGTGTCTGATTGGTGGAATCTGAGACACGTGCCTTGATCCATATTGTAAGAAAGGCTGGAATTTGATTTGATTTTTCTAGGTTCCACCTTGGAAAAATGGGATGTATAGGATTGAAATTATCCCAAACATAGCAAGGGCATTTAACTGGAGCTGAGACCTCAGAAAATATGATGGATGTCTGCAACATGTGTACAAAGTCATGGAGTCACGGCTATGCAGAGAACTCCAGGGTTCACATTCTAACCCTGTTGCTGCTAGCAGCCGTAAGACCTTAAGCAAGTCACTTTTGAAGCCTCAGTGGTCTCACTGCCTCCCTGGGTAGATATGAAGATTAAGCTAATTTCCTGGATGCAATACCATGTAATATAATATTGTGTACACCTAGTAGGCACCCAGTAAATGATCGCCATTAATATTACCAATCTTTGGGTTCTGCCATGGACACATTTTTCCCTACAGGGGCAAGGGGAAGCTGAGGCACAAGGAGGCCAATGGTCTTGCATAAATTTTGAGCAAGAACTAACATTAGGATGAGCTTCTGAACTCACTGGTTCTGGATCCAGCTCCTATCCCAGTTCTTGAGCCTCATGACCTCTGTGTGCAATCAACAGGAGGCAGAAGTAATGAAGATCTCATATCAGCTCGTTATTTTGGGGTGGGAGGGTTTAAAGTAAGTTTGACTTATCTTCCTTATTCTTTCCTGCGTTGTTGGAAAATTTACCAATGAGTACATGGTATTAAAAATAAATTTTAAAAAGTTTTTAAATAGCAGTAAAGCTGTTTTTATTTTGGGAAACGAAGTTCTGTCTCACTTTGGGTTCCCCTCAAAGCTGAGCCTGAGATGAAAATTTGGGAATAGGTAGTTTATGTTGGAGCTAATCAAAGTCTAAGTCCTGGTTTTCTAATGAACTGGAAGTGTTAATGAACATTTCCCAAGTGTGGATCGGTGATCAAGAGTGTGTTACCAAGGATTACCCAAATAATGGTGAAATGAGTTTGGGAGATGCTGGGACAAAAAAGGCCTCTCTCTCTCTCTCTTTTTTTAACTGCAGAATTTCTCAGGGTCTTTGCCCTGCTAGTACACATTGAGAATCTCTGAGAGGGACGCATAGCACCATTCTCCATTGCTATGCTAAGATGACTTTGTAAGATCAGTACTCTTGTGAGCATTTTGGGAAATGCTGGATGATCTCGAAGGTTACTTCAATCTGTAAAGTTAGTGATTTCTATGATCTCATTTAATCTTTTCCCCAAGTCTGCAAGATGAGGAACCACATTCAAAATCCCTGGTCAAAAGCAGGAAGCCAATTATGCACAAAAGTGGGACTCAAAGCTAGCCAGATCTTTTGAGCCATTTTTTCCCGCTCCCTACTGGATACACAGAGTGAGGAGGGCAGGCATTATGGTTGAATCATGTTCTTGCAAAAGATATTAATCCTCAGGACCTCAGAATGTGACCTTATTTGGAAATAGGGCCTTTACAGAAGTGACCAAGTAAAAATGAGGTCCTTAGGGGACCCCTAATCCAAAATGACTTGTGTCCTTATAAGAAGGGGAAATTTGGACGCAGATGCTCCTAGATGGAAGATGGTGTGAAGACACAGGTGAAGGAGGTGGAGTTTGAAGGTATGATGCCACAAGCTAAGGAATGTCTGGGGCTATGAGAAGCTGAAAGAGGCTAAGGAGGACCTTTTTCTTATTGGTTTCTGAGGGAACATGGCCTTGCTGCCACCTTGATTTTGGATTTCTAGAATCCAGAGCAACAATAAATTCCTCTTGTGATACTTGGTTACAACAGTTCTAGGAACTACTGTAGCAGATGTGACAAGAGCCCTGGAAAGTTGCTTCCAGGCTCCTTTTCAGTCAGACCCAAGTCTGATCTCTGAACACAGCAGTGCACAGCCGGCCTATGGGGAGAGCATTGGCCTCAGCCCTGGGGAGGCAGTGCTTCTGTTTAACAGCTGAGCACAAAGAGTGTCTCCATGCCTCCCTTGGCCTCCCTCTCCCTCTTCCCCTGTCTTCTCGCCTTGACAGCAAACAAGAGAACTTGGACACTTGTACACCTTTATAAACAAACAGAGCCCCTTGAATGTTCAACGTCCAGTGTGGCTGGGCAGGGCTGTTTCCCTGTGCCGGGCTGCCGGGCCATGGAATGTGATCTCTCTCTGTGGGAAGAGCCAAGAGCAAGTTTTGCCAGTGGAGTTGGCAGGTACAGAGCTGCTCCCAGTACAGACACCTGTTGCTTGAGTCTATTTGTGGAGACCTCCTGGGTGCTACAGGCACGGCTCGAGCCTCTGACTATGGGAGTCATTTCTGCATTGTCGTAAGACCTTCTGCTTATGTGCCCATCACAAGTTACTGAGGGGTTAGGGGCCCATGAACTGATTTAATCCCCTCACTGACTCTATAAAATAGACAGGGCATCCCCATTTTACCGATGAGTAAACTGAGGCCCAGACGGATGAAGGGACTCTTCCCATGGTCATAGAGTTAGTTCACGGCAGAGGTGAGGTTCTCCTGAACTCTCCCACGTGTGGGAAGAGCTGGATGTTTAGCTGAGAAAATATAGGTGCAAGGCGATGGGTACTTGCTGCCCAAGGGAAATGCTGAGAAACGGGAGGCGGGGGTGGGGGGCTGTAGTGGTGGGGGCAAGAGCCTCAGCTTTGGAATCAGAACGAGGTTTGAATCTAGGTTCTGCCAAATTCGAGCTAAGTGACTGGGCAAGTTGCTTTCTGTGCCTCAGTTTATTTGAGAAGCAAAGACAAGAATTGCACCTACTTCATTAGGCTGTTCTGGCCGTTGAGTGACAGGAAACAAGTATTGAACTTGGCGTCCGCTCTGTGGGAACCAGCCAATCAATCACCGGTCTGAGCGCAGCCGTGTCCGTTACCAGCCTCCGGTCACCCCTGTCATCCTCTGCCCGCAGTTGCCCTGGTGAACGCCGGTCCCTCTGTGGTTGGTCGGCTCAGTTTTGGAACGAAGACGACCACCACGCAGCGGCCATTGGCTGCGGGCCAGGAAAGGTCCTTGGCAGCTGTGGGAGCTGGGGAGCCATCGGGGATCTCAGCCCGCAGAGGCGATTTCTGCAGCTTACTCTAAGGGCCTGGGAGCAAAACAAAACCAAACCTGGTCTGAAGTTTCCAAAATGCTCTTAAGTGCTGCCAAGGCTGAATCTGTTTTCTGAGCCACACCAAGGCAGCTTCATCGCCCACTCCCTTCAGAGGCAAGGCACTCTGACCCTTTGGGGGCCAGAATCTGTCTTGAGCCATGTAGCAACCGCTGGACCGTGCTTGTTTCCCCAAGGAGGCTCCTGGCTCCCACCCCTGTGCCACTCATGCTGAGCTGCTGCAAACGGCGTCCAAGAAACAGGCTGGGGATAAAATGAAGTGGGGAGGAGGTCCGCTCTGCTGCAGGTGATTAACCACGTAGGCCCTCAGGTATTGAATAAGAGGGCCAAGTCCTTGGGCTGTTCGCTCTTCTCCTGTAGAAGTGTCTGCGCCCTGCCTGTCCCCCAGCACGGATCTCACAGTGACACTGCACTCCTTTCAGAGACTTCCATGGCTCCCTATTGTCTCTACCTTATAAGATGAAGTTAAAGTTCCCTGGACTGGCATTCAAGGCCCCTGAGGGTCTGGCCTCAGTGTTCCTCTGCAGCCTGTCCCTTGCAGCATCTCACATGAACCCACACCAGTTCTCCCCTCGACTTGCAGTTCCTCAAAGTCACCTGGGGATTCTACTCCATCGTGTCTTTTCTTGGTCCATGGGAAAGACTGGTGTAGTGGACACAGGGGATGTGCTCTATATGAACCTGTTGAATCAAATCATACTTTGTTTTCCTCTCTAGTCATCTTTAAAAAACACAATAAAAATAAAGACATAGGCAAAAGTGGCCATGACAAGCCCAGGGTGACTGATGCACATTCCTGAGGCTCTCATGTCCACCCGGCCTGTACTGTAGGAGGCTCGTCTCAGAGTTAGAAGGAGCAAATTAGAGCTATGGTTCTGCCCTCTGTCTGGGGGCCAGTAGCCCTGGGATGGAACAACCCACCCACCACTGGGCTCCACCACACTCTGCTCCCTCCTCCATGTTAATCACTCAAGCAGACATTGGGGGGCAATGGAAGAAGCCTGGGAAATGCCAGGCAATATGGGGGGAAAACAACATTCTGCAAGAGGGTGCTTGTCTTTTCTCTGTTGTGGACCAAGTCATGTTGCCTCTGATTTGGGGGATAAAATCCATTTTGGATGTAGGTTTCTTGGGTTGGGATAAAGCTATTAGCCCCAGTAACCTTCTGGTATTAGCTATAGTAGGGTCTTCATCACTTCTCATCTGGGGGCATTTTTGCCCCCCTCCCAAAGATATTTGGCAGTGTTCAATGTCTGCAGATGACTTGGGGTGCTCTTCCCCAGATCATGACATGGTGCCCCCTCTGAGAGGTCTTCCCTGTCCATCTCATAGTCACTGTCGATGACAATCACTTCATTTACTATCCTTCATAGCACTAACAATATCTGAAATTATCTTATATATTTATGTACTTGTCTCTGTTCCCCACTGGGAAGTAAGAGCCACGAAAACAGGACTCCTGTGTGGCTTGTTAGGCCCTCCACCCCAGTGCCTAGGACCACGGCAGGCCAGAGGAAGCTTTCGTCCTTGGTGGATGAAGCCTGTGTTCCCTCGTGCTCATCCTCACCTCTTCACCCTTCGCTTACCTGTCCAAATTTCACTTCCTCAGGCCTATGTAACTCCTTCGTTTTCGGACTCCTCCTAGCACGTTGTAACGCTGAGAGACTTTTATAAATTCTGTCGTGCATTTGGATTCTGGGGGCATTGTGTCAAACCTTCTGCCCTACTATATTCTCCTTGAGCGTGAGGACAGGGCTTTCTCCCTGGCTGTCTTTCCTGGTTTCCTCCCGCAGCTCACACGGCATGGAGTTCTGCCCAGATATCTGTCAGTGCCTGCCTCTCGCATTCAATTCCCCTCGGGTCGTTGCCTCAGCATGGGAGGGGAGCTTTCTTCTCGGCCTTCTTCAGGGTAGAGACCCAGTCTTCAGCAAACTAGATTTCATACTTAGTGAATTCTCAAGCAGACGAGCGACTGTTAAGGCAAGAGGTTGTTGAGTCAGGCTGTTGTTTGAGCTCTTCTCAGCAGAATCAGAGAAATTATGAAAGGATAAGTAGAGCACTGCCAAAGTTGCAAAATTCCAAGCTATCAGTGAAATGTGGTTTCTGATCTTCACTCAATTGCTCTTCTAAGCTGGCCCGAACAATGTTCGGAGATTCTTTTTTTACTAGAATAATTGCACGGAAGAAGAGTAAGCATCACATTCAAGAGAGCTAGAGCTGGAAGGGACCTTCAAGATCATCCATCCCGACTCTGCTTAATAAAAGCCGAGGAATGTGAAGAAGCTCCAGGAGGAGTTGGATTCAACGTCACACAGGAGTCTGGGGCCAATGGGGGTGGGGTAGCCAGGCAGGCGTCCTGGCCCTTGGTCGGAGCTGTTTTCATCTCCAGGTGAGTCCCTTGGTCCCAGCTGCTCTCCTGATGCTGTTACACGATATGTTGCTTCCCCCAAACTGCAGCCTCCGATCCTTTCTGTGCCCTGGCTGGTGGACTGGGGACACGCTGCTATGGCCTACTTTCAAGGACATCAGGAAATCTCCCCCTCCTGCCCTCCCCCCTGCCCTAGTCTCCCAACCCCGGCCAGTCACTGGTGCTGGAAATCGTACTATCAGAGATAAGCTACTCTGTGTCTGGACATAATCTGCCTTTAGACCAAAGACTGAAACCTCCAACGTCTATGGGGGCTGAGCGGGTCATAATAAATGGTGAGTAGGCACAGGTGGGGCTGTGGGGGGCTGGAGAGTACAGGCCATGTCCAGAGGGCCTAAAAGGGCAGCCATGACTCTGCCCCAGCCCGAGGGGCCATATCTTTCGTGTTTTCAGGAGACACAGAAAAGTGAATTTTCCTTTGAACTCTTCCGAACTTTAAACATTGGCAACAACAACAACAACAACAACAAAATTGAAGGACTGTCTGGCCAAAACCCAAACAAATAAAAGCTCTCCCTCTCCAAGCTGGATGACGTGGGAGTATGCAGCCATCCGTCGTTCTTTCCAATGGATAGGGGATGAGAAAGATCAAAGAAATAAAATGTTTCCTCAGAGAACTGCGTGGAAGCCAAATTTGGGTGGCAAGTCCGGGGCCCGGAGTAGGGGCCGTGAATGAGACGCATGGGGGGCCAACGTTGAGGAGGGCTCACTCTCAAGGCTGATCTTGAACTTGCACGCCCCAAGGAGTGAGCCCCTTCCAGCACCGGGGGTGCACAGGGGAGGAAGGAGAACCAAGTACATGTCAGAAGCACCAGAGCTACAGGTCAGGTCTCTGAAGACCCCAAGAAGCGGCGTGAAGGCCGCACAAGGCTGTGATTCCGCAGACGGGGCCCTGTGGCGTGTGTCCTGTGCTCAGAGCCCGCTGTTTGCTTCCCTGGTGTTGCCACCCGCTCTGGAAGCCTTGACTCAGTCTTGCCCCAAGTGACCTCAGTGGAAAGTGTGAGAAAGCAAGAAGTAGAAGTTGTTTTTAATCCACAAGCCGGGCAAGGCAAACAGTTCTCCACACGGTGCCTGGGTCTAGGGCCTCAGTCTCTGTGACTGTCCTGGAGCCCCCCGGAGCTGCTGGGGACCCTTGGTGGGGGCGGGGCAGGGGGCGTCCACTCACTCGGATTACCCAGGAGCATGGCATGAGCCTCTGTCTCCTGCGAGCTCCTTAGGGGGCAAGGTAAACTTGTTGCCCTTGAGGTGCTGTCCCAGTTAATTCTGAGAGCGGAAGGCTGGGCCTTTGCAGGACATGGCCTCCCTGCCTCCTGAGCAGAGCTTAGCAGGAATCTGGAGGAGCAGGGCTCTAAGTAGCTACTCCTGCTGCCTGTTTGGCTCTCCAGCCAAATGCCTGCTGTGTCAGTCCAGTGTGGGCGACAGCTGGGTTTGTTTGGGTGTTCAAACCAGCAGGGAGGGACGTGGTTTTAACACTGGAAAAATAAATTGTTTTAAGAGAGAGAGAGAAGGTTTCCAGCGGGAGCCCTTGCAGGCTCCCACCTTCCCTGCTCCTTCGCAATGTCAGAGAATCAACGCCTGGCAGGAGCCAGCAGTTAGCAAGCAGCCCCGGGGAAAAGCAATAGCGCGGGAGTGGGACTGATTATCCTCCAGATGTTGGGAGGGTCCACGTAGTCTCTGGGACCCCCTCATTACATGGATCCTTGCTGCCAGCTACTTGCCGTTTTTAATACCTTCGGCAGGTATCTTTTGAAACCTCCCAACCCTGTGGGGGCCGCTTACGGGAGCCAGCAAGGAGGAGGGACTCTGGGGGGCAGGGGAGATATGACGGTGGTCTGCAAGTGCTGGGTGTTGGAGAAGCTGTCAGTTGGAAGTGGGAACAATTAGACTTCTCTGGGACTCCAGACTATGTAATTAGGACCAGAGGTAGAGCTAAAGAAGACACATTTTCTTGTTCATATAAGCAAAACAACAACAGACCCAACTATTTTTTTTTTTTTTTTTTAAACAATCAGGGATGTCTGCTGGTGGTTGTGTCTGGTCTCCGGCACCTCCTAGGAGGAGACTTTTGTGAAGGACTCCCCTTGGAGCCCCCATCTAAATTTGATCCTCTGCCCAGTTACTCTGTTCATTCCCTGCAAGTTACTTATCAAAGTCAATAAATACCACCCTCATTGCCTGCTTACTTGTTTACTTTCTGCCTACCAGTTCGGACGATTAACTTCACGGGGGCAGAGATCTCTGTGCCCTGTTCATCCTAGCACGAGGCCTGACACATAGGAGGGACTCAATAAACACTTGTCACCTGAACAAATGCAGAGGGAATGAATAATTCAGGAGGAAATGGATTCCCTACCACTGGAAGGACTTAAGCAGGGGCAGATGTCCAACAGTCAGGGATGCTAGCAAACCCTCCCTCCTCTGCCCTGCATTGACTCAGGTTATGCTAACTGCTGTGCCCAGCAGACCCAAACTATATAATGGCTTGATCATGAAAGAGTTAGTTTTGCTTATGTAACATCTTGCTGGGTGTTTCTGATGGAAAGGCAGCTCTTCTCTAGAAAGTGGTTCAGAGACTTGGGCTTTTTTCATCTTGTGGTTGCATCATCTTCAACATGTAGCTTTTTAGGTCACCATGCTCCGTGGCATCCAGTAGTCGGAAGGGGAAGAGGGGACTATAGGCTATGCCTGGAAGGACACATCCCTTCTGTTCATACTCCATGGGCCGGAATTCCATCGTATCTCATTGCAAGTTTCTGGTCATGGTCCAGATCAGAGAGGGGATGAGTTTGGTTCACAATCCGTCAGGCTGAGCCATGTCCACACTGGGCAGGAGGTGGGAGCAGGTGGCTTCTGGGAGCCTCTCCCAGTTCCCAGCACTTGTGTTGCAATAACTTAGCACATAAGGGGAAGTCGGGTACTTGTCACCTTTCTTTCTTTACTAGCTTTCTAATTCTTGTTCCTTTTTTTCTTTCCAAGTTTTTATTTAAACTCCAGTTAGTTAACATACAGAGTAATGTTAGTTTCAGGTGTATAATACAGTGATTTAACAACTCCGTACATCACGGGGTGCTCGTCCCAAGTGCCCTCCTCAATCCTACCACCTATTCCCCGCCCCTCCCCAACTCCCTCCACTCTGGTAGCTGTCAGTTTGTTCTCTAGAATTAAGAGTCTGTTTTATGGTTTGCCTCTCTCTTTTTCTCCTCCTCTATGCTCATGTGTTTTGTTTCTTAAATTCCCCATACGAGTGAAATCATATGGTATTTGTCTTTTCTCTGACTGACTTATTTTGTTTAGCATAGTAGTCTCTAGCTCCATCCACGTTGCTGTGATCTAATTCTTTTTGCTTTTGCTCAAGAATTCCCTTGGGCATTTTTGGTGTGTCATTGTGGACAGTGAGAACATTTGCTTTAGGCAACCACAAAAGTACCCATGTCAGACAGAGCCATGCAAGAACCCCAGCTTCATCACTCCCCGGGTATGTGGAGGGGGGCAAGTGATCCATCCTCCCTATCACTCTACATTCTCCTCTGGACAATAAGGACAATAACAACAGCAGTGTCTACTGGGTAACGTTGTGAGACTTAAAAGAGCAGAGGTGTACCATTTCTGAGGCGTTTACTCTAGGTCATTGTCCTAAGGGCCTTATTTTCATCATCTTTTTAAGTTTTCACAGCAATTCTATGAAGTAGACGCTATTATTAGCTCTAGTTGTATAGAAGAGAGCATGGAATCACTGAGAGAGAAAGCAGCTTGCCCGAAGTCATGCTGCTAATAACTGGGAGTGGGGACTCAAACAAAGTCCTCCAGTTCTAAAGTCCACTTGGTATGTAAAAGATGACCACAAACATGGGTACCACGAGACGGGTTTTTTGTGGTTATGGTTGTTCCAGAGCCTGAGCCAGTTCTAGGCTTACTTATAATATTAGTCATGATTTGCAGAACATTTCATAGTCTATAATGTGCCTTTACGGCTCTTAGCTTAATAGTTCTTCACAAGACTCTGAGGTACGTTCACTGTGGTATTCCTTTTATTGAGGATTAAAAATGAGCCTCAGAAGGCATGAGTCACCCGCCCAAGGTCACGCAGCCAGAAACTGGTGGAGTTGGCTCTCAAACTCTGACAAACTTTTCTGACAAGGCCGTTGTGCTGGTTTAAATTCAAGTCAATATTTGTTAAGCACTTAGAATGGTGCCTGGCACATAGTAAGCATGAGGTAAGTGTTCATTAAATAAATTAATTAAATAAATATCACACCCCACTGACCTCTTCAACAAATATTGCTCTAGCACCTGCTACCATCTGGGAAGTTGTGGGGGGGTGGTAGCTGTGAGCCTGGGGCTCTGGTCCCCATCCCCCAGCACCCTTGGGCCAGTGTCCTTAGGCTGCCGCTTGGCTGGGCTGCTCTGTTCGCCTTCTCCCCTCACTCTCGTCTGCTCTTCTGGCAGCTCCCTACTTTCTGGGCTTGTCCCCACAGTTAAAAAAAAAGGAAATTGGCTTCTCATTGTTCCTGCTTGCTATGGTCTGATGGAATTGCCTTCTAGAAAGGTGTTGTTAGTGAGCAGTGGTCTAATGAGGCACAATATCCTCTCAAATAGTATATTTACTAACAGGGGGCTACAATTAACCCAAAAGAATAATGAGTGGCAGAGTTTCAGGCCTCTGCACATGTCAGTGGGGGAGACACTTGGGCAAGAGGGCCTGAAATCACACCATAGACACTTGTGAAGGAAGGCCAAGGCGGCTCAGGGTTTACCCAAAGGCCCTTCTGACTGGGGGTTTGAAATGCTTCCCTTTCTCCCTGCCCGCTCTCTCAAAGCTCTTCCTTAAATTGCTTTGGCAAATTCCTAACATTCCTTGTCAAACTGGGCCCCAAATGACTCCTAACTCATGTTTTTAGTGGAATAGACCCAGAAATTCCCAATGAGGAAATAAAGTGGAAAACATGTATACACGTATTCAACAAGTTTTATTGAGCCTCTATTATATATCAGGTACTCTTTCAGACACTGAGGAGGCAAGAAGAGCAAGCGAGCCATGGCCTCCCAAGGGCTTTGAGGTGGCCTGTAAAATGCAGTTCTGCCTTTCAAACCCGAAGTGGGAACTGCACCCTAAAGTCTCTTGGGCTTTAGGATGTATGATCTTATGACACGACAGCCTTTTGTTGTGGTAGTTCAAAGAACTCCTTCCTGTTACAAGGAAAGACATCGTGAAAATGGGGTGTGTGTGAGACTTCCACCCATATCCTGATATCCCTGTCTCTTCTAGAGTAGCAGAAGTCCTGAGTTACAGCTGGGCATTTGGCTTCAGAGAATAAAGATTATATTTTCCATCTTCGTTGCAGCTGAGAGTGGCCACATGGCTAAATTCTGACCAATGAGACATGAGCAGAAATGTACGCAACTTCTGGTTATGCTTTTAAAGCGGGGGGATGTTCTCCCTCCCCATTTCTTCTTACTGCATAGATCAAGGTGATGAGCCTTCAAGGGCCATGGGGATAAAGGCACTCCTTCCCCGGGGATACTGGAGCAACACATAGCTTTATGTTTAAGTTAGTGATATTTGGGGGGCCTCCCGATAGCACCTGATTAGCTCTATCAGTAGTGAGAAGGTGGAGTTTTCTGTCAATTTTTGCTTCATGTATTTTGAAGTGTTTTTTTTAAAGATTTTATCTATTCATTTGAGAAAGAGAGAGAGAGAGAAAGAGAGAGAGATTGAAAGAGAGAAGGAGCAGGGGGAGGGGCAGAGGGTGAGGGAGAAGCAGACTCCCTGCTGAGCAAGAAGCCTGACACAGGGCTCGATCCTGAGACTCTGGGGTCATAGCTGAAGATAGACACTTAACCAGCTGAGCCACCCAGGTGCCCCTATTTTGAAGTTTTTAAGTAAACATTTATATATTTAAAATTACCATGTCTTCTTGACGACCCTTTGTCGCTTTGAAATGCCCCTACTTGCCTCTGACATTGCTTTTTTGATGCAAAATATGTTTTTCCTGGCTTTTCATTTATCAGTAATTTTGAATTATATTATGGATATTACAAATGCTACATTGGGAAAACTCTGGATTCTGTTATATTCCCTGGGTGTAGATGTTTCTGTTTCAGCTGTCAATTAACTTGGTTAAACTCAAGCTGCAAATTCTTGCCCATGATCTTGGTTTGGTTTTAGCCACAAGATGCTATGCATCTGCTTACTAGATGCATGGTACTGGGGTTAGCCAGATACCTGGGCGGAGTTTTCACACAAAATTTGGGGGCACCCCTTCTCTGGCCCTCCCGTTTCTATTTTCTCTTTCTTCACTGTCTACCAGCTGTTCTTGCCTAGTCTCTGTCCTCTGGTTTTCCAACTAAAAAGATGGTGGGTTTTCTTTGGAGTTTTAGCTGCTTTCCAGTACACGGCAAGTGTGGGCTCGCCTAAGGCTAAAGCTGTTGAAGTGGAGACTCTCTTTGTGCTGGCCCCTTCTTCCAGGAGGAAGAAGGATCTTCCTCCAAAATATGCCTGCTTTTGTTTCCCCTACTGATAGTTGTTTTTACATGTGTTCTCCAGAGTTTAGAGCTGTTATTTGCAAGATGGTCAGTCTGCTAGCAGTTTAATTTGCCATACCGGAAACAGAATTCTGAATGTATTAATTTTTCTTCTTGGCTCTTAATTTTTTTTTTTTTTAAATCTAAGTATAGTTGACACACAATGTCACATTCGTTTCAGGTGTACAACATAGTGATTCAATTCTCTATATGTTGTGCTGTGCTCACCACAAGCATGGCTCCCATCTGTCACCATGCAACTCTATGACAATACTATTCACTATATTCCTGATGCTGTGTCTTTTATCCTTGTGACTTATTCATTCCATAACTGGAAGCCTGTATTAACTCTTTGTACATATATCTCAAACTATATGAAGGAATCTATAACTCCTGGACTTATGGGACATCAACTTAATGGCATATTGTGCAGACATTAGCAACAATAAAAACTGAGTTGCAACCAAAAAACATATTTATGATTAGTGAAATTTGCATGCTATAAAATCATATCTCCACTGTGATTACAGCAGTGTAATAATTTGTGAATACACACCAAAAAGAATCAAAAGGAAACACATTTCTCTTGTGTGTACAATAAATTTCAGTGCTGTTAAAAATAATTTAGGAAGAGAAAAATTAGATCGAAACACTATACTGCATTTTGAACAGAATATCGGAGGAAAGGGAGATGAAACAAAATCTGAGTCTAGACCGTGGACAAGCGTCACTGGGCTGAGGCTTCCAGGAGAGGGGTGGAGAAGGAGACACCAGCCAGGTTTGGAAACCACATGCACCTTGGGGTTTGGAACACATCTCCTTTTCTCTGAGGGCCAAGTCCTTCCCCTCATGGGAAATGTAACTTCCTGCTTTATAGACAAGTACCTCGGAGTGACTCCAAAAGTCGTAAACTTCAAATGGGTCTTACAAAACACGGTGATATGTTTAAGGAAGTGAATCAGAAACATAGGGATTAAATTTTGCCTAAAATGACCTAGAGATTTTAGTAGACAGAGAAGAACATTCTCAAGGACCAAGCGTGTTTTGGCATTCCTTACCCAAATCCCAAACATTCGAGAGAGGCTTTCGAATATTTTCTTAAAAACAAAAACAAAAGCAAAACAAAATAAAACCAACCATTCTCAGAACTTGAAAAGCAAGCTGAATTATTTATTATGTCTTTCCCATAGCTTGTCCTCAACACTGTTTCTATATAACACGGGGTTTTCCTGGTGTATTCCTGGCACAGTGGAGGTCTGTATCCAATATCTGTCTTTGCCATTTGTATCCTCTGGGAACTGGAGGTGGTTGTTCTAATGGCAAGAGCTTTGGTTCCCTTATCTGTGAAGTAGGGCTTTTACACCTTCTTTTCAGAGTTGCAGATGACAGAAAATACTTGCAATGTCTCCGTATAAAATTTTTGGCCATACTTAGCCCTTGTAAGGCCCTGCAATTGTTATTATTACATTGCTAAATAAATCTGTCCTATGCCGTATAGGGTTTTTCTTATTCCCTTAACATACAGTAATAACTTTTTTTTTCCAGCTAAATTATGATTTAATTTATTGTTTGCATTAGAAGAAGGGAGAGGCTGAGGATTGGGCTAGAGAATTGGTTAAATATGCTATTTTTATGTGATCAGAGCTAGGTTCACATTCTGCCTCTACTAGTTATTGATTACTGACTTAGTGGAGGGATTTAATTTCTTCTTTCATCTGTAAAATAGGAACAGCAGCACTTGCCTCTTAGCATTGTGATGGTGAAATTAGAGAGTGAATTTGTCGATCAACCAATCAACATGCCACCTGAATGTAGTAATTGCTCAAAAAATGGTTACTATCATCGTCATCATCAACGTCATCAATGTTCTATTAGATGACACATCGTCTTTCCTTTCCTTTCCTTTCCTTACTCTTCCCTACCTTAAATATCCCAATCTACTTAGTTACCAAAAATGACATCTAAAATAAAACACTACATACAAATGTATAGATACTTGGCTTCTTCCTTCTCTTCCTGAGTCAACTCTTCCTAATGTGACTCTTCAAATTTGCCCCTAGGAAGCATTTGTGGCTACAGTTTGCTGGAAAGATGGTGTCTAATCATAGATTTCTTACAATTAAATTCATTATTACCATGGAATTGAACAATTTTGATGTCATAGTGAATAATCATTGAATGAGCTAATTTCCATGCCTAACTTGAAGCCTGGGTTTCTCTGGCCCTGATTCTACAAAAGTACAGGTGACCCTACGTATAAATTTACCTTCTGCATCTCCTTGAGCACTCTGTTGGAAGTTGTCATATCATGTAAGTGCTAGAAGCAACCTTGGAGGTGATCTTTGACAGATATTTATTCATCACCTGCTTTGTGCTCAGTGCTGTGCTAAACGCAACGACCCAAAAGGAAAATGTGTAAGATATAGTCCTTGACCTCAGGGAACTCACAACCCAAATGGGATATTAAACGCTACTAAAATACCAAATTCCCAAAGAGAGTAGTATCTTTGGCAGGGGACATTAATTGACTTGGCCTAGGGACTAAAGGAGAGGAAGACCTACTGATTTTTTTTTTTTTTAAGATTTTATTTATTCATTTGAGAGAGAGACAGAGACAGAGAGAGAGCACAAGCAGTGGGGGAGGCAGAAGGAAAAGCAGACTCCCTGCTGAGTAGGGAGCCTGATGTAGGGCTCAATCCCAGGATCCTGGGACCATGACCTGAACCGAAGGCAGATGCTTAACCGACTGAGCCACCCAGGTGCCCCAGACCTGGTGATGTTTTACATGAATTCTCTCAGTGGTTCTTGGGGCATCCTATAACACATGCACTTTATTATCTCCAGTTAGCAGATGAAGCAACCAAGACCCAGAGAGGTTATATAACTTCTTCTACTAAAAAAACCCCAGTGAACTGACTGTGTGATTGTGCTGAAAGTCAGACCCAGACAGAAATGATCCTTCTAGTTAAGAGAAAACACACACACACAGGACAAGCCTTTCCACTTCACCCATCTGTAGAATGGGTTAATAGCTACTAACAAGCAAGGAACAAAGGTGAGAGAGAGTGAGATCCTCCATAGGAAATATATATTTTATAATTGGAATACTATCAAAATGTTACAGCTCATACTCAATTCTCATCTCTACACTCTTTCCTCTTTCTGTGACAGCTTCCCTAAATCAAGCTGGCTTCCGAAAGAGTGCTCTGAATATACTAAAATGTCACCCCACTTCACATAATAAAACACCATCCAGTCTGCATGCAGATCTTCTCCCAACAATGTTATAGTGACAAAAATCAACAAGTTTCTTGTCAGAGCACCTTGGTCATTAAAAATACATTAATAGCTCATTACTCGAAATACTGTACTAATTCTGCTCATTTCCTACTGAAACTTATTAAACACTAAGAGCCTAATCAACTGAAGTAGTGTTCAGTGGCCACAAAAAGTATGCTCCATTAAAGGAAAAAAAAGAATTATGCTCCAAATGGTAATTAAAATACATTGTATTTATCTGTCACTGAGCTCCTCTAATGGTTGAACAGCTTTGTAATTCATAGAGAAAAGGGTCGAAGACACAATGTGTTCAAAAGTAAAATTTAAGGTGCGTGCGTGCGTGTGTGCGCGTGCATGTGGGGGCAAGCAATAAGGTTGTGAGGGCCTTTAGAAATCTTCAAAAAAGGGAGATTGCTAAAAGTGCTTCTGCAGTGGACTTTCCTTTTCCTGTTTCCCCCCGCTATTTTAACATCTGCATAGCTAAATGATCAGAGCAACTGAGCCACCTTGCAACCAGCGTTCCCCACTCCTCATATTAGCAATGTGGCTTTGGGTATTTTTAAACTTTATTTAGCCTCCAAGCTTGACTATCAGGTTTTAGGTGTCATTCTCTGGGTCTCTGTAAAATCATACTGAAATAATTTGTCATACCTTGCATGGGTTGTGCTAAGACTTAAGATTAATGTAGGTGGAATATAGACCCATTATGGACACTCAGTGCATGATGGTATTACCGTTCTTGCTCCCACTGGATGAATGACAAGGATTGTATTTTATTCAACCTTGCATCCTCAGCACTAGCACCAAGTTTGGCACGTGGTAGATTTTCCAGATACCTTTGCTGTACTAAACTGGAGTCTGAAATCCCTCAAAGCATTGTAACATCTTGTTCTCTGTGGGTGCCCAATAAATGTTTGGTTTTTGACTGATCAATAAGAATGTGTTGATTATTGATTAGATACTGAGCGAGCTCTGTTTTCACCCTCAAGGAGCTTTAAGTTGATTTAGAAAAGCAAGGTTCATACATATGAAATGATGGGAGAACACTGCCTGTGATTGGATCTCTATTTCTCTTCTCTGCCCAACATCCTTTTCTTCTGTTTCTGGCAACACATCCTGGTTTTTCTTGCTGGAATTGCCACTCCACACTCCATGCTTTCTGGCATTCTCCAGAAAAAATATTAAAGAATCCAACGCTATAGTCATTTCTGCCAAGCGGCCATGTAGGGCCGCTCAGAGAGTCATGTGACCCCGACCTGACCAATCGGAGCATCACATTCCTGTGGCTACAGGACTGGTTTAGAGATGAGCAGAATGTCCTCAGAAGCTTGTCAAAAATGTGCTCTCTGAACTGAACTCTTACAGAAGTTACAGATGACTCTGATAAGCTTGAAGGATATATTATCAGCAGAATATACCAGGAGACAATAGGCTGTGGGATGCTCAGAGACTTCAGCTTCTTGAAATGCCCCAGTTTCCATAGAAGATACTTTTGGGTTGGTGGTGATGGAACTGGGTCCATTGGCCCAAGGTCCTGACAGTTTTCAGAAAGCTCCCAGTGAGGCATCATACTATAAAACTGCAGTGTCATGGTTGCAAAAACGGACTTTGGCAAGTCCTGTCTATTTCTTAGTTCACTATTAACACCAGCATGCCTCCTTGTCCACAAGTCATGTAACAATCACTGAGTGTCACTATGCTGGTACCACAACCATCTGATGATGACACTTCTCTCTGGGGTCCAGGAGGAGGTGAACGCAGCAGGCGAACAAGCATGTGCCCAGTCGGACCCAGTGAAACTCTTATGTGGGAATTCTGTGGACCTGCTGGGAAAGAGAGAATCTGCTTCCTGCTGGTGCTGTTAAGAGGACAGGATTCAACGTGGGGATGCTGGCCGCCATCACAGCATCCCAAGGCAGAGACCTTGAGAAAGGAGCCCATCCAGAGGAGGAGAGAGATGCAGGAAATTATGCTCAGCCCTGATGCTATCATCCGAGCCTCAGGATCCAGGCATGCCTGGAGTGAGATTCACCCCTACACTTTTCAGTTTTGCTGCTAACAAATCGTCCCTTTTTGGTTTTGCTCAAGACAATTCAAATTGTAAATTGTCATGAGTTACAACACAAATAAATGTGATTTCAAAGAACGAAGAAATGATTTCCAGAATAACTGGGTTACCTCCTTGGAGCACATGGAGTAGAGGATAATTATTTGAAAATTAGAGGTCTTTGGGTTAGTAAAAAAAAAAAGCCCAAAACGGAGGATTCTACAGGCTATAAAAACATGAAAGAAGGAAGTAAAGAAATGGACTATGGAAACAGTCTGGTATGACAGGAAGGGCACTGGCCAAAAGGTCAGGGTTCTAGTCCTTACTCTTTGCAACTAACCATGTCGTCTTAGAAAAAACACCTTTCCTCTCTGGGACTCAGTCTCTCCTAGGTCACTGCACAGAATTGGACTCCTAGGTCCCTAAGATCCTCTGGTACTCTGGCGTCCATGGGTTTATGAAATCTTAGAAGGCTGCTCAGTCAGTATATTTAAACATCTTCACCGTTACTTACATGCTCTTGGAATACAGATTCTCTGTGGTCTTGTGTCTTCGCCTCCCACCCCCACTACTTATCCACTTGCCAAAGAGCAATCTCTTTCCCTCCTGTTCTGAATGAAATGGAAATGGACAAGCCACATTCACTGAAAAGCCATGACTTGAGCGTTGAAAGCACTTGATTGTGCCCAGAGAAGGCTCTGAGTGGGGGTGATGAGAGCAGTGCGAAGAGGCCGCCTGGTTAATTGCGCTTCTGTGGGGATTAAAGCACGAGCCAGGAACTTGGACGAACTTTGCTCTTTCTGAGCCATCTCCCTTGACCCTCTTCCTTTTCTGTGGAAAAGACCTTGGCACCCAGGTCTAAATTAAGATCCAAGCTGTATTGTATGCAAATCAGATACTGAACGAGCAGTCTACAGCATTTGCTGAAGTAGCACCATGTTTCCCCCAAGGAAACATTCTCATATCCATAATTCAACACCAGTTCTCACCTGGGCACACATTCTTGGTTGGAGTGGGTCTTAGGTTAAAACTGTTGCAGACAGGTGTGTAGGAATCATTAGAAATCTTCGGACTGGACTTGAACAGAGGGCTTACTCAGGCTTGTATCCCCAAATTCTAAGTCCTCAAGTCGCTATTGAACACTACTATGCTAATTTGTTTCCTGTCTGCCACCATCTTGAAGGCAGGCACTTCATCTTATTTACCACTTAATACCTGAGACTGGCATAGAAAAATTGATCAATAAATATCCACTGAATGAACGAATGAACAAATGTTAATAAAAGATTTATATGAATTCTTTTAATCAATCAGAAACATAAATAGTTGTCTATCAGAGGTTTTGATCAGATGAGCAAACCACAGATAGAGCTGATAGAATTCTAGCCCAAGACAAAGATACTTGACATTGTATGTACCTTCATTGTGGATAAATGTGCAGTATTTATCTAGCTTTTAGAAATACTGAAAATAGCTCATGGTCCTATAGGTTTAGAAAACCTAGCTTGGGCATCGTTGACTTCTCTTACCCCTTTCATTTTGCATGTAGTGTATAGAAAAAGATTTGTGTTCTTAGCACATGCCCAGGACTCCCATTTAGAGAAACTCTGGTATTATTGAGATGATGCGTAGTTGGATACGCCTGCCTGGCCATGAATGTTGGCCAACATGAAGGCTTTTGAGAAAGGACCAGAACTACTGGTAGACATTTTGGGGGGTCCTTTGGGAAAGAGAGAGAAGAGCTGAGAGAGTTGACCTGATGGAGTAGAGTGAGGGTGAGGCTGAACTCCTTGCCACAACTCCTCCCGTGACTTCTGAAACTGTTTTAAAGCCACTCAACCCACAGCCTCCTGGTTTCACTTTCCTTTTTTTCTTGTTTGGATGCGTAGGATCTGAGTTTCTCATCTGGGAATGTTGGTGTGGGATGGACTGGGACAGTACTTGTAGATCCAAAGTCAGAGATGCCCAGGATAAGGCATGCCCTTGAGGATTTGGAGAAATTATGGCCCCCACAGGCAGTGGTGGATAGGGGGATGCTTTGCGTCAAGGTTATTTAGATGTCTGTGGGATGGGGGCAGCTTCAGCGGACACTAGGGTTGCCTGCAGATGAGAAAGCATGTTGCTAAAAACAAACAAAAACAAGCACAGCATAACACAACAACAAAGACTCTGGTTCGAACCAAACGCCCTGTACCTGAATTCGGGTCCCAGCTGTCATACCAGTTCCACGGCCCCAAGCAAGTCAAAAGCCCTCTGAGCTGCCATTTCCTCAGGCCCTACCTCAGGAGGTGATGAAGGTGACAGGAAGGGAGATGTGTCGGGCTCTAAATGCAGAGCTCCACAAGTAGTTTGCATTAGTCCAAGCGTAAGGGATTTGCCCAAAGCATCCAGACCCGAGGGTGCCATAGCAAGGGCTGGAACCTGGCCCTCCTGCCGCCTCATCGGCTGCCCTTTTCCCAGATTCTAAAGCCCCAGTCCTACTTTCAAGGTAACAACACAAATGGGAGCTTTTGTGCTTTCTGCAGGTCCAGCTGCTGCTTGATGGAAAACATCCTGCCGCACGTGGACATCACAACTATTTTAAATAATAGGAGTGAATTATGACTTCCTTTGTATTTATTAGGACAACACTGTAAATGGGAAAATGTTGTGGTGCTCTTGGGGAGAGAAAGAATTTAATTCCACGGGAATCCCATTGTATTTCCCCACCAGGGCTCTGTTCGCTGAGGAGAAATGACATTTATCATCTGACGTCTAACATGACATTTATAGTCTCTTGGAAGCTGTTTGCAGTGTTGATGGGTTGCTGACTCAAGTCATCTGAAGTTGGAGCTTCAGTGAGGCCGTAAACCTGGGAGGGAGTCTGGCTGAATGGGCAGCCCGGCCGTCTGTGTTCAAGGAGGATCTCGTTTTTTAGGGTGGATGTAGGAGGCTCGCTTCCCGTCTCAGGGCCTCAGGGCCTTTTCTCATTAAAGCAAAAAGTTGAAAGGTTTGCCTTAGACAAATTTTCGGGGCCCTTCCAGCTGTAGTATTACATTATTCTAATAACTTGCAGCCAATTTTGTCACCGGTCAAGAGGGAAGTCATTCCTTCACTGACATTTGCTTTGCGCGCTCTTAGCATCGGGTCTGCACACGCTTGTGTGCGGCGGGCCCGGAGGGCAGCTTTCTGGCTCTGCAGTGTGATCGCGGCCGGTGGAGTTCTGTTCACGCCCCCCAATTGCCAGCTGTCTCTCTTCACCCGCCATCCTTCTCCTCACCCTGTGCTCTGCCCCTGGGCTCTGTCTGGGCCTGTCCAGGGGAATTCACACGGTCTTCTTTGAAGACGACAGCCTTCTTCGGGCTGCAAATAAGTGCTGGACTTCGGCTATGCAAAATTCTGGAAGTTCTAGATGGCGTCCTCTTTCTCCAGGGAAAGCTTTGTGGTCTTCTGACCAGCAGTTACAGGAGGAACAGATCTTGCCTATCCAACTAGGGACGGAGAAGAGAGGGAAAGAGGGTTAGTCTATTTCCAGTTTGTCCTCCCCCTCAGTCTTCACTGGGAGCCTGGAGTTTTTACTGGGGCCCCTCATCCTTATGTCGATGAACACCACTCCTATCTCTCCGACTCTGTGAGAGCTAGTGTTTTCAGGTTCAGACCAGCTGCCTTCTGCTTGGTTTCTTGGCTTGTCACTCCCACCCAGCTTAGGATGCAGCAAATTCCTTCAGGTAGAAAGTGGGGCAAAATGTCAGGCTCATTGCTCTAGGAGTTCCTTCCCTCTGGAATCTTGTGCCCTCACTTCTGGTTGCCTTGGCTGTTCTCAGATGCCATCAAATAGACTCTTTTTTCGTCTTTGAACTTGATCTAGCTTTTATAGTTATTTTTAATTAAAAATAATAGAAGGGTTTGGTAAATCAAGCTACTCTGCAAGTCAGAAGCAGAAATTATATAACGGGTTAATTTTCACTGTAAGCTTTAAGAGGTAACTGCCGGGGTGCTACAGGGGAAGAGCCTCAGAATCATACAGGACCTGGTTTGCATGCTAATGCTGACTTTCATTAATTCATTCAAGAAATATTTATTGAGTGCCAACAATGTTCCAGGTACTGTGTACTAGGCTAGCGGGGATACAATGGGTGAATGAAACACAGGTCTCTATTCTTAAAAAGTCCCCTTGGGAAGTATGGACCTTAAATAATACACAGATACAAATTATAGTAAGATTTTTTAAAAAAGATTTTATTTATTTGTGAGAGAGAGAGAGAGATAGAACAAGCAGGGGGAGCAGCAGACAGAGGGAGAGGGAGAAGCAGGCTCCCTGCTGAGCAAGAACCCCAGGATCATGACCTTAGCCAAAGGCAGATGCTTAACCGACTGAACCACTCAGGCGTCCCTATAGTAAGACCTTTGAAGAAAAAGAACACAGTGTACAGAGAATGACAAGGCAGAAATAATCTAGAGAGGGATGATGGTCAAGGAAAGGCTCTCGAGGAGTCACTTAGGTTGTGAGCAGAAGGCTATGTTGGAGTTAGGAGGATGGAAACATGGGTGGTGGGTGGGTGGGTGGGGAAGCATGCCAAGCATAAGCATGTGCAAAGATTATGAGATAATCTAGGGCTTGATGAACTCGAATAACTAAAAGTAAGGCAAATCTGCACGACACACAGAGATCAAAGATGAAATGAGGTAGGATTGAGATGGACCAAGATTGCTGGCCTAGGAAAAAGTTTAGGTTTTATCCCAAGAGGACTGGGGAGCCATTGCAAGGCTCCTAAGCAGGGGAGTGGTGAGATCTGATTTCTTTGGTGAAGATCACGCTATGAGGAAAATGGATTTGTGTTGGGCTAGGGCAAGAGTTAGGGAAACCCGATGTAAGGTGATTATGGTGATCCAGCTGAGAGATGAAGGTAGCTTGCATGGTAGCGGTGGCAATGGAGATGGGAAGAGGTAATGAATCAGAAATATTAAGGGAAAAGCATCAATAGGACTTGGTGCTGGATTGCATGGGAGACCAAGGGAGAGCAAGGAATCAGTAGTGACCTCCAGGTTTCTGGCTTGAACAATAAGTGGCATGGGTGGGTCCACAATCACTATATTAATTTGCTAGGGCTTCTGGAACCAGGTATCACAAACTAGTGGTTTAAACAACAGAACTTTATTATGTCACAGCTCTAGAGGCTAGAAGTCCAAGATCAAGGTGTCCACAGGGTTGCTTCCTTCCGGGGCTGTGAGGGAGGATCTGTTCCACGCCTCTGTCCTGGCTTCTGGTGGTTTGCTGGCAATGGTTTAGCATCCTTGGCTTGTAGATCTTTCACCCAGTCTCTGCCTTCATCTCTACACGGTGTTCTCCCTCTGAGCATGCCTCTACATCCAAATGTCCCCTTTTTATAAGGATACCAGTCATATTGGAGTGGGGCCCACTCTAATGACCTCATCTTACTTACCTAATTACATTCCCAGTGACTCTGTTTCCAAATAAGGTCACATTCTGGGGCATTGGGAGTTAGGGCTTTAACGGTTTTTTGGGGGTGGGGACATCATTTAATCCAAACACTTAACATTTCTGTGCTTCAGTTTTTTCACCTGCAAACTGGGGACAAGAATACTTACCTCAGAGAGGTGTTATGAGGAGTAAACAAGAAGATGCATTTAGTGTGTCAAGAATAGTATTTGGCACATAATGGAATTCAGGAATTGTTCGTTTCTTTTGGCCCTGTTGCCTAACCCACAGACAATAGAGCACTTCAGATCAGGAGGGAGGACAGGATAGAAGAATCTATTAGAGAGGTGTCCCAGGCCAGTTGGGGTTTCAGGGTGTCTCCAAGATCATGCCTGTTGGTGACTGCCTCTAAAATAGGGCAGGCTTGATTCCCCACCACGAAGCCAGTCCAAGGGTTGGAGAGGTGCTTGAGACTGTGCTTCCTGGGGTCAGGGAAACAGCACTGGCCCAGGGGTTAGGACCGCTGAGTGCCAACGACTGGATGAGTAACCAGGGCCAAGCACTTGCCTCCTCGGCTGGAGATTTCCATTCAAAATATCAAGTCCCTGTTTATTTGTTGGCTAAACACATGTTAAGTGAATAAATTACAGAGCACTTACTATGTGCCAGGCCTGTGTTACATGGCTTATATCCACACTCTAATTCTCTCCACGGCCCCATGAGATTTCACCGGGGGTGGGGAGCCTGGGCCTTAGAGAGGTTCAATCACTGTGGAAGGCTACACAGTAAGTGGTGGGATTGACACTTCCTGTCTGTCCTCCCTCCCCATCTGGTTCTAATCCACGATGTCCTCTCACCTCCCTGTTTTCTGGCTTCAATAGTCCAACACACCCCAGTGATGTGCTCATGCTACTTCTTCAGGCTCTGGGGCTCCGCGGACTAGGCGGGGCCCCCGGTATAGCACTGTCATGTAATGCGAGGGAGAACCCCCAACCTGGCTGCCGCATGGGGGCCTTCCGATTTTCCCAGTCTTGCTGGGGAGGCCCACGACCCATGGAAGGAGCAGTTACAAATTGCAACCAGAGGTGCACTAGTCAGAGATTCCATCCCTTTAAA
The DNA here is from genome assembly GCF_009762305.2 of Zalophus californianus. Classification (NCBI taxonomy): domain Eukaryota; kingdom Metazoa; phylum Chordata; class Mammalia; order Carnivora; family Otariidae; genus Zalophus; species Zalophus californianus. The sequence goes on from NC_045599.1 coordinate 104,079,941, forward strand.
TATTTTGACTCCTTGCCACCCATTTGAGCTCTAATCTATACTTACATCTCCATCTTTCTGAAAAGGATTTCAGAAGGGATGGGAGAAGTGGGTTATGAAGACGGAAGCTTCTCCTTTCTGGACAATTAGCTTGGATTGTTTACTGCAGGCTGATTTCACCCCTAGGTAATTTCGGGGCCCCTTCCCCTTGTTGCCCCTAATAACATTCATCATGACTTCAGCTGCTGATATGTGGGCAGCTCCAGGGACGGGGAGGAGTTGTGTGGTGGCCCTGAGACAGCAACTGGGCAGTGCCATTCAAATATTAGAAACTGAAAGTTGTTTGGTTGGGTCCCTAGTATGGGGCGGGGCTTTAATGGGTGTATGACACTCATTGAGCCTCCTGGTATGGAGAAGGAGGAAAAGGTAAAAAGCGCAGAGGGAAAGAGGTAAACCTTTCTCCTCCTCCTCCTTCTTTTATATTTAAAATATATTTTATATTTTCTTTTTTTAAAAGACCTTATTTATTCAACAGAGAGAGAGAGAGCACAAGCAAGGGGAGCATCAGAAGGAGAGGGAGAAGCCGACTCCCTGCTGAGCAAGGAGCCCGATGTGGGGCTCTATCCCAGGACTCGGGGATCATGATCTGAGCCAAAGGCAGATGCATAACTGACTGAGCCACCCAGGTGCCCCTTTAAAATATGTTTTAATGAAAACACTTTCTCATCCTCAAGTACAGTAAGGAGGATTCAGATCTTTTCATCACAAACCACCAGGCATCAGGACTTATTTGCTTCTGGGCGCACAGGGCTGCGAGGCCAGCGCAGGGCACTTGGGGCGCCGGAACTCCCGGCCTCCTCTGCCGGAAGTGTCTGTGGCAACTTCCGGGGGCTTCACTGTTACCAAATGCTCAGCCCCTTTCAGTTTTGCATTCCCTGGAGGGGTATTGTTGTGAACCTGAGGAGTATGTGCTTTTTCTAATCCAAGCATCTTCAAGGTGCCTTTCCCGCACTCTGGACGTCTTGTACTTTTTATTCTGTTAACAATGTGCAGTTTACTAAGGGGCTGTGGATCCGCGCCATAGTGTTCATGGTCTGCAGGTGAAGGCTGAAACACTTTCTCTGGGATTCTTGACCCGGAAAATGAGTGATGAATCCAATCTGTACAAACGCGAGACTCCACACCTTTTGTGGTGGTTTGTCGTCTGCCTGTGGGCCTCCGAACTAGAGTGCGAAATCCCCGCCGTGAGGGGTGAGGGTGGCGGTTGTTCCCTTGAGAGGCCACCGAGGGGAAACGGAGAGGAGGAAGGACCTGCCTTATCAAGAATAACAATAACAAATGGCTTTTGAGAGTTGGCTCTGTCATAATCTCCATTTTACAGATGAAAAGATGAGGCTCAGTGAGGTGACATCATAGGTCCCAAGTGAGTCCTTTGGTAAACAGCCGGCCTGGGATGCACTCCCAAGTTGTGTACAGCTAGAGCTCACAGGCACATGACCGCTCCATCTACAAACTCAGGTTTGCAGACTAAAGTCGTCTAAGGTCGCAAAACAACCGACGGGCATTTTACGAAAACAGCCGTGATCCTGCCTTTAATAAAAAGAATCCTAATATGAACCTCAACCCTTTATCTAGGGCATACCATGAACCATCACTGGTCTTACTAAGTGCTCAAGTGCATGACTTCATTTCTTTCTGGCAATGTTCTAAGGAAGTGGATACTATTATCATTCCCATTTCATGGGTGAAGAAACGGAGGCTCAGAAATAAGAAGTGGCATGCTTGTGCCAGGTTGCTAGTAAATGGTACAGCTAGGGGTTCAAAGCTGCGCTTTATTTCATTTGCATTCCACTCTCAAGATTGATGACTTGGAAATTTATCAGCTGGAGATTTAAGTCCAAGGCATTTTCATGAATCTAAAGGCAACATTCTTATTAGTAAGCATTTGTAGTTTTCTGCTCTGTAGAAATATATTAGGAGTGAATTGCTCCTTACGTCTTACATCCATGTGGCCCTGATGATCAGACAGAGCTTTTTGCTCACTCTAATTATCTTCCTTTGGGGGTTCAGACCATAGCACTGTGTCCTCAGATGGTGTGAGAAGGCTGGGACCCGGGGTTCTTCGCATTTTTTAATAACCCCTGCTGGTCTGTGACCCCCCTCCCATTTCCCTTTTCTGACTTTCACTTATGCTGTCCATCCCCCAAACCCTTGCTTCCATCCTCCATCTGCCCCACCCCCACCAAATAGTCTTTAGCAATACACTACAAAGAAGCATATGATCCCTTAAAACCGTAGTCAGATTATTTTACTCCTGCCCTGGGAGGGTCTCCCATTCCCCTCCAAAAGAGCCGAGTAATTCAGAAAAGAAAAAAAATAGGTAAACACTCTGAGTGACTATGGAGAAAAGGAATAGTCAGCACAATCATTTCCTGACATACATGGTAAAATTTGTGCTAAACGAAAGCAGCAGAGTGGGGGATTCTGGGTAAAGGAATTTTCTGGATACTTCAGGATTAGTCTTTCTACAGTGTCCAAGTCTCCTTTCCTGCTTCTGGAAGAGTAGCACACCAGGCATAGAGACTCTTTGCTGATTGAGGATTTCACATAGTCCTGAGGCCATTATTCTGGGTAGCCATGAGCTTCCACAGCTCCTCAGGCAGACTCAAGCCTAGGACTTCCCTTCCCTTGTGAGAGGAGAGACATCTACAAAGCTTTGTCTTCTCTCTTCATTCCTGACACGTAGAAATTTTCTTTCTTGATTTCAACAACATGTTTTGTTAAAAACTAAAAATAATATTTAGGCTGACATTTCTAATGCAGAGCGGGTGGGCCTTCTTGCCTCATTGCCATCCTGACAGGAAGCTGACCCTGTGTCCCCAGGATCGAGCATTCAGCCGTCAAGGCATTAATAAAGGTGGAAGCTCCTCTTCTTCAACAGGATTTGTCCAGTAGCCCACTTCACTGAGCTGTGCGGGAAGAAGTAAGGCACTTAGTAAGTTTCAGCACCTACTACTTCTTTTAGTTCTTACAAAAACCCTGAAATGTAGGCATTTATTATCCATACCTTAGAGCCTGGGGAAATGGAGGTTCAAAGAGGCTAAGTAAGTAGCTCAAGGTCAGTGAGGGAGTGGCTAAGAGAAGATTTGAGCTGAGGATTCCCAGCCTTCAAGGCAGCAGCTCTTCCCACTAACACCCACTAGCTGGGGTGCAGTCCAGATCTGGAAAACTCATCCCTCCCAGTTTGGAGTACTCATTCCTTTAGGTGGTGGCCTTGAGCAAGGGCAGGCTACTGGATGCTTAGCAAAGGAGCATTCTGGAAGCTTCATCCTCCTGGGAAGCGCTCACGGCGCCAACACTGCCATGGACCAGCCCAATCTAGTGTAGCCCTCCCTTGAGCTCTTTCACTTGCCCACCTTCCTCCTTTTCTTGAATAAAGTCAGTCTGGGAGCAATTTCTGTATAATCTCTGATGTGAGCTCATTCCCCAAACCAGCAGTGCCTGGCTCTGCAGCTTGGCGAAATGTGGTAACATTTCTGAACTTCATTTACCTGTCTGTCTATAGGCACTCATAATTCCTCACAGTAATCTACAGTGTTCCAAGCACATTCTCATTCCCATGGTTTTATTTTTTTTCTCCAGGAATTTGAATTAGTAATAGTTTTTTAAAAGATCAGAGTTATTGAGCACTTATATGCCGGGAACCAAATCTGTTTATATTCACGTTCTAGTTTAGCTTCACAATGCCCCTATGGAGTAGGGATTTCATTGTTTCCATTTTAAGGACTAGGAAACTGAGATTAAGTAACTCATCCAAAGCCATATATCCACGAAGTGAAGGAGATTGTCTGAATTAAGAGTTGAAATACACAATTTCTATCTTCTAGATAGAAACATTAGATTGTTAGATTATAAAGTGTTCTTCCCATTTTTCACATATCACCTAAATTCACACATCAGCAGAATAAGGATTAGAACCAGCCTAAGGCTTAACTTTATAGATGGGGTGTTTGTGAAACAGTCATGCAGTCTTGGCTCAAATTCACAAGGATGTGGAGGCTCAGAAATGTGGGACTGGTGACTCCATAAAACAAATCATATTTGGATGAAGGCTTTTGGTGAAGTCCCCTCCCCGCCAAGGTCTGGAGGCTGCCTGAGGCCTTTCTTCAAGTGTTCCTTCCTCCCTGTGCACTGCTAAGTGAGTTTGCTGGCTCTATACCCATGCCCAGGCCTGGGATTTATAGCCTGGGCTGCCCTCACACCCCTGGGGGCCCTCCCACAGCCTCCTGAGCCTGGACCGTGGCCTGAGGCCCCAATGACCCTGCTCTCCCAAGACACATTGCTCCCTGCTGGCAAGGTGCCAGCCTTGGGTCGGGGTGGGCTAAGGCTGGGGCAGGAGAGGAACCAATAAAGAAACAGCTTAGTTCTGTGCCCTGACCTTGGCACGGAGAGATGTTCTGGGGAGTCTGAGTCCCAGTGACTAGCCCCAGAAGCTTTCAGGGATTTGAGATTCCTGACTTGGCCCCGAATGACCCCCTGCAGAATCTGCTGGTGTCTCCATTGCCAGAAAGCCCAAAGATGACCTTCCCACCCCCAAGCCCCCTTGGATGTACACACTGGGGCCCTCCACATAGGGACGTGTCCTCTCAGCGGCGAGTATCCCTCAAGGAGGTCAAGCAAGACTGGAAGGACAACTCGGGGTAAACAACACCAAACTCCCCAGAGTTGTTGCTTCTGTTTTATGCTTCAAGTTTTCTCCTCTCTCCTTCTTTCAACTCCTTATCTCTTTTCTCTTCTCTGCTATCAAAGAGCAGGTACATTCTGGGTTCAAATACCAGTTCCACCTGTAATCAGTCGTGTGGCTGTCAGAAACCTACTTAACCCCTCCACGTCTCAGCCTTTTGTTTTTTAACCTGTAAAATAGGAATGATAAAATCTTTGCAGTTTCTAAGAATTGGAAATAGAGTGTGCTAAATGCCAAATATTTGATAAATGGGCAATAATCGTAATAATTTAGTATTGCTACTATGTGGCCTGGTTGGGAAACTAGCTCAAGAATTTTACTTTATCTCTAAGGTCACCTACCAGGCGTGTCATTACAGATCAAGACTTTTAGGAACAAGCTTTTAATCAGGGCTCAAAGGCTTTTAAGAAGAAAAATATAGGTATTTCAGCTATGGGAGCACATTGCCGAGACCAATAAGGATCAGTCACAGATGTCACCTCCCGAGTGTGAAGAGCTCTCTGTTTCTCTGGGTCTCTCTAGGTGCCAAGAGACACATGTTCCTTGATCTGTCATTGGACTAGATCCGAACACTCACAGGCCACTCCCCCCACTCTGCCCTTCAATCCTGAAAAGAGACAAGAAATGAATTACAAATTCATTGCCCAAGCTCAAGAGAGAGCAAGAAATCCAGCAAGATGCTGGACAGGCGCAAAATTCCTGTCAGCAGAAGATTTTATTGGCCGAGGAAGCTGACCATGGGGACATGTTGGAGGTGTACTAGCTCCACGGGTACAGTCTTGAGGAAGGCTGGTGTCAAACAGTTCCTTCTGAGTATTTTACCATCCCAGATTAAGGTCTACCCCACATGACACCAAGCCCTCTGCTCTCTCACCAACTGGCTCTCTATGTGTCATACACTTGGCCCAGATAACCAGAGCCTAAAACTGGGAGATCAGAAGGCTAGCTCTCCAAACTGCGAGACCTTACGAGGTCAGCCTGGGGGTGCTAAAGCATGCAAGGCAGGAGGCAACAAATAGACTGCATGTTATATCAACGTTCAAGGCTCATTACTTGAGATTGAGAATGGGAGAATGGAGGTTAAAAACAGAGGGAACGAGAAAGCAAGCCTCTTATCTGAGATCGAAATCCTTCCCCTGAAGAAGCGCGCACATGGAATTCATTCCTGCAGCAGGGAGCCCCAGACTGGCTCTCTACTGGGGCCCTGCCCAGCCACCGTGGGATGGTGACCGAATCCAGGCTGTGCTCTGTGAGGCACTGATAGAATTTCCTCTCTGATAAATATTCCTGCCAAAGTTAGTTTTTGAGCCATGGTTCATAAATATACAGTATTCCAGCAAAAAAGTACAGAATGTCCTCCTGGGGTTGACAAGCAAATAGTTTCATAAATAACCCTCTTGACACGTGCAAGATGTTAACATTTTTGAGGTTTTGGGCAAGGGCAGATGTGGATTTAATTGCTCGATTCAGTCTGGAGCCGCAATGGACTTGGACGTTACCTCTTGGGGGCCGATGGAAATGTTTTTCTTGGCTTGAGCTAGCTCACATTGCTTGTCAGCGCTGAGGACAAAGGCCTGTTCTCAGGAGGCTCTGGGCCAGGGCCGAGGGCTGCACAGGTGAGTCCGACCAGATTGACATGCAAGGGGACTCGCACTAGGGCATCAAATAAAAGGCATTTCCTTACATAAGACAAGGGCTGAGCGGAGCCACAATATTGATTGCTTTAGAGCTGGTGAGTGCCCAGCCCAGGCAAGGTTGACATGGAAGGGGGAGAACGTTCCAAAGAAGACTCCGATTCTGATAGCATTTTTTTTTCTTTTAAATCCAGCAAATTTGTGGCCAGATCAAGTACTGAGTCTAGGGGGATTTTCAGATCAGAAGCATGACTGGATCTTTAGGTAGTTAGTGGGACAGAGTAAAATTTGTCAAAAATGGGTTTCACGCTGACCCCATCACATTGCTAGGATTCCCATCCCTGAGGTCCACTGAAGTCTAACCTATTCATGAACAGAGTGTTATCCAGGGTGAATGAATGAGGACATTACACTCCTGAGCATCTCAATAATCCTTTATATGGTGTCTTCAAGTTTTCCAGGCCCTTCCACAACCAGGACTGCAATGCATCTCCACAGCAGCTCTGTGAGATAAACAGAGTGGCGCTGCCATTTCCCATTTCACAGATGGGAATGCAGAAGCCAGATGAGAGGAAGGTAATCGCATGGGGATCCCAGAGACTAAATGACAGAACAAGGATTTGTGCCTCTGGGCCCTTGGCCTCTTGGAGCTATGTCAGTGAATGGTTTGGTTTATCAGGTATGCTAGGCAAGCAGAGAGCAGCAGCAGGGGGAAATGAGCTCTAGAATGGGAAGATTTTGAGGGTGGGCAATGAGAGATAGGCTCCGAGTACACTGGGGACTCTGTTCTCGTGGGACGCCTTAAACAGGCGTCCGGAAGATAACCAGCCACCCCAGCAACCCCACGCTCCCACCCTGCGGCTGGAACTAATGGCAGACACAACATCACCACAATGTTCTGAGGTGTGAGAAGGGCCCTAGAAGGTCTCAGTTACAGTTTATCAACAGACCTCATGGCAGCCTGATTCTGAAGACGGTTCTAAATTTGCCTGTGAAGACAAGAGCTTTTTAAATTCTTAAAAACAGGGTAAGAAATCTCTTCATCCTCTCATTTACTAGATATATTGTATTTCTGTGCTTTGACTAAAAGGGCTACCTCAGTTTGCCGTGCATATTAAGATCAAGGTAATAGTAAGACTTGCCGACGACACCTGACAGCTGAGCTGGGTACCAGTACCTGAGTGAAGCACTTGATATTTGCACTCAATTTATCACGGGAGCTGAACTCGGGGAGGTGGGGGGGGCACCAACAGGAAATGAGTTTCTTTTGCCCTCCAGAAGCTGTGCTTCTGGCTGCTCTACAGACCCCTTGCCGACCCCCGGATGGCATCTTGGACAGATCTAGCCCTTGTTTTCTCATCAGGTTAGGTTGTGAAAACAAGTACTACTCTGATCATTCAGACTCAGCTCAGGTATTGAATGGCCCCCTGAGGCTATACTAAAACTTCAATGTCCCCCCTCATTCAGAGCGCCTGCACCCCCCGACTCAGGCTAGAGGGATCTGCAGTGGGGACGGGGGCGGGGGAACGGTCTCTTCTTTGACTTGTACTCGATGTTCTATCCTGTCCCTGCCTCTAAAGAGGCCACCCCAATGTCCCCTCTGGCTGGCTTCTTTAGAGTCAGGGTGGAGGGATTAAGGGCAAAGGGACCCCCTTCCAGGACTGAATTGGCCACGAGTGCCCTCTTTGGCAGGTGTGCACTTGGGGGCTCCCATGAGCAGACTTGCAAATTCTCAGAGGCCCAGATTGAACACTCAGGCTGACCTCTTGTGACATTATTAGCTCTTGCTGTTTGCTTAATAGCATCTTTCTACCAGGGGCCCATCATAGGGGCTTAGGCCCTGCTGGCTTCTGCAGCGTCCCTTGGCCCATAGGACACTCATGTGTTCTTGCCTTGTCAGATGGGTGGGCAGGCTTTTTCCTCCCAGGTCCTGTCTCCTGGCCCTAGTGTGGCATGCGGCTCCACCCACCCTCTTGTCTTTTATAATGACCAGCCACTGTGGTTGTGGATGCCCCCAAAGGCACATCATTCTGTGCCAGCAGTCCTCCTGCTGTTCGTGGCCTTAGTCCCATGGTAGCAGTGGATCCTGGGGGCTCACTCTGATCTGACCCCAAAATCAGTGCTCTTAACATGGGACATGAAGACAGCAAGAAAGCCACTAGCCAAAAAGTCTGCAGACATAGCTAAAGACAGAAGTGGGAAGAACAAATTCTCAAGTATGTGTCCTGTTTGTATTTGTTTTCTTTCAAATGACTGTCATTTTTTAGCCTAAAAACAATATCCCAAAGCCTTGATTTCCGTTGTCTGTATGTGATGGTGGGGCTGAAGCAGTTCAGTTAATTTGCATCTCGTGAAAACTCAATCACGCCGGCCTTAACTGACAAGCAGAAATGGCTCTGGCAAAGGTGAGGGAGCCAAGTGCAAATAACAAAGCCTTTAGAGTTGACAACAGCAGCATGATTAAAGAACGAGCTAACCAGAGTTCCCTGTGTGATGTCAGCTCTCTCTGCGATCTCCTGCTTGGAGTCCAATGAATAATTACACTCTACCTGCAAACACAGCATCTGAGATGTTTTTTACGTGTCCCCTGCAATCAGGCAGTTGGAGTCAGGACTGCATGAGTGGCCCATTTTTACGTAAGAAAACTGAGACCTGGGAATCCTGGAGTTCCCTGGAAGGTGAATGGCAGGGTAAGAACTGGAGATCCGGTCTCCTCCTTCTGAGTTCTTTGCTCAAGTGAGACTCTTCAACAGTATATTCCAAGAGGCCTCCAGGAACGCAGATGTCCCTGGCAGCCCAGGGAGCTGAGTTCCCGCCGGGCTGCTTCTGTAGGCACAGGGGAGAGTCCTTTCCGCCTGCCTGAGTCTTGCTTTTGTTCACTCTCCCTGTTTGCGCTCTCACGGGCTGTATTCAATTCCATGCATTTTTTTTTTTTTTCTTATTTAGGAGAAAGCAAAAGACAAATCAAGGGGCTGAAACCATAGGGACAAACCTGATGCTGTCCTGTTCTCTAGCACGGGCACGGGCACGGCCTCCCACATCATTTCCCCTCTGTCCATGGGGGGAACGGGGTGGAAAGTACTTTCAGTAATAACTCTTCTTTGTTGAGCACTGACTATGTGTGACGTGGGATGCTAGGAGCTTCACATGCATTTTTTTCCCTTACTCCCTTCAACTGCTGGAGAAGGAGGAACTTCAGGTCCATGGCATCTTCCCTGAAACCCCTGAGGCCGGGTGTGTGTCAGAATTTAGATGTTTTAGTTGCTTGGGAGGTAATATGGTTCACCTGCTCTATATTATCCAACCCCCTCAGCAGAGTCTGCAGCAGCGTTTTGTTATCAAACACATTCGTATTTCTCTAATGCAAAGAGAAAGAGTTGCAAGAGATGGATAACATAAAGGCCATAAATAGCCTCATGTCAATTTAGATCTGTTTTTGCTGCCATGTCAATGTGGGCCAACCTTGGTGAGGAAACTTCAGAGCTCTCTGGGTTGTAGGATCGCAGCTGAGGGATGGTGGGTCTGTGTTTTTATGCTCACTTTACAGATGTAGATACGGGAGTTCAGACAGTTTCCGTGACTTGTCCAAAGCACAGGGCTGCTGAGTAGCTGAGCTCGGATACAAACCCAGTCGTCTTGATTGTGGCACCTGCTCCGTCATGCACAAGGCCTCCATAGTACGTTTGTCCCTGGAGCCATCAGACACGATATTTGCATTAACAGGCAGCTGTAATTTCCATTCGCGGAGGGCAGGGGCAGCAGAACCTTTGGAACCTCTCGATCCAGTTTTGAGAATCCATACAGTCAGCCACGTCTGGGCACTGTCTGCTCTAAATCCTCGCTACCAAAGGATGGCCGGAATCAGCAACATTGGCATCACCTTGGAGCTTATTCGAAATGCAGGATGTCAGGTCTCACTCAAAACGTTTGAAACAGAAATGCATGCTAACAAGCTCCCCGAGAGGCTTCCTGGCACAGCCCAGTCAGAGCAGCTGTGGCCTGAAGCTCTTTCCTTGCCTAATCTCATTGACCCCAACCCTCACAACAACTCAGGGAGGTAGACACTGTTGTCATCCATCTTAGCGAAGAAGAGTGAGGTCCAGAGAGGTTTAAAGAGCGTTCCCAAGGTCACGCAACGGGTAGGTTCCAGACGGGAGCGGGTGTTGGCCTGACTGCAGGGCTCAGGCTGTTCATCACTACACTGTGCTTTTCCTTGCCGGCAGAAAAGGGAGGCCGAGATACCCTGCTCCTCTTGATCAGTAAGGAGAGAGACGAAACCTGAATTGCCAAGTGGTGGTTCCAAAGGAGCCTTTCCCTTCCCCTGTCTCCCACCTGCTGTCCCTTAGCCCCTCTCTCTGATGATAGCAGCCAGCAGACTTGTTTACACCTGTTCTCATTCTCCTCCTGGATACATAGTATAATTTCACTTCTTTTTTTCTGCTGGAACACAAGCAGGTCAGAGGCCTTGCACTGGCCAGTGAACCGTGAGTGGAAGTGCTTGCATCATCCTCAGCCGATGCATTTAATTCTCGGTGCCAGAGAGAGCAGCAGCCCCTGATCCCGGGCATAGTGCTCCCAGAAGTGCACGTGTCCCAGAGCCCTCAGTGATTATAAGAGCAGAGCCCCCACTAAACACACACTGGACAGAGACCACAGATGAAAAACAACCATTATGTGGTTAAGCCTCTGAGATGTGGGGGGTTGTTTGTTACCCTGGCATAACCTAGCTTATCCTGGCTGCCTCTCTGACTCATCTTCCTTTGCTCCGGAGGGACTGGTTTACACTGCGGGAATGCCAGCCAGCAGCTCTGTGGGTGGGAAAAATGTACCTGCTTTTATGTACCCAAGCTAATAGCCACTTTCTCTCAACTGCTTGTGAGTTTTTCTCTTTCTCCTGCTTCCTTTCTCTGTGCCAAATTTATTTCTGATTTGTTTTCCTTGTTGAACTTCTACAACTCCTTATTTTCCAAGGCTATTTTTAGTGGCTCTATTCTACCCTGAAGGAAATAGTTCACATCTTGGTGCCCAGGACTTTTTTAGCTCCTTTTAATGGGAGAGGATAGCACATATCAACAATACTTTTAGCCACCAAGTCACTACCCCAAGAGGCTCAGAGAAGAACAAAATGTCTCCATCAGATGAGTTTTGGATGTTCATCTCCAACCTCCTCAATGTGCATGATCCTTCCTGGTGTGAACAAGACTTTAACTTTCCATTGCTTCCTTCCTTCTGGAAGTTAACGCCTGTGTTTCTTAAACCTGGTGATTTTCTGGGCCTACTAGATCAGTCTTTAGGAATGGGGCTCAAATATCTATGTCTTTTATAAGCTTTTTGGGTGATTTTTCTATAGACAATTTGATGACAGGTGTTTGGGAAGTCTTGGGTTGATTATGTATCCTATATACTGAGCCACATATATTTGTTGTGACTCTTCCCTCCTGTTCTTCAAGAAGTCATCCCTGATAAAAAAATGTAATTTTTTAAAGATTTTATTTATTTATTTGACAGAGAGAGAGAGAGATAGCGAGAGAGGGAACGCAAGCAGGAGGAGTGGGAGAGGGAGAAGCAGGCTCCCCGCTGAACAGGGAGCCCGATGCGGGGCTCAATCCCAGGACCCTGGGATCATGACCTGAGCCGAAGGCAGATGCTTAGCGACTGAGCCACCCAGGCACCCCTAAAAAATATAATTAAAAACAACATTCCCCATGGATATTTATAGCTACTTTATTCATAATTGCCAATCTTGGAAACAACCAAGATGTCCTTCAGTAGGTGAATGAATCTATGAACTGTGCTATATGCAGATGATGGAATATTTTTTGGTGCTAGAAAGAAGTAAGCTACAAGCCATGGAAAGACATAGAGAACCTTAAATGTCTATTATTAAATGAAAGAAGCCAATATGAAAAGGCTACATACTGAGTGATTCCAACTCTATGATATTTTGAAAAAGGCAAAACTATGAAGACAGTGGAAGGACCAGTGTGTTCCAGGGGCTGGGGGGAGGGACCAATGTGTTCTGATTCTGTAAAATCAGAAACACAAAGGATTTTTTGAGCATTGTAACTATTCTGCGTGGTAATACAATGACGGATGCATGGCAGTATACACGTCAAACCGCACAGAATGTACAGTACCGAGCATGTGAACTGTAGACTTTGGTGAGAATGATGTGTCCACATAGGTTCATGGGCTGTAACGGAGGTACCACTCTGGTGGGAGCTGTTGACGGTGGTGAACACTGTGCACGTACGGGGGTTGTGGGGGAGGGGGCCTTTTTGTACTTCCCACTCAATTTTGCTGTGAACCTAAAACTGCTCTAAGAAAGAAAATCTACTGAAATGAAACAACATTCTCTTCCATGCTTCTGGAGGAAATAATGTCTTCTCGTGAGCAAGGCTGAGATGGGACGCTGAACACTCCAGTTCTTCTATGGATTTGCTATTTGCCATTCAGTGTCCTCCATCTCACCAGGAAGGCCAGTCAGAACAAAACGAAGGGTCAGAGTGTCAGAAGCGCTTAGGCCATTGACAGGAATAACTCGGATGCGCAAGGAAGGCCCTGTTTGAGGGCAGGTTGTGACCCATGTCACATCTCGAGGGGATGTCAGGGAAATGATGGCTTTCTTTCTTTCTTTCTTTCTTTCTTTTTTTTCTATTTGTTCTGTGGTGGCCGTGATCATTATGGCTTGTGGAGACCCCGAAGGAAGCGAGGGATAATCAGGCAAAAGGGCAGCCTGTACCACAGAGGCATCTGCACAAGTCCAAACAGAACACGGGCAAGGAGTCAAGAAGTGCACAGAATTCAGAAGGCAGGAAACCAGAAGCCAGGCGAATAGACTGAGTAATGGATGGGAGGCAGGAGTACCTGACTAGTGAGAAAGCCGCGTATGCAGGGGGAAAGCCTTTCTTCTGCAGGGGGAGCCTGTGGTGGGAAGTGAGACTTCAGGGTCTGGAGGTGGCCGTGATAGTGATAAACAAGTGGGGTAACCTGGCAATAGGAGGAGGGGGGTGCTCAGAGTCAAGGGTGCTACTGGCTCATCACTGCAACACATGACCAAGAGTTAATCAGTTTCCACAACGTTCTCCGGAAGTCAGCTGCCAAACTGAGGCTCTCCCATGCCTGGGAAGGAGAAGAAAATGGTTAAAAGACAGGGAACTAAGTGTCTCCCTTAGCTGTCTTGTGCTTGTTACCCGCAAGAAATTCTTTCCTCTTAGTCCCAGGTCGGTGGGGTATCTGTCTGTCTGTCTATCTATCTATCTTTAGTTCCAGTTCTCTTTAAATTTACCAGCCGTCGAAACCTTTCCCTTTGATAGAGCCTGGGAATATTTTAAGAGAGTATCTGTTGATACTTAAAAGATAAGAACAAAAGGATCAGCCTAGTTCGTGAATATCTGTGAAAAAGTAATCGAGAGTCTGGCTTGTCACAAAGGAAGGAGGAGTCCGCTTGCCTAGTGTTTAGATTGTAAAAACACACTCATGGCAATAGTAGTCCTCTCATCCATAGTAAATGTAGTAAACAACAATAACAATAATAGTATCTTAGTAACTGCTTGACCCTAACGGCTATGGTGAAAGATTTGTTGCTGGGTGGGTCTGGCCTGGGGCAAAGTTTTGGACTGTTCTGTGGTTTTCCAGTTTTCCTCTGTACCGTAAACCCACCTTCAGCACAGGAGGTGGTAGAACTCACACTACCGTGTGAGCAAATGTGAATGTCCGTGCGGTGCCTGTTTTAGGGCAAGTGCTCTCTAAATCACATTTTAATGGTGGAATGAAAGTTAACTTTGCTGATGCTGGACTTTAAGGTGGGAGGAGCGGGGTGAGGTGTGGTCTTTGGGGACGTGCAGAAGGTGTGATGTTGGGCCTTATTAGTGGCTCTTCTGCAGCCCTTGGAATCATACTTTACTTTAACAAGGGATAAAACCTTTGCAAGCTCTAAAGGCCCATCAGATAGCAAACGAATGACTTCTCTTATTACAGGTGACCAAGAGCAGATGCTGATGCCAGGGGGAGACCAGAGGGAGCTGGAGGACTGAAGGCTGAGAGGTGAGTTATTAACAACTGCCAAGTCCATGCAGTGCGAGAGAGCGGAAGTTGGGACTTAGCTGTTCTCGACAGCCACCCAAGCCAGAAAAATAAGCACTAATGACAGCAGGAGGAAGGAGTTAACGAAGATATAGAACAATATTAAGTTCAGGAGGGGGTGGGAAATAGCATCCGTTCACGCAGTCTTTCAGCAAATCTTGACTGAGCTACTAGGCAGAAGACACTGTGATAGGTGTTGGGAGTATAAAGATAAGAGTCGAAAACCCCTGCTCTCAAGTGGCTCACAGAATCATGAGAGCAGGAGCCCATCAGCCCAGTCACTACCTCCCCACATATGTGCCTTCCTCCCTGCAAATGCCTCATAGATAGTCATTGCACGAATGGTTGAAACAAGATGGAACCAGTAGGAAAGACAAAGAAGACCTCAGGTACCACAGATCCTTTTCTCTAGCCCAGGCTTGATGTGTTTCTTTCCCGAGGCCGGAGAGGGCCAACAGAGGTCTGTGTTCAGCTGAGGATGCCACCTCTCTCTAGGCCTGATTCCCTGAAATGCTGTTTTTGGAGAAAGGTGTCCAATTTTTGAGGAAGTCCAAGTTTAACAAGTCAGACCTGAAACTTCACCAACCCTCCAAGTTCACGGGCCGAGCGTTTATATTTAATTGTATGTTGTCACCCGTCATCTGCTGCTCATGTAGCACACTACCTTCAAAACAGATACCTGTTTTGGAGCTGCGCATTCCGAATCTGGACAACTGGTGCCAAAACAACGCCTGGCCACTGTGACTGACAACCGCACATCGGCGAGCGGCTCCAGTCACTCAACGCGGAAAGAACTGGAAGGCTTCTACCTCCCCTGCCTGCCTCCGCCACGCAGTGCCTCGCACACCACATGCCTTTGGCTGGCCGGCCACTAGGCAGAGGTGGCAGCGTGTGGTCTGCGTGAATCCCAGCCTTCTCCTCCCTGTGCCTGCAAAGCTGTCCCCGATTCCCTGGAAGCTCCCCGGACAATGCCCACACAGAGGCCTTTCCACCCACGGAGCTCCTTCCTGGGGCTGTGCCTTGCTTTTTTTTTTTTTTTTTTTTTTCACAGCTCGATAAACCTTTCTCATCTCATATTTATCAAATGCAATCACAAAGGGACCACTTAATTAACAGGCTGCCATTGTGTGGGAGATGATTGGGAAGCTTACAGCCATTTAAGAAACCTCACACTGTTCTAGACGACAAAAACAGTAGGATGCGTCATCTGGGAGGAAGCTTCTGCCGAAACAGACGCCAGTGTTTCCATGATTAAGAAGCTAATATTGTAACATCATAGTATGCTGTGCTGTTCGGTTAGCAGAGGCAACCTTCTGAGCAAGCGTTCTCGGGTCTCGCCTGCTTGGATGCAGCCAAATCACTCAGTATCAAAATATTTCCTCTGGCAAGGGGCCCTGGTTTATACGGCTCTTGTATCTATTCCCCCATCGAGCCTATGTGGGGTGGACACATTGAAAGAGCTTAATTAAAACTTGCTGAGGAATTGGTTGGTTGTGAACATGCGTAGGGGGTGGGTGTGGTCCCTATGGGTTAGGAAGGCAACTCCAGGTGCATTCAGAGTTCCAAGGGTTTCGTTTCAAAACCAACTGATTTTTGATGTGTGGATCTGAATTTTGTTTCAGAGCAAAACGCCAGAACTGGCCCTCCGCCACCCTGCCTTACCTTAACGCTCTTCTCTAACAACTTCATCCTTTGATTTCTTTTTACGGAGCCCCTACTATGTGCCAGTCATTGCACTGGGCTTCATAGGAGGATGAAAAAATTAATATGATGTAAATACAGCCTGCAAGAACTGAAAAAGTTTACCTGATCCCCCTAAAATATAACTGCTACTCTCTCTTTTATTTATACAAGAAACAGCTATTCATTATGCGAAATTTAGAAAACATAGTCAAACAAAAATTTAAACATAAAAATTACTCATAATCCTCAAAGATAAGCCTCTGAGAGCAATCTTTTTTTATATTTCCTTCTGGTCTTTTTTCCCCTGAATTTTCTGCATTATACTCTGTGTAGGCAGTTCCTGCATTGTTTCTTAGGCCGTTCTTAGGCTCATGTCTACATTGCTGGGGACTTCTTGCCCCCTGGGAAAAGTCTTTTTACCTCCTTTCTGGCTATCCAAATCCTACTTTGCACCAACTTCTGGCTCTACCTTCTTCCAGGAGGCTAATCTCATCCCCATTAGAAAGATCATGGAGTTACAGAGATTCTCATTTGGATTTTGGTTTCTTCCCCTGCACAAGCTGTGGACATGGGGAAATCACTTACCTTCTCTGAGCCTTAGGTATCTCTTCATGATGATGGAGATGAGAACCTTGCAGAGTGGTGGTCAGAGTTAAATGAGGTGAGGTGAGTAAAAAGCAAAGTCAGTAAACAGAGAGTTTGTTCCTTCCCCGGTTCTCTGCACAACCAGAGCACCTGGAGTGTGTTGCCCCCAATTTTGCCCCAGTTATAGATACTCCAACACCTTCCACTCTTTCTAGGATACAATCCCCAATCGTCACGTGATTTATGACACCTGCTGACCAGCCCCATTTTGGACCAAGCTCCCCCTCATTCTCTATCCCAGTCATCTGATCTTCTTCCCCTGGAGGGGTTTGCAGGTACTGTTCCCTCTGCCTGGAACACTCTTCCCTCCCATCTCTGCCTTGTTACCTACTTCTCATCTTTCACATCCAGACTCAGTTGTCACATTATTAACAATTCTTGCCCACGCTCTCCAGAGTAGACCAATCCTCTGCTGCTTTCTCATGGTTCCAGGCACCTGTGCCTGGGTCTTTTTTATTTATTTATTCGGGTCTTTTTGAAAAATTAATATTTTCCTTCCCAGAATCAGTCTCCATGAGAGTGAGCATCATGTCTGTTTTTGTTCTCCAGTGGATTTCTGGTGTCCATCACAGCACCTGACACATAGGTGCTCCGTGCATATTGTTGAAGAATTAAGCAATTCTGTTTTTCCGGTGCTGGCACCAATGAATGGCAGCCTCATAAAGACAGGGCTGTGTCTTCTGTCCCCATGGTGCTCATAGTGGGTCACTTCATCCCACCCCCGGGCCCAGAAAAATGATGCTGCATTAGCCTTGGTCTTTTGAACATCTCCCTGACCTTTCAAGAGCGTCTATAAAAGAGTCTGGATGAAGTTCTATCCCATGTATGCCACTTCCCAGACTGTTCCTCTTTCTCGCTCTCCTTTTCAACAGAAAATCTGTCAACCAGGCCCAGCTTAAACACCTCCTCCACTATGAAGCCTTCCTTGGTGTCCCCTTCCCACCAGTGTGGCATCTGTTCTGCCCTCTTTGGTAGAAATAGAACAGATTTCAATCTGCTCTTTGTGAATGCTGCTGGTGGTGTGCTGAGTTGTTAACTGGTCTACCCTCTGGCTAAGCCCCAGGTCCTGAACACATTTCCCTTCTGGACCTGGCTCCCACTTCCTGTTCCTCCCCACTCTTCCTTCCTCCTTTGCCCCCATTGTTGCAGGTATATGGAATGTTTTTCAGTTCTTCAAAACTACCACGATCTCACACTTCTGGGCTTAAGCATATGCTGTTCTCAGACTGAAACGCTCTTCCCTCCTCCTCTCCGTCTGCCTAATTTTTCATTATCCTCCACACCTGGGCACAGAGGCCGCTTCCATGGGGAAGCTTTCCTTGATTGCCTGGGTTGGGGTGGGTGCTCCCTCTTGGTACTGCGTCTCTTGAGCACTTCTCACTCCTGGTTTTCTGTCTTCCCTGCAGGGCAGGTGTTCCATGAAGGCACGGGGCTAGTCAGGGTTACTTTGCTTACCCGGCACTTATTAGGTGCTTCATAACTACGTGGTGGATGAATGAATTAAATCTGCCTTAGTCACCTATGTAACCTTCATTCTGCCCCCTTGCCACTCTTCTCGCACAGAGTAGGGCTGAGAAATGTTTGGGGGGAGGGAAGGGATGGAAATGAGGTCCCCCCAGGTCAATACTTCTGGAGGTGGCATGCAAAGAGCTCCATGCCTGCAGGGACCACTCATCCAGCTCTGTGTCAGCAGCACATGCCTGGGCACGCAGCGGGGGCCCTACAGTGTCTGTCAAATTACAACTGTATGGAATATATTGAGAGACTTGGTTGTACCACGTGGGGCACCTCTGGCAAGTCCTTTCCCTCTCTGGCCTCAGTTTCCGGATCTGCAAAGTGGGATTTTGAGGGTTAAGTGAATGAAAATCCACAGAGAATTAGGACATAGAGCAGAGCACTGAGTGTGAGCCACCTGCCACTTTGCCACCTGCCACGCGGAGTTCTTTATCCTGACAAGGGCTGGCTCTGAGCTCTGAGCAGTGGAATCCAGGCTTCGGGAGCTGGCGCGGCCCTGGGGACTCCTGGGCTCCCCCACCCAGCCCCAGCCCCAGCCCCAGCCCTAGCCCCAGACCCAGCCCCGATCCCGCGCCCGATTCTCGCGGGTTTGCTTTCTCACTTTCGAGACACATCTGGCCGCTGCCCCGCGCCCCGGGCTCCGCCGCTCCGGGCCGCCACCCCCGCCCTGCGCCGCCTGCGCTCCTGGAAGTTTCCGCGCTCCGCGGTGAGTCACGGCCCTTTTTTTAGCAGCCGCGTTGGATGTGCAGCGTCACACCGCGGCTCTCGAGAGCCCGGCAGCTGTCGCCGCCGACGTCAATGCGGGAGAGCAGGGCGCGGACCCGGCGCTCGGCTAGGTGCGGGAGTGGGGGTGGGATGTGGGGGTGGGGAGAGCCCGGTCTGAGCCCCTCGTCCCAGCGCCGCCGCCCGACCCCGCCTTCCCAGGTGCCAGGCAGCACGGGAGCTCTCCAGGGACGCTCCTCCCTGGGTGTGTTGGGGGGAACGCCCCAGGAGGGTCGACCTGCGCGACTTCCGGGCGGTGGAACTGGGGGAGGGTGGGCTGTGGTGAGAAAAACCGGGAGGCAGCCATCCATGCCTTTGTCCACCTGTTACCAGTCCATCCAGTCAACTGGATGGCCAACTACCATCCCTCCATCCAGGCATTCCTTCACACCCTAAGTCATTTAAGACATTTTCTTCCTCCCATCCATCCATCCATCCATCCATCCATCCACCCATCCCACTGCATCGTTCATCCACCGACCTGCTCTTCCACCTAACCACCAGCTTGGACAAGCTTTTACTCACAGCTAAGTCACTTAAGACCCTCTCTTCCTCCCATCCACCCATTCTTCCAACCATACACCCACCCATTCCATCATTCATCTACCCTTCTGCTACTCCACTCAACTACCTGCTTTCCCATCCAGGCATTTGACATCCTAAGTCACTTAAGGTCCTCCCTCCCCACATCCACTCATAAATAATACACTCATTTATTTACCTCCCACCTATCTATGTGTCTCTGTCCATCCTTCCGTCCACTTATTCAGCTACCTACTCATTCATTCAAATGAGCATCTGCTATGCTGGACGCTGACAATACAAAGATGATTAAGGCAGCATCCCCATACTCACAGAACTCAGAATCATCATGGTTTAATATGTCCCAGGAAAGAAGTCTCTGCCCTTATTCCTCTCCAAATTAAAGAAATATATGTAATAGAGTCCTATTACAGTAGGATAATAACAATAATAATAATAATAGCAGCTGTTAACAATTACTGAGCATGATTTGCCAAGCTTTTCACATGCAATATCTCACTGGATTCCCACACCAACCCAAGAGGCAAGTACTATTATGATGCCCAATTTTCAGAGGAAAGAAATAGAGACTCACAGAAGTTAAGAAACTCCTGCTACGGAGCTATTAAATGACCAAACAGGGTTAGAGACCAGACTCTGACTTCGAAACCAGTGTTTCTAGTTGCTTTACTGGCATTTGTTACTAGAGACAGGTAACACATTAAAAGGATTTAAGTTGGATCAACTATACCACCTATCTGGGTCTCAGTTTTCTTTTCTGTAAAAGTAGAGGCAGAGATAATGTATATTTAGAGATATTGTATATGCTCAGCCTAGCACCCATTTGGAAGGACTGTGACTGATGAACTTATTACTGACCAATATTAGAGAATCAGAGTGGGGTCCAGAGGAAATGAGACATATCTATTACTATCATCTATGTTCATTACAGAGCAATTAAAAGTAATAAAAAAAACCTTGTGACTCTATTATCTAGAAATAATAGCTGCTAACATTTAGTTTATGTTTTTTTAAAATGTTTACTACCCATATTTATGGATTATACACATTTTTAAAAATGTAGTATGCCATGGACATCTTTCCATGGGTTTACCACACTTTGAAGAAATCTATAAAGAGAAAATAAGCTGCTGTCTTGGTTGCTGCTCCTCTTTTGCTTATTTCCCTCCTCCCCTCTTGCTGTTTCTTCCCTTCCTCCTTCCTCATTTTGGCCAGAAGTCCTAGTTGCCGACAACAGGATCCACTCTAGTTAGTTGATATAGAAAGAGGTTTATTAATAAATAGATCAATGGTGTTTATTACGATTTCCGTTGTTAGAGGATTGTTACTAAATCGTTCATACAGTTGTTGGGTGGGCTGAACACACAGTCCGGGACGAGATTCCAGGAAGATGACAACTCTGCGTATGACAGGACAGAACCAGGCCACAGACAGAGCGGCACAATGAGGACACTGCTGTCACCATCACTGATTCTAGAATCATGCCACCTCTGCCACCGCCCACTGGCCAAACGTACATCCCCCACTCTGCCGTCTCTTCTGGGTTCAGTTCCAAATCAAAGTCTCGTGCACATGCATCTAATCGGTAGAACTTGAAATACATCCAAACCCCTGGAATTTCCTAGGAATCTGGAAATCACAGATTTTAACTTTCTAGCATTTGTCCGCTAGAGTGGGGTCGAAGAGGGCATCAGGCATGCAGTCCAGTCCATAGGACCAGCTCCTGGTTATTTTACTAGAGAAGTTTGTGGAGTTTATCTTGTCGAGTATTCTCATTTTATCAAGAGGGAAACTGAAGCCTACAGGTGGGGTTTCCAATGCTACTGCATAGGTTTACGTTGAGAGAGAACTAGAACTCGGAGTGTAGCAGGACGAAGTAGGACCCCTAGGACACTGGGGATGGTGGCATTTCCCTGTGCCCAGATTTAGAACTTCACAGAATTAGATCTAGTCTGGTGGGTAACCTACAAACTCATGAATGCAAGAAATATAACTACCTTGACTTCCTACAAATCAATCTAATTCTGAGCCTGAAGTCCTGGGACTGGCAGGAAATTCTATCTTAGGCATTACTGGGGTCCCTTCCCTTCCCGGGGTTGTCAGAATCAGAGAAGCTCACGTGGTAGATGATTGTCATCATCGCTGCTGACATCCTCTTGGTTTCTCTGCCAGGCTAGGAGCACTATTCTCCGCATTTTAAAGATGGGGGAAACTGAGGCTTGGGAAGGTGAGTTGATTCCTCCAGGGCAAAACCACTAGTGAGCAGCTGAGTTGAGGGTAAATCCCAGCTGTGGTAACAGTTGCTTCGCGAGAAGCTCTACTCCAGTTAAACACATTTATCTGGAGGACTCATTCCCGACCCTATGTCTTTGTGCACGCCATCTCCTGCAGTGGTACCAACTATTCCTTATATCTGAATCGAGCACTGTTCTCTTTCTCTTTGGGGTTGAGGGGGTGAGAGGAGAGCTTAGTTATTTTGAATGATAAACAAAAGCACCTATGAGCTACAACTACCAACCCAACCATAGTGAGATGAAGAAAAGAATGCTATTGTTGCTTTACTGGAATTTATGTATCAGATGTTAATTGAGGGTCTTCTGTGTTTTAGCTACTAGAGGTTGGCACGGTGATACAAGGTGAAGGATGAATTAGACACAGACTCTGATCTCATGGACTGTGTGTGCCAGTAGGAAAGACAGACAGTAATCAGAAAGCTGGGATACAGTGAGAGACCTGCTGAGCTATGACAGACGGACATTGAGCCTGACATGGAAACAGAGAGGGGCACCTGGCCCAGTCTGGAGGACAGGTATATCAGTTATGTATTACCAAAATAAATCTGCATAACAAATCACCCCAAACTTGGTGGCTTAAACAACATTCATTTAGCTCATGAGTCTGGGTAGGCGGGGTGGTTCTTCTGGTCTCAGTTAGCCTTACTCAAATATCTGTACTCAGCTGCAGGTCAGCAAGTTGGTCCTGCTGGTCTTGGATGGGCTTTCTTACATATTTGGGCATGAACTGGCTGTTGGCGGTCAATAATGGCCTTGGCTGAGGTCCACTCTACTCTAACGCTGCTCTGCTTCCCATACCTCATCCTCCAGCAGGCTCACTGGGGCAGGTCCTCATGGTGAAAGAAGAGGAGATAAAATGAAGTGCAAGGGCTCTTTTCAAGCTTCTCTTTGTGTGACAAACTGTTATAAACTACATTGGCCAAAGCAAGCTACATGGCCAAACTCAGAATCAAGCTGCATGGAAAGAGATTCTACTTCTTTTTTCTTTTTTAAGATTTTTATTTATTTGACAGAGAGAGAGAGACAGTGAGAGAGGGAACACAAGCAGGGGGAATGGGAGAGGGAGAAGCAGGCTTCCCGCAGAGCAGGGAGCTTGACACGGGGCTCCATCCCAGGACCCCGGGATCATGACCTGAGCTGAAGGCAGACGTTTAACGACTGAGCCACCCAGGTGCCCCAAGAGATTCTACTTCTTAACTGGAAGAGCTGTTAAGCTACCTTGCCAAGGGCGAGGATACAGGGAGGAGGGGAAGAATTTAGGCCAGTTTTGCCATCTGTCATATCAGGGAAGACTTTCTGGAGGAGGCTAACTGGGAATTGGTAGTTGTTCTGTGTGGTTAAAGGCAAAGAGAACAAGAGGAGGGTAGCAGAAGATGAGGCTGGAAAGGTAAGTAGACAGGTCATGAGGGGCCTTGTGGTTATATTAAGGGATCTGGATCTTACCCTGGTAATGGTTGGGAACTTGATGAGTTTCAAGAAGATTACTATTTGTGTTTTCCAAAGAACACTCTGTGGACAGCAACTGGAGGCAAGAATAGCAGCAAAGAACTTATGGCAATAATCCAGATCAGAAGCGATGGTGGCTCAAACCAAGGTACCCTTCGTAGGGGTAGAGAGAAGTGAATTTAGGTGGGAGATAGGATGGCTTATTAACTGACTGTAGGGATGAGAGAAAAGAAGGAGTCAAGGATGATGACACTTTTCTGGCTGGTTCTGTGGGGCAGATGGTGGTTTATCAGCAAGAGAGCGGCATCTTGGTATGCAGGAGGTTTGGAATTGGTGACTTTGAGGAGTATGACAGCCGGAATAATGGCTGCCCAAACATGTCCACATCCTAATTTCCAGAACCTGTGCCTATGTTATATTATGTGGCGAAGAGACTTTTTAAGTCTTTTTGAGGATTTTGAGATGGGGAGATTATCCCAGATTATCTGGGTGGACCAGCGCAATCACAAGAGGGAGGCTGGAGGGTCAGGGGCAGAGTAGGAGATGTGACCACAGAAGCAGAAGTTGGAGTGGTGCTGGGCCAGGAGCCAACAAGTGCAGTGAGTTCTAGAAGCTAAAAAGGACAAGACAGTGGATTCTCTCCTGAAGCCTCTAGAAAGGACACAGCCTTGCTGACGTCTTGATGTTAGCCCACTGAGACTGATTTCATATAATAAACTTGTGATGTTTTAAGCTATTATGTTTGTGGAAATAGGAAGTCAACGCCACAGGCGGGTGGGCCATGCAGGTGGGGATGTGCAGGAGCCCCACAGAAAACATCCACGAAGCAGACATGGACCAGTTGGAAAGCTGAGGGCACAGGGACTGGATTGACCCTGTGGGAGGTCCCAGGGAGTGTGGGGTGGGAGGGAGGACAGCCTGGAGTGGTCTCAATACAGCGGGAATCTTTGAAGGAAAATGGGAAGGTGGACCTGGAGAAGTCTAGTGGTGGGAAATCCAAGGGTAGAGTTTCAAGAAGGAAACTGTCTCTGTGCACCCCCACAGAGTGATCCAGAAGGTGACTGAAAGGGCCTGTTGGATTTGATGGTCAAGAGCATATGTAGTCTTGGTGATAGCAGTTTCAGAGGCTGAGCAGGATCGAACCAGCCTGTTTGCAGGGAGAAATAAGTGGGAGGTGAGGATCTGGAGACACAGGGAAGATTACTTTCTTAGATCATTGACTTTGCTGGAGAAAGAGATAACACAGTAGCTGGAGAAGGATGGGGGATCAAGGGAGGACGCCTTTTTTTTAACATGAGAGAGACATGAATAAGTTGAGTTGTTTCTGGAAGGAGCCAAACTAGGAGGCTGGAGTGTAGTCAAAGACGAAGGATGGAGGGAGAGTTTATGATGAGATCAGGTCTCTTCGGGGGCATGTGGTGGGACCCAAAGTGCCAGTGGGGATCAGCCTTGGATTCAGGAGGATGATCTTTCCATCAGGCGTAATGGGAAGGAGGTAGAGACAGATGTGTAAGTAGGAACGGGTGTGGGAGACAACTTTGAACGTATTGGTTAAAGTGGCTAAACATTTTAGGACAATTCCTTTCTGACTTGCTAAATTGCCACTGAAATTTCACTACTTGCATCAAGAAAATAGAATTTAGAGAGAATAAAGAGACTGGGCTAGCCGTCAGTGGATCAGCATAGAAACCAGAGCCAAAGCTGAAAAAAATTTTATCTTAAGAATCCTAACAACGTAAAATATAGGAATTGCCATACTGGGACAGACCCATGGTCCACTCAGGCTGATGCTCTGCTGCCAACAGAGATCCCATGGGATGGGCACCCAGAGGGCACAGTCATGCTGTACCCACCCTTGCTCTTGGTTAAGAGACAGAGAAACCATGTCCCCCTGACGTCAGCCATAAAGGTTAGGTATATCCCAGCACCCATTTATGGCTCTGTGATACATAAATATATCCAACTCCTCTCCAACTGCCTGCACCATCCCCCTTGGGGTTACATGTTTCATTAGTTTATTTCCCACTGTGTGACACAGAAGTCTAACATCTCTATTTCCATCGTACTCTGAGGTTCAAAGAGTGACCATTTATCCCAGGAGGCATCAAACGAAATAATGCAAATGAAGCACATTTAGCACATTGTAAACCCTGACACATCACAAATGATTCATAAAAGCCGGTGATGAGAAGGAGGAGGCGGATGATAAAGATGCTGGGTCAGTGGTCCTCAATAACTGTTATGCCTTATCTTTCCCATTTTACAGAAGGGCAAAGTAAGGAAGGCTCAGTGAGGTTGCATCATTGATAAACGAGGTCAGAAGAGAAAAAAACTTGGAGGTCAAAGAGCAGTTCATTGCAAAGTTGAAACTCAGGGCATGGGCTAGAAGCTGAAGAAGTCGCAGCTTGGAAACACGCTCTGCTCACCTCCCATAACTCCCTGCCCCACCCCCATGCCATCCCCAAGGCTGCATCTGCTGGCTTCCTTGGCCATAGGTGCAGGGTCTGAACCCAACTCAGCCGAGCCCCGGGGCCAACCAGCCTGACATGGATCCTCCAGGTCCAGAGCACGAAAGGATCCATTTTATTTATTCTACCCTCGTGATGGAAATGGCCCAAAAAATATCCTTGTGCTTACTAAGCTATTTCCTAGCCAAAGCCAGCCAGAGAATGTTAATTATCTCACCCTTTTTCCCCCTCCATGATGAATTATTGACTTCCAGTTCACCCTATCTTTAATTGCGAGGTATTCCAGAATGAGCAGGTTATCAAAAATGTGCAAGGGGGAGAGCTTTGGTTCAGCACTGGGAGGCTGAGGTGGGAAAATTTATCCTTATTTATTTACATGATAATGGGATGAGATTTTGCCAGCTTGCTAATGGGTTCTTAAAGAAAAACAGGCTTCCTGTGGCCTAGTTAGAACGATTGGTTGCTCGGCTGCCACATAAAACACCAAATCAAGAAGGCAGTGGATCCCTTTTTCGAGATGATTTTTCTGTGTGGGGAAAGTTCTGCATTATTTGCATGGATTGAGGGATTTGTAATTTATAGTGAGAGGCAAGGTGGTAGGCTGGACACAGTTGCTGTCTGGTGTACAGGGACCAGCCCTTAACTCTGCCACCAACCAGTTCTTTGCCTCAGATGGTGCATTTAATTGCTCCTAAGTGTCAGTTTTTCTATCGGTCACATGGAGATGGTCATGCTTTGCCCTAAAGCAACTTAGTAAGTTCATTGTAAAGACAAGATTAAAAAGTTGGTTTTAAGAGTGCTTAATGATTGTGAGTATTTTGTATCTTTGAGGAGCACATGTGATTTTCCGGAAAGCAAGAGACAGGTCCTAATCACATTTAAAAATAAACCCTAGCATTTTCTAAGTGCTTGTCCAATTACTCCAAATAACGTTCATTCCAGAGGCTGCTAGCGGGGTGAGTCACGTGATGAACGTATTAGATTGTGGAGCAGCCAGAGAAAGGCTGCCGTGTCTCATTCCCAGATCGAGGAGGAGGCGGCCAGGTCCACAGATAACCCCGAATCTCTCCCTGCAGCCATCGGTTTCTCCTCCCTAGAGATGCCAGGAAACCTCTCTGGGTCCTTCCTACTTCATCTTCTTTACCCTTTCGGTCTTCTCATTTATTACTGAAGGTTTGTTGAGTGCCTTCTAGGTGCCAGGCACTGGGCTAGGCACTGGGTAGACACATGGTCTGGGAGCAGGGATGAAGTTAAACTGACACAAAAGTAAATACGCAGTTACAAAAGGAAGGAAGACAGGGGCTTTGAGAGAGAGGGTACCGGGGGTGGGGGTGGCATCAGTTTACATCAGAGGGTCAGGAAAGGCCTCTCTAAGGTTATTAGATTGGAACTGAAGCCCAAAAGATGTACTGTTCAGATAGAGAGGACAGTAGATGTACTGTTCAGTAGAGACCATTCCAGTCAGAGGGAACAGCATATATGAAGACACTGAACAAGGAAGAGTTGGGTGTGTTGGAAGACCGAAGGGATGGGGTATATGTGAGTGTGTGTGTGTGAGTATGCACACACATATGCAGGGATGGATCATGCAGAGAGTAGAGGTTGGGGGCAGGTAAAGTAGGCCTGGGTTTGAACCCTGCCTTTGCCATCTGTAATCCTGGGCAAGTCCTATACCTCTCTGAGCTTCTGTTCTTTCCTTTGTAAAAAAGAATAGATAGCAGGTGGCTCATGAGGCAAACTGAGGTCTGAAGTTCACCAAAACAAACAAAGTTCACCGCAATAGCCCATGAGGCCCTCTTAATCTGGCCCGTGTTACCTCTCGGAACTTCTCTCTGATTGGTCTCTCTCTCCCTCCCTTAGCTCCAGCCAACTGGCCCCTTTGCTGTTTCTCATACACACTAGACATATTCTACCTCAGGGCCTTTGCACTTGCTGTTTTCTCTGTTGTCAGTGCTTTTCACCTGGACATCTTACTCCTCACTTCCTTCAGTCTTCATTCAGATACTGTGTTCTCAGCGAGGCCTTCCTGACTTTATTAAAGATTATCACCTCCATTCTATTCCAAGCTTTCATCCCTGGTCCTGGCTTTATTTTTCTCAATAGTACTTTGCACCATCCAGCCCACTAAGTATGTATTTTGTGCATCATCTGCCTTCCCCACTAGAAAGGGGGAGTTCACTGCAGGATCCCTAGCATCTAAGGAGAGTGCCTGGCTTATACTAGGTGCTCAATTAATAATGTTGAATGTTTGCAAAGATGTTTAATAAGGTAAGTAGAAAAATACTTCACACATGTGTAACAGTTACATCACTTTTAGCTTCTTATTCTTCCTAGTCAGAAAGTGCTGTGTCACTTGGACCCATAGAGGCTGGACTCTTCTGTTCCATCTGAGTAAATCCCAGCTTTGCCAATTCTGTGCCTGTACCGAACACCCTTTCCACAAGGTCTTGTGTAAGTCCCATGTCCTCCACAAATCCTTCCCTACCTTACTTCTCCAGGCTGCAGGGATCTGGCCCACCTCTGACCACTTCTAGCACCATCAATGATTATTTCTTATGTGGGACCTATTATTGAATACTCTGACATCTCCTGCCCCCCACCCCCGTTTAAACTTGTGATGACTATGTTTTCTAACCAAAGCTTAGAACTATGACTCATAGAATTTTCGAGTGGAAAGGGATCTCAGTGATGCTTTTCTTCAGTTTTACATCACAGGGCACTTTCTGCAAGCTTCTAGAGCTTTTGTTCAATTTATTTTAACTCTCTTATTAGTTTATTTGGCAAATGTTTATGGAACGCTGCTATGTGCCAAGTCATGGGATGGGTACTGTGTTATGATGGGAACCTGATATAGTGTGAACTTTCAGTTTTTCACATGTTGGTGCTTTGCACACAGTAAGTGTAGAATAAATCTGTGCTAAAAGAATGAATGGATTAGCGTTATGGCCAATTTAAAGATGATTACAATAAACGGACTTAAAAATAATGAGGTCGACTTTATAAACTATATGATGTCAGTCTTTTTGGAATAATAAATACTATTCTATGAAGATATGGGATGGATAGAGGTGTGGAGGGTACTTGGGGGAAATGGAGAGATCCCAAGAGGCCCAGAGGAAGGAGTTGAATTAACCTCCTGATGGGAGACCCATCAAAGTTCAGAGGAAGGGCGAGGAAGGGATGGGTGGTGGTTACTATTGGCTTAGGGGTGAATCAGCTCTCAGTGTCAGGGAGGTGAAGGATGCTACACTCTGGCATCTAAGATCTGCTTGGGAAAACCCTGAGATCCACCAGGAAGTTCTAACCTTCTTGCTGGGGACCCTTGCTGTAGCGGACAGAGTTCTCTTACTGTCTTGCAAGTGATTGCTTATGAGAAACAGTTTTATGCTTGGCAACAGCACATACTGTCAAATTCATTTATTTCGCTTCCAGTTTGTTCCCCGAGGGGGACATTGTACTGCCAAGTGGCTCTGCCTATGTGCCAGGCTCCAGTGGCTTCCAGCACCTGGGGGTCTGATTTCCAGTGATGCTACACTCCATCACTCAGCCTGAGAACATCTTAATTTAGCACAAAGTGTGACTGCCAGGCTGAAAGCTGCTAAGGGTAAAGAGTTATCTGTGGTGGTCACTGTTAGTTGCAAATGTGGTCAATCTCTGGATTCTCTAGTTCCTTAGAGACTGAGACCCATTGGGAGTTGTTCCTCATTCCGATGTCATACCATCATCATCATCATCACCACCGCCGCCGCCACCATCACCACTATCGTCAATCAGTTACCATTACAGATCAAGCCCCATCAGATAGGTTTGTAATTATCCCTCCAGGGACAATTTTCTGGGTGGAGAAGCTCTGATCAACAAAATATTGGTCCTGTAGCAACCTCTGTAAGATTTTTTAACAAGGGGACGCCTGGGTGGCTCAGTTGGTTAAGCAACTGCCTTTGGCTCAGGTCATGATCCCGGAGTCCTGGGATCGAGTCCCATCGTGGGCTCTTGGCTCAGCAGGGAGCCTGCTTTTCCCTCTGACCCTCTCTCGTCTCATGCTGTTTCTCTCTCGCTCGCTCTCTAATAAATAAATAAATAAATAAATAAATAAATAAATAAATAAATAAAATCTTTAAAAAAAAAGATTTTTTAACAAGAAGAGGTTTCTATTCTACAAAAACCAAACCAAGAATCACAATTCTGAAAACAATGCAGGCGCAGAAATAAAGGTTGGAGAAAACTTGAGGAAGGGTGAGGATTTAGCAAAAGAACCCGGGCTATGAATCAGAAGACCTGGGCTCTAGTCCAGGAATTTTGGTTTACTTTGGAGACTCTGCTGGGAGTATCAGTAACTTGGCTTCTTTGGGCTAAAGTCAACACTTCTATCAACTGGGATCAATAATGCTTGCCCTATCCTACCTCAGAAAAAAAGTGGTGGGAATTGAGTAAGCTAGTAAATAGGCAAGCTTAGGAAGGACAAATAAAAGGGGGAAGGGTAAGATATTCTATGAGTGGTGTGCTAAATGTTGTATTTAAGATGTTATATTGAAGTGAGACTGAGGACTTCAGCACTAAGAATTCTCAATTATAAATGACAGAAACTCAGCTTATAATGGATTAAGCAAGAGGAAAAGGGACTTGATTGGTATATATAATCGAAAAGTCCAAAGTTGAAACTTGCTTCAGGCACAGCTGGATTCAGTACAAAAAGATGCTGTGAGGACCCTGACTCTGGGCCCAGCAATCCTCTTCTCTGTGTGGTGCCTCCATTCTTGGGCTTTGCATGATGGCAAGGGAGCTGGAACAATACAGCCTCTCAAGTTCAAGCCTGGTGGAAAAGTGTGAATGCCTCCTTCTTCTTGGTCTTGCAAGCAAAGTCTCTCAATGAACTTGAATTGAATCCGATCAATTCGATGAGTCACATGGCTATCCTGAACTAGTCACTGTGACCAAGGAATAGAACTAGCTTAGACCCAGGTGTTGGGACCCAAGTTCTATCCATGGAGTACAAAGGAGAGAGCCCCATATATATCACAGTATGAAAATCAAGGGGCATGCAGTGATGTAGTGATGAAATATCAGAACCCTGCAAATATCCACCAGAACGACTAACCAGTGAGAAACTCTCAAGTGGAAAAAAAAAATCTAAATCAGTCATGACCAGCAACAAACAGCAATCTGTTTAAACTAGAATCTCTTTATTATACTACTGTTTCCCACAGGTATGTGCTTATACCTCACAGATAAATGTTGGGCATGTCCCACCTTACATTTTCTAGAAAGGATCCAAGCTCACCAATCGTTTTCTTCAAATGGCAGGAATGATTAAGGCTGGAACAAATATCTTCATGCTCTCTACCTCACTCAAATTCAAAGTGCTTATTTGGTGATTAACCATATAGTGATTATGCTATGGTTTGCATTTTTATTTGTATTGTTATTTTAACTCATATAATTTTTAAAAAAGTTTTTAGTGAGTTCATGGCTTGTTTCCCCATCCAGATAGTGATTTCCTCGAAGGCAGAGACTTCTGCCTTCATAT